>NW_027507791.1:141292304-141911622 GCF_037356315.1 Lithobates pipiens
AACCCTCCTTCCCCCCCACTTGCCTTTCTTCCCCTCTTGGCATTCCCCAATATGTCCTCCCTGTGGACTCACGCCCACCTCCCTCTGGGGAAAGGGTGGGGAATGGGGAGGGTAGACCCCGGAATCTTATTCTCCAATCGAAGGGTTCCTTCTCCTTCATGCGGTATAGTTGACATGCTTGTGGGTCCATATAACTTAGGAGATTGTCACTGACAGTTAAGCTGTATCCTGCAATGTACTTACCTTGCATATTTGATTTGATCTGCATTTGTTTTTGTTTTTTTTGTTGATAACTGTTCCTTTGTCTGTATTGTGGGGTTCCCTCCCCAGGTTTGGGAGAATAATAAAAATTTATATTTGAAAAAAAAAGAATACAATACCAAAACAGGGAGTATTCCTCCATCCACCTTGCATTGTTAATGCAGTAATTTCTTTATCGTACATCATAGGACACAGAGCCTTAAGTATTTACTTAGTGGGTTATAGCTACATTCAGGTGTTGACACTGGCACACCAATACAGGAAGTTGACTCCCCTATATAACCCCTTCTCCATCCAGGGGTACCTCAGTTTTTTTGTCACTGTCTAAAGGTGTTGGCACGAGTGAAGATGTGCTCTGCGGAGCTCCTGGAGGGATCCATGCTGGATTTAAGAAGTCTCCACAACCAGATCCATCCCGTCACTGTGGCCCCAGGATGGTACCCTTGCCTTGCATAGAAGAATGAAGGTTTTGCCTGTAACTCCCCTCTTTGAGGGCTGGACCCTAGATACCAGGACTCTTTTTGGTCTTGCTACATTACCTAAAGCTGTCCCGAGGGGTGCTATACATGGTCCAAAGGAGTGGAAACCCTATTAAAAGGGCCCCAGTCTTTGAAGGTTTAACCACGCTGCCCGCCGTAATGGGTGAAGTTTGGATCTGTCTGTTTACAGCAGTATCCTGCAGCAAGGAAAAGGTAAGAGGAAAGCATAGGAACTGCAAAGTCCACCTATGACTTTTCTTTCAATTATATTGTAAAACGTCTTAAAAACTCCTCTAGAGGGAGTAATAGTATATAGACCCTGTTTAAATCTGTGCTAATACAGCGTGTGTCTCAGCAGCCGGAGGGTGGGGGGGGGGGTACTCTGGGAAACAGACAGTGTCTATCAGAGCAGCTGAAGCAAGGCTGCCACAGGACACAGAAGCACTGGTGCACGTGAGGGGTTTACATGGAAAAAACGTATTGTTTAGCATTAGATTATTCTATGCTACCACTATTTTTCCTACTATTGTTCAGATAAATAGAACACTTCTTAGAGTACCTTTTGCTTTTTTGTGCTTTTCACTATGGCTTCAAGGCTTACTACTAAGGAAGCAAAACCACCCTCAGGCACTGGAAACTCCAGACATGCCTCCGCATTGTCATCCTTTCCGGAGATACCTAACATGCAATTGGTGGTGCAACTGCTTCTCACACTTCAGCCCTGTATACGTGACTGAAGATGCATTTACCTCTGCCCTGCTTAAATTAGCGGGATTAATCGCATCCTCCATTAAAGGGGATAGCAAGTGTGCTAGATTCTTCTCTTCTACTCCAAACCCCTTACCAGGGGAACAGTGGGGGCAGGATGAGGAATTACCCTCAAACGATCGGGAACATCAAACTGATTACTCCTCTGCGGAGGAAACAAAAGTTGAAGTTTCAGCTTCACAATCTGAGGTACAAATCCTTACGTAGATGGTTCGCTCCACTTTCATGCTACCCCTAACAGAGTCAGCTGAAAGTGGTTTCTTCTTTGGGTTCTTTGAAACCTTCACAACCAGTGCATGCGTTTCCAGTCCACACATTACTAGTGAAGCTTATTTATACTGAATGGGATCATCCGGATAAGCATTTTCTCCCTCCAAAGAGATTCTCAGTTCTCTATCCTAATATCCATTTCGAAAAAATGGAAAGTTCCAGCAGTAGATGCTGCGATTTCCAGTGTGAATAAAAGTTTAACTTGTCCGGTGGACAATGCACAAATACTAAAGGATCCAACAAATAAAAAGTTGGAATTCCTGTTTAAAATCCCATTTTTCTCAAATCGCCTTTCAGGACAACCCCGGAGAGAGTGTAGCTCCACCTTCTTCTCAGGAAACACATGCCCACTTTAAAAAACCTCCTCTTCCCCCATGGCTTCAGTTATTGTGTTTCCTCCATGGGGGAAGCATGTGCCTGGAACCAGGGGAAAGTTGCACTCTCTTCAGGGGAGTAAAAGGCTTACCTTACGGTGGTTGTTGTTTATTAGGCCCCCAGCAGCATCTCCAGTGGGAGAGGTCTCCTGGAGCTCCTGGTCCCGCCATCTCACGGGAGTAAGGACCCTCGGAGTGCCGACGTCGTGTGCCCGATGTTCACTGGACAAGCACAGGGAGGGCTCTGTCACTGGCAGAGGTCACTGCGGGTCAGCGGCGTGGGTCCGTTTTCGGAGTCGGGTCCCGGGCGGCGACAGCGTCGTTACGGTGACGCGCGGGCGCTCTGAGGGGGCGTGGCACCGTGGTTCAAGCGCCTGGAACGCAGGGACCATGGGGCTGGTCAGGTGACCGAGTGCTTCCGCTTCCGGCCAGCCCTGATGACGCTGCGACCGGGAAAATTCAAAAAGAATGGCGGAACTGATTGAAAGATGCTGTCTTACTCTGTGAAATGGAGGAGTGTAAGCCAGCTATGGCGGAGACAGGCGCCCCTAGCACTGGTCCAGCCCAGGTACATAATGTGCAGTGGCACCCTATGCTTGTGGTTTTGTCTGTTCCCCCCTCTTGGGGGCCTGTCGCTGCAGGTCAGAGGTGACTTCGCTCTGACCTTTGCAGCTTAGTTCTGGGGTCTCACTAGTGGTCTGTTTGCTGATGGTTCTCTGCACTGGCTTTGTGTTAGCAGCTGGTAGTTAAAAACATTTAGGGGGTTGAACCTGCGTGTCGTTTCAGGAAAGGTCACTAGGAAAAGCTAAATCAAGCCAGAGGAAATGTCCTCCTTGCAAGAACCCCCTCAGAGAATCGTGGCAGAAGGCAATGTGCAGAGCTTGTATCAGGGAGTTGGTGGAAGATGAAACATCCCAGCAGTATAAGGATTTTTTTTGTTCGGTTAAAGAGCTGACAAACTCCTTGAGTTCAGTCAGGTCCATCCTGGTACAAAACCCTTCCGCACAGACCGAGCCTCAGAACTTGCCACCTAGCCCCAGGGCATCGTCGTCCAGACAGGTGGAGACCGAGGATTCTGGAGACGAAGGGGGTAGTACTCTTATCTCCATCAGGGATTCTGAGGAGGAGGAAGAGGAAGAAGATAGCAGGGGCTCTCGGTACAAGCTATCGCTAGAGGAGGTAGATGACATCCTTATTGCAATCTACACAACTCTTGAAATTCAAGAGGAAAAGGTACAACTGTCAGTTCATGATAAAATGTACCAGGGGTTGGACGAAACAAAACGGAGAATTTTTCCAGTCCATAGGGTCCTCTCAGATACAATGAGAAAGGAGTGGAAGAACCCAGAAAAAGCCCCTTTTTTTCTCTAAGGCTCTCAAGAGAAGGTTTCCCTTCGAGGATAAAGACTCGGAGGTGTGGAGCAAAAAACCCAGAGTTGATGCAGCTTTCTCTCAGGTATCTAGATGAACGGATCTAGCCTTTGAGGATATGGGGATCCTAAAGGACCCAATGGACAAGAAAGCTGACTCCATCCTCAAGAAGGCCTGGGATGCAGCGTCAGTCAGTCTGAAGCCGGCTATGGCGGCTACGGTAGTGGCCAGGAACCTAGAATGCTGGGTGGAGAAACTGAAGAGCCATGTTGAAGCGGGGACGCGCCCCGCAAGGATCTTTTAGAGTCCTTCCCACTAATTCTGAATGCAGTCATATACATGGCAGATGCATCAGCAGAATCGGTCAAACTGGCCGCCAGGTCCTCGGCTCTTGTAAATTCAGCCAGGAGGGCAGTTTGGCTGAAGACATGGTCTGGAGACATGGCCTCTAAGGTCAAATTGTGTGGTCTGCCCTTCTCAGGTGACTTGCTCTTCGGCCCCGATTTAGAGTCAGTGCTGGATAGGACGGCTGATAAAAAGAAGGCCTTTCCAGCCAAGAAGAAGCAGGTTACCAAAAATAATTTTCGTGCTCTTCAGCAGTCCCATAAAAAAGATCAGGATCGCAAGAGCAGATGGGGTTCACAGAAGGGCAGAGGCAGGGGTGAAGTCCTCTTTAGATCTCCCCCAGAGCAGACCTCCTAGAGTAAGGGACAATCTCTCCCCAGTGGGGGGGAGACTGTCAGCTTTTCGCGAACAATGGGACAGGCTGTCTCCAAATCTGAAGAGCGTTGTCGATCAGGGGTACAGGTTGGAATTTTCAGAATCACCCCCGAGCAGGTTTTATGTGACAGCGTTGCCAAGGGATCAGGAGAAGGCCTCTGCAATGAAGCTTATTACAGGAGCTGATACAGCAAGAGGTTCTAATTCAAGTCCCAGTGAACCAGCAGGGCAGGGGTTTTTACTCCCATATCTTTCTGGTGAGGAAACCCTCAGGGAAGTACCGTTTAATCCTGAATCTGAAAGTTCTGAATGGGTTTATACGGTACAAGCATTTAAGGATGGATACAATTTTTTCCATCACGGAGCTGTTGACCCCAAACTGTTTCATGGCATCCTTGGATCTAAGGGATGCCTACCTTCATATACCCATTCATCAGGCGTCGCAGCAGTTCCTGCGCCTGGCATTGAATTTGGGGAGTTCGGTGTAGCACCTCCAATTCAGGGCTCTGCCATTAGGACTCTCGTCCTCTCCCAGAGTCTTTACAAAGATTATGGCAGAGGATCTGTTTTTTGCGGATTCCAGGGAGCAGGTCCTAGGCAATCTCCAGATGGCCCTGTCTCACCTCGAGGGCCTGGGGTGGCTTCTAAATCTGGAGAAGTCAAACCTGATCCCCTCACGGGAGATGAAATTTCTGGGGTATATGATAAACTCGATTCTCCAGAAAGTTTTCCTGCCACTGGAGAAGCAGGAAAAGTTGCAGCTAGCGGTAAAGCGGATACAGAGCAACCAGGCAGTCTCGGTCAGGACGGCTATGGCAGTTCTGGGCCTGTTTACAGCAGCAATCCCAGCTGTTCAATGGGCCAGGTTCCATTCCAGACCCCTTCAGAGGGAGATTCTATCAAGCTGGCCCTATCAGGATCTTTTGGAGAAGCAGTTAAGGATCTTGTCAAGGACGAAAAGGGCTCTTTGGTGGTGGAGAGACCAAGCAGACCTCTCAAGGGGTCTGGTGTGGACTTTTCCCTTGGACAAGCGACTGACAACAGATGCAAGTGCCTGGGGCTGGGGGGCCCACCTGGATGGTCAAACATCTCAGGGGGTCTGGTCCAAGCAGGAAACCCAAAGATCATCCAACTGGAGGGAATTGAAGGCGATCTTTCTGGGTCTAATGGCCTTTCAGCAGATTTTGAGAGGTCACCATGTCCAGGTGTTGTCAGACAACACAACAACGGTTACCCACATAATGAAACAGGGGGGAACCAGGAGCAGGAGCCTGATGGGGTTGGCCAATCTGTTGTTAACCTGGGCAGAGCAGAACACGGCCTCGCTATCGGCGGTGCATCTGAAGGGCTCTCAGAACTTGTTTGCGAATCTCCTAAGCAGATGGAATTTGTTAGAGGCAGAATGGAGCCTGAATCAGGAGGTGTTCCTGATGATTTCCGAGGCCTAAGGGGGTTCCACAGGTAGACCTTTTTGCCAGCCAGCAGAACTCAAAGGTGGACAGATTCTTTTCTCTTCACCGAGGAGATGCAGCAGTAGGGCTGGATGCATTTGCTCACCCCTGGCGCTACCAGCTGTGCTACGCCTTTCCCCCCTTTCCTCTAATTCCACTAGTTCTGAGGAAATTCAGAGAAGAAAGGACTCATCCTAATACTAGTCACTCCTTTTTGGCCAAAAAGACCTTGGTTGACGGGACTTCGAAACCTAGCCTCGAAGCCTCCATGGAGGTTACCACCCAGAAAAAATCTGTTATCCCAGGGGACAGTAAATAATCCAGAGGTGGAACTTCTACAGCTAACCGCCTGGTTTCTGAGGAGGACCTCTTAAAAGCCAAAGGGCTCTCAGATAAAGTAGTAAAGACCCTGCTATCTAGCAGGAAAGCAGTCACCCAGGCAATTTACATGAAGGTCTGGAAGAAGTTCAACTCCTGGTGTAGTTCTAGAGAGCTCAAGGTCAAGAGCACGGTGTCTGTCTTGGAGTTTCTCCATGAATGAAATGAGAAGGGGCTAGCAGCCAGCACCCTGAAGACTCAGGTGGCAGCCTTATCAGTTTTCTTTGAAAAGACTTTATCAAAAGAGACTTTAATTTCTAGATCTTTTAGGGCTCTCGCTCAAAGTAGACCGGTAGCCCTCAAAGACTTTCTCAGTTGGGATTTGTCAACAGTTTTACAGGGTCTCTCGGGAGCACCGTTTGAACCCTTACAAGAAGCCTCTTTACAGAAAGTAGTTTTGAAAACAATCTTTTTAGTGGCCATCACCTCGGCCAGAAGGATCAGCGAGCTACAAGCCTTAGCTATTGCGGAACCTTTCCTTAGAGTCTATCCGGACAGAGTAGTGCTGAGGACGGATCCAGTATTCCTACTGAAAGTATCCTCAACTTTTCATCGATCACAGGAGATAGTGTTACCTACATTCTCTGCAACCCCAGCTAATGCAGGAGAGGAAGTTTTCCACACATTGGATATGAGAAGATGCTTGCTGCAGTTTCTGAAGATGACTAAAGACTTTAGAAGATCAAATGCCCTTTTTGTGATATTTTCAGGATCACGCAAGGGGGAGAAAGCTTCTAAGAGTACGCTGAGTCAGTGGCTTAAGCTAGCTATAGCAGAAGCTTAAAAAACAAAAGGAGAAATGCCTCCCTCAGGTATTGCCGAACACTCTACTAGATCCACGGCAGTTTCCTGGGCTGAAAGGGCCGGTGCAACGCCTGCACAAATCTGCAAGGCTGCCACTTGGTCCAGTTAATCGACATTTCTCCGGCACTACCGGTTAGATCTACTGTCTGCGGCAGATCAGGCCTTCGGCAGGAAGGTACTGCAGGCAGTAGTCCCACCCTAGGGTAAGTTTCTCGCTTATCCTCTCCGGGGTTGTCCTGAAAGGCGATTTGAGAAAAACTGAGTTAGACTTACCGGTGACGGTATTTCTAAGAGCCTTTCAGGACAACCGTTACTTCCCTCCCTAGGTTATTCTTAGTAAATGTATTAAGTTCTACCATGGTGTTGTGCTTTCTGTGCTTTATTATCCAGTGTCAGAAGGCCACAATAACTGAAGCCATGGGGGAAGAGGAGGGTTTTTTAAAGTGGGCATGTGTTTCCTGAAAAGAAGGTGGAGCTACACTCTCTCCGGGGTTGTCCTGAAAGGCTCTTAGAAATACCGCCACCGGTAAGTCTAACTCAGTTTTTCTTTAGCAGGCACTGTTGCTTAGCCTGCAATTGCAGCTATAAGCATCTGTCAGTCCTTAAAAGACCAGTTCACAGAGGCCCTTAACGAGCTCCCTGCTCAACAGGCTAGTGAGTTGGCCGATTTACCCAAAGCATCATGTTTGGCAATAGATGCTATAAAGGATTCTATTCACCACGTGTCTTGCTTTGCACTTGTGCTAGTACACATGCATAGGACCCTTTGGCTAAAGGGTTGGTCTGCTGAAGCACCCTGCAAAAACCTACAGTCTAGTTTCCCATTCAATTTTCAGTGGAAAAAGTACTCTTTTGCCAGTCAAAAGAAAGTACAAACATCCTTCATTTAAACTGACTTTCTCTCCTGCGCCAAGCCCATCCTCCTCTAGGCAGTGGTGATGGCTTCCACCGTCAGATTCCAGAGAAAAATCGCAGGGTGAGGCCCAGGCTCAAAGGAAGACCTGGAGCCGCAAGATTACAAAGCAGAATACTAAGACCTCTTCATGAAGAGGCGTTTCCCCTCACCAAGGTGGGGAGAAGACTTCTGCATTTCATAGAAGTCTGGCAGAGGGAAACTCAGGACAGATTGGCTCTCTCCACAGTGACTCTAGGATACAAACTAGAGTTTTGGGAGTTTCCACCATCTTACTTTCTGAGATGAAACGTTCCCAAGGATCCAGGGAAAAGACAATCCCTGTTTCAAGCATTAGATCGATTATGGACTCAAGGGGTAATCATACTGATCCCCACAGAAGAACTAGGTTTAGGTTTCTATTCAAACCTGTTTACAGTACCAAAACCGAATGGAGATGTCATGACCATTCTGGATCTAAAAAATCTAAATCAGTTCCTAAAAATTTGCTCCTTTCGAATGGAGTCGATCAGGTCAGTGGTCTTCATTCTACAAGGGGGAGAACGTCTGGCGTCCATCGACATCAGGGACGCATATCTGCAGGTCCCTATATTTCCCGTTCACCAAAGGTTTCTGCAATTCGAAGTGGAACAACTGCACTTTCAGTTTGCGGCCTTACCCTTCGGGCTAGCCACAGCGCCAGGGGTATTCACAAAAATACTAGCCCCACCTCTAGCCAGGTTGAGGGCACAGGGCATAACAGTGTTGGCGTACCTAGATGATCTATTGTTAATAGACCAGTCACTGACTTGCTTAAATCAAAGCGTATGCATTACAACCAGTTACCTGGAAAGTCTTGGTTGGATCCTCAACCTAGAGAAGTCTTCCTTACCAGTAAGAAGGCTGGATTACTTAGGCCTGATCATAGATACAGCCCAGAAAAGGGTGTTTTTGCCTCCAGCAAAGATCAGCTCCACACAAGAGCTGGTATGGATGGTCAGGTCAAAAGCAAATCCTTCAATTCCCCTTTGCATGAGGTTGTTAGGAAAAATGGTAGCTTCATTCGAAGCAGTCCCCTATGCCCAGTTCCATTCAAAACAGAATCCTCTCTGCTTGCAACAAGATGATCCAAGCTTTGGACTTGCCAATGCGGCTGTCCCCAAGAGTGTCTCGAAGCCAGAATTTGATGAAGGGGAAAACCTTCAGACCAATAATCTATAAAGTAGTAAGGACAGATGCCAGCCTCTCAGGCTGGGGAGTGGTACTAGAGGAGACAACTGCCCAGGGACAGTGGTCAAAACTCAAAAGAGCCCTGCCCATCAACATCCTAGAGATTCGGGCAGTGTATCTGGCTCTGAAAACCTGGACCACCAGGTTAAAGAATTGTCCAGTCCGGATTCAATGCGACCATGCCATGGCTGTGGCCTATATCAATTGCCAAGGGGGCACCAAGAGTCTCTCAGATCAGAGAGAGGTGAACCATATCCTAACTTGGGCAGAAAGGAATGTCCCATCCCTATTGGCAGTTTTCATTTCAGGAGTAGAAAATTGGCAGGCGGACTATCTTAAGTCACCAGCAGTTATTCCCAGTGGATTGGTCTCTTCACCCCGAAGTGTTTCGGGCTGTTTGCCAAAGATGGGGGACTCCGGACATATACCTTCTAGCGTCCAGATTCAACATGAAGTTAGTCAACTTTGTGTCCAGAACAAGGGATCCACTCGCATACGGAACAGATGCACTGGTAACTCTGTGGGATCAGTTTTCACTGATCTACGCTTTTCCCCCCGATTCAGTTGCTGCCTCGACTTCTTTGCAGGATCAAGCTGGAAAGAAAGCCGGTAATTCTGGTAGCGCTAGCATGGCCCAGAAGGTCATGGTGTGCAGAGATCGTAAAGATGGCAGTGGAGGGTCCTTGGCCTCTCCCACTAAGGCCAGACCTGCTATCGCAGGGGCCCATATTCCATCCTACTTTACGAATGCTAAATTTAACGGCTTGGCTATCGAAACCCACATTCTGGAGAAGAGTGGGCTTTCCAGGTCTGTTATCTCAACTTTAATCAATGCAAGGAAACCAGTTTACAGAGCTGTATATTAAATAGTTTGGAAAGCTTACGTTTCCTGGTGTGAATCCAAGGGTTGGCACCCTCGGAGATACATTATAGGCAGAATCCTTGCCTTTCTACAATTGGGCGTAGAGATGAAGTTGGCCCTAAGTACTATTAAGGGCCAAGTCTCAGCTTTATTGGTTTTATTTCAAAGACCGCTTGCTACGCATTCTTTAGTCCGAGGTTTTATGCAAGGGGTGATGCGGATTAATCCACCAGTTAAATTGCCTTTAACTCCTTGGGACTTGAATTTAGTTTTGTCAGTCCTTCTGACTAGGAAGCTGATATTTTTGGTTGCTATATCCTCAGCAAGGAGGGTTTCAGAGTTGGCTGCTCTTTCTTGTAAAGAACCATATTTGATTATTCATGAGGACAGAGTGGTGTTATGCCCTCGTCCAGGCTTTTTTCCTAAAGTGGTTTCAGGCTTTCAGCTGAATGAAGATATTGTCCTGCCATTGTTTTTACCAGAGGATCCTAAAAAAGGACATGCAGTGTCAAAATCCACTGTTGCTAAGTGAATTTGGCAAGTTATAATTCAAACTTATGATTTAAGGGGTAAGATTCCCCCTATTCAAGTAAAGGCGCACTCTATCAGAGCAGTTAGTGCTTCTTGAGCAGTGCCTCACCAGGCCTCCTTTGCTCAGATCTGCAAGGCCACAACTTGGTCTTCGGTCCATACATTCACAAAAATTTACCAAGTGGATCTAAGAAGGAATGAGGATATCGCCTTAGGGCGCAGTGTGCTGCAGGCAGCAGTATAAGTCCTCAAGGTCTGGGGGTGCCCTACGGGTTGTGCCTCCCTCCCTTCAAGTAGCATTGCTATGGGACGTCCCACTAAGTAAATACTTAAGGCTCTGTGTCCTATGATGTACGATAAAGAAAATAGGATTTAAATAACAGCTTACCTGTAAAATCCTTTTCTTGGTGTACATCATAGGACACAGACGTTCCACCCCTCTTCTTTTATGGGGTTTAAGTATATTGCTTATATTGCTTGGCTACAAAACTGAGGTACTCCTGGAAGGAGGAGGGGTTATATAGGGAGTTAACTTCCTGTATTGGGTGTGCCAGTGTCAACACCTGAAGGTAGCTATAACCCACTAAGTAAATACTTAAGGCTCTGTGTCCTATGATGTACTCCAAGAAAAGGATTTTACAGGTAAGCTGTTATAAAAATCCTATTTTTGTGTCTGCCATTCATACACTTTCTTACATTATTTTCTTAAAGTCTGTTCATTTTGTTCTTTCTGCTTTGTATTTTAAGGACTTTTCTTTCCTTCTTTTTTTCATACAACCAGGCTAAAAGGCAGCAGAGAAAACTGAACTTCTTGATAACGCAAACAGAATTATATGCTCACTTTGTCAGCCGCAAACGAGAATCTGGTCCTGATGAAATACAGGAGGAGATATTACGAAAGTTAGAAGACCATTCAACCCCCCAACAAACAGGAGGCGCCTCCTTGAGTATCACACAGGAAGATTATGGTATTGCAATTTTACATGATTAGCATTGACATGACAGTGTCCATAACATTTGTTATTTTGATGCAATTGACTAATGTATTCAGTATATGGGTGGGAAGTGCTGTTCTCAATGAGAACCCACTGTTTGTTCAATGTGAACCAACTGTTTGGTGGTAGTGTGGCAACATCAGTCTAAGACGCTGGTCAGACATGAAATTATGTCATATAACCTAACACCAGAATGTGGGACATTCCCCCTGATTTCTTGGGTCTGTGAAACACTTTCTGATAATTTAATATGAAAGTTGGAGAGTTCACTATATAATTGAAATTCAGACATCAGGTTTGTGACAATAATGCTCGGTTGACTAAGAAAGAAAAGCAGGTCATCTGCATATATCTATACTTTGTGGTGTTGCTTTCTAACCACAATCCCTGAAATGTTCAGGTTCATTCATATGCATCGTAAAAAGGGTTCTAGGATTAGCATAAACATGAGGCGTGACAGTGGGCATCCCTGTCGGGTTCTGTTATTGATGTCAAATGGGTGTTGATAGGATCCCATTTAATTTGACCCATGCCATAGGGAAGGAATACAGGGCTCCAACCTAAGCTTGCATATGCAGGCCTATGTCGATGGTTATCAGGGTAAGTTGAATAAAAGACCAGTGGACCTCATCAAAAGCCTTTTTGTCACCCACAATATGGTTTGGTCTGGTTTTGACAGGGCTGAATGGATAATGTTTATTGCATGAATGCTGCCATTTTGAGCCTCCCATGTGGGCATAAAGACAACTTCATGAAGTGAGGATTTTGGCCAAAATTTTTTAATTTATATTGAGGTGAAAAATGGGTCTGCAGTTGGAACAGTGTAGAGAGGGTCTTTCCCTTTTTTTAGGAATAACTGAAATATGGGCAGATAATGCATCTAAGCCTGGTGTTGGTTGTTGACAAAGTGAATTAAAGTGGTATTAAACCCAAAACCAGAAATGTAATATATCACAGCTTACCAATCATTAGATGTAGTAGCTGTATTAAGTTTCAATTTTTTTAAGCTTTTTCCCTCTTTTTTTCCCCTGGTGATCTGGCCAGTAACACATCTCCGGTATTATGCAGACACCACTCTGGATGAATGAGGACAGGTGGCAGATATGGACAGCAACATTATCAGTCTGAGGGAGGGGAGTGTTAGAAGTACTAGAGGATTTAAATACAGTAAGAAATGGAAGGTGAACATTAGCTATTACTTTATGATCAGTTACAGCAAACCATTTTCTTCCTTTTGGGGTAAAGGTTTTGCATAAATGAAAGCTAATCATTTTAAGCACCCCTGTCAGTGTCAGACTTACTGCCTGCATCACCAGATGAAATAGAGGAATGAAAATTAAAATACAGCCGTCACATCTAAGAATTGGTAAACTGCAATATAATACATTTTTGGATTTGGGTTTAATACTGCATTAAAGGCTTGTGAAATGTGGGGCCAGTTGAGTTTGGAACTGTTAATAATAACAAGGTGAAGCTGTCTTGGCTAGGAGCTTTACCAGTTTGCATTTGTTCAAGCACTTTAGTGAACTCTGCCTGGGTTATCAATTCTTTTAAAAGCTCAATAGATTTCATGTCCATAGACAGGAGGCCCAAGCACTTCAGATATTTCCTTAAAGTGGTTACATAGTTAGGTGTATATGTATGTATGTGTGTGTGTGTGTGTGTGTGTGTGTATAATATATATATATTTTCTCATACAATCCCATAACATAATCCTGGTTCAGAGGAAGGTGAAAAACCCCAGAAAGGCATGTTCCAGTTTTCTACAGCAGGGGAAAAAATTCCTTCCTGATCCCCTAAGAGGCAAATCGGATATTCCCCGGATGAACTTGACCTATAAATGTTAGTACCCAGTTATATGATGTACATTTAGGAAAGAATCCAGGCCTTTCTTAAAGCAATATATTGAGATGGCCAGAAGCACCTCTGCAGGGAATCTATTCCACATTTTTACAGCTCTTACTGTGAAGAAACGTTTCCATATTTAGAGAAATCTCTTTTCCTCTAGGCGTAAAGAGTGCCCCCTTGTCCTCTATGATGACCTTAAGGTGAATAACTCAACACCAAGTTCACTATATGGACCCCTTATGTGTTTGTACATGTTGCTCATATCCCCCCTTAATCTCCTCTTCTCAAGAGAGAATAAATTCAGTTCCTCTAATCTTTCCTCATAGCTGAGCTCCTCCATGCCTCTTATCAGTTTGGTTGCCCTTCTCTGCACTTTCTCCAGTTCCCCAATATCCTTTGAGGTCTTACTAATGATTTGTACAGGGGGAAAATTATGTCTCACTTTCTAGAGTCCACACCTCTCAATATAAGAGGCGATTTTGCTCGCTTTGGAAACCGCAGCTTGGCATTGCATGCTTATGATCTACCTCAACCCCCAGCTCCTTCTGATTCATGCATATTCTTAGCCCCTAAGTGCATAACTTTACATTTATCTACGGTAAAGCTCATCTACCACATAGTCCCTGTAACATGTGCTCAGTTTTGGGGTGTCTGGCTTCTAATAAAAGGATGACTGATTCTTAGAATAAAGGTTGGATTTACTTACTATAAATTACATTACAATTATAAATGAGGAGAGGGCAGATGGGGTAACAGGGGAAGAAAGGGGTCTTATAGGTCTAACACTCACACACACGCATTCTCTATCAATCTCAGGCCAGGCTTTAGACCCACACCCCAGCTGGGGGGTGGGGGTTGTTGGTCATCATGGCCATTGAAGACAGTTGACCCAAAGGTTATAAAAAGTTTGTTCCTCTCCCAGGCTCAATCTTTCAGTTCCTTTGAGCAAATTATCACACAGGTTGTCCATCACCCTTCAGATACCATGCTGGCCAGCTGTGAAGGGGGCAGTTGAATATCCTCAGGAGTACCGCTGGTTAGATAATAATGACCTTATGCCTTGTTTGAGCCATGTTTACTGCATGCCGGCTGTAAACACTGTAATTTTCCTAACATCAAAGTCCTGTCAAAGCTTTGTTGTACGAGACCTATTGTTCTAATGTCCCATCTGCATTAATATCATTTTTTCTCCAGTATTACAGTCCCCAAAATAAACGTGCATTGAGGTCAGCTTGTAAGTAGGATCCTGTAAGGGCGTTATTCTACTGTATAGCCTGGTGCCACCTGCAAAGACTGAAATTATACTTTCAGTCTTTGCAGGTGGCACCTATATCATTTATAAAGATATATACCATGGATAACCCGCTTAGACCATTCAGAGTATGAATCATTAACCACTACTCTCTGAATTTGGTCTTTTAGGAGGTGTTCTATCTATTTACATACTGATCTTTTCAAGCCTGTAGACCTTACACACTAGCCATGTGTGGGAAACTATGTGAAACGTTTTTGCAAAATCCAAGTATACCATGTCCACAGCCACCCCACTGTTCAAGGTTTTAAAGAAGATTTGTTGGACAACTTCTGTCTTTCATGAATCCATTCTGTCTGTTGCTTTTTTTATAGCAAGACCTTATCTTTGTGGTCTTTTATTAAACTCTCCGGTATCTTCCCAGCTATTGAAGTTTAACAGATCTATAGTTAGTTATGGTTAGTTATAGGTGTGGTAGAGCCATGCTGTGTGGGGGAAATTAAAACTCTGCCAGGGAGGTAGTGTATGCAAAACAAAAAAAAACTCAAAATGAAAAAAAAAATCTTTGCTCATGGTTGTTGTTACTTGTCTCTTGGAGAACATCTCCGTAGGATGTTCCTGGAGAGGTCTGGCAAAATCTGTAGTGGTGCCCAACTCATGTTTATTTTATTTACCTGTAGTTCAGATACTTATGAGGTGTTGGTAGCAGATTAATATTATACTGGATTTTTTCAATTTGTAGAATACAATTTTGAATTGCTGTTCTTACTATGCAAATCTTTTAGACTTGTAAACCTTCTTTGTTTTAAAAAAACAAACAAACAAAAAAAACATCCTCATCATGACTAGGTAGTACTTAGACTCAGTCTGCTAACTTTTGTGATTTCAGACAGTGACTATTTCAAATCCCAAGCATTGAAGAATGCAGAGGAAGCATTTAGGATACACCAGGCACAGGTGAGATTCTTATTGCTGTTGTTCATGGGTGGTCTTTTTTGTTAACTAGTTTATTGTTACGTTTTAGGAAACTATTACTTTTTTTTTATTTTTTAGGGTAGGTAGTCATGATTTCTATTTTAATGGTCTTCTTTCGAAAAATTGCTACTTTAGCTGATGTACTCTGCAGAGCAGTCATCCTGAGGAGGCAATATGCATAGATGATATCATTTAATTAGCTGTCATGTTTTCTTGCTTATTATACATGGAATTTGTTATTAGCTTTAATTGCATGTATGAATTTTATTGTGTGTTTAAAGTGGATCTTCACTCACATATAAAGACATAAAATAATATCAGCCCTCACTGTTATACATTTCTTTTTTGTTTGTTTTTTTGGTAATAAGTACCTTTTTTACAGCAGGTACTTACTACTATTTTCTTATTGCTTACAAGGGTAATGCCCCCTTTTCCAACAGCCTCATGGGATGCATATCGCACATCCTAAGAGGCTACAGAACCAGTCCCCCTGCGCCCCTTGATCTGGTGCATGTGTAGTAGGGCGCTGGCTGCAACTGATCAGGAAGTCAAAGTTGGCTCCTGAATCCAAGATGGTGGCGCAGAACTGAAGACTTTGGGTTCTTGAAGGCTAGTGCTGGACTCAATGGGCTTATAAGTACATGTTTTTAAAAGTCAGAAGCTACAGTAATTGTAGCTACAGACTTAATTTTTTTTCAATACAGAGTGAAGTTCCTCTTTAAGCCTTGTTACTCAGATTACAAGATCACAAGTCACTCAACATTTATTTTGAGACATATACTACTTTCTAGACCAGATCATTTGATGAAGACGCCAAGGAAAGCAGAGCAGCAGCATTACGGGTGGCTCAATCAAGCTTTGGAGAGAGTTACAGTCTGGCTAATCCCTCAATAAGAGCAGGAGAGGATATACCCCAGCCCACAATTTTCAGTGGGAAACTTAAAGGCTACCAACTTAAAGGCATGAATTGGCTGGCAAATCTTTATGAACAGGTGAGTTAAAATCACTGATTGCGTTATGAATTGTGAATAATTCCATTGTACTCATTATTTAAGGGATTTAATTGTGGTTTTTTTTGTATGTTATGCTTGTTAAAGCATTTTGTATGTTATGCTTGTTGTTCAAGGAACAACAAAAAGTAAATTAAAATGCCACTTGATTTCATAATTTCAGATAGAGTTTAGTGAGCTTTCACTGAGATTTGTATTACAGCTTTTTAATAAAGTGTATCTAAAGCCCATTTTTTGATGGGCTTTGTTCCCGCTGGTAAAATTCCCTCTCCCTTCTAAATGATAATTGTACTAGAACTGAAAATTAGGGGAAAATACAACATATTAGGTTGTCACTTATATATGGATATTGGCAAAATCTTCTGTTTGTTGACAGTAAGGAGGAGATTTACTAAATCTGGAGAATGCAAAATCTGGTGCAGCTGTGCATGGTACCCAATCGGCTTCTTTTCTTCAGCTTGTTCAATTAGGCTTTGACAAAAAAATTTAAAAAACTCAAATTTTTAACTTTTACCTACAGGAAAGCCTATAATAAGGCTTACCTGTAGGTAAAAAAAATATCTCCTAAACCTGTACCGTTTAGGAGATATTCCCCTCAGTATGCGCCGCTGACTGCAGCGGCGCATGCGCACAAGGGGATTCTCGGCCTGAAAATCCGGCAGCGGCCGGCCGGAATGAAATCTCCCGCACGCACCGCGCCGGAGCCACGATACCCGGAAGAAACGCCGAGGGAGCATGTCAGCTCCCTCGGCGTGGATCGGGCCAGATGTCGGGGCCTCCTTCTAAGGTAAGTATTTCATAATGAGCTAGTATGCGGTGCATACTAGCTCATTATGCCTTTTGCTTTGCAGGTTTAAAAAAAAATTTGCGGGTTTACTACCGCTTTAATAGCCATAACATATTTTTGCTCTTTTAGGGTATTAATGGAATCTTGGCTGATGAAATGGGCCTAGGAAAAACTGTGCAGAGCATTGCTCTGTTGGCTCACCTTGCTGAGGTAAGGCTATTTGTTTCTTTAAGATTATGTTTCAGTTGTTAAACCATTAGTAAAAGAAAAAATAATAATAATATACATAAAGAAGCAGTTGGGCTCATTTTACATAGTCATGTCACAATAAATTCCTCATAACAGTTTAGGGTGATTTTAACATAGTTATAGATTCCGATCCAGATATGTGAGGGTGTGTAACGGGTATTCTTCTTTCTAAGGCATGGTTTCAGAGCTATGACCTCATTGATGTGTGGTAACAGAGGAACCAGGAAGTGGGGGTATTTTCCTGTCACTCTGGAAGGGCTCATACCTTCTTTCGCATAGATATGGTACTGTTCATTGTAGATAGTTGCGTTTGATTGAGGATGTGAGGTACTTACCAATGGCTATCTCCCATAATTCCCCCATGGAAGGTAATCTTGATTTAGGATAACAGTCTGGAATTAAGTACAGGAAAATGGATGCCCAATGGATTTGAAGATTATGTAAATTAGGTTGACAGCTGGCGATAACTCACTATTGGGCTAAAAATAATATGGATATATCAGTATTTACACAGGATTATACCAAAATTTCTGAGGAAAAGGTAGTGTATATGGAAGATCAGGTAACAGTGGCAGAGCATCTTTATGTGCATGATCCCTCCACTACAAATTACTGGCAAAGATTGTCTGGAATACCTATGTCCTTATCCATTGTTCCTCATTGAGCGAGCCTGTAAACAGCAATTTATGCAGTGTAGACAGCAATTTGAATACTGTGATTAAAATGACCGCCTGCAGGTTTATCTGGTTCTGCCTGCCTATAACCCAATATCTACTGTATAACCAGCATTTGGAAACCACATTGTTCTGTAGTAAGTGATACACCAAATGCCATGTCTACTTTTGTACAATTCAATCCTTGTATATGTCTCAATCACCTTTTACAGACACTGCTATGCACTCTTATTTCACTTCTTTTGAACTTCCTTAAATGGGAAGGGAATATAGGGGGTTGTTGAAAAAAGACATGGAGGAGATTGAGACTGCTATTTCCTCCTTTGCTCCTTTTTAAATCTTCGGGTCTAAATGCTTACCCTTCAGAACAGTAGAAGACATACAAATAGTCCCTTGTACCCAGTTTACGGCAGTTTTTAATTTGCTAATATTATCCAAAATTGGCTTTTTGCCTTGCAGGTGTGCTCAGATCTATCTTAGGAGGTTGTTTGTTACTCTTCAAATAACACATACTAATTTCAATTCTAAAGTGATAGTGTTGTTAGACATGAGAAAAGCCTTTAATTCAGTGGCGTGGGCATATATTTTTCTGCTACTTGATAAGCTTTAGCTTTGGACGTGTCTTTGTGTCCTGGGTTAATCTGTAGTAACAGGGTCCCTCTGCTAGTAACAGAACTAATGGTGTAATTCCTGACTTTTTTTTTTTTTTTAATACAGGGGAACTGGGGAGGGTTGCCCTTTATCCCTTCCCATGTTCGCACTGGCTTAATGATCCACTGGCTTAAGACAACTGACTGTGGATGCTCCTCTATCATGTCCTATCACAGTTTATGTAACTTGCATGGTGATTTCTAAGTATTTGAATTTATCATAATTAGTCAGGTTGAAAAAGACACAAGTCCATCTAGTTCAACCAATAAAAAAAAAAAATAAATCAAACAACCCATATATACAATCCCACACCCACAGTTGATCCAGAGGAAGGCGAAAAACCCCAGCAAAAGCACGATCCAATCTGCTTACAGCAGGGAAAAAAATCCTTCCTGATCCCCCAAGAGGCTATCCGATACTCCCAGGATGAACTTTACCCATCAATGTTAGTACCCAGTTATAGTATGTACATTTAGGAAAGAATACAGGCCTTTTTTAAAGCAATTTACTGAGCTGGCTAGAACCACCTCTGGAGGGAGTCTATTTCACATTTTTACAGCTCTTACTGTGAAGAAACCTTTCCGTATTTGGGGATGAAATCTCTTTTCCTCTAGACATAAAGAGTGCCCCCTTGTCCTTTGTGATGACCTTTAACCACTTGCTTACTGGGCACTTAAACCCCCCTCCTGCCCAGACCAATTTTCATTTTTTTCCCACAAATAGAGCTTTCTTTTGGTGGTATTTAATTACAGCTGGGAGTTTTATTTTTTGCTAAACAAACAAAAAAGATGCAAAAAAAAAAAATCATGTTTAATAGTTTGTTATAAAATTTTGCAAACGGGTCATTTTTCTCCTTCATTGAAGTGCGCTGATGAGGCGGCACTGATAGGCTGCATTGGTGGGCACTGATAGGCTGCACTGGTGGGCACTGATAGGCATAGTTAAGGCGGCACTAATAGGCACAGATAAGGTGGCATCGATAGGCACAGATAAGGCAGTACTGATGGGCACAGATAAGGCGGCACAGATAAGATGGCACGAATGGATGGCACGGATGGGTGGCACTAAGGGGCACTGATAGGTACCACTGATAGATGGGACTGATAGGTGGCTCTGATAGGTGACACTGATGGCACGGATATGTGGCACTGGGGTGCGGCACTGCTGGGTGGCACTGTGGGCACTGCTGGGTGGCACTGTGGGCACTGCTGGGTGGCACTGACGGGGGGCACTTATTTTCTAATGAGGTAGCACTGGCAGGGGACAGGTGGGCACTGGCAGGGCTGGCCGTGATCGGGACTGATGTCCCAATCACGGCCGCCGGTGATCGGCTCTTTTTTTTTTCTCCTTGCGCTGTCAGTGCGAGGAGGAATAATAGCCGACTACTGGCTCCGTTGTATCACATGGTCAGCTGTCATTGGCTGACAGCTGATCACGTGGTAAGGGGTCGGGATCGACCCCTTGCTCGGATCAGTGATCAGGCGAGTCTCATAGACTCGCCGATCACAGAGAGCGCCGCGCGCGCCCCTCGGGGCGCTCAGGCCGCTCGTGCACGAGACGACGTCAATAGACGTAGTCCCGGCAAAGGAGGTCTGCGCAGTAGCCGTCATTCGGCTATAGCGCGGGTCTCAAGTGGTTAAAGTGAATAACTCAACACCAAGTTCACTGTATGGACCCCTTATATATTTATACAGTTTGATCATATCCCACCTTAATCTCCTATTCTCAAGAGAGAATAAATTCAGTTCCTCTAATCTTTCCTCATAGCTAAAGCTCCTCCATGCCTCTTATCAGTTTGGTTGCCCTTCTCTGCACTTTCTCCCATTCCCTGATATCGTGTTTGACAACTGGTGCCCAAAATTGAACTGCATATTCCAAATGAGGTCTTGCTAATGTGTACAGGGCCTAAGTTATATATCTCTTTCTCTTTATACAAGAAAGGACTTTGCTTGCTTTGTATAATAATGCATGCAGCTTGTCATTGCATGCTATTATTAAGCTTATGATCTACTGTTCAAAACCCCCAGATCCTTCTCCACCATCGATTTCCCCCAGTTGTACTTCCCCTAGTATGTATGATGCATGCTTATTCTTAGCCACCAAGTGCATAACTTTACATTTATCAACATTAAACCTCATTTGCCACATAGTTGCCCAATTAACAGTGCATTGAGGTCGGCTTGTAAGTTGGAGACATCCTGTAAGGACGTTATTCCACTGCATAGCTTGGTGTCATCTGCAAAGACTGAAATTATGCTTTTAATCCCAGACCCTATATAATTTATAAAGATATTAAAAAGTAAGGGTCCCAACACCGAACCTTGTTATACACCACTAATAACCTTAGACCATTTAGAGAATGAATCATTAACCACTACTCTGAATTCTGTCTCTTAGCCAGTTTTCTATCCATTTACAAATAGATCTTTCCAAGCCTGTAGACTTTACCTTACACATTAGCCGTGTGTGTGTCGAACACTTTTGCAAAATCCAAGTATACTACATTTACAGCCACCCATCTGTCCAAGATTTTACTTACCGCCTCATAAAAAGAAATAAGGGTTGTTTGACAACTGTCTTTCATGAATCCATGCTGCCTGTTGCTTAAAATGTTTTTTTTTTCCCTGCAAGAACTCATCTATGTGGTCTTTTATTAAACTCTCCAGTATCTTCCAGACTATAGAAGTTAAACTAACAGGTCTATAGTTATTTGGTAAAGACTTTGATCCCTTGTTAAATATAGGTACCACATTGGCCCTACGCAAATCCAGTGGTACTATTCCAGTCCTTAACCAGTCCCTAAAAATTAGAAACCATGGCATCGAAATGACAGGGCTAAATTAATTTAGGATCCATGGATGGATGCCATTTGATCCAGGTGCTTTATCCACCTTTATTCTGTCTAAATATTTCCTGACCATATCAATATCATTTAATAAATTTGCCTTATCTTTGTCCCCAGTCACTCTAGATTATTTTCTAAAGGGCCTACATGTGCAGACCTGACTTTTTTACTATTAATATATTTGAAGAATTTTTGGGACTTTGTCCTACTATCTTTAGCAATATGTCAGTTCGCAAACAGTCTTTTTAAAGAATTCCCATTTCTGTTCTGTGTTCATCAATGCCAATATTCCTTCCCGGTCTAAGTCTTGCTCTCTTAAAGTTAAGTGTTTTTATATTTCTCGTATGTTTGTTGCTTACAGATAACATTAAATGAAATCATGTTATGGTCACTGCTACCCAGATGATCTTTTATATGAATATTGGTAATAAGCTCTGCATGGTTTGAGATTACTAGGTCCAGCAGAGCATCATTCCTAGTCGAGGCCTCAATAAACTGGACCATAAAATTGTTTTGTAATAGGTTTATACATTTTAGCCCTTTAACTGTTCCTGCAGTGCCATTTCTCCAGTCAATTTCCAAGTAGGTAAAATCCCCCATTGTTATCACTGTCCCAGCCCTTGTAACCCTTTCTATCTGTGCAAGGAGCTGAGTCTCCACCTCCTCATTAACACTGGGAAGTCTATAACAAACTCTCTAATGATAACCTTTATAGTACTCATCAGTGTTAATTTCGTTGTCTAAAACCTTTTAGTCAACTAACTTAATACTATTTTAGTCTACTAAAATGCAACTAAAACTAAAACAATTGAAATGACTAAAATACGACTAAAACGAAAATGGTATTTTATTCAAAAGACTAAAATGGGACTAAAACTAAAATGTTATTTTATTTAAAAGACTAAGACTAAAACTAAATTGAGATTTGACATCAAAATTAACACTGGTCTGTAGTGCATGTTCATACCTCAATACCATAAATAATAACATATTTGATTTTTCACTCCAGCAGTATATAATGAGTTCGGGAATGGTAGAGAAATGCTTAAATAATGCATTACAATTTAACTCTACCTATTAGATTTTATATGACTAAAATCGTTTTAAGTTGACTAAAATGTACTGGAGATTTAGTCGACTAAAAACTAAAACAATTGCAGAAGACTAAAATGGGACTAAAACTAAAATGCCATTTAGTCCTAAGACTTAAACTAAAGCTAAATCTAAATTTGCTGCTAAAATTAACACTGGTACTCACCTATGTACATTACCACCCCTAATAGTTTCATAGTTAGTTTCATATTCAGTTAGGTTGAATAAAGACACAATCCATCCAGTTCAACCTGAGTGAGTGTCTACAATTGTCCCTGTACATTGCACTCACATCAGTCCCTACCCTCAAGGAGCCCACAATCCAAGGTCCCCATTCATATACTAGGGCCAATTTTGGACAGAAGCCAATTAACCTACCTGCATGTCTTTGGATTGTGGGAGGAAACCGGAGTGCCCGGAGGAAACCCACGCAGGCACATGGAGAACATGCAAACTCCAGGCAGGTAGTGTCATGGTTGGGATTCGAACCAGCGACCCTTCTTACTGCTGGTTCGAATGGTGAGAGTGCTAACCACTACATCACTGTGCTGCTAATGCTTCGGACTCACTCTCCATCAACTAGATCCTCTTTCACATTCGTTTTGAGATCACTTCTCACATAGAAACAGACGCTACCACGCCTCCATTTTACCCTGTCTTTTCAAAAGAGCGCATAGCCAGGAATATTAATAGTCCAGTCTTGTGAAGAATGAAGCCAAGATTCCACAATACCAATTAAATCATAGTTCTCCTCGTGCAACCGGAGCTTCCAACTCACCTATTTCTTAATCGTACATCATGGGACACAGAGCCATAGTAATTACTATGTGGGTTATAGGCCACCTTCAGGTGATGGACACTGGCACACCCTAAACAGGAAGTTGCCTCCCTATATAACCCCTCCCACTACTGGGAGTACCTCAGTTTTTTCGCCACTGTCTAAGGTGCTGGTCACAAGCAAATTTGTGCTGTGCTAAGCTCCACTGGAGCAATCCTTGCTGGGCTAACTATGCAGCCGGATTCCTTGTGGTGGAAGAAACAATTAGCCCGTAACACTTCTCTTTTTAGAGAGCTGGACCCCGGCATACAGTGCTTTGGTGTTTTCAGCCATGAAGTTTTTACTGGTGGGGTGCTTTACCGGTCCAGGAGTGTGGGTTCCCCGAGGGTCCCCAGTTCCTGAAGATTTTGTAACGGAGCCCACCGTGAGGGGTGAAGATTGGGTCTGTTGCTTTTACCACTGAAATCCCTGCGGCGGGAAAGGTAAGTGGAGGTTTCTAAGTAATTTTTACATTTTCTTATGAAATGTCTCCTTTAAAAAAAGTTAATGTTTTCATACCTAAGAGTCACCACTGGGGGCTGTATAGAGCACGTACCTTGTCATGCTTTCCTCAAAGATCACCCTGTGTCAGCAGAAGCAGCAGGCTTCCCTCATGTCAAGCAGCTCAGACCCGCCGGTAAGATTGGGAGGGGATTTTTTGTCCACTAAAAACCCCCACTTGGACAAAGCTCTCCCCCTCTCCTTGGATGAGGGAAGCCGAAATGTTTTTTTTTCACCGCCCCTGCATGACAGCTTGTCACAGGTCTCCTCGTCACCACCACCCCACACACGCGCCAATCCCGTCAGATCGAAGGCCCGCGCTCGCACGGGAATTCCCTCTTTTGAAAAGAGAGGGGGGCGCGATGTGACGGAAGGGGCAGGGCTTAGCGTGGCATTGGCGTGCAGCAATGTCCAGCTTGGAAGTATATTTAAAAGCTAAATTTTTTGCTGGCTGCAGATGTCGTAGGGACACGAGAGCAAAAAGGGGCATGTAAGAGGTTGGTAACACAGGCATTCCCTTTGCACATTTACTAACAGCATCAGGCTGAGCGTTAATAGCAGCAGAAGTTGCTGCACTATTGCTCAAGCAGTGGATGCGATTTCTTCTGGTAGTACCTCTGCATTTGTGCATTGGGCTATGGCCAGACGGGGGGTTAAAACACCCCCAAAAAGGGGTCTCCTTCAAGCTCTGAAAAGCCTACTCATCTCTACACTTGCATCCTCCCCTGAGAGGGGGTAGCTGGTCAGAGTGAGCATCGTGGCCATGAAATGTTTGCAAATGTTTTCAACACTGCAGCCTCTGTCTATATTACTAAAGAGATCTTTTTCCTCAGCCATGATAGGATTGGAAAAAAAGGTTAGTGGCTTTAATCGCATCCCAGTGTGGGACAAAATGCGACAGGTTCCCTTCCATTACCCAGGACCCTCAAACTGAGGAACTGGGGGCGGGAGAAGATGAATTCCCTCAGGGTAGGCTGATCACTCCTCTTCTGAGGGGTCAAATGCGGGGGAATCAGCTTCACAATCTGTAAGATTGGTGGTGCAATTTCTCACTGAATGGTCCGTTCCACATTATGCACCCTTAACTGAATGTTTGGGTTCGCTAAAGCCTCCTCAAGCTGTGCATGCTTTTCCTGTCCATTCATTGCTGGAAAAGCTTTTCTTTATCGTACATCACGAGACACAGAGCATTTATTCATGACTTTCTGGGTTATACGCTACCTTTAGGTGATTGGACACTAGCAACCAATAGCAAGAAGGTTCCTCCCATATAACCCCTCCCATGGGATCACCCAGATAAGCATTTTTTCCTCCTAAAAAAAGTTTTTTACACCTTATCCTATGGAGGAAAAAATTCACTAAAGGTGGGGATACCTGCAATTGACACTGCTATACCCTCTGTGAATAAAAGTTTGTCTTGTCCGGCAGACAATGCTCAAATGCTTAGGGTTTCAGCCTGCGCTGACAGTAATTGGTCAATCCTTGAGAGACCAGTTTAATCAGGTACTCAAGGTTATCCTGTTCAGCAGGCCCAGGATCTGGCAAGCTACTAGCAGCTTTATGTTTACAATAGTCGCTAGGAGAGATTCTATCCTTCAGGCCTCATACCTTTCGCTAAGCACCATGCAAGAAGCTCCTGGCTAGTCTTCCTTTTTGAGGTAAAACGGCTGTTTGGGGATGATTTGGGTAATACATCCAAAGAATTTCTAGTGGAAAAAGTACTCCTTTGTCATTTAAGAAAAGGAGTAAAAGTATTTAGTTTTAACAAGCGCCTTCTCCAGTGCCAGGGACATCAGTCTCCAGGTAGTCATGACGGCCTCCACCATCAAGTTCAAGAGGTAATCTTCAGGGTGAACCCCAGAGGCAAAAGAAGTCTTGGGGGAGGAAACCTACAAAATACTAAAACCTCCTTATGAGGAGGCACCTCCTTTCGCTCAAGTAGGGGGAATATTTCTGCAGTTCTCAAGGGTCTGGCAGCAAGAGTGTTGAGACAGAAGGGGGACTTCCTCAATAGCTCCAGGGTACAAACTGGAGTTCCAAGAGTTCCTGTCTCCTGATTTTCTCAGATCAAACTTTCCTGAGGATCCAGAGAAAAAGAAGTCTTTCTTTCAAGCATTGGACCATCTTTTGGCAAAAAGTGATCATGGTGGTCCCCATGAAAGAGTAGGGGTTGGGGTTTTGTTCAAACCTTTTTTTGCCAAAACAGAATGGAGATGTCAAACCCATTCTGGATCTCAAAAATATAAACCGGTTCCTGCATATCCGCTCTTTTTTTCGCATGGAGTCAATCCAATCAGTTGTCTCCATTCAACAAGCCGGAGAACTTCTGGCGTCAATCGACATCAAGGATGCATACCTCCATGTGCCTATTTCCCCGCTCACCAGTAATATCTACTTTTCAAGGTAGAAAATCTTTTTTTTTCAGTTTGTAGCTCTGCTTTTCGGTCTAGCTACTGCACCTTGAGTGTTTACAAAGGTTCTAGCCCCTCTTCTAGCCAGATTAAGGGCCCAAGGTATAACAATTATAGTTTACCTAGACGATCTGCTCTTGATAGACCAGTCGGTAGCCTGCTTAGACCAAAGTATGATTACCACATTCAACTACCTGGAATACCTAGGTTGGATTCTCAACCTAGACAAATCTTCCTTAAAACCATGAAGGAGGCTAGAATACTTGGGTCTGATCATAGATACACCCAGAAAAGGTTATTCCTGCACCAGGTAAAGATCAGTGCCATAAAGGAACTGATTCAGGTGGTCGAAACACGATGAATCCTTCTATTTAGCTTTGCATGAGGTCCTTGGGAAAGATGGTGGCTTCATTAGAGGCCGTTCCTTATGCTCAGTTTCATTTGAAACTGCTGCAAAACAGTATCCTATCGGCTTGGAACAAGACGGTTCAAGCTCTAGTTTTCCCAATGTGTCTGACTCCAAAGGTGCGCCGAAGCCTCAGTTTATGGTTAATAACCAAAAATATGCAGAAGGGGAAAATCCTTCCTACAGTTACCTGGGAAGTGGTAACAGCATATGCCAACCTTTTTTAGGTTGGCAAGCAGTCCTGGAAGAGGCAACTGTCCAAGAGAAGTGGTCCAGATCAGAAATGACCTTGCCCATTAACATTCTAGAGATTCTGGTGGAGCACTTGGTCCTGAGGGCCTGAATGTTCAGTTTACAGAATTGTCCTGTCAGGATCCAATCCGAGAATGCCACAGCAATGGCCTATATCAATCACCAAGGGGGCACAAGAGGTTGTGCGGCCCAGAGAGAGGTGAATCATATCCTATCTTGGGCATAAAACAGTGTACTTTGCCTATCGGCAGTCTAAATGCTAGGAGTAGAAAATTGGCAGGTGGACTGCTTGAGTCGCCAGCAGTTGTTCCCGGGAGAATGTTTCCTTCACCCCGATATCTTCCTGTCAATATGTCAACGATGGGGGATCCCAGACGTAGGTCTGTTTGCGTCCAGATTCAACAAAGAAATTAACAACTTTGTATTTAAGAACAAAGGAGCCGCTAGCATGCAGAACAGATGACTTGGTGTTCCCGTGGAATCAGTTTTCACTGATCTATACATTCCCTCTAATCTGCAAGATCAAGCAGGAAAGGAAGTCGGTGATTCTTCTGGCCCAGGAGATCTTGGTATGCAGAGATCATAAGGATGGCAGTAGGGGTCCCATGGACCCTACCACCATGTCCAGGCCTTCTCTCACAAGGTCCGGTATTCTATCCTACCTTACAAACACTAAATTTAACGGTTTGGCTATTGAGACCCACCTTCTGAAGAAACGTGGGTTGTCAAGTTCAGTGGTATCGGCCTTGGTTAATGAAGGAAGCCGGCATCCAGAATCACATATTATAGAGTCTGGAAGGCTTATGTCTCCTGGGATGAATCCAGGGATTGGCACCCCAGGAAGTATGCCATCTGTAGAATCCTTGACTTTCTGCAGATGGGGTTAGAAATGAAGCTGGCCTTGAGTACTTTCAAAGGCCAGGTCTCTGCCTTATTGGTATTGTTTCAATGACCATGGCTATACCAAGCTATAAACAATAAGAAAAGAGCTTTTAAAAAATATAAAAATGAAGTTACAATAGTGTCCTTTGAACGTTACAAAGAATTTAACATAATATGTAAAAAGGAAATCAAGGATGCAAAAATTCAAAACGAACGACAGATTGCAAAAGATAGTAGGACAAACCACAAAAAATACTTCAAATATATTAATATTAAAAAGGTCAGGTCTGAGCATGTAGGCCCTTTTACAAAATAATCTAGAGTGGGTGACTAGGGACAAAGAGAAGGCTATTAAATACTCTCTTCAGCTCTGTGTATACAAAAGAGCATGTGGAATCTCATGTCCATAATGGGGATCGTATTGACACAGCCCCGAATGATCCACAATGGGCAGCACAGTGGTGTAGTGGTTAGCACTCTCAGCAGTAAGAAGGGTCGCTGGTTCGAATCCCAACCACGATACTACCTGCATGGAGTTTGCATGTTCTCCCTGTGCCTGCGTGGGTTTCCTCCGGGTACTCCGGTTTCCTCCCACACTCCAAAGACATGCAGGTAGGTTAATTGGCTTCCATTCAAAATTGGCCCTAGTATATGAATGGGGACCTTGGATTGTGGGCTCCTTGAGGGTAGGGACCGATGTGAGTGTGCAATGTACAGGGATACGGACAATTGTAGACACTCGGGTTGAACTGGATGGACTGGTGTCTTTATTCAACCTTACTAACTATGAAACTATGAAACAATGGCTCAAAAGTGATATGGTCCAAAAATATTTAGACAGAATAAAGGTGGATAAAGCACCTGGACCTGATGACATCCACCCACGGATCCTAAAAGAATTGAGCTCTGTAATTTCAAAGCCATTGTATCTAATTTTTAGGGACTCATTAATGATGGGAATAGTACCACTGGATTGGTGCAGGGCGAACGTGGTTCCTATATTTAAAAAGGGATAAAAGTCTTTACCAAGTAACTATAGACTTGTTAGTTTAACTTCTATAGTTGGGAAGATACTGGAGCATTTAATAAAAGACAATATAGACGGGTTCTTGCTGGAAAAAAACATTTTAAGTAACAGACAGGATGGATTCAGGAAATACAGAAGTTGTCAGACAAACCTGATTTCTTTTTATGAAGAGGTAAGTAAAACCTTGGACAGAGGCGTGGCTGCGGACGTGGTATACTTGGATTTTGCAAAAGAGTTTGATACAGTTCCGCACACATGACTCATGTGTAAGGGAAAGTCTACAGGCTTGCAAAAAATATCAGTTTGTAAATGGATGAAAAACTGGCTAAAAGACAGAATTCAGAGAGTAGTGCTTAAGGATTCTTACTCTGAATGGCCTAAGGTTATCGTGGTGTACCCTAAGGCCGCGTACACACGCACGGACTGTTTGCCCAACCTTGTTCGTCAAACAGTTTCGGCAAACAGTCCGCTCAAAATTTGCATGAGCGGACTTGCCCACACACGAGCGGACTGTTTGACGAACAAGGTTGGGCAAACAGTTCGCTCAACTTTTGAAATGAACGGACTCGCCCACGTAAGGAGGAGGCAAATCCGCCCATTTCGAGCGCGTGTACAGGTAGGCGGGGCCCGCGAAGGAGACGTCGCGGGCTCCGCCGCCTGGAATGGGCTTAAAGGGGAACCCCAACGCCGAAAAAAATCGGCGTGGGGGTTCCCCCAAAGTCCACACCAGACCCTTGTCCGAGCACGCTACCCGGCCGGCCAGGAAAGGGGGGCGAGCGAGCGCGCCCCCCCTCCTGAGCCGTACCAGGCCGCGTGCCCTCAACATGGGGGGGTGCCTTGGGGAAGGGGGGGCCGCGCGGCCCCCCCACCCCAAAGCACCTTGTCCCCATGTTGATGAGGACAAGGGCCTCTTCCCGACAACCCTGGCCGTTGGTTGTCGGGGTCTGCGGGCGGGGGGCTTATCGGAATCCGGGAGCCCCCTTTAAGAAGGGGGCCCCCGGATACCGGCCCCCCACCCTATGTGAATGAGTATGGGGTACAATGTACCCCTACCCATTCACCTGTGAAATAAAGTACAAAAAAAAACACAACACAGGGAAAAAATATTTTATTGCACAGCTCCGGGGGGTCTTCCGTCTTCGGGGGTCTTCTCGCCGGACTCCTCCGCTATCTGTGTGTAGCTCTTTTACTAGCGGAGGAGTCCGGCTTTCTTCCTCCCCGCCGCCGGCCTCTTCTCCCGACTTCGGGGGTCTTGTCCCCCTCTTCGGTTCTTCTGCCGGGCCACCGCGCCTTCTTGTAGCTCTTTTACAGGCGGTGGCCCGGTCTTCTGTCGCCGCTGCCTTCCGTTCTTCTGTCGCCGCCTTCGGTTCTTCTGCCGGGCCACCGCGCCTTCTTGTAGCTCTTTTACAGGCGGTGGCCCGGTCTTCTGTCGCCGCTGCCTTCCGTTCTTCTGTCGCCGCTTTCGGTTCTTCTGCCGGGCCACCGCGCCTTCTTGTAGCTCTTTTACAGGCGGTGGCCCGGTCTTCTGTCGCCGCTGTCGTCGCCGCCGCCGCCTTCCGTTCTTGTTCTTCTTCTTGTTCTTCTTCTTCTTCTCCTGGAGATGTTGACTCGACGAGCTCTCCGGCCGGAATGCCAGGGACACGCTCCGCTGCCACTTATATAGTGACAATGGGGCGGTGTCACATGGTATATGTCACATGGGTTGGTCACATGGTGACCCCGCCCCCTTACGATGTCATAGTCCCCATGTGACATCAACCCATGTGACCAACCCATGTGACATATACCATGTGACACCGCCCCATTGTCACTATATAAGTGACCGCACAGCGCGGCTCTGGCATTCCGGCCGGAGAGCTCGTCGAGTCAACATCTCCAGGAGAAGAAGAAGAAGAACAAGAAGAAGAACAAGAACGGAAGGCGGCGGCGGCGACGACAGCGGCGACAGAAGACCGGGCCACCGCCTGTAAAAGAGCTACAAGAAGGCGCGGTGGCCCGGCAGAAGAACCGAAGGCGGCGACAGAAGAACGGAAGGCAGCGGCGACAGAAGACCGGGCCACCGCCTGTAAAAGAGCTACAAGAAGGCGCGGTGGCCCGGCAGAAGAACCGAAGAGGGGGACAAGACCCCCGAAGTCGGGAGAAGAGGCCGGCGGCGGGGAGGAAGAAAGCCGGACTCCTCCGCTAGTAAAAGAGCTACACACAGATAGCGGAGGAGTCCGGCGAGAAGACCCCCGAAGACGGAAGACCCCCCGGAGCTGTGCAATAAAATATTTTTTCCCTGTGTTGTGTTTTTTTTTTGTACTTTATTTCACAGGTGAATGGGTAGGGGTACATTGTACCCCATACTCATTCACATAGGGTGGGGGGCCGGTATCCGGGGGCCCCCTTCTTAAAGGGGGCTCCCGGATTCCGATAAGCCCCCCGCCCGCAGACCCCGACAACCAACGGCCAGGGTTGTCGGGAAGAGGCCCTTGTCCTCATCAACATGGGGACAAGGTGCTTTGGGGTGGGGGGGCCGCGCGGCCCCCCCTTCCCCAAGGCACCCCCCCATGTTGAGGGCACGCGGCCTGGTACGGCTCAGGAGGGGGGGCGCGCTCGCTCGCCCCCCTTTCCTGGCCGGCCGGGTAGCGTGCTCGGACAAGGGTCTGGTGTGGACTTTGGGGGAACCCCCACGCCGATTTTTTTCGGCGTTGGGGTTCCCCTTTAAGCCCATTCCAGGCGGCGGAGCCCGCGACGTCTCCTTCGCGGGCCCCGCCTACCTGTACACGCGCTCGAAATGGGCGGACTTTCCGAGCGGGAACAGTCCGCTCATTTCGAAAGTACAGCGGACAGGCCCACACACGGGCGGACTGTTCGCTCAAACACAGTTTCAGCGGACAGTTTTTCGGAATTTCCGAAAGACTTTGTCCGTCCAACTGTCCGCTGAAACTGTCCGCTGAAAGCCCACACACGGGCGGACTGTCCGCCCAAACACTGTTCAGCGGACAAGGTTGGGCGAACAGTCCGCCCGTGTGTACGCGGCCTTAGGTTCAGTGCTGGGACCCTTACTTTTTAATATCTTTATAAATGATATTGGGTCTGGGATCAAAAGTAACATTTCCGTCTATGCAGCCTAGTTCTTTAAATTGGTTCTTAAGGAGCCTCCACCTTGCATATATTCTGTCATTGGTTGGAATGTGGAACAAGACAGCTGGGTCATTCCCAGCCCCTGCCAGTAATTTATCAACCTGGTCCACCACATGCCAAACCCTTGCACCAGTTTTGTTTATGCATAATAATCTTTGGACAATTATCCAAGATTTTAGGGAAAAAACACAGAAATGGAAGTATCTTCTGCAGACTCTTTTGGATAGAATTAATTTTAAGATTTTTTTTTCCCCAAAACTTCTACATATATCCTTTCCAACGCCCTGGATTTTCCAAACTTTTCTATTATATTAATTTGTCAATAAGTTCTTTCTTATTGGGGGCCTCTGTACCTTGATTTTGGCACTGAGACTGAACTGTGGTTCTTCCCAATACTAAGCTGGAATCTTTACTTCTCAAATCGAACCATAGAAAACTGATTTCTAGCTATTGCTCGCTCCCTTAGGACTTTACTAAAAGACAGACAACATCTGGTTGTTGTGAATCCTCCTAAGAACACTTCCCACTACCCAACAAGGGAACACCCCTACTTATGGTAATGAAGGAAAACATTGCACAAAATAGGGCAAATGCTCACTGAAGTTGCAAAACACTTAACTGCTCAAAGTGACAATGTTTCCCTTGCACTGGAGCAGGACCCTATTTTAACACCAATCTCTATCTTCATCCAGTTGTACCTTTATTTCAGGCATGCAACATCCAGCCTATCTGACCAAGGCAAATTTATTTTTCAAATATTACAGGCTTTCTTAGTCAGCCAACAGCCTTAATACACCAACAGTACCAAACTGTCTCAGAAGAACATGTTATACAGACACAGGGCCGAAACTAGGAGGCTGCATGTGCCCCAGGCGCTGTATTGAGAGGAATGCCAGGATGGGGTGGCCTCCATGATGATGGCGACGGTAGTGATCAGTATGATCCCTGCTGTGCCTCTGGGCTAGTGCCAGGCAGCACTAGGGCCTGGTAATAGTAGCAGATGAGAAACACACCACTGCTGCCCGGTGACTGATCATGATTGGAGAAGAAAGGCTGGCTCTGCCCCAGGCAGGTGCATCTGTGCCAGGAGATGCGGGCAGTGTGAGGTGGCCTGTACCAAGTAGAGACCGAGCGGGTGCAGGGCCTGGAGAATGGTACCCTCACTAGCCACTTTATTAGGTACACCTTGCTAGTACCAAGTTGCAACCCCTTTTGCCTTCAGAACTGCTTTAATTTTTTGTGGCATAGATTCAGAAAAGTGTTGGAAACATTCCTCAGAGATTTTGGTCATCATGTAGTTGCTGCAGATTTGTCGACTGCACATGCATGATGTGAATCCACCACCCCACCACATCCCAAACGCGCTCTATTGGATTAAGATCTGGTGACTGTGGGAGCCATTGGAGTACAGAACATTGTCATGTTCAAGAAACCAGTTTGAGATGATTTGAGCTTTATGACATGGTGTATTCTCCTGTTGGAAGTAGCCATCAGAAGATAGGTACACTGTTGTCATAAAGGGATGGACATGGTTAGCAACACTACCCAGGTAGGCCGTGGCATTTAAACAATGTTCAGTTTGTACTAATGGGCCCAAAGTATACCAAGAAAATATCCCCCACACTATTACACCACCACCAGCCTGAATCGTTGATACAAGGCAGGATGGATCCATGCTTTCATGTTTACGCAAAATTCTGACCCTACCATCTGAATGTCAAGATCCGACAACGTATTTCCAATTTGGTATTGTCCAATTTTGGTTAGCCTGTGCGAAGTTGTAGCCTCAGTTTCTTTTTAGCTGACAGGAGTAGCACCCTGTGTGGTCTTCTGCTACTGTAGCCCATCTGCTTCAAGGTTTGATGTGTTGTGCGTTCAGAGATGGTATTTGGCATACCTTGGTTGTAATGAGTGGTTATTTGAGTTACTGTTGCCTTTCTATCATCTCTAAATTTTGAGCCATAATGGATCATTTGGGGCTGTGCCAATAACATCCCCATTATGGACATGAGATCCCCCATGGTTGTATTATCCTGACTGGGTATCATATGACGTCCAGCAGATTAAGCCGCTATTGCGGGGGCACGCAGCACGACGATCGGTGGTGTGGTGTGTGAGTCTGACACACCACATCTCTGATCCCAGTAAAGAACCTATGATGTAGGCACTTTACCTTGTGATCAGCTGTATCCAATCACAGCTCATCACATGGTAACCAGGAAGTGACGTTTATTGACTGCTCTCCTGACGGGGGGTCTGCACTGATAATCTGTGCATTGATTATCAGTGCAGGCCCATCGAGGATGCCCACTGGAGTCACCAGGGATGCCAATCCGTGCCCGTTATAAATGCCAATCTGTGACAGTCAGTGCTGCCTATCAGTGTCCCTCAGTGCCGCCCAAGAGTGCCATCTATCAGTGCTTGCATATCAGTGCCCGTCAGTGCAGCCTTATCAGTGCTCATCAGTAAAAGAGAAAACTTTTACAGTTTTATAACAGAAATTAAGAAAAACTTAATTTTTTTTCAAAATGTTATTATTCTTTTTTTATAGCGCAAAAAAAAAACCCAGTGTAATCAAATACCGCCAAAAGAAAGCGCAATTTGTGGGAAAAAAAACGATAAAAATTTAGTTTAGGTACAGTGTTGCATGACCATGCAATTGTCATTCAAATTGCAACAGCTCTGAAACCTGAAAATTGGCCTGGGCAGGAAGGGATTGAAAGTGCCCTGTATTGAAGTGGTTAATAAATTTGCCTTTCGTTTTGTCCCCAGTCACCCACTCTAGATTATTTTGTAAAGGGCCTACATGCTCGGACCTGACCTTTTTACTATTAATATAATTTGAAGAATTTTAGGGGTTTGTCTGTTGCAATCTGTCGTCCGTTTGGAATTTTTGCAGCTTTGATTTCCCTCTTACATATTCTGTTATATTCTTTGTAACGTTTAAAAGATGATAGTGTTCCTTCATTTTTATATTTTTTAAAATCTCTTTTCTTATTTATACCTTTTTTAACTTTAGCCGTAAACCAGATAGGTTTCATTTTTAGCCTTTTAAACTTATTGTGGGAATATACTTTGCAGTGAGTTCACATAGTCCCATTTCTGTTCTGTTTTCATCTATGCCAATATTCCTTTCTATTCCATTTCTTGGAGAGCAGCCCTCATCCTTGGGAAATGTGCTCCCTTAAAATTATTATACATATCCCCAGTATGTGCTTTATGCTTACAGCTAAAATTAAATTAAATTATGTTATAGTCACTGCTACCCAGGTGTTTTTTTTATATGAACATTGGTAATAAGCTCTGCATGGTCCAGCAGAGCATTATTCCTAGCCATGGCCTCAGTGAACTGGACCATAAAATTGTCTTGTAATAGGTTTATAAATGTTTGCTGTTTAACTGTTCCTGCAGTGCCTTTACTCCAGTCAATTTCTGGATAGTTAAAATCCCCCATTATTATCACTGTTCCAGACCTTGCAGCCCTTTCTATCAATGCAAGGAGCTGAGTCTCCACCTCCTCAATAACACTGGGTGGTCTATAACAAACTGCAATGATTACTTTGGTAGTATGCACACTAGGGTTGCACTGATACCACTTTTTTAAGAACGAGTACAAGTACCAATACTTTTTTTCAAGTACTCGCTGATACAGATTACCAATACTTTTTTTCATGTCATGTGACAGTGACACGAATATGCAGCACTCATGCGGCGTTATAGTTTTAATTTTTTTTATTATTTTTTACAATTTAGAGAAAGAGACAGGGAATTAGGACACAGTTCCCCCAGTCTCTTTCTCAGCAGCCACAGCTGCACTAGAGATGAATGGACAGGAGACAGAGGCTCCTGTCCTTCCTCTGCTTTCCCTCCTGACAGATCCGGGACATTGGGGGACCAGAGGAGCATGGAGGGGGACCAGGGCAGCGCATGGAGGGGGAACGGAGGAGCACACGAGGGGGAACAGAGGAGAACACAGGGGAAAGTCAGGCATTATCGATGCGGTGGGGAGAGTTACAAGCACCGATCTCCCTGTAAAGATTTCAATAAAGCAGCTGAAAGTCGTGGGGGGGGGGGGGGGGGGCTGCTTTATTGAAATCTATACAGGGAGATCAGTGATTTTAACTACCCCCACCTCCACACCAATCATCACCGCTTGTCTAGGTATCGGGTCAAGCATTGGAGCATTTGCACGAGTACAGTACTCCTGCAAATGCTCAGTATCGGCACTGATACTAGCGTTGGTGCAACCCTAATGCAAAAGCATGTGCAGTTCCACCCATAATGCTTCAGCCTCGTCACACTCCATCAACTAGGTGTTCTTTCACACTCACTTTGAGATCATTTCTCACGTAGAGACAGACACCAGACACACTGCTATGTTTCATAGCAGTCTGCTGAATCCCATGCCCTACTTTCCCAACCATCCCCCTGTTGGTGTCAGGTGGGGGGGCGCAGTTTGGCATCTTCGTCCCGGGCAGTAAATGATCTTGGGGGGGGGGGGGGGGGGGGGAGGGGGTGGCTGCCGAACTGGGTCTTTGACCCAGGCAAAAGAATGTCTAGTTTCGCCACTGCACAGCTATACTACTCAGACTACCCTTGTCCTCTTCCAAACAGTCCAGACCTTCTGGCCCTAATGGCATGGCTGTTGAAACCCAGGTCTTGAAAGACAGAGACAGGGGTATATCTGACTCTGCCAATCCTGCATTACTCAGTCAGAAAAGTCACTGTACAAAATTTCCTATCCTACCTGCAATCATTTTTCACCTGGTGTGAACATATGCTTTTCAACCCCATGGATTTCCCTATACTTAGGATTCTGGCCTACTCCCAAGGGACAGGTTTTGGGCATATCCATTCTATTCCAGAAACCTTTGGCTTCACTTTGCCTTGTAAGAGTCTATTCAGAGTGTCTTGGGGATCAAACCTCCATTACAGCACCCTGTGCTTCTCTGGGAACGCAATTTGGTTCGCTCCACCCTGAAGAAGCTACCCTTTAAGCCCATTAAGAAATTTCCCTTGGGTGATCTCTTCAGAAAGTGGCTGCCTTGGTGGCTATCACATCTATCAGACCTGATTCTGAGTAAGCATCTCTCTTGTAAAGAGCCTTTCCTGATTCTTAATGAGGATAATTAGTTTTACATCCAATCTTTCCAAACCTTTCTATTTAAGGGGGTAACAACTTTCTACCTCAATGAGGGCATCTTCCTTATTTCTTTGTGTCCTACTCCGAAGCATCCCAAATAAATTGCTTTACATTGCCTGGTACATGGTCAGAATTGTCAGGGTCTGACAGCCGTGGCCTTTGTCTAAAAAACACGATCTCGTAAAGGACATCCTGCTATGTCCACTATTGCTAGGTAAAAAAAAAAAAAATTTGCGAGGACCTATGATCTCAAAGGTAAAGCATCTCCAGTACCCTTTTAAATGCTCACTCCACTACATCTACTGTACAGTAAGTGGATATCTAGACTTCTGCGGATTGCTTTCAACTGCTGTGAGTTGTGTCTGTAACCTTTGTTTTTGTTGGACCTGTTGTTGCTGTTCTGTTTACCTTGCTGTTGCCCACCTCTCTGTTTCATTGCTTGAGGATGCCTCAGGGTCTTTGAATATCCAGCCTGTACTGTACAATTGAATAGGAATTTTGACTTGCAGTACCTGCAAATTTCATATCTCGGAGTACAGGGCACAGGCCACCTTCCCCTCTGTTTCTGTGTTACTCTGCTTTGTTTGCTAAAAAAAACTGAGGGCTTGGTGAGTGGGGTGGTGTTCTAGGAATGTGCTCAGGAAAGCCTTAGCCAGTGTCCAATCTGGAACAGCCAATAACCAAGGGTCTATGAATATACAGCCTGTGTCCTGTACTGTACTCCAAGAGTTTCCTTGGATGCCCTCATTAAACATTTCAGTCCCAGAAGGATTTACCTCCTTAATGACCAGGCTATTTCTTTTCATACATAAGGGGACACAGAGCCATAGTAGTTACTATGTGGGGTTATAGGCCACCTTCAGCTGATGGACACTGGCACGCCCTAAATAACCCCTCCCACTGGTGGGAGTACCTCAGTTTTTTCGTCATTGTCTAAGGTGATGGTCACAAGTGAAGATGTGCTGTGCTGAGCTCCACTGGAGCAATCCTTGCTGGGGCTAGCCATGCTGACCGGATGCATTCAAAGTGTCCTTTTTTGGGCCAAATTGAATGGTACCCGGGCCTCGTATCCAAAGAAATGAGGTTTTACCTGCGAATGCTTCTCTTTTTTTTTTAGAGAGCTGGACCCAGGATCCATTACTTTTTGGTAGTGAGGCCATAAAGTTTTACTGGCAGGGTGCTGTTGCAGATCCAGGATTGTGGGTTACCTCTAGGTTCCCCTGCTCCTGAAGCTTTAAATTAGTAAATGCTGTCATGCCTATGTGTCATCACTGGGGGTTGTGTTGAGTACTCATGTCTCATGCTTCTCAGAGCCACGTTGTGTTTGGAAGCAGATGCTTCTCCTCCGACCGAATAACAGACTTCCGGTAAGTCTGGGGGGGGGGGTTCTCTCTCCCTACAGACGCCCCCCTATGCCGAAATGTTTTCCCCTCTTCTTTGGGGAAGGAAGCGCTGCATTTTTTTTTTGGGGGAAAAAAAATGGCGCAAATGGCATGCCGCTTGCGGCCTACGGACCCCCCCGCCATTTCTCCTTCCTCCCAGGGATCCCACAGGATCGAGAGCCCCCTCCGCTCACACGGGAAAGAGGCTCTTTTAGAAAGGGAGGGCCGCAGGTGAAGCGTGGGGGTGGGGTTTAGCACGGAGTTGGCGTCCCCTGATGTCCAGCGTGGGAGGGTTTGTTTTTAAAAATACCTCCATGTGTATTCTGTGTAACTATGAAGGGACACAAGAGGAAAGTGGCATTTACGGTTGGTGACACAGGTTTTAAAATAAAAATAACCCTCTGACAGATTCACTGCTGCATAAGGCTGAGCCTTAATAGCAGTGTTGAAGCTGAACTATTGCTCAAGCAGTGCATGCAATGTCTTCTGATGATACCTCCTGCTTTGTGCATCGGCTAAGGTCTGAAGGGGTGTTAAAACAGCCCCAGAAATAGAGCTCTGGTAAGCCTACTCATCTCTACAGATGCCATCCTCTTGAGAAGGAGTGACTGGTTAGAGTAAGCATCAGGGGCATGAAAGGTTTACAGTTGTTTTCAACACTGCAGCCCCTGTGTATTTTACCAAAAGTTATTTTTTTCCTCAGCCATGATGGGTTTAAAAAAATAAAAAAAAATAAAAGTTTAGCGACTTTAATCACACAGGTTCTCTATCATTGCCCAGGACACTCAAATGTGGGAACTAGGGGCGGGAGAAGTCGAATTCCCTCTCCTTTTCTGAGGTGTCAAATGCGGGAGAAACAGCTGGTTTCAATGTCCCCACATTTATGCTCCCTTAACTGAGTGACCAGGTTCATTAAAGCCTCCTCAAACTGTGCATGCTTTTTCCTGTCCATTTATTGTCGGGAAAGCCTTTTTTGTATCTGTGACGATCTCCCAGATAAATGTTATTTTCCTCCTAAGAAAGTTTTTATACTTTATCCTATGGTGGAGGAAGTTAACTAAGTACAGTATACTAGCAATTAACGCAGTATATCCTCTATGAATAAGAGCTGTTATTGGCAGACAATACTCAAATGCTTAGGCATCCAATGTATAAAGTTGCAATTCCCGTTAAAGAAGATTGAGCAGCCTGCTGATAGCAATTGCTTAATCGTTGTAAAGGGCAGTTTAACAGGTGTTCTAGGTGTCCTGCTCAGCAGGCCCAGAATTCTGGCAGCTTTATGCTTGCAATAATTGCTTGTGAGTTCCTTTTTAGAACTTGCACAAGGTCCTCATGCAGGTACTGGCTTTTAAACTAGCCAAACGCACAACTGCTGAGAAGCCTACGGCGGTTTGTACCTATGTAGGCAGATGCTATACATGGTTCTGTGCACATTGTTGCTCAACACAAGCAGCTGAAACACATGAGTGCAGGAACACACATCAGCAGAGGATAAACTTCCTTTCACCGTGCAGATACTCCTGGCTATTTTTCCTTTGCTGTTGAACAGCTATTTGAGGATGTTTGGACAATTCATCCAAAGAAATTCTAGTGGGAAAAGTATCCCCTTTTTTTCTATTTAAGTAAAGGAGTAAGTATATTTTTATTTTTAAAAGCTCCTTCTGTTTGTGCCAGGGGCATCAGCCTCCAGGCAGTCACGATGGCTTCCACCATCAGGTTCAATAGATAATCCTCAGATTTAACCCTAGGGGTTACTGTAGCCTCCTTATCAAAGAGCACCCCGCTAGCTCAATAGGGAGAATTCTTCTGCAGTTCTCACAGATCTGACATGAAGACGAATGGGGGCTTCAGTCTGGAGTTCCAAGAGTCCCCATCGCCTCGTTTTTTTTCTCAGATCAAACGTTCCTAAGGATCCAGAGAAAAAGAAGTCTTTCTCGTCGCATGGAATTTATCCGATCAGTAGTCTCTGTGACGGAACGTCCCTCACACTCCGCTTGAGTGTTTCCATCAGTAATACTGCTTTCTAAATTCTGGAACACGAGTCCAATGGATCTGGCTATAGGAACCCCCAAAAACTAGACAACACCAGTCTTGGAGTACATCAGGAATGATTTATTGGACAGAATACAGTCTTTTTATACACATTTTACACAAGGGGGTAGATAACGAGGTAGGGCTGCTCATGGATACTCCCCCCTCCCCTATAGCAACAACTTAAAAGACAATTACACAATTAACATGTTAATTAACCCAGCACTTAAGGCAGCCTAGGTGACCAGAGACAGTCCGTCTCCTCAGGTCAATGTGATTAGCTCTTTCAAGAATTGTGTATTGTCCAAAATTAACATTCAAGAAAACAGTCTCTCAAAAATGTAACAAAAAAAGATCAATATAGCAATACCTAAAAACAGGGTGAATGTGGACAGCCAGTCTCCAGGACAGTCTCCTTCCTACAAGGGGGAGAACTTTGGCATCTTTTTTTTATTAAATTGTATTTTTATTGAAAATATAAAGATAACAATGACAAAGTGCTTGCATAAATGCATAGGTAAACAGTAAGTCCATCATATAAGACAATCAGAAACAGAGAGGGGGGGGGGGGGAGAGGGGAGGGAAGAAAGAGGAGGGGGGGGGGGCAGGATATTTCAGCACATTCAGTATATCCTCACATAAATTAACAATTATTTGTGGTACAAAACAGCAATCGTCACAATCAAATAGGCATAGGACAGTGAGCAGGAAATGTGGAAACTTCATTTCTTTAGAAGGGCATAAAACAGTGTGAACGGTCAATTTGAGCCTTAAACTCAGCGTAGGAGGTCCAAAATCAGAAGACTATATTAAGTAGCAGCATATAGTTTAGAGCGATACCACAGATCCCAAATCATAGAGAACTGAGGCATAGTGTCATGGACTATAGCTGTAAGCTTCTCCATACGGCCGATATGTTCTAGGTTCTGCAAGACTTGGGGGAAAGTGGGCGGAGTACGTGATAGCCACCGTATAGGGATAGCTCTCTTAGCTGCTAACAAAATAAAGGTGGCGAGCTTCTGAGCATGTCTAGAGAGTCCAGGAATCGGTAACCCTAGTAGGAAATACAGAGGGTCTAATGGGAGGGAAATCTCAAACAAGTCTTGGACGAAGGATTGTATTGTAATCCAAAATAGGCGGATCAATGGGCATGCCCAGAAGATATGGAAATGGGAACCTATATCTCCCCGACATCTCCAGCACATCGCAGGGGTCTTGGGATCATATTTATTAAAAATTTCAGGCGTTCTATACCAAAAGAGCAGAATCTTGTAAGCCGTTTCCTTCTGTTCCACACAGCGGGATGTCTTAGAGACGGCCTCCCAGATTCTCTGCCATTGTGGGAGTAGGATGGGATGTTCTAACACTTGCGACCACTTACGCATATATGAATGAGAAGATTCCGTAATGGGCACCGATTCATGGAGTATTCTATAAATGTCAGAGATTAAATGGGCCTGATATGGGCCCTGAGCACATAAAAATTCAAATTCAAGACAGAGTGGGGGATTTAGAAGCAAAGTAGTGTCTGATTTGCAGATAGGAGTGGAAGAGTTGTTTGGGAATTTGGTGCTGTTTCTGCAATTCCGCGAATGATAGAAGCCTCCTAGTGAGCGGATGCACTATATTGCGGAGTTGAAACAAACCAGCTTCGGACCAAGGAATCACTCTATCATATGCTAGGCTGTCTGGGATATCAGGATTAAACAGTATGTTTAGCAAAGGAGGGCATTGGGAGGCCAGAGGAAACAACTTTAGGCATTTCCTCCAGATTTCCAAGGAAAACAGCATCGGGGCCAGACAAATGCTACGAAGTGGACCCATGGAGGTTTTAAGGTCTGCCCAAAGCATGGCACAGATGTGTGCAGGCCCGGTGATGCTCATCTCAATTTCAGCCCATACTGTAGGGGCTTTCCGGGATGACCAAGTAATAACTGGTTTAAGGTGTGTAGCATAGTAATATTTGATCAGATCTGGGGCTCCCAGACCTCCACGCCATTTAGGAGCCAACATCACCGGACCTGCAACCCTATGCGCTCGATAATGCTAAATGAAGTTAAGAAAAGCTCTTTGGACAGCCTTAAGTTGGGACATAGGGATTGGGATCGGAAGAGTATCAAAAAGATAGAGGAGTCTAGGCATCACTGACATTTTTAGGACATTGATACGGCCCAAAAGTGAGAGGGGAAGCGAATCCCATTGCTTCAAAAGCCTAGCAATGTCACGAAAAAGTGGGGGCTAGTTAGCCAAGTATAAGGTCGAATAGGAGGGAGTAATGTTAATCCCCAGGTATTTAATGGAGTCTGTGCACCAGTGAAAGGAATAGTTGTCTTGCAGTAATTTGAGAGCAGAAGAGTGAATATGGATAGGTAAAGCTTCAGTTTTACTGGTGTTAATCTTGTACCCTGATATCGAGCTAAAGTCTTTCAGCAAGGACAACAGGTTCGGAAGTGGGATATGGGGATTGGTCAATGTCAGGAACTTTGGCATCTATCGACGTCCTGGATGCTTACCTCCATGTGCCGATCTTGCCTGCTCATCAGAAAATTCTACGCTTCAAGGTAGGAAATCCTTATTTCCAGTTTGTAGCTCTACCTTTTTTGGGCTAGCTACTGCACCTTGAGTGTGTATAAAGATCCTGGGCCCTCCTTTTGCCATGTTACGGGCTCTAAGTATAACGATACTAAACCAAGGTCTGATTACCACAGTCAGCTACCTGAAATACTTGGGTTGGCTCCTCAACCTAGTAAGATCCTCCTTAAAACCATCAATAAGATTGCAGTACTTAGGGCTGATCATAGATACAGTCCACTAAAGGGTATTCTTACCCCAGGAAACAAAGACGTATCCTTCTATTTATCTTTGCATGTGTTTATTAGGAAAGAGGGTGGCTTCTTCAAGGCCGTTCCTTATGCGCAGTTCCATTCAAGACTGCTGCAAAACAGTATCCTGTCAACTTGGAATAAGAAGATCCAAACTCTGGACTTCCCGTTGCATTTATCCGCCAAAGTGCGTCAGGGACTCAATTGATGGTCGATATCCAAAAATCTTCTAAAAGGAAGATCCTTTGTACCAGTTACCTGGAAAGTGGTAACAGATAACAGCCCTTTTGGCAGTCCTGGAAGAAACATCTGTCCAAGGGAAATGGTCCAGAGCAGAAATTACCTTTCCCATCAATATTCTAGAGTTTCGGGCAGTACGCCTGGCCCTGGAGGGCCTGGAAGCTCAGACTATTGTCCTATCAGGATCCAGCCTATGGCCACATCACCCTGAAACCGCCGATCTCGTCTGATCTTGGGAGGTTAAACAGGGTCGGGCCTGGTTAGTACCCGGATGGGAGACTGCCTGGTAATTCCAGGTACCGTAGGCTCAAACCAACAATGCCACAGCGGTTGCTTATCTCAATCACAAAGGGGGCGCGAGAAGTCGTGCGGCCCAGAAAGAGGTGAATTTTTTTCTGCCTCGGGCAGAAAGCAACATTCCTTGCCTATCAGCAATTTCATTCAAGTAATGAAGAATTTGCAGGCAGACTACTTGAGTACTATTTTTTTTTTTCTGGGAGAATGGTTCCTTCTCCCTGGCATCATTCTGTCAATATGCCAAGGGGTTTCCCAGACGTGGGGTTCAACAACAAGACCGACAACTTTGTGTCAAGGACAAAGGATCCGATGGCATGCAAAACACATGCCTTATTTTCATGGGATCAGTTTTTCACTGATCTATGCTTTCCCTCTTGTTCTGCTTCCGTGCCTTTTTTCAGGAGCAAGCAAGAAGGGAAGGAGGTGATTTTTGTGGCCCAGGAGTTCTTGGTTTGCCGCAATCATAAAGATGGTGGTAGGCAACCCTTGGTCCCTACCACTGTGGCCAGACCTTTAGCAAGGTCCGGTATTCCATCCTTCCTTACAAATTCTAAATTTAATGGTTTGACTATTGAGACCCACATTCTAAAATAAGACCATGGACTGTCAGTTTCAGTAGTTTCTACTTTGAGCCAATTCGGGATTTAAAAGAAGAGAATTCCTCCTTTTTAATTTTAAAGGCACTCCACCAGGGCCGTTAGTGCTTCTTGGGCAGTGCATCACCAAGCCTCCATGGCTCAGATCCGCAAGGCCGCAACTTGGTCTTCAATCCATACATTTACTAGAGTCTATCAAGTAGATGTAAAAGGTCATGAGGATATCGCCTTTGGGCGCAGTGTACTGCAGGCTGTAGTATGAGTCCTCTAGTTTCTTGGTGCCCTACTATTGTTGTGTCTTCCTCCCTTCGGTTGGCATTGCTATGGGACATCCCACATAGTAACTACTATGGCTCTGTGTCCCCTGATGTATGAAAAGAAACCAGGATTTTTATAAACCGCTTACCTGTAAAATCCTTTTCTTTGATGTACATCAGGGGACACAGAGGTCTCTCCCTTCTTTTGGTATACACGTGTATTTCTTTGCTACAAAACTGAGGTACTCCCAGTGGGAGGGGTTATATAGGGAGTGCACTTTTAAATTTATGGCGTGCCATTGTCTATCACCTGAAGGTGGCCTATAACCCCACATAGTAATTACTATGGCTCTGTGTCCCCTGATGTACTTCAAAGAAAAGGATTTTACAGGTAAGCTGTTTATAAAAAAAATCCTGTTTTTTTGTGATACGGCACTGTGTCACTTTAACTGACAATTGCGCGGTCGTGCTATATAGTACCCAAACAAAATTAATGTCCCCTTTTTCCCACAAATAGAGCTTTCTTTTAGTGGTATTTGATCACCTCTGTAGTTTTTATTTTTTGCGCTATTTAAAAAAAAAATATATATATTATTTTTACTTTTTTTTTTTTTTTTTTTTTTTTTTTTTTTTTAACCACGTCATCAGTTTAGGCCAATATGCATTCTGCTACATATTTTTGGTAAAAAAAAATCGCAATATACATATATTGATTGGTTTGCACAAAAGTTATAGTGTATAGGGGATAGATTTATGGAATTTTTTTTTTTTTTTTTTTTTTTTTTTACCAGTAATGGCGGTGATCAGCAATTTTTAGCAGGACTGCAACATTACGGGCATTTTTGACACTTTTTTGGGACCATTGACATTTATACAGCGATCGATGCTAAAAATAAAATGCATTGATTACTGTATAAATGACACTGACAGAGAAGATGTTAACACTAGGGGGTAATCAAGGGATTAAGTGTGTCCTAGGGGGGTGTTTCTAACTGTGAGGGAGTGGACTGACTGGGAGTAGAGAGAGATTCCTGATAACTGGGAACAGATGGTCTCTCTTTACTCCCCTGTCATAACGGGGTTGTTTAAATTGGCAGATCCCCGTTCTGGCTCTCTGTGGAGCAATTGCGGGTGGCTTACGGACATCGTGGCCATGCGCATCGGCTCCACCACTGTGTCTATTACACGAAGCACCGTACTGGTATGTCAATTCGCGCAATACAGCCGTGATGCCGCAGTATAACTGCGGCTGGTCAGCAAGTAGTTAAGGATTTTACTAAAGGTAAGCATTTTCATTTACCCCAGAAGAAAAAGGCTAGGCCCCAACCTGGGAAAACTTACCATATTCCTATTTTTCTAGCACATCAGCAAACATTTTGCTGTGCTGTGGGTGTCCAAAATGTCAAGTCTATGGCTCTGCGATTCAGCCTATCTTTGCACTGTTGTATGTTCACCAAGGTTCTAGCCCCTGTGCTTGCTTTGTTATGTTCATAGGACATCCCTATTGTGGATTATGTGGATGACCTTCTATGGAGTGAACAAGTTGTTACATGTCCTGACCTACAATGTGGTGTGGACATTTTAGAACTTGTAAATGATCAGTTGGATCCTAGCCCTCCAGAAGTCTGCATTGGGCTGATTACTTGGAGTATCTGTGTTCTATCCTAGACTCAACTTATATAGTATATAGTATATAGTTTATATAGTTAGTGTGGTTGAAAAAAAGACACAAGTCCATCTAGTTCAACCAATAAAAGAGAAAAAAAAATCATAATCTTATATACACAATCCTATACCCACAGTTGAACCAGAGAAAAAAAACAGCAAACTTATGCAGGAGTTTTTATTCCCCAAGAAAGACTTCAAACTCTCTGCTCCCAGACTTCAACTCTTGAGTATTCAACCAACTTGGCGCTTCTTCATGACATTCACTTGGCCCCTTGGGGGAAGTTAATTTCCACGCTAAACCCCTTCAATTCAACATCCTGTCACCTTGGGACAAATCCGTTTGTTCTCTGGACAAACCAATTCACGTATCACCAAAGACCAGGGTATCTTTGACCTGGTGGCTCAGCAATAAAGCATTGGAGACAGGGAACTCCTTCCTTATGATCTCTTGGAGAATCTCTACAACTGATGCCAGTCTAGTAGGCTGGGAAGGAGTCCTAGACACCCTGCTGGTGAATGGGTATCGAGGACATCGTCATCCTACCCATTTACCAAACAAGTGTCAAAAACGAATAACCGCAGGAAAGCGTTTTTGACAAGTCCTTTATTAAAAAATTTAGAAAATCGTGTACCTCGATGTAACCCATCATCAATCGCGACACCCGTCGGACCCAAAAAATAGAAAATAAAAAAAATAAAAATGATCTGCCTCCTGAGAGGCCTCCTGCCAACTGCTTGCTCTGCGCTTTGACAGTTCTTATATAGGCAAAGGGCGGGGCCACTCAGCTACGTCACCTGGAGGCACAGCCCCCTTCTGACGTTCAGGTGGTCAGGATTTACTTGAGTTGGCGGCGCAGGTCAGGAATTCTGGTTGTGCTGCCAGAAAAGCCCAGGAAGGGCAGAGGGCATCCAGGTCAACTATTACTTATTGGATTGGTCAGTTAATCATTGAACCCTATGGTTTGAAAGGGCAAAGTCACACCCTTTCTGGAGAGAGCTCTCTCTAAAGGTGTGTGGGCAAATCTTGGGCTGTCCGCCATCAGGCATCAGTGGCTCAGGTTTGTAAGGCCACTACTGGGTCTTTGGTTCATACATTCACGGGGTTTTACCAGGTGGATGTCAGAGCCGCGGAGGATACTGCCTTTGGCCGCAGTATGTTACAGGCGGCAGAATAGGTCCCTATTGGGTGAGGGTCTCTGTGGTTATGTCTCCCTCCCCTCTAGTGTATTGCTTTGGGAGGTCCCAGATAGTAATAATTATAGCCTGCTGTGTCCTGTGATGTACAATAAAGAAAATTGGATTTTTTCCTACATACTTGTAAAATCCTTTTCTTGGAGTGCATAACAGGGCACAGAGGTCCTTCCCCTCTGCTTGCTACAAAACTGAGATACTTGCTGTATAGGAGGGCTTATATAGAGGAGGACTTCCTGTTTGATTTATCTGCCAGTATCCATTCACCTATAGTGGGCGCATAACCCAGATACAGTGCCTTGAGTAATTATTCTAACCCCTTGAAATGTACCACATTTTGTCATGTTACAACCAAAAATGTAAATGTATTTTATTGGGATTTTATGTAATAGACCAATACAAAGTGCCACATAATTGTGAAGTGAATGGAAAATAAGTCCACCTGTGCGTAATTTAATCTCATTTAAAGTACAGCTGTTCTGTGAAGCCCTCCGGGGTTTGTTAGAGAACCTTAGTGAACAAACAGCATCATGAAGGCCAAGAAACACACCAGACAGTTCAGGGATAAAGTTATGGAGAAGTTTAAATCAAGGTTTGATTATAAAAAAATATCCCAAGCTTTGAACATCTCACAGAGCACTGTTCAATCCATCATCCTAAAATGCAAACAGTATGGCACAACTACAAACCTACCAACACATGGCTGTCCACCTAAACTGACAGGCCAGACAAGGAGAACATTAATCAGAGAAGCAGCCAAGAGGGCAATGGTAACTCTGGAGGAGCTGCAGAGATCCACAGCTCAGGTGGGAGAATCTGTCCACAGGACAACTACAGTGCCTTGCGAAAGTATTCGGCCCCCTTGAACTTTTCAACCTTTTCACATTTCAGGCTTCAAACATAAAGATATAACATTTTAATTTTTTGTGAAGAATCACCAACAAGTGGGACACAATTGTGAAGTGGAACGAAATCTATTGGATTTTTGAAACTTTTTTAACTAATAAAAAAATGAAAAGTGGGGCGTGCAAAATTATTCGGCCCCCTTGCGTTAATACTTTGTAGAGCCACCTTTTGCTGCGATTACAGCTGCAAGTCGTTAGGGGTATGTCTCTATCAGTTTTGCACATCGAGAGACTAAAATTCTTGCCCATTCTTCCTTACAAAACAGCTCGAGCTCAGTGAGGTTGGATGGAGAGCGTTTGTGAACAGCAGTTTTCAGCTCTTTCCACAGATTCTCGATTGGATTCAGGTCTGGACTTTGACTTAGCCATTCTAACACCTGGATACGTTTATTTGTGAACTATTCCTTTGTAGATTTTGCTGTATGTTTGGGATCATTGTCTTGTTGGAAGATAAATCTCCGCCCCAGTTTCAGGTCTTTTGCAGACTCCAACAGGTTTTCATCCAGAATGGTCCTGTATTTGGCTGCATCCATCTTCCCCTCAATTTTAACCATCTTCCCTGTCCCTGCTGAAGAAAAGCATGCCCAAACCATGATGCTGCCACCACCATGGTTGACAGTGGGGATGGTGTGTTGAGGGTGATGAGCTGTGTTGCTTTTACGCCAAACATATAGTTTTGCATTGTGGGCAAAAAGTTCGATTTTGGTTTCATCTGACCAGAGCACCTTCTTCCACATGTTTGGTGTGTCTCCCAGGTGGCTTGTGGCAAACTTTAGACAAGACTTTTTATGGATATCTTTGGGAAATGGCTTTCTTCTTGCTACTCTTCCATAAAGGCCAGATTTGTGCAGTGTACGACTGATTGTTGTCCTATGGACAGACTCTCCCACCTCAGCTGTAGTTCTCTGCAGTTCATCCAGAGTGATCATGGGCCTCTTGGCTGCATCTCTGATCAGTCTTCTCCTTGTCTGAGCTGAAAGTTTAGAGGGACGGCCAGGTCTTGGTAGATTTGCAGTGGTCTGATACTCCTTCCATTTCAAAATGATTGCTTGCACAGTACTCCTTGGGATGTTTAAAGCTTGGGAAATCTTTTTGTATCCAAATCCAGCTTTAAACTTCTCCACAAGAGTATTACGGACCTGCCTGGTGTGTTCCTTGGTCTTCATGATGCTCTCTGCGCTTTCAACAGAACCCTGAGACTATCACAGAGCAGGTGCATTTATACAGAGACTTGATTACACACAGGTGGATTCTATTTATCACCATCAGTCATTTAGGAAACCATTGGATCATTCAGAGATCCTCGCTGAACTTCTGGAGTGAGTTTGCTGCACTGAAAGTAAAGGGGCCGAATAATTTTGCACGCACCACTTTTCAGTTTTTTATTTGCTAAAAAAGTTTAAAATATCCAATAGATTTCGTTCCACTTCACAATTGTGTCCCACTTGTTGGTGATCCTTCACAAAAAATTAAAATGTTATATCTTTATGTTTGAAGCAGGTTGAAAAGTTCAAGGGGGCCGAATACTTTTGCAAGGCATTGTATTAGTGGTGCACTCCACAAATCTGGCCTTTATGGAAGAGCGATAAGAAGAAAAAATTTGGAAAAATCTCCCCCAGAAATTGGATTTTTAGGCAGCAGAATTAAGGGTCAAATCATATTTATAAATATTCCAAAGTTTATTGATAAAAAAGAAAAGGAAATGTAAACATAGGGATTTAAAAAATGAGCTCCAGTAGGACAATAGTGTGATAGAAAATATGAATATACAATACAGACTGAAATTTCATACAAACAATAATAAGTGAAGTGAAAAAACCAAACATGTATAAAGAACTACAAAGTGACATGGGATGGTGAAAGTGAAGGGAATGCTGAAAAGGGGTGAGGGAAGGGGCTATGATAACGAGAAATCGTGCAGATGGTGATTGAAAAAACGGGAAGTGAAAGTGATTACTAAGGGACCTTCCCTTTTGTGTGGGAAAGGTAAGTGCTAAGAAAATAGAAGGTGTAAGGAAAAGGGGCTGAAAGTCTGAGCAGAGGTGACCAAGTGAGGTGTGCAAATAGGTGAGGGTGCAGCGAGTAGTTGCACCTGGAGGATAAAGAAGAATGTGGGGTGATTTAAACAGAATAGTTAATTACAAAAGGGGAGTGGGGGATACAGTATCAAGTGTGACGGAACAAGGTGAAATAAAAGCCGTTTGTGTGAACAAACCAAAACAAGGGATCAAAGAAGGCTATTTTAACCACTTGCTTACTGGGCACTTAAACCCCCCTCAGTCCCAGACCAATTTTCAGCTTTCAGCGCTGATGCACTTTGAATGACAATTGCGCGGGCATACAACACTGTACCCAAATGAAATTTTTATCATTTTTTTCCCACAAATAGAGCTTTCTTTTGGTGGTATTTAGTTGCAGCTCGGAGTTTTATTTTTTGCTAAACAAACAAAAAAAGATGCAAAAAAAAAAAAAAAAAATCATGTTTTAATAGTTTGTTATAAAATTTTGCAAACGGGTCATTTTTCTCCTTCATTGAAGTGCGCTGATAAGGCGGCACTGATAGGCTGCATTGGTGGGCACTGATGGGCTGCATTGGTGGGCACTGATGGGCTGCATTGGTGGGCACTGATGGGCTGCATTGGTGGGCACTGATGGGCTGCATTGGTGGGCACTGATGGGCTGCATTGGTGGGCACTGATGGGCTGCATTGGTGGGCACTGATAGGCTGCACTGGTGGGCACTGATAGGCATAGTTAAGGCGGCACTAATAGGCACAGATAAGGCGGCACTGATGGGCAAAGATGGGCACAGATAAGATGGCACGGATGGGTGGCACGGATAAGTGGCACGGATGGGTGGCACGGATGGGCACTGATAGGTACCACAGATAGATGGGACTGATGGGCACTGATAGGTACCACAGATAGATGGGACTGATGGGCACTGATAGGTGGCACTGATAGGTGGCTCTGATAGGTGGCACTGCTGGGCACTGATGGGCGGCACTGCTGGGCACTGATGGGCGGCACTGCTGGGCACTGATGGGCGGCACTGGGGTGCAGCACCTTTGAGGCAGATTGGGTGGCACTGTGGGTGGCACTGTGGGGTGGCACTGTGGGTGGCACTGTGGGTACTATGGGCACAGACGGTGGGCACTTACTTTTACTTTTAGTTATACTTCAGGATGGCACTGCGGGAGGCAGGTGGGCACTGGCAGGTGGCATGTGGTGCCTTGCATTGCTGGCCGTGATCGGGACTGATGTCCCGATCACGGCCGCCGGTGATCGGCTTTTTTTTTTTCTCCTCGCGCTGTCAGCGCGAGGAGGAATAATAGCCGATTACCGGCTCCGTTCTATCACATGATCAGCTGTCATTGGCTGACAGCTGATCACGTGATAAGGGGTCGGGATCGACCCCTTGCACGGATCGGTGATCAGGCGAGTCTCATAGACTCGCCGATCACAGAGCGCGCCGCGCGCGCCCCTCAGGGGGCGCGCAGGCCGCTCGTAACCGGGACGACGTCAATAGACGTAGTCCCGGAAATCTAGGTCCGCGCTAATGCCGTCATTCGGCAATAGCGCGGTACCCAAGTGGTTAAAGGGATCTCCACATTGGACTAAAAACTCTTTTCGACGCTGTATTTTGGATATACAGCTTGGGGTAACTATGTGACTAGTGTGTGCCATGTCTATACATATATCATGTGTGCATACAATGGTCTACACATTTACTCATGGTGTGTTTTCCACAGCAGACTGCCCCTCTGTAGAAGACCCCACTAGGTTGGGTTGAAACGCGCCAGCGCATCTTTCTTATATTTTGAACAATTGTTATTATTTGTTCGTGTGAAATTTCAGTCTGTATTATATATTCATTTTTCCTATAACACTATTGTCCTACTGGAGCTTCATAGTTTCATAGTTTCATAGTTTCATAGTTAGTAAGGTTGAATAAAGACACCAGTCCATCCAGTTCAACCTGAGTGCCTAAAAATCCCATTTCTGGGGGAGCTTTTCCCAAATCTGTTCTTGTACTTTTGGGATGAGCAGCACTCTCTAGCCTGCATTGGCGTGCGTCTTTTCCTTTGCTGAGCGATAAGAAGAAAGCCATAGTAAGTCCAGTTTGCGAGAAGCCATGTGGGGGACACAGCAAACGTGTGGAAGAATGCGGGGATGCTATTTTTCAGCAGGGACAGGGAAGCTGGTCAGAGTTGATATGAAGATGAATGGAGCCAAATACAGGACAATCTTAGAAGAAAACCTGTTAAAGTCTGCAAAAGACCTTAGACTGGGGTGGAGGTTCACCTTCCAGCAGGACAACAACCCTAAACATACAGCCAGAGCTACAATGGAATGGTTTAGATCATAGCATATTCATGTGTTAGAATGTCCCAGTCAAAGTCCAGACCTAAATCCAATTAAGAATCTGTAGCAAGACTTGAAAATTGCTGTTCAGACGCTCTCCATCCAAACTGACAAAGCTTGAGCTATTATGTAAAGAAGAAAGGGGGAACATTTCACTCTCTAGATGTTCAAATCTGGTAGAGACATTCCCAAAAAGACTTGCAGCTGTAAGCACCCTCCTCCTTCACATTCCTGCTCTGATCCCCTCCTCCTTTACATTCTTGTCCTCACCCCCCCCCCTTTGTATCCCCATCCCCTCCTCCTTCACATTCCTGTCTGGCTTCACCCCCCCCCCCCTTTACATTTCTGTCTTCAGCACCCCTCCCCTCTATTTATGTCACCCCTGCTTCTTTAGATTCTCAGCCCTTCTTCAAATCATCCCCAGCTTTTCCCCCGCAGGTCCAGAGCTCACTTCGGGAAACTGACAGTTCTGGATGGAGGGCTGGAGCTGCACAACTTATCCCGGTAACCAGCTTGTAATTGGTTGCTTGGATCACCCTGCACACTAGCAACCAGTCACCTGCTGGTTAACTTAAAAAGTTACATAGTGGGTGAGGTTAAAAAAAGACACAAGTCCATCAAGTTAATTTGGCAGTTCCCACCCTCCATCCAGAGCTGTCCTGACTCTGACGTCAGAACCAAGAGGATGAATGCAGTGACGGTGGCTGAGAGGAAGAGCCTGCTGTTAAATGGTGGAACTGCAGCTGTCTGGATGGGACAGTGACTCGGTCCAGATCTGGACCGCCATATAGCGATATCTGCTATAAATAGTCAGCAGTGTGTTATCTGTAGCCAATATCTTACATGTCACCTCTGGCCGCTTTCTGGTTTACGTGCATCACCCAGACTCCATCCAATCTCTTACTATGTTTTTCTTCATTTTTCCTCCCACTTTTGTTTGTTTGGAACAAGCAGTGCACTGCTCCTTCACACTACAAATGCTATAGTCCATAGTTCCTAGTTTATCTTGGGAGCAAGTAAGATAGGGTAGCTATGTTCCTACATACAGTGGGACCATGAAGAACGAAGGTTGCCACTTTCTAGCACTAACTTATATCACAGGAAAGAAAAAGGCATTTGGAGGAGGCTGAGTACAATAGAAGGTAGTGTTTTGAGTTGAAAAGGCACTTCACTTGGTGCGAGGAAAAAAGGTTTACTCTCAGACAAATACTGATCTTTTTGCAATCGGGCTAAATTTCGGCACTTGCCATCTTGTTCCAGAGACTGCTAGGCTCCTGTTCTTTGATTGGGACTTTTGTACAAGGTGTTCCTCATGTAGCTCCCCCTGTACATTCTTCTGTCACTCTGTGAGATTTGAATTGGCTTCTTTTGGCATCTCAAAAACTGCCCCTTGATCCTATTAGGGATATTAACCCTTTCCACATTTACCCATAAGGTTGCTCTCCTTGTCGCTGTCCCCACATGACTGAACTGGTAGCCTTGTCTTAAAAAAAAACGAAACATAAATAATCCCACTTTCTGGCTTTATACAGAGCTTATTTTCTTCCTAAGGTGGTTTCAGCCTTTCACCTCAACCAGGATATTGAACTCCCATGCCTCTGTCTGACCCCAGTACATCAGAAGGAGATTTCCCTTCACTGACTGAAGGTAGATTGTGCTGTTTGTGTCTAACTTGCAGCCACTGCTTCAATTAGAAAGTCTGACTCCCTGTTAGCCATCCTGGATGGTCCCCACAAAGGGGAGCAGGCTTCTTGCTTCACCACTTCTGGGTGACTTAGACAGATCATTGTTCAAGACTATTGTTTTAGGATTGGGTTCCACCCTTCTCTATCAAACCAAAGTCCATTAGATCTGTGAATGCTTCTTGGGATTTTTTAGCATCAGACAACTCTTTCACAAATTTGTAAGACTGCCAGCTGGTCATTCTGTGTTTTGCTAGGTGGATGTTTGGGCCTCCTCAAATGCCAGCTTTGGGCATAAGGTCCTCTGGGCAGTCTTTTGACCTGCAGGCATTCCTCTGCGCAAAAAGTTTAACACCTATAATGGGATTAAGCTTTAAGAATGTTAGTACTGTGGATGTTGATGCATTGGCTTCAGTGCTTTCTTATGCTCTAAATTGAAACACATATGCAGATGAGAAATTCTGCCACTTTTCCTTTTTTAAAACGTACTTTCAGAGTCCATGATTGAAAATCAGATAAAGCCAGCTTTTTTAGAACAGGCCTACTTCAAGCCCTGATCAAATACCAGATCATCTGTTGCCCATAGAGGTTCTGTCAGTTGGACGTTAATGATGGGGGGAGCTCAATTTTAAGTTGGAGGTAAGACAAGGCCTAGTGTACTTCTTGGCCCAGTGTTCCAACTTCCAGGGGATGCCCAAGAACAATTTAAAGACATGCATTTGTACTTTCAGGCACCACAAGGTGTTTGAGTACAGTAGTAAGTACATGTTCACTTGTCACTGTGTGCTTCAGCTATGTGGAATAGTAAAGTCAGGTATCCATCACACAGGTGAATGATAGTTTTGCTGTCAAAGTTAATTTCTTTGTGCGTTCAAAGTTATTTATTTGAAATAAAGAACAATATTCATTTGTGTTTCTTTATACAGAGAGAGAATATCTGGGGCCCTTTTTTAGTTATTTCACCTGCCTCCACCCTGAACAACTGGCACCAGGAATTTTCAAGATTTGTGCCCAGGTTCAAGGTAAGGGCAGAGCAAACATTTATTTATCCATGTAATCATGCTAATTAAACATTTGAAAGATAAAATAATCAATGTACTGGATTTTATATGTATCATTGTAAAACAACTGCTTTATCTCTGGACGGTTTATTTTTTCCTGCAAGATAAAGTCATAATGTGCTAGTATGCATCGTGTACTAGTACATTATGTGAAACTTACCTTAAAGCTGTTCCAGCACCGCTAAGGCCCCTTTCACACTGGGGCGCCTGAAAAAACTGACCCCTTTCACGCCAGTGTGAAAGCCGTAGGGCTTTCACACTGGAGCGGTGCGCTAGCAGGACGGTGAAAAAAGTTCTGCTACCCGCATCTTTGGAGCGGTGAAGGAGTGGTGTATTCACCGCTGCTAAACGGCTCCTAACCATTGAAATCAATGGGACAGCATGGCTATACCGCCGCTGGGTTTTTAACCCTTTTTCGGCCGCTAGCGGGGGTTAAAACCACCCCGCTAGCTCCCGCAGACTGCCGCTAAAACGACGGTAAAGCGCCGCTAAAAATAGCGGCGTTTTACCGCCGACGGCTGCACCGCCCCAGTGTGAAAGGGGGCTAAGTCAGCACTACAGCTGCTTCCATCTTCATCCGTCTTGCTTCCGGGTTCGCGGGCTCCAGCTCTGTGACTGGCCGAAGCCCCGATGAAGTCACTCTCACGCATTTGCATGGGAGCCGCTGTTCACGGCACATGACTTTGACGGAATGGTATGGGTGGCTGTTCCTTCAGCGCTGTGATGTCCTAAAATCTCCTAAACAACGGTGTATGTTTAGGAGATATTTACACTACCTATAGGTAAGCCTTATTATAGGCTTACCTATAGGTAAAAGGCAGTAAAGGAAGTTTACTTCCTCTTTAATGTGTTTTTTTTTATTTTTTTATGTTGTACTTTAAAATTTCAGTTTAGTGAATGAAATAGTAATAACAATATTTATATTTATTCAACACCTGTTACGTTATATTTTTTTCTGTGTTTTTAAGTTAAAATATGCACACTGACATTTTATAACATCCTTAAAAAGATTACATGAAATCTTTAGTTTACCAATAAACATTTATCCATGATGCTTGGACCTTGAAGAAGGGGACATACCCCGAAAGCTTGTCCTGAAAAATTGTATGTTAGTGCAAATAAAAAAAGTATCACGGACAGTACTCAATTTTCCATGATGCTCAGAATGCAAAGCATTGTTTGCTTTCTAAGATCAAAGCCAAGCATGGTCCCTTGTCCTTTTTCATTTACAAGTCTTTCATCAATTGGTGCAATCTGATTTCTACTGCTATTCAAGTCTGCTTCATATAGCAACAGTAGAAAGAGCTTGTCAAAAGTTTGCAATCCAGCTTTGAACTTGCCACCCGCAGGCAGCATGTGGTAAATATCAAATGTTTCTGCATAATATTTTATATTTACCTGATTGAAAAGATATAAATAAATGAAAATAAAGTATTAATAAAAATATTTATATACTACTATATATTGTTTTTTGTGATGTTGTGTTTCATTTTAGGTGCTGCCATACTGGGGCAACCCTCATGAAAGAAAAGTCATCAGGAAGTTTTGGGGCCAGGTCAGAATCAATAAAACATATTTGTATGATTTTATTTACCTGTACTGATCAATTGTTAGAATTTACTTTACGATCCTTGCTCAAAATTACTGATAGAGTACGATGGTCATTAAGTCCTTATGCAACCAGGCATAAGAAGCATATTTATTTATTTTTTGGCATTAAATGCAGGTCTGTGTAAGCCTATGTGGCCATGCACATCAGACATTTAGATCAGTATTTTCAGAGCAGCGTTTATAGGCATAACATAAGACTACACCAAGAGAGGGAGAAGCTTATGAGCATAATTTACTTGTGTATTCCAATAGCCAGACTAAATTAATATTCTGGTCAGTAGAACAAGTACGCTCAACACCATATGTGCGTGCAAGAAAAAATCCAGCCTATTCAGAATATAAATTCATATGCTTATGTGCATGAAGCCTTAATTATATCTGAGCCCAAATCAAAAATGTAATATCTTACAGCATTAGATTTTTTTTTTTTTCAGTTGTTTTGTCCTTTAACTTTCAGGTTTCAGGTAAAGCCTGATACCTCAGAATAAAACACTTCATGGCTACACATATTTCTCCACTGTATCCATAAAGGGAACCACTGTTGTCACACAGGATCAACATCAAACGTGTCTGCCTTCATCAAATTTACATCCTGGGTGATTTGATTAACCCTTTCGCTGCTAAGACCTGACAGCGGGAATATCGCACACAATCCAGTGGCTGCAGCCACTGTGATTTTGTGTGAAATTGACAGGCAGCCCAATTGCTCTCACACACCCCCGATACCGGGGAGTGTCTACTTTCACATCATCTTTAGGGCTAAAATTATTTTTACAACGTTTGCAAAAAATGCAAAAACGGCTCTGGCAGTGAAAAGGTTAAAGTAGAAGTACAGCCAAAGCTTGTTTGGCTGTACTTTTCCTATGGATCACAGGAGTGCAGTTAGTTTTGCACTACTATGACCCCTTTTCATCAGAGAGTGGGCTGAAGTCTGCTCTTTCCTGATGTCACAGAAGTCAGTCAAGGCACCACGTCATCATGACAATTGAGTCTGAATCTGCCAGGGCCCTGGACCTTCACCCGACTCAGACTCTCAGCGAGCCGCTGAGAGCCTGAGCCAGCCGTCCCTGCCCCCTCCACAGCCCAGCACTCCAATGAGCGAGGGGAGGGCAGAGCAGAGAGCTGTGACTGACAGTCTGCAGCTCTCTGCTCGGGGAGCTGTCAGAACCGAGCGGTGCTTAATCGCTCTGTTCTCAGTGCAGAGACGCCAGGGGACAGATGCAGCATCGGACCCATGCTGCATCCACCTAGGTAAGAATGATACTGGGAAAAAACTTTTTTTTTTGCTAAAATTGGAGAGTGCAAAATCTGGTGCAGCTCTGGATAGAAACCAAACCGCTTCGAGGTTTTTTTTTTTTTTTTTTTTTTTTTTTTGCTAAGGCCGCGTACACACGAGAGGATTGTCCGTCCAACTTAGTCCGCTGAAACGTGTTTCAGCGGACAGTCCGCTCGTGTGTGGGCTTCAGCGGACTTTTTCAGCGGACAGTCTGGCGGACTAAGTCTTTCGGAATTTCCGTAATACAGTCCGTCCAACTTTGGTTTCAGCGGACAGTCCGCTCGTGAGTAGGCTAGTTGGACGGACTAAGTATGGCGCATGCACAGAAAGGATTTACACGGCCGAAGGTTGCATTGCAGTGTATTGGACGTCGTATTTCTAGTCCCGTCGTACGTGCTGTACACGTCATCACGCAAGCTTTCAGCGGACTGTCTGTTCATCGTGTGTGGTCAAGTCCGTTCATTCAAAAGTAGGACGGACTGTCTGTCGGATTGTCTGACGGACTTAGTTGGACGGACAATCCTCTCGTGTGTACGCGGCCTAAAGCTTAATTGATCAAGCTGAAGTTAGACTCTTATTGGCTACCATGCACAGCTGCAAAACAAAAGGAAAACACTGCGCTAATTCAAACAAAAACAAGTGAAAGGAAAAGTGATAAAACTACAAAATTTCTGTGAAGAACACAGCCCAGCTGCTAGCACACAAACAAACCAAGTTCACATAACATAAATACAATAAGTGCTGCGCTTGAAGGCACCTATTTAAATAGGTGAAAGAAGTAAATAATGTGTATAACTGACAATACAAGCAAGTGAATACAAAAGTTCATGAAGTATTTGAGAACAGTCCCAAAAAATGATTCACTCTGGTGCGTCTCAAGCTGAATTACAAGTCCGCAGATGGCATTCAGGGTGAATTATCCTGCTAAGTTCTCCGCCCTTGGCGACTCTTGGAACTCAATTATAAGCAAGTAGAAAAAATAAGTACCCTTACCAGATGGGTTGGACACATCCACCTTATAGTAGTGTGTCTTGCAAGCTTATGGGGGGGCTCCGGCCACTCACCCCAGTACACCGACCCGATATATTTTCCTCTCAGGGTTCCTCGCGGTCTGCGGATAGGAAAGGTGAGTGGGATTTCCGTGTCAAACGCTGCGATCGAACTTGATGCCAGACGTCCCGCAAAAGTTCACCATAAAGGAAATGGAGCATAGAATACGCTTCGCATGGTGAAATACAACCAATGATGATTTATTGAATTTTTTTTTTTTGATGAACAAAACTAAAATTATAAAATCACGTGATACATAAAAAATAGCAATGTGGGGAGCAGACTAGCAGTTGTCTGCTCCCCACATTGCTATTTTTTATGTATCACGTGATTTTATAATTTTAGTTTTGTTGATCGAAATTTTTTTTCAATAAACCATCATTGGTTGTATTTCACCATGCGAAGCGTATTCTATGCTCTATTTCCTTTATGGTGAACTTTTGCGGGACGTCTGGCATCAAGTTCGGTCGCAGCGTTTGACACGGAAATCCCACTCACCTTTCCTATCCGCAGACCGCGAGGAACCCTGAGAGGAAAATATATCGGGTCGGTGTACTGGGGTGAGTGGCCGGAGCCCCCCCATAAGCTTGCAAGACACACTACTATAAGGTGGATGTGTCCAACCCATCTGGTAAGGGTACTTATTTTTTCTACTTGCTTATAATTGAGTTCCAAGAGTCGCCAAGGGCGGAGAACTTAGCAGGATAATTCACCCTGAATGCCATCTGCGGACTTGTAATTCAGCTTGAGACGCACCAGAGTGAATCATTTTTTCATGAACTTTTGTATTCACTTGCTTGTATTGTCAGTTATACACATTATTTACTTATTTCACCTATTTAAATAGGTGCCTTCAAGCGCAGCACTTATTGTATTTATACCATGCACAGCTGCACCAGATTCTGAGTGCTCCAATTTTAGTAAATCTCCCCCTTGTTTCAAAGATAAAAGTCAATACCAACAGAAGTATTGATGGTGCTGGAGCATGCTTAGAGCCTCTGCTAGTAGATTGCTTATGTACAGAAAACTGACAGAAAATCAAAAGTCTCTAGCAGTAGAACTCTAGGAGACTCTGCTGTGGACAAAGCTGTAGTAAGCAGTCCCAGGATCTCAGATTCAGGCATTCAATCCTTTTGGGAATATTGAGTAGTTGTCCCTAAAAGCAGCCGTAGAGTAGTAGCTAAGGTCACCTGTTGCAGCTAAACTGCCCTTTGTGTGTCCTTGAAAATTCATGTTGCACAGCATAGCTAAAAAAATAAAAACCTAGGCCTAAAGTGAAGAAAGGCCTTTTGTATTAACATAGGTAAGCAAAAGGTGCTGATGAGGGTTATGGGTGTCCTGAGGTGAAGTCACTGAAGAAGGGCAGTAGAACTAGACCAGATGATCCACATGGTGTTTCAGAAGAAGGAGGAACAGGGATATAGTACTACTTCCAGGCAGAATGGCAGGGAAGGAAGTGCAGAACACTCAAATCTTCACCTAGCGGATGCTGTCAGTTCACAGTTCACTCAGCTTTAACCATCACTGTATTAAAATGGTGGGAACAGAAACGTTAAAATGGTACCCGACGATATCATCCGTGAGGTAGCTACAGGTGCTTTGGAGACTCAGTCACACCAGAGGCTATGCCACAGCTTTGAGGCCTGGGGAGCACTCTGCTGCTAACTATTGTAGTACACAAAGGTCTGGAAATGGACAGCCCAGTGCCCCAAGGTCACATCCCAGGTTAGCCCCGCAATCCAAAGCTGTTGCTGAGGATACACTGATCCAGATATCTGCCGTGTAATGATTAGCTCAGGTAGTCTTAAAGACGCCAAACTAAAAATATATATGGATTCCAAGTAACTTGATTGAAAAATATTGTAAATTAAAGGGAAAGCAAGAATATAGTTCTAATATTTTTCTCAGCCTGGCTGAGGTAAGGATATCCAACCACATAGAACACTAGCAAAAATGGAGGAAAGATAAGTGGAGGCAGGGTTATAGGGGCAGGCTTAAAGAAGGGACACAAACACACCCCTTTCACACAGAAACAGAGTTGAGGCTGTCTTTACAGGCTGTGTGCTGGAGGACCCTCTCCACCTTTTAGTCTTACTATCTGGAAAATGTGTCCGAGGTGACTCCCGAATATACCAAAGGAAGGAAACAACAGAGTAATGAGGGGGGGGGGGGGGGGAGAATAGTTCTGCGCTATGGGCTGAAAGAAGTGCTAATCGCTGTTGCCTCCACATATACCAACTACCAAAAGGTAGATAGCCAAGATGAAGTGTATGAATGGGTGGGTGGAATTGGTGCAGCTATGTTTGATCTCATGTGTCAAACAGGCATATGCAACAATAATAAACAAATTACCCGCGCTGAATACTAGTATCAATGTGTGCTTAACTTGTTGCTGCTGTGCATGACAAAGTCAAAAATATTATGAAAAAATGTAAACAAGAAGCCAAAGCAAACCCCAAGTGCAATACAAAATAATAAAGTGCAAGTTTTGTGCATGAATGGGCAAGGTAAATGGTAAAAAAAACAAAGCAAAATCCTTTGACAAATTACAAGCATGTAGCCAGTGAAAGACCGTATTGGTTACAAACACCAGTCCCAAATACAACATTTCTTCAAAAGTGCTGCTGTGCAATCAATATTCCAAAGTGCTGTGGTGCTCAAATTTCACACAAGTGATTTGTGCTTCACACACCACCCCCTATGTGGTTAAACTCACCAAATTGAATAGACCCCTTAGCAGTAATGCATGTGGGTCAATCAGGCTTAGACTGGTGAGCAGGGTGATGAGACGCCACTTCAAAACAAATCTTCCTTTGTATTTCAGACTCAAACATAAGGAGAACATCTTGGTTTATTCAGTACGAGGTTAAAAGTCTTGCTAAGACCCCTTTTGCACTGGGGCCGCCAGTGCTTTAGTGGTAAAGCACCACTTTACTGCCGTTTAAGCGTCACGTTTTGCCCGCTAGCTGGCTGCTTTTAAGCCTTGCTAGTGGTGCTTTCCGAATGCTTTTGCATTCATTGCAATAGGCAGGGATCTCGCCTGCGTGCCACCGCTTACCAGACGTGATGTCACTGAGGAGCCAGAATCTGTGTCAACACGTTTTGTCCCTCCCACAGGGAGTTATCAAAGACAGATTCTTGGCTTCTCAGTTGAATAAATAGCCATGTGTGGACCCAAACCACTCGCGTGACCATGATCTCATTTCCCTTTGGGTGTACTCGGCTTCAAATACACCCAAAAAGGCTACTTCCTCATTCATAATATACAATTCAAATAACAAACATATTAACATCCTAATTATAGCAGTGTATCTTTGTACTCCCCTGACAAGTAATCTAATAGCTGATTAACCTCCCTGGTGGTATGATTATTTCAGATTTTAGGTGCTAAAAGCGGTAAAATTATTTTGCATGAAAATTTGGCGTTTTATATTGTAGTCCTGTAATTAGGAATAATTCTCTTAAATCTGTTCAAACCTAGCAGACATCCCGGGTATGATAAAGTTTGAAAAATGAAATCATAAATTATAATATAATAAATAACTATAAATAATTATATCAAATAATAATATAACAATAATAAAAATTATTCAATAATGTAATCAAATCAAAAACACTGAAATTTGCTCAGTTGCAGAATTGTCACTGTCATTCGTTTTCAATATTTGATGACGGATCTCCGCACAAATCGCTATCCCTCAATTCTGCGAGTGATTCCAATTTATTATTGCTGTTTTCTAGCTGGTCTAAAATCATTTTTGATGTAAAGTGACAGTTTTGTTTGCTATGGACAATCTCCAGTTTCCAGGCATAAAGAACAGTTTTTATAATATAAAACTGCATGCAGGACACTGGGCAGACCACTAGGGACAAAGGGGATGTGAAATTATTACATACAGCAATGTAATCTGTAATATTACATTATACTGTATGTATAATGTGTGTTTCACTTTTTGAAATTTGCCGCTGATCTCCGTCCCCGTGCGTCGCAACGCTCGCAGGGAACGGAGATCGGCTCCATGATAGATCGAGTGGAGGACGAGCCGCTCGTACAGCGGGGGGACATCGCTGGATCCAGGGGAAGAAGGTAAGTAATCTCCTCCTGCATTCAGCGATGCGGTCCCGAGTCTGGCTCGGGGTTACTGCTTTTAGTACAAAACTTCCACCCCGAGCCAGACTCGGGAACACCGCCAGGGGGGTTAAGAACTAAAATACTTTAAATTTGGTATTTAAAAATATCAAAATACATTTATTTTTTCTTCCAAAAGCATAAAATGATTGGTGAAAAAATAATAGTAATAATTAAAAGTAAAATAAAAATAAATGTGACTAAAAATAAGAATGAAAAAAATTATACAATTACAATTAAAAATACAATACATTTTTTTTTTAAATAAAAACAAATAAAAAATGAAAAAAAAATGAAATTTTGTTTGGAAAAAGATAAGTAAAAAAAATCTATATATAGAAATAAAAAATGAGATAGAATAATAATATAAATAAAAATAAAACAAGGCCATTTACCAATTAGATAAAAAACAGCTAAGGTCTAAATCTATATTTAAACCCTTAGGGTTCATAGTATTTAACAGATAAATTCGTTTAGTTTTGTTCTGAGAAATAACCTTGATGAGGTTACCTTCCCTCCAGTGCAGGAGTACCCTATCAATAAAACAAAACTTCAGTAATGTGGGGTCACGGTTGTGAACTAATCTATAATGCTTGGACAGGCTATGGTTAACAAACCCCTTTTTTATATTGTTCACATGTTCACGTAGCCTGATTCCAAGTTTTCTAGTGGTTCTCCCCACATACTGAAGCTTGCTTGGGCATTCAAGCAAATATGTAACATGTGCTGTCACAAGAAATTAATTTATCTATATCAAATGTTACCCCTATATTAAGCGACTCAAAATAGGTGGTTTTTCTTTGCCTATTTTTAATTGTCCTGCATGCTGCACTTCTCCCACATGTGAAAAAAAAACACCTGATCCAAGAAAGTGTCAACTCTATGAGGGGGGTTGACCACATCCTTGGCAAGTCTTTTTCTCAGAGTGGGAGGCTTGGTGTAGATAAATTGAGTATTGCTTTGTAAAATTTTATTTAAAGTGTGATCCTTCCAAAGCAATGGCCAGTATTTACATATTATTCTTTCAACCTGCTTGTATTGTCTTGAAAAACTGGTCATAAAGGCCAGACCATAGTTGTTCCTTTTTCCTTATCTTGAAACATTACATCTCTATTCAATTTTAGGACTTGTTCTTGTTTCTAATTGTTTGGGCCTTTAACCTTTTTTCCTGGAATCTTTCTATAGTAAGTACCAGTTCACAAGAGATTTGAACCATTGAGGAATAACTACTATCCTGGGAATAGGGGAGGAGGAAGGGGATAGGGGAGACCACCCAGGAATCATAACCACCATCCCAGGAATTACAACAACTCGAGAGGGTTTTCCAAAGAGGGGCTATGGAGGTCCCCCCTTGGAGGGGGAGGGGGAAACCCAATCACAGGGGGAGAGTATATTCCACCAGAGAGAATGGAGGAGGAATGGACACCCTGGTATTACAACACACCACCACAACACAATGGCAGAGAGGAAAGAAACCAAATCCAGAGCATGTAGTGGAGGGCAGAGGAAAAAGAAAGAGATGTAGGACAAGGAATTTTCAATTTAAGCAATGCTGATTTTACAGAAGCTGAGTTGCATGTTTTAGAGTTAGATTTAAAATTTGCCCCTGTCAGGAACCATGAAACAGACTGAGAAAGAAGTGCAATCAAATCACACTTGTTTATTAATAATAAAGATAAAAAGGTAAATAGGAAAAAGCGTAGTCAAGCAGTCCAGTAGCCAGATCGGGTAGTCAGCGAGTCCAATGTTCATAAACCAGATCGGGTAATCAGCCAGTCCAGAAGTCAGGGATCCAAGGAGAGCAACTGCAAGCCGGATAAGAAGTTAGGATGGATGTCAGCAAGCAGTCTTGAAACAAACAGCAGGAGATGGTTCCTAGTGATGTGACCAAACGGGAAGGCAATGGAGAAATAAGCTGGAAGACTTTAAATAGGCAGGTCAGACGAGCATCATTGGGAACAGCTGGTAACTGTGGAGAGAGAAGAGAGCTGGCAATTAGCCGACAGCTGAGTGGCCAGCCCAGAGGAGGAAGGGCTAAGACAGCCCTGACAGCCCGAGACAGGAATCTGAAGAAATTCAATGTTTTTAGTGACTTAGAAACATTTTGGAGGAAAACAAACATTAAAAAACACTTTGCCAATGGTAAACAAAAGGGGGGCAAGGAAGAAAAACAATTTCAGCATACACAGCTTCGTGTCTAACCCCAAAGTAGCCAACAACCATTTTAGTGAGGTTTTCAGGATCCTGGTTGAACAGGTTCTTGATGAGCTAAAGATTACATCAGGAAGGTGGAAGAAAGATATTGAAAAAGGCCTTAAAATGCTAGATAAAAATAAAGAATTGGTTATTAGGCCAGCGGATAAAGGACGAGGACTGGTGATCCTAAATAAAGCTAGTTACATGACAGCATTAAATAGATTGGTAGATGACAAAGATGCTTATGAAAAATTAAAGGGGAACCCTACAAAAAAGTACAGGGTCAAATTTAAAAAAAAATGGTTAAAGCACAGAGAGAAGATTGTATCAATAAAAGAGAAGCAAGGTATTTATTACCGGACGCCCTAGAATGCCAGGTATTTATCAAACACCGAAAATTCACAAATGTATGGTCAAACCTCCAAGGAGACCAGTAATAAGTGATAAGTGCCATTGACTCTCTCTTTAGTAGGTTGGTAGAATTATCTGGATTGTTTTTTCAAACCATTGGCTCAGGAATTCCCAGCCTACCTAAGAGACAGTAAGGAGTTGATCAACCTGCTTAGAAATGTTGAAGTGTCATATGATTCTATTCTAGCGAGTATTGATGTTAACTCGTTCTATACAAACATCAAGCAAAGGTATGCCCTGGAGGCAGTAACATGGGCCCTACAAAGGACAAACTTAAAAGAAAACAAAAAGAATTCCTGGTAAAAGCACTGGATCTGGCTACAAGTGAAAACTTCTGGCATGATGGCAATCATTGTAGGCAAAATAAGGGAGTTGCCATGGGGGCCAAATATGCACCCTTAGTGGCAAACATTTTTATAAGTAAATGGGAACATGAAGCCATATATGGGGGAATCCAGACCAGAATTGAGGTTATACAAGAGGTATATCGACGATATCCTCATTGTGTGGGTGGGAATGCTTTAAACCTTTTTTGGATTTCTTACAAAAACTAAATAACAACACCTATGGAATTTATTTTTCAGAAACACATGATAAAATAGCTGTACATTTTTTGGATTTAGTTATTTTTAAGAAAAATGGCAAATTAAATACACGTTCTTATTTCAAGGAGGTTGCCCGGAATGGTTACATGAAGTTGCCATCACCCCTTGATGGCTAAATGGGGTACCTAAGAGCCAGATGATGAGAATATGTAGGAATTGTGATGATGAAGCAGATTATAACAGCCAAACAACAATAATTATAGAAAGATTCCAGGAAAAAGGTTACAGGCCCAAAGAATTAGACTCTTTTCACACTGGGGCATTTTTCAGGTGCTTTTTCGCTAAAAATAGGAACTGTAAAGCACCTGAAAAACACCTCCCCTGCAGTCCCAGTGTGAAAGCCAGAGTCCTTTCACACTGGGGCAATTCGCTGGCAGGACGTTAAAAAATGTCCTACAAGCAGCATCTTTGGTGTGGTGAAGGAGCTGTGTATCCACCGCTCCTGCCTGTTGAAATGAATGGGCACCACTGCCAAAGCACCTCAGCAGCAAAGCTACGTGGCAGAGCTGCACGATTAATAGTTAAAAAAACCGCAATCTCGATTCACACCACCCCCCCACGATCTATCCCGCTGAGTAGGCGATTCTTTCATATAAACAAGTGGAGAGATTATCTGCTCACTCAGCTGTCAAAAGAAAGCATCCCAGGCAATCAGCCAAGTTTAGAACTTGGATCATTGTAACTAACGATTACTTCTTAGATCAAAGGGATAGAACTTCTTGTGTAAAGAAATAATCTGGGCAGTTTGCCAAGCTTTCAACCATGTGTAAATGCAGGAAGTTTAACCACTTAGTCTAACTCTTTTTCTGACACTTCTTTCTTAAGTTAAAATCAATATTTTTTGCTAGAAAATTACTTGGAACCCCCAGACATTTTATATATATATATATATATATATATATATATATATATATATATATATATATATATATATATATATATATATATATATATATATATATATATATAATATATATCATTTAATTTTATCAGAGACCCTAGGGAATAAAATGGCAATTGCTGCAATATTTTATGTCACATTATATTTTCCCAGCAGTCTTTCAAATGCAATTTGTTGGAAAAAATTACACTTCAATAAATAAAAAAATAATGAAACAGTAAAGTTAGCACAATTTGTTTGGTTTTAATATGAAAAATGATGTTACACCGTGAGAATTGTGAGAGAATCGTGATCTATCTTCTAAGCAAAAAAAATAGTGATTCTCATTTTAGCCAGAATCGTGCAGCTCTACTACACGGGTGCATTTAACCCTTTATTCAGCTGCTAGCAGAGTGCTTTTAACCCCCACTATCGGCTGAATAAAGGGTTAAATGCACCGTGTAGTAAAGCTGCACGATTCTGGCTAAAATGAGAATCACAATTTTTTTGCTTATAAGATAGATATAGTGCCGCTGAAATGACGGTAAATCGCTTAAGCGGTAAGCGTGTGTAAAAGGTCAATGAGTTTCTGGACTCCTGACAGACCCTTGTATCTTTCATCCAGTACTGCACTGATGTTTCTGGATTCTGAGTCATGGCAAAAGAAAAGAATTGTCAAAGGATCTGCGGGAAAAGGTAGTTGAACTGTATAAAACGGGAAAGGGATATAAAAAGATATCCAAGGAAATGAGACTGCCAATCAGCAGTGTTCAAACTCTAATCAAGAAGTGGGAAATGAGGGGTTCTGTTAAAACCAAACCACGGTCAGGTAGACCAACTAAGTTTTCAGCCACAACTGCCTGGAAAATTGTTCGGGATGCAAAGAAAAATCCACAAATAACTTCAGGTGAAGTACAGGACTCTCTGAAAACGTGTGGCTATTTCAAGATGCACAATAAGGAGGCACTTGAAGAAAGATGGGCTGCATGGGCGAGTCACCAGAAGAAAGCCACAACTAAGCAAATGCCAAAGTATCCCGCTTACAATACACCAAACAGCACAGAGACAAGTCTGAAACCTTCTTGCGCAAAGTTTTGCTCAGAGTTAGAGTGATAAGACCAAAATTGAGCATTTTGGCCACAACCATAAACACTACATTTGGAAAGGAGTCAACAAGGACTATGATGAAAGGTACACCATTCCTGTGAAACACGGAGATGGATCGCTGATGTTTCAGGGATGTGTGAACTACAAAGGCACAGCACAGGAAATTTGGCCACAATTGATGGCAAGATGAATGCAGTATGTTATCAAAAAATAGGAACATTTGCCATCATAAGCCAGGAAGCTGCACATGGGACGTACTGGACATTCCAATATGACAATGATACAAAACACAAGGCCAAGTCGACCTGTCATTGGCTACAGCAGAATAAAGTGAAGGTTCTGGAGTGGCCATCTCAGTCTCCTGACCTCAATATCATTGAGGCACTCTGGGGACATCTCAAACGTGCAGTTTATGCAGCCCAATCATTTACAAGAACTGGAGGCTTTGTACCAAGAGGAATGGGCAGCTTTACCATCTGAGAAGATAGAGCCTCATCCAACAATACCGCAAAAGACTTCAAGGTGTCATTGATGTTAAAGGGGGCAATAAACGGTATTAAGAACTGGGGTATGTAAACTTTTGGTCAGGGTCATTTGGGTATTTTCTGTTTGCGATTATGATTTAAAAATGACGTTGATTGATAATAAATGGCTTCAGCCAAACACTAACCATGAGGGAAAGAAAAGTTTTTGTGTTATCATTCATATTCTCTGAAAAACAGCCAAGAAATCATAAATTCTGCTAGGGTATGTAAACTTATGAGCACAACTGTATAAGCAAATGTTCAGTGGTAAATTTGAGTAAAGTAGGTGGTGCCAAAAACGTGCATGTATTTGGGCAGTATCTTTGTGTTACATTCGTGCCCCCCCTCTTGTGCTGCACTCACCAGATGACACTACCCATCAACGAGTAACTACCCCCCCACAGTATCAAATGACTGTAGATGAGATCTTCACAGCTACCTCCTTGGTCATGTCCGTCCACAGTGAGCTCATAAAAACATTAATGATAGTAACCCATAGCATGACTCCCTATAACTATTTTATTGTGCAAAATAATCAGTAAACTTAAAGGAATCCAAATACAGGCATTGTATACAAAAAACAGGAAGTCTAGGTCACGGTGCGTTTCACGGACCAAAACCGTATGTGACATAATGATGCAATAGCTCAGCCTTATGCATTTCGTCACAGGGACTTCATTGGAAGCGACCCCATCTACAGTCCTTTGATACTGTGGAGGTTAGTTACCCTTTGATGGGTCTCCAGTGGCAATTTTCCATCGACCAGTACACATGCCTGATGACCTGGTGAACAAATTCCCAGTTTTCTTGGATAATATACATACATTCTCTATTTATATACAGTCTTTGTGTGAGGACCTGGCACCACCCTGTTTGGCCTGATGTGTTTGGCGACGCATCTATTGGAGCATGCCATTGCTGCATATATTTATTTTATACATATGATTATTATTATTATTCTATACATATGCACCCATCTCCGTCCCTGAAGAAGGAAGGAACATACATTTCCGAAACGAGTAGGGTTGCTCGGTGAACCTCCACAAGAATTTTGGCCATTCACTGCATCGGGGACAACATTATGTTCTAATTGATCCGAACTTTAGGCTGCTCTATGTATATGTATCTTTAATGTCCTCATGCAATGCACTTTATGATGTAATGTAGTTTAGACCATGTGGTCAACCTTGTTTCTTTATTGTACATCACGGTACACAGAGCCAAAATAATTACTGTATGGGTTATATGTCACGTTCAGGTGATGGACACTGGCACACCCTAGCCAGGAAGTTCAACTCCCCATGTAACCCCTCCCCTTACCGGTAGTACCTCAGTTTTTTCACTAGTGTCTTAGGTGTTGGTCACAAGTAAAGATGTGCTGTGCTGAGCTCCGTTGGAGAAATCTTTGCTGGGGCAAGCCATGCAACCGGATCAATTCAAAGTGTCTTTTCAGGCCAAATTGAATGGTTCCTGGGCCTTGTGGTGGAAACCAGGTTTTGCCTGTTACGCTTCTCTTTTTAGAGGGCTGGACTCCGGGATCCAGTGCTTTTATATTTTTTTCAGCCGTATTTCCTGGTGGGGTGCTTTACAGGCCCAGGGGTGTGGAAACCCAGATAAAAAGGGGCCCTGGTCCCTAAAGGTTTTTTAAACGGCGCCCACCGTGAGTGTTGAAGATTGGGTTTGTCTGGTTTACCACAGAACCCTGCAGCTGGATAAGGTAAGTGGAGATTCCTAAGGAATTTTTCTAATTCTTGTGGGTTTTCTCCTTTAAAGTAAATGTCATACCTAAAGTCGCCACCGGGGGCTGTCAAGAGCACGTACCTGATTCCATGCTTGTCAGTCTCGCTCTGTGTCAATACAAGCTGCACGCTTTCTCCAGCCCAAGCCCAGATAAGACGTGGGAAGGGGGTTTTTTCTTTTAAAACACCCCCCACCTGGACAGCTTCTCTCCAGGAGGCAAAAGGAGCATTGACCAGTTGGCTCCCGCTGCCGCCTCCATAATGGCGGTTCTCTATCCATCTGCTCTCCTCCTCCGGAGGATCAAAGGACGCTCGCACGGGAAAACAGTTGTTTTTTAAAAAGAGTGGGGGGCATGGTGGGAAGATGGAGAAAGGGGGGCGGTGCTTAGCGCGCCGTTGACGTGCCTCAGACGTTCACAAAAGCAGGGCTATGTAAGCTATAAAGTTCACCTTTTTTCAGGTGCATTCAGCTGTCAGAGGGACACAGAGCAGACTGGGGCATGTGAATGTTGGTGACACAGGCATTTCCAGGGCACATTTTCTTAGCATCAGGCATCAGAGTACATCATGGGACACAGAGGTCCCTCCCCTCTTTCTGGTTTCACATGTATTGCTTTGCTACAAAACTGAGGTACTCCCGGTAAGGGGAGGGGTTATATGGGCAGTTAAACTTCCTGTCTAGGGTGTGCCAGTGTCCATCACCTGAAGGTGCTTATAACCCATACAGTAATTACTGTGGCTCTGTGTCCTGTGATGTACTCCAAGAAAAGGATTTTACAGGTAAGCTGTTATAAAAATCCTATTTTAATCAATTCTAATAACATTTTGCATACTTTTATAATCTTTGTTATATATCTTTACTGTTTTTCACATTCTGCCTTAAAAGTCCCAAATCTGGGCAATCATTTTCTAAACTTTGATAGGTAGTGTCATCCAGTGAGTGCAGCACAAGTGGGGGGGCATGAGTGTGACACAAAGATACTGCCTGATTTACATGCATGTTTTTGGCAGCGCCTACTTCACTCTAATTTTCCTTTTGCTTATATGAATTGGTGGATTTTTATTTGAATTTATGGACTTTATTATGCTATCATGTTTACACAGATACTTTGATTATATTGTACTTGCACATTTGCACTTTATTTTAGGGCATAGTTTCATATGGGATTTGCACTCAGCACTTTTTACATTAGGGTGTTGTATACGCCTATTTCTTTGGTGTTTTTTTTTTGCACGTATGGCTTTGACATGGGTTTAAACATTTCACACTAAGTGCCAATTCCACCCACCCATTCATCCACTCAACAGAGTAATGACACTTAGTGCTTACACAGTAGAATTATGTGCTTTGTTCAGATTTCATGTCTGAGGTTTACAACCACTTTAATGTTTGCCAATGTCTGATCCTCCTGAAGGTGTCAGTATATACCAACTGTTTAAGAATTTTTGCAATTCATGTGTCCCTTAACTACTTAAGCCCCGGACCATTTTTCTGGCCAAAGACCAGAGCACATTTTGCGATTCGGCACTGCGTTGCATTAACTGACAATTGCACGGTCGTGCGATGTGGCTCTCGGATTGGTATATCCCTGCGTGTTCCTAATGGGTATGGAGCAGAGCCAGAGGGGATACTTTCCTTTCCTTCCAATGAATAGGTGTCAGGGATCGCTCAGATGCTCCTTATACCAGGGTAAAAAGAGGGAATAAAGAGCATTTCAGTGTATAGATTGCACAATGTAAAAACTGCGCCAAGCTCGTACCTGACTGTCCTTTCCGGTGTCTGTATGCCTCTTAGTATCCTACGCATTACTTCACAACACACGTGACTGGGATGAGGCTTTCCTCGTGTTGAGAGTATATTGGTTTGCCCAAAAATTATAGCATTTTATGGCATTTTTATTATAATTTTTTTTTTACTAGTAATGGCGGCGATCTGCGATTTTTATCAGGACAGTGACATTATGGAGGACACGGATCATTTTGACACATTTTTGGGACCATTGTCATTTTTACAGTGGTCAGTGCTATAAAATTGCACTGATTACTGTAAAAATTACACTGGCAGTGAAGGGGTTACCCACTAGCTGGTTAGGAAGGTGTTAAGTGTATCCTGGGGAGTGATTCTAACTTTTAGAGGGAGGGGCTGTGTGTGACACATCACTGATCATAGCTCTCGATCACAGGGAGCTATGATCAGTCACAGTGTCACTAGGCAGAACGGGGAGATGCTTGTTTACATTAGCTTCTCCTCGTTCTTCAGCTCCGTGAGGCGATCGTGGGTATCCCCGCGGACTCTACGTAATCCTACTCACGCAGCTGCCATTGGCGCACACGTGGCCACGCGGCGGCAAATTCAAAGGGACATACCTGTACGCCCATTTGCCCAGCCGTGCCATTCTGCCGACATAAATGTACATACGGCGGTCGGCAAATGGTTAATGAATGAGAACGAAAATTGTATATGCTCCATTTCAAGATAAGCATTTGTAAGCTAATAATTTTACTAGAATCCTACATTGTTTTGTTGGTAAAATGCTTGATAGGTTATTCCACACATTGCTTGAGTACTAAAATGTACCTAAAAACCCTTCAGACAAAACACAGTATTCAGTAATGAAATGTGAACAGCTGGTCTTATTTGTTTTTGAATGTTTTGGCTAGAAATACCGTTCTACAACATTTGAGCCTGCACCATGAAATAAAACCTTTCTGTAACACTGTTCCACATCTATTGTGGTCATACGTTCATTCCCCCCCCCCCCCCCCCCCAAATTCCTGACTTTTGGCTAGCAGAGATCTCCAAACTATGGCCCTTCATGTATGTGTAGTTCCCCAGCTACACATCCCATCCCATGAGGCATTGTAAAACGCTGATATTCACATACATGACTAGGCATGATGGGAATTGTAGCTCCTGAGCAACTGGAGGGCCATAGTTTGGAGACCCCTGGGCTAGAGTGAGGTAATTGAATTTACCTTGATATCAACAACCTGTAATCCTTTGTAGAGCAGTATTTAGACTGGAAGTGTGAGAGCCAGCACTAGGAGCCAACCAGGTTGGTGTAGTAGTGCACATGTGCTGACAGGAGGAGAGAGAAGTGTACCTTGTCATTGTTCTGCTGCTCCATTATTGACCAAATAATGGAGCAGCACAGTGGAGTGTTTTCTTGAACACATAGTTGTGCTGTCTGGCTTGAGTGTCCCGATTACAAAACCAGCCACACAAAATTAGAAATTCCTTAACAAATAAATCAATTGCTGTCTATGTATTTTAACTGTATTTTGCTCTTTCTCGTTCAGAATTTTTTATTTTATGTTAAAATAAATTACATGTACAGAATATAAGACAAATTATGTGATACCAGAAATAAAAAGTAGACATATTGAAGTACGGATGATACAAAGCAAAGAAGAATTTCAAGATATTCTCGTGGGAATGACAATAAATGGCCTTATATATTTTAGAATTTGAAAACATTCTTATAGCTGAGTTTGAAACATTTTAATCCCAAGAAAATATAAATATGTTTATCTAGAAGATCCAGTAGTTCCGCCCGAGCTTCTGTAAGTTCCTTAAGCGTAGCTAAAGCTTGGGATTGCTTGTGGGCCGACTCAAGTCTCCTAATTCGGGCAGTAAGGTCGGTATATAGCTTTTTCCTGTCTCGGTTACGCTTAGCTGTCAATGCTATTAATATACCCCTGATGGTACATTTGTGTGCTGCCCAGTTATTTAAAGGGGAAGTGTCTTCTGCCTTATTTTCGGTGAAAAAATGTTTCAGTTGTATAGTGAGTTCTTGCATAGCGGATGGGTCAGTGAGTAGAGAAGAATCAAGTCTCCAAATCGGGGCTGAAGATTTGATTATTGGGAATTGTAGTGTAATAGAAATTGGGTGGTGGTCCGAAAGGACCATCGGATCTATCGAAGCCTTTTGCAATAACGGGAGGTCTTTCTGCGTTAAAAATAAAAAATCAATGCGTGAATATCTGTCGTGAGGGGCCGAATAATATGTATAATCCCTGCCGTCTGGGTTTAAAGTGCGCCATGTATCGTGAAGTAGGACAGTAGTCAAAGAGGTATTAATAGTCTTTAAGGCTCTATACGGGAGGGAGGACGTCCCGGAGGACGTGTCAAGGATGGGCACGAGGGGAACGTTAAAATCTCCACCCAGGACTACAATTCCTTCCTGGAAAGAGGCTAGCGTAGTCGTTATATCTTTAAAAAAGGGGACCTGTTTGGTGTTTGGGGCATATATATTGACTAAGGTAATTGTCATGCCAGCATATTGACCTTTAAGGAAAATGAATCTACCATTGGTATCTATTAGTTGATCGGTGAGTTGGAATAGACAATTTTTATGAAACAGTATAGATACCCCTTTCGATTTTGTTAAAGGGGATGTTGCATGAAAGGCGATGGGGTAGTGGTTGTCTGTGAGTTTCGGGACTGAGTTCGTCTTGAAGTGGGTTTCTTGCAGAAAAATAATATCTGCTTTACTCCTATGCATTGTAAAGAGGAGTTTGGATCTTTTCTCTGGAATATTCAAGCCTTTAGCATTAAGCGAGATAATTTTTGTCTGAAGTGGAGTTGTTGGATTCGGAGTGGGAGGCATTATCAAATTTAAGTTTAAGACAAACTACAATATCAGTAGGGTACGTATCTATCCCCGATCAGAGTATATTTAAACACTAGTACCTGAGCTTAGGAACTTTGGAGAGAACCTCTGTCTATATTGGAAAATATAGGGCAGATAAAGCATGACTGATTCGGTGGTCGGAAAAACGGTGATCGTTCAACGATGAACAAAAGTACAACTGGCGTTGGGGAGTCCCCTAGAACCGTGTAAGGGTCAAAGGGATTACCTATGTACAATAGCCAGTTAAGTTCAGTGGTGTTGGGTAAAATATCGTATTGTGAGCTTTATATGCACCACTGCGGTGGGGTTGACTCAACTATGGGTGAAGTGAGATATGTAAGTGAAATCGACACTCTATTGTAGCTATTAATGTTATAATGGGCCAACGGTCTCCACCTAACAATAAGGGAAACCGATGGTCCAGAACCAGATCCGAAAAATGTCAAAACTACCCTCTAGCCGTCTGGTCCGCAGCCAGAACTGAAACCTTCATAGAAAAAAAAAAAAAAAAGTTGAGAAGTGTGGGGGGTGTTGTTTAAGTATTGGTGTAGCCCAGAATGCAAGTCAGAGCGTGGCATGGGATATACTGCTAAGCGAAGAATGTCGTAGAAACATCAGTCTCCCAGACGTCATGCTCCTGGTACACTCCTGCATTATCATATATAACATTGAGTATGTCTGTTAGCCTGAATAAAAATAAAATAAAAATTTCCACTCGTCCTGAACCACAGACCAAGGGCAGTCTCGTATGTGCAAATGACATCCACTAGGTGGTGCGTTATGAACAAAAAATCAAAAACTTGAAATGTAACATATAACCAACATCAAACTTAAACAGAAAGAGACTTTCTCATCACTCCCTTGAGTACGGGAAATAGAAGAATCCTCCTTCAGCCTAACTTTACAGCCCTGTCTGTATACAAGCCCTTTCACGTGTGGTATCATTGGCGGGAGTGTCTTGTCTTTAAATATAATTTTGGTAGGAAGTCCAGTCTGTCGGATATGGTCCATGTTGCAGTCCGAAACCCTTAATCGAAGCACTGGAGATTAGGTATGGTGTTGACCTTGAGTGGTCAATATGAAAGAGCAAAGCTAGTTTTGACGTTGAAACGTTTCCTTTGAAGCATAAAGGAGGTCCGTTCGAAGTCATCAGTGCAATGTCGTGACCAATAGCCCGTTCGGAATTGCCGATGGATGTTTTTTTTAGAAGATTTGTCCGACGGGATGGCAGATTTTGCGCAATCATTATAAGACCCGATTGGAGAAATAAAAAAACGAACGGGTTCAATATAAAGGACCGTTATCTCCAGAGGTGTGTGCAGGATTAGTAAGGAGGGCTGACTGAGTCAAATAACAAGAGAACGTACCTGCCGAGAGAAATCCAATGCAGCCTGGGATGGCACGACAAATCAACAGGCAGAGCATGTTCGGTCGGGCATCAGAGAAAGTCAGGAGGTTTAGAATAAAGCAGGAGTGATGAGAGATGATGGTCAATGACCGAAGGAGCGGTTTAGCGATCCCTGCGTGCTCTTCTCGGTAGTGGTGCCGCGGTTGGGCTCGCGGGTATGTATCGGATGCGGGATCCCCCTCCTGTTCCGTCCATAGATGGAGATCTTCGTCTTCGCGAGATCGGAGTCTGAATCTCCATGTGTTCGTAACCCGAATAGCCTCCGCTACGGGACGGGATCTGAAAGTCAGCATACCTGTTCGGTAGGTCGACATATGGGATGTCAAGCGTACGGCAGAACGAATCTAGCTCTTCCGGAACCCTCAAGGTAGCAGTGCGTCCGTTATGAACGGCTTGAAGGGCGAACGGAAACTTCCACCGGTAACGTATATCCCTGTTTTTCAAGATTTCTAGCAACGGACGGAGGTCCCTCCTGTTCTTCAATGTTATTGCTGACAAATCTTGATATATGTGGATAGGGTGTTCCTCGTACGTCAGCCTCGGATGGTCTCGGGCCTTCTTGAGAATTTCCTCCTTGACTGAAAAGTCATCGATATGGCAGATGACATCTCTTGGTGGATCTGCTTCCTTGCCCTTGGGCCGAAGAGCTCTGTGTATGCGCTCCATAGCAATGACATTCTGCTGAGGCCTCTCAAGTAGTTGGTTGAACATGGATGTTACCGCTGGTATCAATTGTTCTTGATCAATCGTCTCGGGTTGGCCACGTACCCGAAGATTGTGCCTGCGGCCTCTGTTATCAATATCCTCGACGTGTCTCTGAAGGTCACGGAGTTGCATGGTGTGGGTGTCTACCCGCCGTTCAGTTTTGCGGATGGCCTGCTGATGAAGTGAGGCCTGAGCTTCCACTGCATTCACTCTGCCCGATATTTCCTGCAGTTCCCGGCGGAGGTCTGATATGGCGGCTGTGAGCGTGTCCTTGATGTCTGTCGCTACCGCCCTCAGATCTTGCAGGCTCGGGTGTTGATGTTGCGGAGAGCGAGCATTGCCTTGTAACAGTGGAGGATCTGTAGGGGTAAGGGTGATGCCGACATGGCCGCGGGCGGGAGGATTCGCCGCCATGTTTGAGCCTTGGCTCCGGAAAAGCTCCGGTATAGTCGGTGATGTACGGGCGCTCAGGTCTCTCGGAGAGCGGGAGCGGGATGTGGAACGACTCCGGGACGAAGTGCCCATGATCTAGGCGATAGCACGTTGTTAGAGTCCCCCGTTATTAGAAGTTCAGGCTGCAGACCAGACGGAGCTCTGAAGTTAAGCAGCCATCTTCATCCAAGGCTAGCCACGCCCCCCCGAAAATATAAATATGTCTAAAATAAAATATATGATTTTAAAGTTTTGACCAAAACTTCTAAAGTATGTTTATAGTAAGTATTATATAGTAAGGGAAGAACATAAAAGGTATATAGGAGAGGAAGGGGAGGGAATAATTCTCCGGAGGAGGTTTTATATATCATCTAATGTTGTAATTCTATAAAAAATCTTAATCACCATAACAATAAAACTCGGTTGTCAATATTATCTGACGTATAATATTTAATCCAGGGTTTCCATATGATATCAAACTTTGTCATCTGGTTTTTATCTATAGCGTCCATTTTAGCATGGATGAAAGATTGATTCATTCTACGTTTGGATTCTGAAATATTCACCACATCTGTTTTCCACGCATTGGCTATAGTCTGCTTTGCGGCTATCAGGAGTGTAAGAACTAATTTGAATTGTTTCTGATTCAAAAAGGCTGGTTTTAAATTAAGGAGATCTATAATTGGGTCTGGGAAAAATTGGACGATCAAAAAATTTTGTAATTATCAGAAAGATCTTTTTCCAAAATGATTGTACAATTGAGCAATGCCACCAGGTATGTATATAGGTACCTTTTTCTGGACAGCCACGAAAGCAGAGGCCAGTGTTGTCTGTTGAAAATTTGGCGATTTTCGCAGGAACCAAATACCAGCGTGTGAGAACTTTATATGATGATTCAGACGCCAATATATTTATATAGGAAGATTTTGTGAAAGACCATATGTTGGACCAAGACCTAGAATCGATCGTACAATCCAAATCTTTTTCCCACTTGGCCACATATTTAGGTATAACAGTATTAGAATTAGATATCAATTGTGTATACAATGATGTAATACGACCTTTAGCATGTGGTTCCTTGAGACAAAATCTTTCAAATTGAGAAATATTATGTAAGTTTACATTTAAATTGAGAAGAGGAGTATAAAAATCTTTGATTTGGAGATATCTGAATATTTCTGATTGTGGAAGCTTATATAATTCACATAGATCTGTAAAAGATTTTATTGATGTAGTTGAAGTTAAATTATATAGACAAGTGATACCAGCCTTAGACCAAGCTTTAAAGGTTTTGGGATATTTCCAGGCTGGATAAAAAGTCGGATTCTTGTGGAAAGATAATAGCGGATTTTGTGGAGATTGCAGACCATGTGAATTTCTATACCTATCCCATATAGATAGAGAGTGCTTAGAAATGGGGTTATTTATAGACTTACGATCCGCAGGTTGTAACCATAATATATTGTTTATAGGAAGAGGATCACAGTCTACAGCTTCAATGAGGACCAATAAAGGAATCTCTGTAGAAGAGTGATATTTTGTTAATTGAGATAATTGAGCTGCCTTATAATATATGTTAAAGTCTGGGAATCCCAAACCACCCAAAGCTTTGGGGAGAACAAGTGTATTTTTGTGAAGTCTGGGTTTTATTTTCCCCCAAGTAAATTTCCTTACTTTTTGTTGAATCAGCCTAAGAAAATATGCAGGAATATGAACCGGGAGAGTTCTGAATAAATATAAAAATTTCGGAAGAACAGACATTTTTATGATATTGATTTTCCCAAACCATGATATCGGCATTGATGACCAATTAGATAACGACCTTGTAATATTTTTTAATAGAGCTGGGTAATTAGCTGCAAATAAATCGGAGGGGTTAGGAGTAAACTGCACACCCAGATATGGGAGGCTATGATCTACCCACTTAAAGGGTAGTGAATTTTGTAAAGATTGTTTATCTTTTTCGACAAGTGAAATGTTTAATGCTGAAGATTTTTGAATATTGACCTTAAGGCCCGAAATAAATGAGAATTCTTGTAGTACAACCATAAGATTTGGGGCCGAAACATGTGGAGAAGATAGAAAAAGGAGAATATTGTCTGCGAATAAACAGAGCTTATGATGAAAGCCACCCATTTCAATACCTGTTATAGTGGGTTTCATCCTAATTCTTTGTGCTAAAGGTTCAATGAGTAAAGCAAATAATAATGGCGAAAGTGGACATCCTTGACGAGTCCCCCTCAGTATATTAAACTCGTCCGATTTGTACCCTGCATATCTGATATAAGCTTTGGGTGTATTTTGCTCTTTTAGGAAAACTTATCTTGGGAACAGTCATTCACATTTTTCTCAGGGATACAGAAAGAATCTTGTATCAGTGTTGTCTTGTTTGTTATCATTTATCAAAGCACAATTACAAGCTTATTTCTAAAACGTATTTTTCACCATTATTCCCTTTTCTTTTGACCTAACAGAAAACCTTGTACACACAAGAAGCCCCTTTCCATGTGGTGATCACCAGCTACCAGCTGGTTGTGCAGGATGTGAAATACTTCCAGAGGGTAAAATGGCAATATATGGTGCTAGACGAGGCCCAGGCGCTGAAGAGCAGTTCTAGGTAATGTTTCAGCATGTTACCATGATTTTTTTGTCTATCATTAGAGATACTCACTAGATTTGGTTTTCCAGTATCTCAAGATATCCAGCTGTTGAGAAGGCCTGCAGAGAATATAGCTGTCTCAACACAGGAATTATTTTTTTTTTTTTAAATCAAATAGATGTTTATTGAGAGAACAGCAAATAAACAAAAAACAGTACTATACATACATTTGTCTACACATAGTGTGGCAGTAGGACCCTGTGCTACCTGGAGGATTGCTGGTTTACGCCAGATTTTGGAGAGACAGACCCGCTGATTGCACAGCTGTGTACTGGGCTATTTTGTTTTGACCTGGCTGTGGCTCAGTGTTCCACCCCAATGGACAGGAAGTCTGTGCATGGGAGTCAGGTGGACCTCCCATTCCCCTGAGAGGAGTCAGAGGCTGCATGTCTGCAGGATGCAGACGTACTTGGTGACAGAGCAGCAAGACACTGATCAGGAGTGAGCTGGGAGAGAGCTTATCTCTAGGAAACTCTTTTGGGTCTGAGGAGCAGACCTAAAGCCTAGGCTAAAGGCCTGAATCATCCGTATGGGAAGAATGTAAGCCAGGATGCTAAAGTCTTGAGTGTGCAAGATACAGTAATGGTGGAACCCCCCTGTGTGGGTACTGATGTCTTTGTGAACTTTTCTATGCTTTAAAATAAAAGTGGGCTACCAGGCCCTTAAACATACAGTTTTGTACTGGCGTACTCGCTAGAAAACACACCTACCGTTTGAGTCTGATAACTCCAATTTTACAATAGTTAAAGTGCACCTTCAAGACAAAGACATTGTCTATACCCCTTTGAGCTATGCTTCGTGAGATGCACCGGAAGGGTACTCCTCCTACTTGTAGGGTTGCATAGCAATCAGAAGGGGCTGCAACCTGAGCAGAAAACAAAAAAAAAGGGAGGGGGGGTGAAACCAGTGAACCTTTCCCTAAGCCGAAGACATCCATGGGGGGGGGGGTGAACCCTCTGGGCGCCATGCTCCCTCCTATTTCCATCATCGTCCCCTTACAGCAGGCATGTCCAAAGTCCGGCCCGCGGGCCAATCGCGGCCCGCGGTCCGGTTTTGAACGGCCCGCCTGGTGTGCTGCGGGATCATGAGCCGATCCCCGTCACTGTGAGAAGCTCCGTCGGCTTCAAAAGTGAAAGTAAAGTGCAGAGGAGTGTGCTGTGCTCTCTGCTTCCCCCTACAGTGCAGTACCCGGCTGAATAAGGAAATGGAATGGAAAGGTACTGTACTACAAGCTAGATTCGTTTTAAAAAGGCTTTATTTATGTGTACGTGTGTGTGTGTGCATGTGTGTCTGTATGTATGTATGTGTGTGCATGTGTGTCTGTATGTGTGCATGTGTGTCTGTATGTATATGTGTGCATGTCTGTCTGTATGTATGTGCATGTGTGTCTGTATGTATATGTGTGCATGTGTGTCTGTATGTATGTGCATGTGTGTCTGTATGTGTATGTGTGCATGTGTGTCTGTATGTGTGTGTGTGCATGTGTGTCTGTATGTGTGTGTGTGTATGTCTGTCTGTATGTGTGTGTGTGCATGTCTGTATGTATGTATGTATGTGTGTGCATGTCTGTCTGTATGCATGTGTGTGCATGTGTGTCTGTATGTATGTATGTGTGCATGTGTGTATGTGTGTGTGTGCATGTGTGTCTGTATGTATGTGTGTCTGTATGTATGTGTGTCTGTGCATGTCTGTATGTATGTGTGTGCATGTGTGTCTATATGTGTGTGTGTGTGCATGTCTGTCTGTATGTATGTGTGTGTGTGTGTGTATGTGTGTCTGTATGTGCATGTGTGTCTGTGTGTGTGTGTGTGCATGTGTGTGTGTGTCTGTGCATGTATGATTGCATGTGTGTGTGTGTCCATGTATGTCTGTATTTATGCGTATGTGCATGTGTGTCTGTATGTATGTGCGTGTATGTCTGTCTGTATGTGTGTGCATGTATGTGTGTCTGTATGTGTGTGCAGCATGTGTGTCTGTATGTATCTGTGTGCATGTATGTGTGTGTGTGTGTGTGTATGTATGTCTGTATGTGCGTGTATGTATGTATGTATGTATGTATGTGTGTGCATGTGTCTGTATGTGTGTGTGTGCATGTGTCTGTATGTATGTAAGTATATGCATGTGTCTGTATGTGTATGCATGTGTCTGTATGTGTGTATGTCTGTGTGTATGTGTATGCATGTGTGTTACTTTTAATCCAGACCTCCCCCCCCATTCTTGTACCATCAGAACTGCTTTTGTGGTGCTTGTGTGTGTGATAGCAGCCAGGATTGCTGCTCCTCTGAAAAGCAATCCATATACAGATCGCTTTTCAGAGGCATTTGAAAGGTGGTAAAGAGGCATTATGTTGCCTCCTCACCACCTGTTTTAAGCCCGTAAATGTAGCATCACTATACCGCAACTGTGCAGTCTACACAGTTGCGGGGTAGTTGCAGTGCAGGCCCATTCACCCTGAGCATACCTCCAGCTGCAGCCACAGCATGTGTACACCCCCAGCTGCTCCCTCTGCAGCTAGAGGGGGAGAAGTTGGGGGTGGTGAAAACAGCTTAACCATGTAGTTTTACTGCCCCTCCAATAAGCCCTTGGTTCACATCTGCATGGCTGCATGCTGTGTGTAGGGCAGCCCATGCATTTCAATGGGCTTCCATACCCACAAAAATGCAGGGAAAGAAGTCCCAGAGCTTTTTTTTTTTTTTTTTATTGCGCTGCACCAAAAGCACCCCATGTTTCTAATGTGTGGGGTACCATTAAGACTTAACGGTACCCCTAAAGAACAGAGCATTCGTCTGTGTGTCGGGCAAACGAGCGCAACAAAGGCACGAGAATTTTTGTTGGGCCAGGTATGAGTGCTCGAATGACCGAATTTTAATGGTTCAAAGAATGTCAGGCAAAATGGTCGGCCCTCACACATGTTCACTTCATCGAATCTGGCCCTCTTTGAAAAAAGTTTGGACACCCCTGCCTTACAGTAACAGATGATCCATAATCAGATCAATTGGAGCTAGACCTGGAACCTCCAGCCACCGCGCCCAAATCTTTTCAAATTTTTTCACACTCCCTCTGTTGATATATGTATTTCTCTAATGTGATAGTGTCACCCATGTCACTTCCCTCACTGTGGGGGGTTCTCAACACAGGAATTTGAGTGGGCATAAATGGTTACTGAAAAGTCAAATGGCTATGAATCTACCTGGTTAAAGCAAAGGCTTCCCAATGCATAATATACAGGATGTTGAGAGATGTAGCAAGGTGAGTTAGAACTCACTGTTAGCTTATGGCGAGATTATGAACCCTTTTTTATTTTCCTATTTAGTATTGTATCCAGTATATCTTGCACACATTCTGCCCAATGATAGTTGTTGTGTAAGGGCCTTATTAAACGTATGCATCCATGTGTATTTTTTATTTGTTACTGTATGCATTTTTGTGTCTTTTTTTTTATTGCACTATGCAAAGTTAGATAGGGGAACGGTTTAGAGATATCTCAGAGTAGCATACTAGCTCATTATGCCTTTTGTCTTGCAGTTTTTTTTCCTAGGGTTTACAACCACTTTAATAAATCACCGGGACCAGATGGCTTGCAATCGAGGGTACTTGGGGAACTCAGTCAAGTAATTGTCAGACCATTCTTTACTGCGAGTGGGTTCTTTAATGTTTTAGAGGGTTCTTTACTGTAAGAGCGGCAAGGATGTGGAATTCCCTTCCACAGGCAGTTGTCTCAGTGGGGAGCATTGATCGTTTCAAAAAACTATTAGATAAGCATCTGAAAGGCCACAAAATACAGTGATATACAATTTAATACTGACATATAATCACACATATAGGTTGGACTTGATGGACTTGTGTCTTTTTCTTTATTGTACATCATAGGGCACTTGATGTACATGTGGACAGGAGCCTTAAAGAGGAAGTAAACCCTGATGGGTTTACTTCCTCTTTGATTCCCTGCAAAGGTAAAGCATAATGGACTACTATGCATCGCATCGTAGTCCATTATGTGTCACCTGACACAGGAGCCAGAAAAGTCACCGCTGTCCCCTGTAGTTCCGAGCGTAGTTACGAGCGTCCATCTTCTTGGTCCATCTTCTTGGTGGGTCTCGCTGCTCCGGCGCTGTCGCCGGAGCAGCGATGACGTCACTCCCACGCAATGCGCACGGAAGCCGACACTCGCGGCATATCGCCACGATCTGTGGCTTACCCAGTGCGCCTGCCGGTGGCTGTCTTCAGGTAAATATCTCCTAAACCGTATATTTATTTTATTTGTGTGTGTTTTGTCACTGTTTGTCACTTCACGTTTTGATTAGTAGGGTGTCGGTCCTCGGACCAATCCTGAACGTCTTGTGGGAGAGCGGACATAGGCATTCTGGCTTGGTCCAATCTCCATGAGGGGGGGCCTACCTTCGGGGAAGCCCCCATAGTACCAAGTACCTAGGAGGTTCTGTTTCGGCAGTCCTCCCGGGGAAAGGAGGTCTTCCGGTTTCGTCCGGGGACCACTTGTTGAGTCTGGTACCTCAGTCCCTGTCTAGAGCCTAACGCCCCGGGGGATCAGGGTATGGTCCTTCTTTTGGAGGACATCAGGCACCCGTCTGCACTTTTTAGTGTTTCACTCTTTATGTGTTTGCACACCATGGGCTTTTTCAATAGAAAAAAATCTCACTCCCGCATTCCACTAAGAAGCGCCATGTGGTGCTATAAGGACTTACCCACAGAATTGAAGTCACATCCCACTATAGGGGCTTCGTTGAAAGTCAGTCATCTGATTGCTACCCAAAACACACTTGCATCTTTGACTTCTCCCCTATTCCCTATACTTGGACATCCGAACTTTGAACCGGGGACCCACTCCAGGGATAATAACCCTCTTAGTTTGAGAATCTATGCAGGAGCGAAGGCCCTTTGGCCCACATCCTCTCTCAAACATACTCTCCTGAATATGCCACCAGATCACCCACACTTAACCTGTCTGTCCAACTGGGAAAAATACCTTAATTGCTCGTTTTCCCCGGCACAGAGACAACGCATTATCACTTTAGCTCTCAAAACCTTGCTGTGCACTAAGATACAGGAGACCAATTTTAAACTTCTCACCAGGTGGTATTTGACACCATCAAAGCTGCATAAATGTTTCCCCTCTTCCTCGAACAGATGCTGGAGGTGTGGAAAAGAAGAGGGCACGTTGCTCCACATTTTTTGGTCCTGCCCCAGCTTGACGGACTTCTGGACAGAGGTCTGACGCATAACACAAAAATTCACGGAATTCCCCATCCCAGAAGAGGCTGCATTCTTCCTCTTGCACCATTCACAGATTCCCATTAAGAAGTACAAAAAATCAATTTTATTGCATTTGATAAATGCGGCGAAATCCTGCATCCCTCTCTATTGGAAACAATGTTCCCCCCCTTCCATCGCTCACTGGAAATTAAAAAAATGGAGGACTTGATCCTCACATCACAAGGTAAACAAGAAATTTTTAAACAAACTTGGGACAACTGGAATACCTTTATATTCTCGTTGGAAGGACGTCGCCTGCTATCGCCTTAGTGCTCTGAGCTTTCCTTGACTGGCCCCTTGGGAATTGGCTGCCATCGTGTCTCGTCCCCTCTTCCCCCTTCCTGTTCTTTCACCCCCTCTCTTTTCTGCCTCCCTCCCCTCTCTCTCACCCCCTCCACCCCCCCCTCTCTCTCACCCCCTCCACCCCCCCTCTCTCTCACCCCCTCCACCCCCCTTCTCTCTCACCCCCTCCACCCCCCCTCTCTTTTTGAAAAAGTGGAAAATTGGGAATGACGGCCCCCCACCCCCCCGTTGATGGATTATATCGGAGGTTTGTGTGACCCTGAATCTTGGTACAGTACTTTATCCGTGCTCCGGCATGTTATGATTGATGGAAGGCAGACTCACAGTTGCAAATATACTTGTATCAAGTATTGTTCGGTTGCTTTTTTCTCTGTATTTATCTGTTGTATTATGTACTCCGGGGACCGTCTTCCCCTGTTTGGAGCTGAATAAAAATTATATTTGAAAAAAAAAAAAAAAAAGCTTCCACAACCGGATCCATCTTGCCACTGCAGCTTCAGGATGGTACCTGGGCCTCGCATAGAAGAACGGGTTTTGTCTGTGATGCTCCTCTTTGAGGGCTGGACCCTAGGAACCAGGACTCTTTTTTTTGGTCTTGCTACATTACTTAAAGCTGTCCTGAGGGGTGCTATACATGGTCCAAAGGAGTAGAACCCCTATTAAATGGGCCCCAGTCTTTGAAGCTTTAACCACGCTGCCCTCCGTGATGGGTGAAGTTTGGATCTGTCTGTTTACAGCAGTATCCTGCAGAGAGGAAAAGGTAAGAGGAAAGCATTGGAACAGCAAAGTCCACCTATGACTTTTCTTTCAATTATATTGTAAAATGCCTTAAAAACTCCTCTAGAGGGAGTAATAGCGTATAGACCCTGTTTAAATCTGTGCTAATACAACGTGTGTCTCGGCAGCTGGGGGGGGTCTCCTCTCCTCCTAAATGGGGAAACTGAGTGGATAGGGATACATGTTATGTTTAAACAAGCATAAATCTGAAAAGCTGATAAAACGGCTGTGTAAATCTCCTTCCCCCCCCATCTCACCTCTGACTCTTGCTAAAGCACAGGAAAGGGCGTGGCGCATAGACAATTGGGCTCACACCTGAAAAAGCTTAAAGCTGATACTCTGGGAAACAGGCAGTGTCTATCGGAGCAGCTGAAGCAAGCCTGCCACAGGACACAGAAGTGCTGGTGCATGTGAGGGGTTTACACAGGCATTTGCAGTACAGGAAAAAAAAACTTATTGTTTAGCATTAGATCATTCTATGCTACCACTGTTTTTTTTCCTACTATTGTTCAAATAAATAGAACAGTTCTGAGGCCGCGTACACACGCGGGGACTGTTCGCCAAACAGTTTCAGCGGACAGTCCGCTCAAAATTAGCATGGACGGACTTGCCCACACACGACGAACGAACAGTCCGCTGAAACCGCGCGCGATGACGTGAACGGCACGTACGACGGGACTAGAAAACAACGTCCTATACACTGCAATGCAACCTTCGGCGTGTAAATTCTTTCTAAGGCAGCAAAACCACCCCCCGCATTGTCATCCTCTCCGGAGATACCTGACATGGCAAGCCAGGGTGAGTCATTGGAAGCAATTGGTGGTGCAACTGCTTTTCACACTTCAGCCCCTGTATACGTACATGGCTGAAGATGCATTTTCCTCTGCCTTGTAGGGCTTAGAAGGAAGATTAGAGGCTTTAATTGCATCCTCCATTAAAGGGGATAAGAAGCGTGCTAGATCCCTCTCTCCCACTTCAAACCCCTTATCAGGGGAAAAGTGGGGACAGGGTGAGGTATTACCCTCAAACGATCAGGAAAAACAAACCTCTGTGGAGGAAACAACAGTTGAAGTTTCAGCTTCACAATCTGAGGTACAAATCCTTATGGACATGGTTCGCTCCACTTTCATGCTACCCCTAACAGAGTCAACTGAAAGTCTGGTTTCTTCTTTGGGTTCCTTGAAACCTTCACAACCAGTGCATGCGTTTTCCAGTCCACACATTACTAGAGAAGCTTATTTATACCGAATGGGATCATCCGGATAAGCATTTTCTCCCTTCAAAGAGATTCTCAGTTCTCTATCCTATGGAGGAAAAGTTCACCAAAAAATGGAAAGTTCCAGCAGTAGATACTTGCGATTTCCAGTGTGAATAAAAGCTTAACTTGTCCAGTGGACAATGCACAAATGCTAAAGGATCCAACAGATAAAAAGTTACCTGCTACAAAAAAAATGCTGAGTATCCCAAGTACCAGTTTCCCTGTTGATTTCAGTTCTAATTAATTTTAAAGTTTCTGCGAAGTTTCTTCGATATACAGTTTAATGTGATTTAAGGTATACTGATATCCTTGTAGCCAACCAGCGGCAAAAAGAAAGGAAAAGAGAGCTGACCTGTTTTTTAGCACTTATGGTCCCGGCTCAGTCTGCCTCCACTGCCTCAGTCCGTCCACTTTTCTGCCATCAAACATACCTCTGAGGCTCTCCCCTTCCAGCCTGGTCCCCCACCACACTCCGGGGGGTGTCCCTCCAGGCTACAACCGAGCCCCCGGACCCAGTGCTAGGCAGTCGGCACGCTCCACTCCTCACAATTTCCCGCAGCGAGCGTTCCGCCCTCGTTCCGCCCTCTGCGATCTTCGGCAGTCGTCGGCAGTTTCCGGGAAAGTTTGATGACTCTCGGCAGTTCTCGGCCAGTCTCTGTCTTCAGCACTCTCCGCCCTCTCAATCCGCTAATGCCAGCACTTCCATCACAGAGAGAGAACGTGGAGACAGCCTGCTCACATCTTCTCACTATCACACGCTCACATGCCGCTCCAACTCACATCTGGCCACTCCCCCAAGGTTTAGGTTTCTATTCAAACCTGTTTATGGTACCAAAACCGAATGGAGATGTCAGGCCCATTCTGGATCTAAAAAAAATAGTCAAGACTGTTGCAAAACCGAATCCTCTCTGCTTGGAACAAGATGATCCAAGCTTTGGACTTGCCAATGCTGCTGTCTCCATGAGTGTATCAAAGCCTCAGTTGATGGTTACAAAGCCAGAATTTGCTGAAGGAGAAATCCTTCAGACCAATAATCTGGAAAGTAGTAACGACAGATGCCAGCTTCTCAGGCTGGGGAGCGGTATTAGAGGAGATCACTGTCCAGGGACAGTGGTCAAAACTTGAAAGAGCCCTGCCTATCAACATCCTAGAGATTAGGGCAGTGTATCTGGCTCTGGAAACCTGGACCTTCAGGTTAAAGAATTGTCCAGTCCTGATTCAATCCGACAATGTCACGGCTGTGACCTATATCAGTCACCAAGGGGGCACCAAGAGTCTCTCAGCTCAGAGAGAGGTGAACCATATCCTAACTTGAGCAGAAAGCAATGTCCCATCCCTAGCAGGAGTTTTCATTCCGGGAGTAGAAAATTGGCAGGCGGACTATCTAAGTCACCAGCAGTTATTTCCAGGGGAATGGTCTCTTTGCCCCAAAGTGTTTCAGGTTGTTTGCCAAAGATGGGGGACTCCGGACATAGATCTTCTAGCATTCAGATTCAACATGAAGTTAGTCAACTTTGTGTCTAAAACAAGGGATCCACTCGCATACGGAACAGATGCGCTGGTAACCCCGTAGGATCAGTTTTCAATGATCTACGCTTTTCCCCCGATTCAGTTGCTGCCTCGACTTCTTTGCAGGATCAAGCTGGAAAGAAAGGCTTGTAATTCTGGTAGCACCAGCATGGCCGAGAAGGTCATGGTGTGCAGAGATCGTAAAGATAGCAGTGGAGGGTCCTTGGCCTCTCCCACGAAGGCCAGACCTGCTATCGCAGGGGCCGATATTCCATCCTAAGAGAGAGATACACCACCGCTCAAAGGCAGGTCCTGGGAACTCAGAGATAATTGCTCCAGGTGAAGGGATCCGGGTGCGAGCCACAGCATGCCGAGAATGTGGATAATGACAGAACTCTGGACGGCCGCACTCCAATGCTAAAACTATGCTTTATGACATCATAGTGAAAGATGCTAACAGCTGACCCGTTTTGCACTAAGGCTAGTGCTTACTCATAGCTGGTTAACATGGTGGCAGACAACAAATAAATATATAGAGTGTTGCAATATGACAGTGGGGCGGGGCCAGGCGATGAATCAATCAAACAAAAGAGACATCACCTGGTGCCTGTCCACCTGAACCTCTTAATCTTAATACAAGATGATGAAAGCTCTCAGTGTAAGTCCAATGTGAGCTACAGTGCATTGCAAACACAAAAGCAAAACCTCCGGCCACATCCCAACAGGGATGGATCGAGGAGGACACATATATAATAGCAGTGTAAAAAAATAATGAATTAATGAAAAATTACAAAGAAAATTATTTATATGAAGTGATAAGTAGTGTGCAAAACCCAAATCATTGGATGTGAATGGATATGCCTCAATATAAATGTATGTGAAAAAATGTGTACGTGGTCATAATAAATGCTGAATTGTAAAAACTAAATGAAATTATGGGATTGCAAGTATAAACTGTGAAAAAGTGATTAAAAATATAAAAATGATTGAAAGGTGTGAACATGAAGTACATAAACGTGTGTACAATCGAAAGGATCAAAAGCATTAATATGCACACGGTGGCGCATGCAAAAGCATCAGAATGCATACAAAAGGCATACAAACGCCCGCCGCAGCACATATATATGTGCACGCAGCGGCGCATGTGAAAATATGTAAGTATCTAAAGCCCATCCGAACGAAGGTCCTAAAAATGGACAGGCAGCGTCAAAATCCACTGTTGCTAAGTGGATTTGGCAAGTTATAATTCAAACTCATGATTTAAGAGCTAAGATTCCCCCTATTCAAGTTAAGGCGCACTCTACCAGAGAGGTTAGTGCTTCTTGGGCAGTGCGTCACCAGGCTTCCTTTGCTCAGATCTGCAAGGCCGAACTTGGTCTTCAGTCCATACATTCACAAAATTTTACCAACTGCATGTAAGAAGGAATAAGGATATCGCCTTCAGGCGCAGTGTGCTGCAGGCAGCAGTATAAGTTCTCAAGGTCTGGAGGTGCCCTACGGGTTGTGTCTCTCTCCCCTCAAGTAGCATTGCTATGGGACATCCCACTAAGTAAATACTTAAGGCTCTGTGTCCTATGGTGTACAATAAAGAAAATAGGATTTTTATAACAGCTTACCTGTAAAATCCTTTTCTTGGAGTACATCATAGGACACAAACATCCTGCCCCTCTTCTTTTATGGGGTTTAAGTATATTGCTTATATTGCTTGGCTACAAAAAACTGAGGTACTCCAGGAAGGAGGAGGGGTTATATAGGGGAGTCAACTTCCTGTATTGGGCGTGCCAGTGTCAACACCTGAAGGTAGCTATAACCCACTAAGTAAATACTTAAGGCTCTGTGTCCTATGATGTGCTCCAAGAAAAGGATTTTACAGGTAAGCTGTTATAAAAATCCTATTTCTTTTCTTACATCAGGGGCCACAGAGCCATAGTAATAACTATGTGGGTTATATCGGCATATCAGATGCTCTACACTGGCACGCCCCTTAAAGCATGTACTTCCCCCATTTAACCACTCCCATTACTGGGAGTCCTCAGTTTTTTTGCCAGTGTCTAAGGTGTTGGGCACATGTAAGGATGTGTTGTACTGAGCTCCACAGGCAGTAATCCTTGATGAGAGCCAGCCATCCTGACCAGATCCATTCTGATGTCACTGTAATGGACTAAATGAATGGTACCCGGGCCTCGTAATCCGAAGACACAAGGTTTTGCTTGCGAATGCTTTGAGAGCTGGGTCCTGGGATCCAGAACTTTTTGGTAGTAAGGCCAATAAAAGTTTACTGGCAGGGTCTTCTCGCAGGTCCAGGATTGTGGGTCAACCTGAGTGTTCCCCAGTTCCTGACGGTTTGCTTTTAAGGTCTCAAAGCCTACCATGAAGGGTGAAGATTGGGTTTTCATCTCTGATAAAACCCTGCTGCGAGGATAAGGTGGGGGAGATTTTCTCAAGGGATTCAGGCCTTGTTTGTTTCCAAGATGCTTGGCTCCAGACATAGGTCAGAGCCTAAATTGGTGGTTATCCAGCATGAGGGAAGATCTTTATCCTGGAAGGTGTTAACAGATTCCAGCCTTCTAGGCTGGGGAGCAGCCCTGGAAGAAGATTCTGTCCAGGGGAGATGGTCCAGGTTAGAGGACCTTTCCTGAACTTTTTTGGAAGTTTCAGGCAGTACATCTGACCATAGAATCTTGGTGGTCAGACTACGGGACTGTCCTGACAGGGCCACGGCGGTGGCTTATGTCGATCACCAGAGGAGGCACGAGAAGTCGTGCAGCCCAAAGAGAGGCGAATAATGTTCTAGCTTTGGCAGAACACAACAATCCTTGTCTATCGGCAATTTTTATTTTTCAGACGTACAAATTGAGACGCCAACAATTATTTCCGGGAGAATGATCACTTCACCCCGACATCTTCCTTAGCAATATGTCAGATGGGGTACTCTGGACATGGACCTATTCGCGTCCAGATTCATTAATAAGGTCGACAACTTCATGTCGAACAAGCGGTCCGCTAGCAGGTGGAACAGATGCATTAGTCTTCCCAGGGGATCAGTTTTCACTGATCTATGCATTTCCTCCAGTTCTGCTACTTCCATGCCTTCTCCGCAGGATTAAGCAGGAACAAAAGGAGGTGATTCTGGCAGCCCCAGCGGGTCCCATAAGATCTTAATTTATGGAGATCATAAAGCTGGCAGTAGGAGTCCTTTGGACTTTGCCATTATAGCCAGACCTTCTTGCACAGCTTGCACAGGGTCCGGTATTTCAACCTACCTTACGGACAAAGAGTTTAACAGGTTTGACTGTTGAATCCCACTCTATAAAAGATCGTGAGAGATCTCCTTCGGTAGTGTCTACTTTGACTAATGCCAGGAAGCCGGCTTCCAGAATCACTTACTTTAGAGTCTGGAAGGCATAGGTTTCTTGGTGTGGATCCGGGGGTTGGCACCCCAGGAAGTATGTCAATAGGCAGGATTCCTGATTCCTGCATATGGGAGCTGAAATGAAGCTGACCTTGACTTTTATCAAGAGCCAGATCCAGACCGTGTCGATGTCTTTGCTCTTAAATTCACAGAGACAGCTCCACTCTTAGCCATTGGGTTGTTTTGCCCTATTATGAGGAGATACTAGGCATTAGTTGTAATACAACACTCAGAACTCTTAGTTCCACCCAAGGGGCAGTCCCTTGGGCAACAACCCTCCACCCTGCCATGCAGTCATCAGTTTTATTTTGCCTAGTGAAGGAGACGGACCTATGAACCCTGCGGGCCCATCGGTCTGTGCTTTTTTGTGTAGAAGCGTAACTTTTTGCGCAAGATGAATGATCCTGTGATCTACTATCAACAGCCAGCTGGATGACAGGCTGGATACCCTTATCCTTGTAGTCTCCCCCAGTCCGGCCATCGAGCAGGTGCAGGCCTCAGCTATGCGCTCGGCAGGCCACGATGAAACCTCAGCTCCAGATGTGGTCGGTGAGCTCCGGGCATACATATGACCGGGCTACTGATGTCTGTGTCACAGTATGCCAAGCCAGCAGCCACCCTGTACTGATCAGTGAATGGGTCTGTGATGGAATATCTCCCAGCTCTTCGGGACTGGTAAGCTCTCCCTGCTTCAGTGGGGCTGAGCAGCTGGGCATTCCCTGGAAGGTCGATTCGGGGGACCCTCACCTCCCTCTCTTCTCTCCCCTGTCCCTATCTTCCCTCCCCCCCCCTCTGGGGGGATGCTGCATGTGGCTGCTGAGCGGTGTGTGTGTATGCAGGGGCTCTCCGGGGGGGCTCTCACCTGGGGGGGCTGCGCTGGCTAGCGGTGTCCTGGGTCCTGTTCTTCATGCCCCTGGAAGGTGTCTGTGAGGTTTTGCTGATGTCGTTTTCTCCCTGTACCTCACGAAACTGCTTCGGCCATTTTAGGTGTGGGCAAGGGCAGCATGCTCTCCTGGGCTTCAGTGGCCATTTTCCTAGTGATCTCCTATTCAGGACACTGGCGGCCATTTTCTTGAAGCCTGAACACGTTTTTCAGTGTTCTCTATCGGCAGCATGTGCTCCTGTGCTCTCACAGCCATTTTCCCTGTGATTTATGTCTTTGTACTGGACACTGGGCGGCCATTTTATTGAAGCCTGAGCACACTTCAGAGCCGTTTTGGCGCTATTTGCAGTTGCTGCCGCTGACACAGCATTGTTTCCTTTGCACCTGGGAGCCCACAGGGACTACAGGCACTACTTTCTGAATAGCGCAGAACTCCTCAGGGTGGTGAGTCCAGCGGGAAAGAGCTCCTTAGCCAGCGGCAGTAAGGAGGGTGGGACTGTCACTTTCCTAAGTACCCTTAGGGTGGCAGACAGGGTAGGGTCAGCATGGGTTCAGAAACTGGTGTTTCTTCCCCCGAAATCCAGGCAATTGCAACTGGGTCACCTGCTGACTGTGCAGTGCCCATGGACACCCTGACGGCGGTCCTCAATTAGTTTGTTGCCAAGATGGAGGCGGTGCGTGGGAAGAAGGGTGCAAAAAAGTGGGCCCTGCCTCCCCCCTTCCTCTGGGGAGAGCTCTGATGCAGACTCTGGTCCTGCTGAGGCTGGTGACCCCTGCTCTGTCTTGTCAGACACCACTGACCAGGACCATTCGGACAGTGAGGATGAGTCCCCGTCTGGGTCTGTGCGCAACAAAGCGCTTGTAGGAGCACTTATCACAGCTGTGCATGATACCCTGAAGATTCAGGAGCCAGCAGATCCCTGTGCTGATGTACTGGTCTCTTTTGGGTCCCGCAAGCCAGCACGTTCACCTAAGGTGTTCCCTTATCTGACTTATTTTGACAAGCTAATTTACAAGGAATGGGGTCACCCGCAACGGACCTTTTCGTTCCCCAAATCCTTGGCGGTGCGTTACCCTTTTGAGGAGAGCCTTCCCAAAAAATGATCGGCTCCTCCGGTCGTGGACCCCCCAGTATTAAGGTTAAATAAAGTAACCATGATCCCAGTTGAGGGGACTCCTGCGTTAAAGGATCCCACGGACAGGAAGGCCGAGGCGGTGGCTCGTTCCTTGTGTATGGTTGTGGGGTCAGCCGTGCAACCAGTACTGGCATCTGCACTTGTGTAGCAGACACTAACTGAGTGGGCAAAACTTTTGCACCGTGAATTGGGAGAGCAACAGGCCTCTCCTGTCTGCGTGGAACTAGCAGACCAACTAGTGCAAGGCTTTAAGTATGTCTGTGATGCGGCCCTGGATACTCTCCCTCTGTTATCCAGGGTTTCAGTGTCATCTGTGGTGCTGAGGCGCCTGATTTGGCTAAAATGCTGGTCTGCTGACCAGGCATCTAAAAAAGCCCTGACGGATCTTCCCTTCCTTGGCGACCGGCTCTTTGGAGCCTCTTTGCAGCCCGATGGTCCTCTCGGTTATCCGAACAATGGGTCTGTGATCTCATTTCCTCAGGCTACAAAATAGAGTTTCTCTCTTGGCCGCCAAACAGATTCTTCCCCTCCAGCATACCTGTATCCCCGGCTCACCGGGAGGCCCTCTTGGGGGCAGTGAGGGACCTGCTGAGTCGCAGGGTGGTTGTACCGGTTCCGGAATCAGAACATTTCCAGGGATTCTACTTAAATCTGTTTGTAGTTCCCAAGAAGGAAGGGGTACGTCCAATCTTGCACCTAAAAGCCCTCAATCACTTTGTAAAAGTGCAGAGGTTCAGAATGAAAACAGTTCGCTCAGTAGTCGCTGCACTCCATCAAGCGGACTCCCTGGTGTCCTTAGACATCCAGGATGCGTACCTGCACATACCCATATGCCTTCGGCATCAAAAGTTTCTGCGGTTTGCAGTCGAGGAAGCCCACTACCAGTTTGTGGCTCTTCATTTTGGTCTGGCATCAGCCCCCCGAGTTACCTAGGTATTGGCTCCAGTTTTGACGTTGCTGCGGCAACGTGGGATTGCGATCGTGGGATACCTAGACGATCTCCTCCTGAGGGCATCTTCCACCTCAGAGTTAGAGGAGGATGTGGTGATCACCACGCAGACCCTGCAAGAATTTGGGTGGCTGTTGAACCTAAAGAAATCAGTGATTGTACCGACCCAGCGTCTGGAGTACCTAGGCTTGCTGCTGGACTCCATGGAAGCGAAAGTTTTTCTCCCTTCAGACAAACTGCAGACTCTCAGATCCGCGGTAAAACTGCTTATGAACCGCAAGTGGTCTTCGCTCCGCTTTTGCATGCGGGTCCTGGGTCTCATGGTAGCCTTTTTTGAGGCAGTACCTTATGCCCAGTTCCACACCAGAGTCCTACAGAAGGAGATTTTGACAAAATGGGACAAATCTCAGTTGTCCCTGGATCGACAGATCCAGGTGAGCCAGTCAGTCAGAGACTCACTGATCTGGTGGCTGAGTTCCCCGGGTGATTCAGTCTGGGAAATTGTTCCTGCCTCTGAAGTGGACAGTGATCACAACGGACACCAGTCTATCCGGCTGGGGTGGAGTGATGAGGGTTCAGTCGGCTCAGGGCCTTTGGTCGACGAATCCAAGTTGCCAATCAGTCTGCTTGAATTGGGAGCGATCAGGCTATGCCTCTCCACATGGTCGATGAGAATTCAGGGGAGTCCGATCAGGATCTAGTCAGACAACGCCACGGCTGTGGCATACATCAATCACCAAGGGGAAACAAGAAGCTCAGCCGCTGCACGGGAGGTCGCTCACATACTTTGGTTGCCAGAGCGACACGTACCGGCCCTGTCGGCCATTTACATCCCGGGAGTGGAGAACTGGCAGGAGGACTATCTAAGTCGCCAGATGCTGGACCCAGGGAATGGGCGTTGCATCCGGAGATATTCAGGTTACTGTGCCTGAGGTGGGGCACACCAGAAGTGGACCTTCTGGCCTCCCGTCTCAATCGGAAGGTGCCAAGATTTAGTGTCCAGGACAAGATATCTGTGGTCAGGCGCGCCAGGTGCGCTGGTGGCTCCATGGGATCAGTACCAGCTGATCTACGCCTTTCCTCCACTAAAACTGTTACCACGCCTGCTTTGCAGGGTGGAAGCCGAGGGGATCCCAGTAATACTGGTTGCTCCAGATTGGCCTCAGCGTCCTTGGTATGCAGACCTGGTGCGTGTGGTGGCAGACGCTCCTTGGCGCCTGCGTTGCGTGAAGACTTTCTGTCTCGAGGTCTGATTCTCCATCCTGCTTTACCATCGCTGGCTTTTTAACGGCATGGCTATTGAGAGCCAGGTGTTGACGAACAGGGCTCTGTCGGACTCGGTGATCCCAACTAAGTTGAGAGCACAAAAATCTTCTTCCCGGAAGATATACCATCGTACCTGGAAGGCCTACATCTCCATGTGTGAGGAGAAAGGATGACATCCGCGCTCCTTTTCTATATCCACGATCCTGCTGTTTCTTCAGCAAGGAGTAGACCAAAAATTGGCGTTAAGCTAAGGGGCAAATTTCAGGCTTGGCTGTCTTTTTTCAGCGACCCCTGGCGTCTCACTCATTAGGGAGTACCTTCATTCAGGTGGTACGACATGCAGCCCCTCCGGTGCGTCCACCGTTACCTCCATGGGATTTGAACCTGGTGTTATCGGCGCTTCAATAACCACCGTTTGAAAATATCAGGGAGATTCCCCTGTTGACGCTGTCCCAGAAGGTGGTCTTTCTAGTGGCCATCACATCGGCCAGGAGGGTTTCGGAACTGGCGGCCTTGTCTTGCAAGTTGCCCTATCTGGTTATCCACCATGATAAGGTGGTGTTGCGGCCGCAACCGTCTTTTCTACCAAAAGTGGTCTCGGCTTTTCATATTAATGAGGACATTGTGTTACCATCTCTGTGTCCTAAGCTGAAAGACCCTAAGGAGGTGGCCCTTCACGCTCTGGACGTGGTTCGTGCCCTGAAGGTGTATTTGTCTACCGCTGTTCCCTTTTGGAAGTCAGATTCACTGTTTGTTTCGGTGGTTGGTCCCAAGAAAGGCATGGCGGTCTCGCCGACCATCATTTCCAGGTGGATCAGACAGATTGTAGTACAAGCCTACGCCTTTCCGGTCACGGCCCACTTCACAAGGGCAATCAGAACATCTTGGGCCTTCTGACACCAAGCGTCTGTCGCTCAGGTGTGTAAGGTGGCGACCTGGTCATCTGTCCACACGTTTGCCAAGTTCTACAAGGTAGACGTCAGTACATCGGCTGATGCCTGTTTTGGCCGCAAAGTTTTGCAGGTGGCAGTATAGTTGCAATTGAAATTTGCAATATATTCCCTTTTTTCCTGGTTTTTCGTTAAAAACACAGTACCGTTAAGTTAATGCGCTGTTGCATTACATTCCGCAGTTTTTGTTGTGCGGTTGTGGGTAGTCACTCCTGTTGAGGGTACCCTGGTTTGGTGGTGGATTTCTCCATGCACTGTTGTGTTTTTTGTGGGTAAAGTTTTACTAGTTCCCACTTGCCACGGTGGATGAAGTTTTTATGCTGTTTTCCCACATCTCGTTTTGGCACTGCTTGGGGACGTCCTAATGGCTAAGAGAGGAGCTGTGTCGGTCGGTGAATATAAGAGAAAATAGGATTTTTTGTACTCAACGTAAAATCCTTTTCTCTAATTCACCGACCGACACAGCACCCGCCCCTCCTTTTTATCTTAACGTTATACTGCTTGTTGACGTACTGATGACTGCATGGCAGGGTGGAGGGTTGTTGCCCAAGGGACCCCCCTTGGGCGGAACTAAGAGTTCTGAGTGTTGTATTACAACTAATGCCTAGTATCTCCTAGTAATAGGGCATAACAACCCAATGGCTAAGAGAGGAGCTGTGTCGGTCGGTGAATTACAGAGAAAAGGATTTTACGGTGAGTACAAAAAAAATCCTATTTTCCTAGGGCCTCTTGCTTCCCACTCTTGGTACGTAGCTTATTCAGGGGTTAACACAGTTTATTCCCCCTATCAAGGCACCTCTAAATCCTTAGGAATTAAAATTGGTCTTATGGGCTTTGTTAAATCATGCTTTTACATAGTTACATAGTTAGTAAGGTTGAATAAAGACACCAGTCCATCCAGTTCAACCTGAGTGATTGTCTACCATTGTCTCTATCCCAAAACATCGCACACTCACATCAGTCCCTACCATCAAGGAGCCCGCAATCCAAGGTCCCCATTCATATACTAGGGTTAATTTTTTTGGACAGAAGCCAACTAACCTACCTGCATGTCTTTGGAGTGTGGGAGAAAACCGGAGTGCCCGGAGGAAACCCACGCAGGCACAGGGAGAACATGCAAACTCCAGGCAGGTAGTGTCATTGTTGGGATTTGAACTTCTTACTGCTAGGTGAGAGTGCTACCCAATACACCACTGTGCTGCCCGAACCTTACGAGAAATTCCCTTGATTCTTTGACAAGAAAGATAATCTTTTCTGTTTGCCATTTCTTCTGCTAGCAGAGTATCGGAACTAACGGCTCTGTCTTGTAAGAGCCATATTTCATCATGCATAAGGATGAGGTGGTTTTATGTCCTCATCCTGAATTCTTACCAAAAGTGTTAACAGACTTTCATTTAAACCAAGCTATTATTCTTCCTTCATTTTCCCCAGAGCCTTATCTGGTGAAGAGAAAGCACTACATTCTCTTGATGTAGTAAGAGCGATCAGAGTCTATTTAAGGGCGACCGCTCAGGTTCGCAAAACATAGGGTTTGTTTCTACTGCCAGAGGGTCCAAGATATGGACAGGCAGCGTCAAGATCCACTATTTCCCAAATGGAATTTTCAAGTGATTGTTCAAGCTTCAGCTTGAAGAAAAAAATCCTTCCTTCTCATATTAAGAGCACACTCATCCAGGGCGATTAGTGCCTCTTGGACGGTGCATCATCGGGCCTCTATGGCTCGGATCTGTAAGGCCGCGACTTGGTCTTAGGTTCATACGTTTATCCGATTTTTATCAAATCGATATTAAAGGTCATGAGGATATTGCCTTTGGGCACAGCATACACTGCAGGCTGCAGTATGAGTCCTCTGGCCTCCTGTTTCCTTGTTCTGTCTTCCCCTTTCAGTTGCCATTGCTATGGGACATCCCACATAGTTATTACTATGGCTCTGTGTCCCATGATGTAAGAAAACAGCTTACCTGTAAAATCCTTTTCTTTGATGTACATCAGGGGAGACAGAGGTCCCTCCCTTCTTCTTCTTATACACTTGTATTGCTTGGCTACAAAACTGAGGACTCCCAGTAATGGGAGGGGTTATATGGGGGAAGTACACGCCTTAAGGGGAGTGCCAGTGTCCAGCACCTGATATGCCGATGTACAACAAAGAAAAGGATTTTACAGGTAAGCTGTTTTTAAAAATCCTTTTTTTTTTTCAACCTCACCTAATATGTTATATAATTCCTAATCATTATTGACAGTCTACTGACTGGACTGGTACCAGCTGATGGGAGAGAAGACAATGGGAGAGAACACCAATATTTAAAAAAAGGGCTAAAATACACCAGGTAACCTAACATCAATAGTATGCCAGCTCTTGGAGGGGATGATAAGGGACTATATACAAGATTTCAGTAAAGAAAACGGTATCATTAGCAGTAATCAGCATGGATTCATTAAGAATCATTCTTGCCAAATCACTCTATTAACCTTCTATGAGGAGGTGAGCTGCCATTTAGATAAAGGAAGGCCCATATATATGGTGTATCTGGAATTTGCAAAAGCATTTAACACAGTTCCCCATAAATGTTTACTGTACAAAGTAAGGTCCATTGGCATGGACCATAGGGTGAGTACATGGATTGAAAACTGGCTACAAGGGCGAGTTCAGAGGGTGGTGATAAATGGGGAATGCTCGCAATGGTCAGGGGTGGGAAGTGGGGTCCCCCAGGGTTCTCTGCTGAGACCAAGCCTGTTTGATTTGTTCATAAACGACATAGAGAATGGAGTAAACAGCTCAATCTCTTACAAACCTTGCAAGAAGATCTGAACAAATTAATGGTGTTGGCAACTACATGGCAAATGAGATTTAATGTAGAAAAAATTTAAAATAATGCATTTTGGTGGCAAAAATATGAATGCAATCTACTCACTAGGGGGTGAACCTCTGGGGGGAATCTAGGATGGAAAAGGACCTGGGGGTCCTAGTAGATAATAGGCTCAGCAAAGGCTGCTGCTAACAAAGCAAACAGAATATTGCCATGCATTAAAAGATGATTAACTCCAAGGATAAAGCGATAATGTCCCACTCTACAAGACTTTGGTCCGGCCGCACCTGGAGTATGCTGTCCAGTTGTCCAGTTCCTTTCACCAGTCCTCAGGAAGGATGTACAAAGAAGGGCAACAAAGTTACTAAAGGGTCTAGAGGATATTAGTTATGAAGAAAGGTTGCGAGCACTGAACTTATGCTCTCTGGAGAAGAGACGCTTGATGTTTGATATGATTTTAATTTACAAATACCATACTGGTGACCCCACAATAGGGATAAATCTTTTTTGCGAAAGGCAGTTTAATAAGACACGTGGCCACTCACTAAAATTAGAAGACAAGAGGTTTAAGCTTACTGGTGACCCCACAATAGGGATAAAACTAAGAAGAGAGGTTTATCCTTAAACTGCTTAAAGGGTTCTTTACTGTAAGAGCGGTAAAGATGTGGAATTCCCTTCCACAGACGATGGTTTCAGCGGGGGGCATTGATAGTTTCAAGAAACTAATTAGATAAGCACCTGAATGACAACATACAGGGATATACAATGTAATACTGACGTATAATCACACACATAGGTTGGACTTGATGGACTTGTGTCTTTTTTTTCAACCTCACCTACTATGTTCTGAGAGAGGCAAATCACTTTCCTTTTTTGTCACATTTATCAGATTTCTTCTATCAAGATTTCTAGCTGCTACATATGTCTGTTTATGCAGATTTCCAGATTGGGTTACTCCTCTGCTAAGCTTCAGGGAACCATTCTCAGACCCTGCCAAAAGAAGAAAGAGGGCAGTGTGTAATTTTGCTTCTGGCACTGGACCCTACATTAGGCATTCACCTAGACATGCTATACAACACATTGAGTTAACCTAAACATTTACCAAAATCTCCATTTCTCAGTGATATTATTTTGCCTTCATGTATTCTTTTATCCCACCTCATTAGAAAATAAAATTCTAGAGAGAACACTACCTACGGTAGAGGAAACAACTTGAAGATTTAATACGCAAGTCCTTTCATGGTGACCTCTATTATTTTTGAGGAATATAATGCCACTATTAATTGATTTCCTATTTCTATGTTGCATTTACTTCCAGAATAGAAATTTAAATATTAGCATAATTGGATACTTCACCCAGGTAAATGCACAGTGATTTTCTCTTAAAGTTATACCTTACTAACTTTCACATCCTCAATTCAACATACAGTTTTCACTTTCCAACTTCATTGTTATTGAACTGAAATCTATATGATTTTGCTAACATTTTATTTTGTTTTCTATTCATTTAGTGTTCGGTGGAAGATACTGCTACAGTTTCAGTGCCGCAACAGGCTTCTTCTAACTGGCACTCCCATTCAAAACACAATGGCTGAGGTACGTTTAGTGAATGACACTAGAGACTGGAAGATGTGATGAGTAAGCCAACTAATCTGTTAATAAAAGTTTTCTTTTTGAACTTTGTATAGATTTGTTTCCATATGGCATGCTTACAGTTGACCTGAAGATATATCAATTTAATGGAGAACAACATGAAAAGTGATGTGTGTGTGCCTATGTATAGATAGATACATAGGGTAAAATAAGTATTGAACACATCACCGTTTTCCTAGGTAAATATATTTCTATAGGTGCTATTGATGTGAAATGTTCACCACATGTCAGTAACAATCCATCCAATCCATACAAAGAAACTAAAACAAATAAGTTCAGAAATGAAGTTGTGTAATAAAATAGAATAACACAGGGAAAAAGTATTGCACACACTGACTGAAATTTAAAGTTTGGTTCCAAATCCTTTGTTGGTAATGACAGCTTCAAGATGCCTCCTGTATGGAGAAACTAGTTGCATGCATTGCTCAGATGTGATTTTTTTTTTGCCCATTCTTCCACACAGTCTTCAAATCATGAAGGTTCCGTGGGCCTCTTCTATGAACTCTGATCTTTATTTCTTTCCATAGATTTTTTTTTATTGGATTCCAGTCAGGTGATTGGCTAGCAGCTTTATTTTCTTTCTTTGAAACCAGTTGAAAGTTTCCTTGGCTTTGTGTTTGGGATCATTGTCTTGCTGAAATGCCCACCCTTGTTTTATCTTCATCATTCTGTTAGATAACAGCAGATTTTTATCAAGAATGTCTTGATACATTTTTCCATTCATCCTTCCTTCAATGACATGAAGTTTTCCAGTACCGTATGTTAAAAAACAGCCTCGCTCGCACCATGATATTTCCACTCAAAACTTCGCTGTTGGTATGTGGGTGTTTTTGGGGTGATGTGCAGTGCCATTTGACCTCCAAACATGGTATGTAATATGGCATCCAAAGAGTTAAATTTGGGTCTCATCTGACCAGACTATTTTATCTCAGTATTTCACAGGCTTGTCTAAATGTTGTGCAGCAAACTTTAAATGAACTTCAACATGCTTTTTCTTCAGCAATGGAGTCTTGGGTATGAGCGTGCATACAGGCCATGGCAGTGCATTGCTTATTGTTTCCTTTTAAACAATTGTACCTGCTAATTCCAGGTCTTTCTGAAGCTCTCCACAAGTGGTCCTTGGGTCTTTGACAAGTCGTCTGATAATTCTTTTCACTTCTCTGTCAGAAATCTTGTGAGGAGAACCTGATCATGACCGATTTATGGTGAAATTATGTTCTTTCAATTTCCGGTGCTCACTGGACCATTCAGAAGTTTAGAAATCTTTCTGTAACCAATTTCAACAGTATGTTTTGCAACAATAAGGTGGCAAAGGTCTTGAGAGAGCTCTTTGCTTTTACCCATCACAACCTGTTTCTTGTGTGACACCTTGCTACTGAGACACCTTTTTATAGACCACCAGTTGAGACTGAACCAGCTAATATTATTTTGCACTGACAAGGGGGCAGGATTGCTTTCTGATTACTGATATATTTCAACTCGTGTTCTGGCTTTCCATGCCTTTTTGCACCTTCCTTTCTTCATGTGTTCAATACTTTTTCCCTGTGCCATTCCATTTTATTCCACATAACTTCATTTCTGAACTCATTTGTTTGGGATTCTTTGTATGTATAGATTGCAAGGGTTGTTACCGACCTGTGGTCAAAATGTCATGTCAATAGCACCTTTAGAAATATGTAAAAAAGAAAACTGTGCTATTAATTAAAAACTAAGCTGCAACTCAAGCCGTTATACAACGCCAAACAGAACTAAAAAAATATTATGGAGCTGCGCTAAAAATAAAAATTAATAATAAAAAAAAAATGAATCCCCAGACCAATGTGATAAAGTAAAGTGGCTATTTTTATTTGGAACTATGTGAGTGCTCACTTTTTATTCCTTAATAATAAATTGTAAGGTTTTATGCGATGCAAGCGTTTTCTCTTTTTTTATATGGGGTTACTGTTATTTGCCTGTACTCAATACCGCAGCTGGGAGTGAGGAGCTGCCCCTTCGCCATAGAGACCCTCAGGCTGGGTTATTAATCATTTGCGCTCCTGGGTCCTCTGTTTCAGGGACCATACAGTTCCGGTAAGCGGCAGTGAGTTTATAGGTGTAGGCATCTGTCCGGTTCACTGCACTTTTCATGGGTGGATTTGAATCTTTTTACCAGGATCAAGTTGACACATTTGCACGGACTATTTACAGTTCTTCATTGGATACATAATTATACTGACTCTTCTTTTTGTTCGTTTCACTAGGATCTAATATGCAATTTCCACTTTTACTTACACTTTTGAATTTTCTTTGTATGTTAAATAAGAATTGGCACATTTCACGTGTGTTTTTGTTAATCACAGTATGGTATTTTTTGCCTTCCCAAATTAGAATGGCTTTACTGTGTAATTTTGTTACATGACTGGTTTTATCACATTGGTCTGGGGGTTCATCATTTTTTTTAATTATTATTTTTTATTTTTAGCGTAGCCCCATAATTTTCTTTATCTTTAGAAATATGTTTACCTAGAAAAAGTTTTAGAAAAAAGAATTTGGCTGAAGGGGAATAGCACCACATCCCTATAGAGACTAGAGGAAATACAATACAAAATGGGACTTTAGAGGTGCTGGGAACCCCCTCTCAGAATAAATGTCAATACATAATTGAAGATAAAAAAGTTTTTATTACAAAATTAGTAAAAAAGACACAAAAGAGGTATTAGGGATATAACCCCTTAAAAGCACGCATTTCTGTTCCTACACATAGTATTGAAACCATAACAAACACCCCTGGAGGTTGAGTTTCTTTCCTGCATATAGTGTCATACAGATATGGAAATTCATGAAGGGGGTTGTATCACTAGTTAGCATTGAGGAGTCTTGTTTATTATTGGAATTACTCAGACAAATCGCCCCACTAGCTAAGAACGGCCATGCATTCTGAAACTCATCTTCTAGGGGTGTTTGTTATGGTTTCAATACTATGTGTAGGAACAAAAATGCATGCTTTTAAGGGGTTATACCTCTTGAATGACTTTTGTATCTCTTTTTCTATTTTTGTAATAAAACCTTTTTTTATATTAAATTGTGTATCGACATTTATTCTGAGAGAGGGTTCCCAGCACCTCTAAAGTCCATATTTGTTTTGTATTTTACCTAGAAAAATGATGACGTGTTCAATACTTATTTTACCCGCTATAGATAGATATGTGTATGTGTAGCTCCTCGCACATACACATACACACACATACTATATACACCTTCAAATTAGCATCAAATGGTTGGGAATGGGGTGGAAGAAGTGTTGGAGTTGTTTCAAGCACACCTTTATAACACAAAGTAAAAGCAGGACACAGGTAACCACACACACCACTCAGAACACTGTTAGTTGGTTCTTACTGATAGTTATTCTCCTCACATTAAAAAGAATGCCTTCCATCTCAGGGTTTATTCTAATGGGAGCACAGACAGCAATACAAACCTGACGGATGTTCTAATACTTCTCCACTCTATCCAAAAAAAAAAAAGTTTGCCTTCAGTTATACTTTAATCTTCCTTCAGTTGTAGCACTAGGAGCACACTCCTACTTTGAAAGTTTACTATCACTCACAAATCCTGGTTTGAAGTAATGATCAGGAACAAATCAGCATAGTTTCTAATCATGTGATCACCATAACAGCTTTGAAATAACCTGGTGTGTAGTGTTGGCCAGGAAACCGTCACTCTCTTTTCCTAGCCAGACTCCAGAACCTTAAACGCTTACTTCACTTGCCTGTTTAAAGCGGAGTTCCACCCAACTTTAGTGCTTGGTCTTAAATAAAAGACCACCCCTTGTTTTTGGATATACAATTTTTTTCCCCTTACCTTAGTAGTTAAAAGGTGAACTTCCGTCCAAGCCTCACCACAGCGAGGTACATTATTTCCTCTTCTGGCTCTGCCCCTCCTCCTTCCCCCCCCCTGCTGCTGAAGACAACAGGGCCATTCAGAAAGTGCCACACGACTCGTGCATGCGCAGTAGGAAACCAGCTTTGAAGCCTGAAGGCTCCACTGCCGGTTTCCCTTAATTACAATGGCGGCGCCTGCACCTGATCCGATGGACAGATTGGCCTGGGGGGCCAACATCATGGGCTCCCTGGACAGGTAAGTGTCTTTATTAAAAATCAGCAGCTACAGTGTTTGCTGCTGACTTAAAAAAATAAAATAAAAAAAAACTTTTTTGAGGGTGGAACTCGGCATTAACTTTCTGTCTCCCTCTAGAGTCTTTACCAAAATAAGAGTGCTGGAGTCTGTGTCAAATATGCAGTCTTCCATAACTATGACCTGCCCTTTATGAGACCACTTGCCAATATATACGTGTGTATATGAAGAATATATGTATAGTCATATACACTCTTACAACTGTTTTCGACTGACATGCTTTCCTTGACTGGTTACTTTACTTGGATCAATGTTCACTGCAAATGTTAATAAAACGCTTCCATCCCATATTGCATTTCTAAAAAGGTAGCTGAAGCAATGCATTTTATTAAATTATACTGTTGCACACTAATATGTTTTACTGCTATAAATGCTACGTTTTATAAAAGCACTACGGTGAATATTCACTAGGTGGCAGTGCTATATTACAAATAGATCTTGGTGTCCTGATTTCCATACACAAGGCATTACATATACTAAAGGCTCGCTCACATCTGCGTTTTTAGGGGTTTTTTTTTCCCCTGAGGCACATGGGACTAAAAAGCATTACTTAAGAATCTTTTATAAAAATGCATTTTTCTGTAATTTTTCCCTAACCAGCTTTTATGTAATGTTTGGAGCAAAAAATATTTATTATTTAAATTTTTTTATGCTAAATTACGCTAAAGTGTAATTTTTTTTAATGAAACAGCAAAATGTTAACTAGGGCTGCAACTAACGATTATTTTCATAATCGATTAGTTGGCCGATTTATTGTTCCGATTAATCGGTTAATAACCTTAAAAAAATAAAAAAAAAGGTAATTTTGCTGCGATTTATATTTTTACATTTTTTTTGTTGTTGGGCAGATTAAAAAACACAAATTGCCGCAAAAACGCATTTTGCAGCTTCTCCATTGAAGTATATTGAACCAAAAAAAACTAAATAGCACCGTTTTGTGTTAAAAAAAAAGTTCTTGTCTTTTCCAAATACGCAGCAGCTGAAAAAAATCATGGATGTGAACGTGTCCCATAGGAAACCATGTAAACGAACTGTAGTGTGTTTCTGCAAAAAGCACCAAAAACACAGAGGTGTGACCCAGGCCTGAGATGTTTAGTAACATAATGGGGTTAAAAAAACTAAAATTAGTACAAAAAGAGCAAATAATCGCTACTGTAAGGGGTTAATTTTTTAATATGGGACAGTGAAAGTAATATTTACAGTAGCGATTTGCTCTTTTTGTCCTATAAAGGGCTAATTTTTTATTTTTTTTTTAACCCCATTATGTTAGTGACCGATTAATCAATTATGAAAATAATAATCGATTAATTTCATAATCGATTAGTTGTCGATTAATCGATTAGTTGTTTCAGCCCTAATGTTAACGCTAAAGCAGAATGCATGCCTTTTAATTTAGGAAATATTTTTTTCACCAATGTGGATGCTAAATTGCCAAGCTTTCAGGTAAAACAATTGGTTTGCATACATTGTTAGAATAAGATTAAGATGAGATCAAGTTGGGTTCGCATGGACACAAAACATCACATTAGTGACATTTTTACAGATTTTAGATCCCCAAAGCTGCCCATTAATAGACTGAAATGTGGATGGAAATTCAACAGGGACCGGCCGAATTCCAATCCATGTATGGGCACTGTGGTTATACAGAAGTCAATTTACTGATCGACGTCTGCACAACTGCCCTGTTAGAACATTTTCTCTTGATCAGTGCTGCTGATAAGTATATTTTGATATACAATATACAATGACACAGCAAAGGATTCCCCCATCCACCTTGAATGCGTGGATGGTGGCATTGGGTCAGTTTTTCTTTGTTCAACCTGCTGGTTGAACAAAAAAAAAATGTACTTATCTATGACCAGCTTTAGATTTGGAAAGATATTGGGATTGATGATGTGACCATGTGGTGCCAAAAAGTAAACAAACGTATCATCTAGATTATACTATATAGTTGGGATTTTGTTTTTAACATTTACATACTTCTTGAGGTGGGAGAGTCTGAAGGTGTGCCTTGCAGCTGTGCAGCAACAGAAACCTTTTAAACACAGAATCTGCTTCGCTCCTAAACTTAGTGCTGTTACTGAGAGTAGGGGGCACCAGCACTACTGCCACCAGGTCTTTCAAGAGGAAGTAAACCTATTAGGGTTTATTCTTCTCTGTCTCCCTGCAAAGGTAAAGCATAATGGGCTACTATGCATTGCATAGTAGCCCATTATGTGTCACTTACCTGACACAGGAGCCAGCGATGTCACCACTGTCCCCTGTAGCACGGAGTGTCCATCTTCTTCCGGGTATCGCTGCTCCGGCGCTGTGAATGACATCACTCCCACGCATGTGCCCAGGAGCCGCCACTAACGGCATATCGCCGTTAGCAGTGGCATGCTGCTAACAGCGATAGTGCGCCTGCGCGCCGCTGTCTACGGCGAATGCGCCGTAGACGGCTGTGACTGTCTTTTAGTAAATATCTTCCAAACCGTGTAGGTTTAGGAGATATTTCTTGGACCTACAGGTAAGCCTTAATCTGTAGGTCAAATACCTGTAGGTCAAAGTGGTTTGTAAGGTTTTACAACCACTTTCAGAAGCCTTGAGTCCAGATGCTGTTTTAAAACACTGGGATGAGTAGCCACTCCTTACTAGAGGCACTGTGGAATCAAATAGATAAAGTATTTCATAGAAAAATGGAAGTTCCCTATTTGGTTGTTGTGCAGTAGGGATGAGCCGAACACCCCCCGGTTCGGTTCGCACCAGAACTTTCGAACGGACCCCAAATTCGAACGAACTTTAGAACCCCATTGACGTCTATGGGACTCGAACGTTCGAAATTAAAAGTGCTAATTTTAACGGCTAATATGCAAGATACTGTCCTAAAAAGGGTTTGAGGACCTGTCTCCTGCCCCAGGGGACATGGGTCAATGCCTAAAATGTTTTTACAAATGGCCGTTTTGGCATGAGCACTGATTTTAATGATGATTAAAGTGAAAAAAAAAAGTGAAATATTCCTTTAAATATGGTGCCTGGGGGGTGTCTGTAGTATGCCTGTGAAGTGTCACGTGTTTCCCGTGTTTAGAACAGTCCCTGCACAAAATGACATTAAACAGAAATAACATCATTGAAAACTGCTTGCGGTTTTAATGTTATATCTGGTTCCTGCAATATGGTTGAAAACCATTGAGAAAAATGGCATGGGTAGCCCTCCCTGCCCATTACCAGCCCCTTTGGGTCTTGTACGCATATCAAGGGGAACCCTGTACCCATATTAAAAAAAGGAAATGCGTGTGGCCCCCAGGCCCTATATACTCAGAACAGCAGTATACAGGCGGTGCAAACAAGACAGGGACTGTGTAAGTTTGTTGTGTTAAGTTGAATCTGTTTGTAATTTTCAACTGGTACATTTTTAAGGTGTAGCTCCAGTCAAAAAAACTATTTTTAAGCTTTTTGGAAAACATAGGGAAGGGTTATCACCCCTGTATAATTTGTTTTGTCGTCCATCTTTTTTCATCTCACTTGCTGTTGTCTCCTTCCGTTTGCAAGTAGGAGATGTTTGTAAGTTGGATGTTTGAAAGTAGGGGCCTGCCCTATATGCTCTGCAGAAATGGCGGAACAAGGTGTTGGTTTTGCCACAACATTGTAAGCCCTCAAAGTGACTCTTGCTGGGCGCTGGAGCGCCCTGCTGTGAACGATTATATCAAGAATTGTAATTACATGCCATTGTTGAACAGTGGTAGAAAAATTGACCTTTGGTGGTTATGGTGCTGGTGCCACAACACTATAAGTCTTCGCAGTTACTCTGGGTGGGCACAGGAACGGGCCCTCCTGTGAAATATTATATCAAGAATTGTAATTGCATGTCCCTGTTAAACAGGGGCAGAAAAATTGGGCCTTAGGCACTGGTGCTGTTGCCACGACACTGCAACCTCTCCCATATACTCTAGTTTTAGTGCAGGAATTAGCCCTGCTGCAAAGCATTGCATCAAAAATTGTACTTAAATGCCCCTGTTAAACAGGGGCAGAAAAATTGGGCCTTAGGCACTGGTGCTGGTGCCACGACACTGCAACCTCTCCCATATACTCTAGTTTTATTGCAGGAATTAGCCCTGCTGCAAAGCATTGCATCATAAATTGTACTTAAATGCCCCTGTTAAACAGGGGCAGAAAAATTGGGCCTTAGGCACTGGTGCTGGTGCCACGACACTGCAACCTCTCCCATATACTCTAGTTTTATTGCAGGAATTAGCCCTGCTGCAAAGCATTGCATCAAAAATTGTACTTAAACGCCCCTGTTAAACAGGGGCAGAAAAATTGGGCTAATGGCATCACCCAGAACCAGAAATGTTCTTCCAACATATCAGCGGAGGAGGAAGAGGATAGACAATCAACATAACAGGACAGTCACTCAGCATCAGCATAGGCAGTCTTGAAGGGATGTGATATTTCAAAAAAAAATTATTCGGTTACATCAGCTTCAGGTGCTTGGTAGCTGTGGGTGATCCAAGACTGATTCATCTTGATGAAGGTCAGTCGATCAACTGATTCGGTGGACAGGCGCACCCTGTGATCGATAACAAAGCCACCAGCAGCACTGAAGGTGCGTTCCGAAAGAACGCTGGATGCAGGACAGGCCAGTAGCTCAATTGCATACTGTGCAAGCTCTGGCCAGTGATCCATCCTCAAGACCCAGTAAGCCAGAGGATTTTTGTCTGAAAGCATCAGTCAGACGGCCACCTTCTCCACCGCTCCTTCTGACCGATGCCTCAGCAACACGTTGTCCAGGACCAGGAGTTTGTAACCTCCCAGTCTCTGGGAACGCGTTGCACAGACCTTTCTGCAAGGCCTCCCGGAGATGTCTCATCCTCTGCTCCCTCTGCGATGGCAAGATAAGGTCGGCAACCTTACCCTTGTACCGTGGATCAAGGAGAGTGGCCAGCCAGTAATGGTCCCTCTCCTTGATCCGAAGAATACGAGGATCCTTCCGCAGGCTTTGCAGGATCAGGGAGGCCATGCAGCGTAGGTTAGCTGAAGCAATCGATCCGGAGTCCTCTGGGTCACTAAGGGCAACATGATCCGCAGCTACCTCCTCCCAGCCACGTACAAGTCCACGTGTTTCTTGGGACTGTAAATCATCCCTACCAGACTGCTGCTGCTGCTGATGCTGAGTGCCAGCCTCCACCTCCATGCTGACACAATCATCCTCCTCCTCCTCTTCCTCCTCCTCATCCTCTTCCTGTGTGATGGGTAGCACAGCAGGAACACTGTCTGGATAAAGGGGGCCTTGAGAGGCAAGGAAGTCCTCCTCTTCCTGCCTCTGTTCTGCCTCAAGTGCCCTGTCCATTATTCCACGCAGCGTATGCTCCAAGAGGTGGACAAGAGGTACAGTGTCACTGATGCATGCACTGTCACTGCTCACCATCCTTGTGGCCTCCTCAAACGGTGACAGGACAGTGCATGCATCCCTGATCATGCCCCACTGGCGTGGTGAGAAAAGACCGAGCTCCCCTGACCCTGTCCTGGTGCCGTAGTCGCACAGGTACTCATTGATGGCCCTCTGCTGCGTGTGCAGCCGCTGCAGCATGGCCAACGTTGAGTTCCACCTGGTGGGCATGTCACATATAAGGCGGTTCTTGGGCAGGTTCAACTCCTTTTGGAGCTCAGCCAGCCGAGCACAGGCATTAAATGATCAGCGGAAATGCACACAGACTTTCCTGGCCTGCTTCAGTACATCCTGTAAGCCGGGGTACCTGCCCAAGAACCGCTGCACCACCAGGTTAAGGACGTGAGCTACACAGGGCACATGGGTCAGTTGTCCCTGTCGGAAGGCGGAGAGGAGGTTGGTGCCATTGTCACAAACCACCATTCCTGGCTTAAGCTGGCGTGGCGTCAACCACCTCTCGGCCTGCCCCTGCAGAGCTGACAAAACATCCGCCCCAGTGTGGCTCCTGTCCCCCAAACAAACCAGCACAAGCACGGCATGGCATCGTTTTGCCTGCGTACTTGCCTAGCCCCTGAAACGCCTACGGAGCACCGCTGGTTCTGAGGAAAGAGCACTGGAAGAGGCCATGGAGGAAGAAGAAGAGGAGGGGGTGGAGGAGAGAGGTGTGTCACAACCAATAGTAGCATTTTGGAGGCGTGGTGGCGGAACAACCTCCAACACTACTGCACCTTGTCCTGCATCCTTCCCAGCTGCCAGAAGAGTGACCCAATGGGCCGTGAAAGACAGGTAACGTCCCTGTCCATGCCTGCTGGACCATGAGTCAGCGGTAATATGCACCTTACCGCTGACCGCCCTGTCCAGCGAGGCAAGGACATTGCCTTCCACATGCCGGTAGAGAGCCGGAATCGCCTTCCGTGAGAAAAAGTGGCGTTTGGGGACCTGCCACTGAGGAACCGCACATTGTACAAACTCACGGAAGGGGGCCGAGTCTACCAACTGAAAAGGCAGCAGTTGAAGTGCTAGCAATTTAGCCAAGCTAGCATTCAACTACTGGGCATGTGGATGGCTGGGAGTGAACTTTTTTGGCTGCTCCAGCAGCTGGGGCAGGGACATTTGCCTGCTATAATCGGACGTGGATGTACCACTAGCAGAGTTCCCGGAAGCACTTGGCTGTGACACACCTAATTCTACACCTTCATTCCTCTCAGAGCAGGTTTCAGAGAGTACTGAAGGTCTAGTGGGGTTGGAGATGCCAGCTGATGAGGAGCAAGGAGAGGTCCGCTTTGTTCTTTGGTGTGGGTCTTTGAGGTACGCTTGCCAACGAGCTGCATGGCAGGTCAACATATGTCTGGTCAAGCATATGGTGCCCAAGCGGCTGATGTTTTGGCCACGCTAGATACGCTTGAGACATATGTTGCAAATAGCAGCGGTGCGATCTGATGCACTCGTCTCAAAAAAGGCCCACACCAAAGAACTTTTAGAATAACGCGCAGAGGCAGCGCCCTGCACAGGCGGAGCTCTGCGGTGTGATTCAGTCGGTGTGCTGCCCCTAAGCTGGCCCCCGGAGGGCATCCTGCCTCGTTGGACATGTGCCTCCTCCTCCTCCTCCTCCTCTCTCCTACCAGGCACCCATGTGGAATCAGCGCCCTCATCATCCCCTCCCTCTTGATCGCTGTAGCAAACCTGGCAGTATGCTACAGCTTGTGGAACATGACTGCCAGATTGCTGTCCTTCTTGAGCATCCCCTCTCTCTGCGCTCACGCTACTGCCTTCCTCTAGCTGAGTGTCATCATCAGAGCCCACAAAACACTGGGCATCCTCCTGGAGCATGTACCCAACACTGTGCTCAAAGAGTTCAGGAGACTCCTCAGGAGGACGTGGCGGGTCTAGGGAAGGAGTCACTGATGATGACATTGAGAGGAGGGAAGACGATGCGTTGGCAGCTGCTTTGCTAGTACCCTGAGACTGGGTGAGAGAGGATGAGGAGGATGAAGAGGGCTTGGTCATCCACTCTACCAAGTCGTTGGCATGTTGCGGTTCAACATGTCCAGCTGCTGAAAAGAAGGACAAGCGTGTCCCATGCCCACGTGCTGATGACAATGCACCGCGTCCACGACCAGCACTGTTGTCTCTAGACACAGAGCCTGCTTGCCCTCTTTTATCGGCTCGCGCCTGTCTGCCTCTCCTTGCTGGCCTTCCAGACATGGTAATGGCCTGAAGGGAGTTGGGTAAAACAGCAGTGTAATGGAGTCACACAACACCCACTAAGCCCTGCAGATGGCTCTATTAGAGAACAGCAATAAACGGTAGATACAGGTGTATATTGTGCTGGAGTCACACAACACCCACTAACTCCTGCAGATGCCTTTATTATAGACCACCAGAGATAAAGGGGTATACTGTAATTGAGTCACACAACACCCACTAAGCCCTGCAGATGCCTCTATTAGAGAACAGCAATCAAGGGTAGATACAGGTGTATATTGTGCTGGAGGCATAAAAAACCCACTAACTCCTGCAGATGCCTTTTTTATAGAACACCAGAGATAAAGGGGTATATACAGATGTATACTGTACTGTGCTGGAGGTACACACAACTTCCAATAACTCCTGCAGATGGCAAGTGTGCTCAAATAGAGAAGAGCTATGTAGGTGGATATAGCGGTGTGTACTGGGTACAGAGCACGCAGACAGCACGCACAAGCTCCTAACACTACTGACTGCAAGCTCTATTATAAAAGATAGATCACTAGCTATATAGGTGAGGTGAATATAGCGGTGTATACTGCGGTCAGGGCACACAGACAACAACCACTACACAACAGCAAGATCGAAAATCGGCCGAAAACGACTGGTGTGTACTGTGTTGAAGGTACACAGAACACCCACTAACTGCTTCAGACGCCAACACACTACACTAGGCCGCCGCGCTGGCGGCCTTTTTTAGTGTGGGGCGTGTACTACACAGCCTGAGCTATGATTGGCCACAGGCATCCTGCCTGTGGCCAATCATGGCTCTCCTCGCTGCTGACGCTGTGATTGGCCAAGCATGCGGGGTCACAGTGCATGCTTGGCCAATCATGAGCCAGCAATGCACTGCGATGACGCAGTGCATTGTGGGCCGTGAGCGCCACACGAATTTGGCGCGAACAGCCAATAACGTTCGGAATTCGCCGAACGGCGAACAGCCGATGTTCGAGTCGAACGTATGTTCGACTCGAACACGAAGCTCATCCCTATTGTGCAGTTACGTTGCAGGATTTCTAACACCTGTTGCTCCCATGTGGGACTCTTTCCATTGTTGCTTACATGACTTGGTAGACAAGTTAGATGTGGTATTATTGTGAGACCATAGAGTTTGTTGGTTCCCACAAACCATGGATTTGCATTTTTTTTTAAATGCCCATTTTAAAGCAGAAATCCAAGTAAAAATACAATTTTAATTTTCTGCTCACATTAATCTTATAGATGTAAGCATACAATTATCACCACTATATTGAGGTCATCTTTTCGCTCTTTATACAATTTTCTTGTATAACTTTTCTTTAGATTTACCAAAACCATATAATGGGAAGTCAAACCTAAATGCTTTCAATTTGCATGCAATCAGGCAGGCCCTTGCATTACATAGTTGAAGGTAAATCTAAAGGAAATTGAATAAGAAAAATGTATAATATATGGCCACTGATAGTCTCATACTTGTGATCTCTTCCTGTCAGTCTGGTTACTGCTAAGCTAAAGGTAGATTACTTATACTAGGTATAAAAGTATACAGTCAGGTCCATAAATATTGGGACATCGACACAATTCTAATCTTTTTGGCTCTATACACCACCACAATGGATTTGAAATTAAACAAACACAATGTCCTTTAACTGCAGACTTTCAGCTTTAATTTGAGGGTATTTACATCCAAATCGGGTGAACGGTGTAGGAATTACAACTGCTTGTATATTTGCCTACCACTTTTTAAGGGACCAAAAGTAATGGGACAGATTAACAATCATCCATAAAATTTTCACTTTTTAATACTTGATTGCAAATCCTTTACAGTCAATTACAGCCTGAGGTCTGGAATTCATAGACATCGCCATATGCTGGGTTTATCCCTGGTGATGCTCTGCCAAGCCTCTACTGCAACTGTCTTCAGTTCCTGCTTGTTCTTGGGGCATTTTCCCTTCAGTTTTGTCTTCAACAAGTGAAATACATACTCAATCGGATTCAGGACAGGGGATTGACTTTGTATAACATTTCACTTGTTTCCCTTAAAAAAACTCTTTGGTTGATTTTGCAGTATGCTTCTTGTCATTGTCCATCTGCACTGTGAAGCGCCGTCCAATGAGTTCTGAAGCATTTTGCTGAATTTGAGCAGATAATATTGCCTGAAACACTTCAGAATTCATCCTGCTGCTTTTGTCAGCAGTCACATCATCAATAAATACAAGAAAATCAGTTCCATTGGCAGCCATACATGCCCACGCCATGACACTACCACAACCATGCTTCACTGATGATATGGTGGTATGCTTTGGATCATGAGCAGTTCCTTTCCTTCTCCATACACTTCTCTTCCCATCACTCTGGCACAAGTTGATCTTGGTCTCATCTGTCCATAGGATGTTATTCCAGAACAGTGAAGGCTTATTTAGATGTTGTTTGGCAAACTCTAATCTGGCCTTCCTGTTTTTGAGGCTCACCAATGGGTGTGGTGAACCCTCTGTATTCACTCTGGTGAGGTCTTCTTTTGAATGTTGACTTTGACACACATACACTTACCATCTCGAGAGTGTTCTTGATCTGGCCGACTGTTGTAAAGGGTATTTTCTTCACCAAGGAAAGAATTCTTCGGTCATCCACCACATTTTTTTTTCCCTGGTCTTCCGGGTCTTTTGGTGTTGCTGAGCTCACCGGTGCGTTCTTTCTTTTTAAGAATGTTCCAAACAGTTGATTTGGTCACACCTAATGTTTTTGCTATATCTCTGATGGGTTTGTTTTGTTTTTTCAGCCTAATGATGGCTTGCTTCACTGATAGTGACAGCTCTTTCGATCTCATATTGACAGTTGACGGAAACAGATTCCAAATGCAAATAGCGCACTTGAAATGAACTCTGGACCTTTTATCTGCTCCTTGTAAATGGAATAATAAGGGAATAACATACACCTGGCCATGGAACAGCTGAGCAGCCAATTGTCCCATTAATTTTGGTCCCTTAAAAAGTGGGAGGCACATATACAAACTGTTGTAATTCCTACATCATTCACCTGATTTGGATTTAAATATTCTCAAATTAAAGCTGAAAGTCTGCAGTTAAAGCACATCTTGTTCGTTTCATTTCAAATCCATTGTGGTGGTGTATAGGGCCAAAAAGATTAGAATTGTGTCAATGCCCCAATATTTATGGACCTGACTGTATGTACTAGGTATATTAAACTTGTATGTTAGGTTTAAAAATATAGTATATCTGTCTATTTTTACTGGATACATTACATGTTTATATACATGTTTAAACATTTTCCTGGATTTTTGATACTACTATTGGCATCTTTTCTGGTTCTAAGGTTTTTATTTGCCATAACGCAGATGATACAGCATTTGAAATAATTACAACAATCAATTGCTTTATAAATAATTGCTTTATAAATAATACTGTGGTATAAAAACAATAGAGACAACAGTGCATATTTACTCAATTCAGTAGTGTAAACAGAACAAGAAACCCCTCCCCACAACATCCTCTATAACAGGTGAGCGAAAAAGTAGGGACAAACTCATTAAGGCGCTTGGGGACTTAGTGCCAGTCAGTCACTCTGATGGTATGGCGGTGCATTAGTGAATATGAAATGGACAGCTTGCACATCTGGAAAGGCATCATTGATGCTGAAAGATACTGTGTATCCAGGTTTTAGAGCAGTATATGCTCAGGCAAGACTGAGACAATATTCCTCTCCCAAAACTCCAGCAACTGGTCTTCTCAGTTCCCAGACGTTTACGGAGTGTTGGTAAAAAAAGAGGGGGGGGGGGGTGCTACACCGTGGTAAACATGGTTCTGTCTGAACTTTTTTTTAGCATTGGGGTCATAATTTGCCAACTTTTTGTTGCCCTGTCCTAACTTTTTTGAAATGATTTGCTTCCGTCAATTTCCAAATTACCTTTTTTATTAAAATGGTACATCATCTCAGTTTAAACATTTGAAATGTTTTCTATATTCTGTTGCAAATAGAGCACAGGTTTATAAGATGTTAAAATCATTGCATTCTTTTTTTATGCTGATTTTTATACAACATCCCAACTTTTTGGGAATTGCGGTTCTGTAGCTTGTTGATAATGTGGGAGTATAACCTAGCTATGATGCCAGTGAATGAAAACATGTTTACCAAATATTTCCAAAGGAAGCAAGTTGGTCCATGGATGTCCACGACTGGATAAAACAAATATAAAATAATGGATATCGAATAAAGGATAATAAGGATAAATTAATTCTATATTCATAAGTCCTGGAGTGAAATAGGGTTTGATAGCCCACTACGATCAGATGGTTTAAGCCATTAAATATTATCTATGGAGAGGGGGTCAAAGTCTTCCACTTTGAAACCAACCCAGGTAGGGTGATACTTAGTATTTGGGCTAATTGGGAAGCCTGGTAATAATTCAATAAATTAGGGAGGTCTAGAGCACCACATACTCTTGGGAAACATAAAGTGGCCTTTGGTAACCTAGGTTTTAAGGACCCCAAACATAGTGGAATACAGTATATGCTTCCAGAGAGCCTGACAAAAATGTTCAGGGACTGTGACCAGTAGTACATGGAAGACAAACAAGTTTTGTGGTAGTGAGGTCCTTTTTACTACAGCCACTCTCCCTAGCCAAGAGGTCAGCAAGGGTGCCCATTGGGTCAAAAGCAAGATTAACTTTTGAAGCATAGGTGGGTAGTTCATATATATATATATTAGTTGCTGTAATGACATGTTACAAGACTTGTTTATATAGTTTTGGTTAAGCTGAAATTTTCCTTAATAGCAATAGTATTAATGTTTTAACTGATGCTTTAAAGAAAATCCCTGAACATTGGTAAACTTGTATTATTTTTTTCTAGCTATGGGCACTGCTGCACTTTATCATGCCTACACTGTTTGACTCCCATGACGAATTCAATGAGTGGTTCTCTAAGGATATTGAAAGCCATGCCGAGAACAAGTCTGCCATTGATGAGAGTAAGTGTTTGTTTCCTTTAAAACTCTCATTTATAAAATGTGTAAAGGCTTATTATTTGGGCATTGTTAGCAGTAGTGCAAAGAGCAGTAACCCATAACCGCTAAATAGAAATCATAAAGGGAATTCAGATTGACTGTTATGGGTTATTGCACTGTACACATTTCCCCTGCTCTTTGTACTGACATAGTAAATTAAAGTCAAACGTATACTTTTTTTACATTAGTAAATTGGCATAATAAATGGACCTCCCCTACACACTAATGGTGGCAATAGTTACATAGTTTGGTTGAAAAAAGACAAAAGTCCACCTAGTTTAACCAACAGCAAAAAATCAAAACCCGAAAAACCTTTACATACACAATCCTTTACTCACAGTTGATCCAGAGGAAGGCAAAAAACCCTAACAAAAAATTATCCATAAATAATTGGAATTCCGTGCTTAGGTGTAGGGTTGGCTGCTGCCTCCCCAAAGAAACTCCACAAATGAAGTCAGGTGTTTAAAATAAATAAAAAATAAATAAAAAAAACCTGGATGCCTTCCTAAATGCAGAAAATATAACTGTATCTTAACATTTAGGAAGGCATACATCTTTTTTTCTTTGTTTAAAAAAATAATAATCCCGTTAACCCCCCTAGCGGTAATCCCGAGTCTGGCTCGGGTTAGGAATTTACTGATAGGAGTGGTAACCCCGAGCCAGACTCGGGATGGTTTTGCTCGATGCCGGGGAGGACGCAGTGAGACTTACTTACCTTGTCCCCTGGATCCAGCGATGTCCCCCATGCTGTGTGATCGAGCTGTCATCCGCTCGATTCACAGTGCCAAATGCCGCCGAGCTCCGTTCCCTGCGAAGTTACGGCACACGGGAGCTAAGAACGGCGGCAAATTCAAAAAAGTAAAAGTACACAAAACACACACAGCACTGTAATCTTACAGATTACAGTGCTGTATTAAAAAATACACACCCCCTTTGTCCCTAGTGATCTGTGCAATGCCCTGCATGCACTTTTATATTATAAATGCTGTTTTCTTCTGCCTGGAATTTGGAGATTGTCCATAGCAACCAAAAAGTATCAATTTTTCAGTGTTTTAGGATTTTATTACATTATTGAATAATTTTTATTATTCTTTATTATATTATAAACTTTATCATACCCGGGATGTCTGCTAGACTCTGGTTTGAACAGATTTAAGAGCGTTATTCCTAAGAATTACAGGACTACAAAATAAAAGCCAGATTTCCATGCAAAATAATTGTACCGCTTTCAGCACCTAAATCCAGACTGAATCATACCGCCAGGGAGGTTAATCGCCTAATCTTGAGAGAATAACTTAAATTCAGATACCCTTTTCCTGAGCTCCTCCATGCCTCTTATCAGTTTGGTTGCTCTTCTCTGCCCATTCTCTAGTTCTATATCCATTTTGTGAACTGGTGCCATAAAAGGAACTGAATATTTCAGATGAGGTCTTACTAATGCTTTGTACAATTGTAAAATTATGTCTTTCCCCCTGGAGTCCATACCTCTTTTATTACAAGAAATGATTCTGCTAGCTTTATAAACTGCTGTTTGGTATTGCATGCTATTATTAAGTCTATGATCTACCAGAACACCCAAATCCTTCTCAACCATTGACTCTTCCAGCTGTTCTCTTTCTAGAATGTATGATGCATGCATGTTTTTAGCCCCCCAAGTGTGTAACTTTACATTTATCAACATTAAACCTCATTTGCAACATAGTTGACCAATTAAATAGTTCACTGAGTTTAGCTTGTAAGTTGGAGACATCCTGTAAGGATGTTTTTCCACTACATCATACATGGTGTCATTTGCAAAAACAAAAATGGCACTTTTAATCCCAATTTCTATATAATTTATAGGTTAAAAACTAAAAACCCTTCCAAGATATTATATTTGACACTTCCCACAAGTTGTGGTACTGTGTGCCAGTCTATGTTTTTTTTTTTTACAGCTATCCAGAGTTCTGTGGAGGAACAAGCACACAGGAAGTACTATCCTGTGCTCTATGGGTTCCAGCATGTAATGCCTCTTAGCTTTTTAAAATCATAAAATACATTGGTGTGCTGAAGAGGCCATATATTTACATATGGGTGTTTATTAAAATGTGTTTAAATCCTAGCAATGATATCAGACCCTTCCTGAGTTCTCTCTGTGGACTGCAGACTAAACATCATGTTATAGAGATGATGATGGGGGGGGGGGGGCGGGTGTTCTGTAGTCTCATGCCCCTTCCTGTCCTAGGGTGACAATGCCGCTCCTCCATAAATACAATGCAGTGAGTGAGAACTGTCACCCTAGGACCGGATTAAAGATTATCATAAACCAAAAAAGATGGAAATAAAAAAGAATGGGCTGGTAGTTCACTTATCCACAACTCTTCTTAAGGAGGACCTAGCAAGCATCTTCTTAATTCATGCAGAAGTGAAGCCTGGACACCCTTGCTTCTTCCAGGAGCATGGTACACATGAAATTTCTGTTCAATGTCACAGCTTTTCATGACAGGTATTTTCTCAACATATGTGCTAATAGTGCTACATTACAGCTCTGAAAAGGTATTTTTTTCCTTTATTGTTTGATTTATATTTTATACTATTCCTCCATATTTTGATAGCACTTTGTGGGAGAGATTTCACATTATTTTTTGAAAACCTATTTATTAATGAAAAGGATAAATTACAGTGACTCTTTATTGTGGCAAAATCAGGGTGAATTTGAACATAACTAATACATTGGGTAGAACTGAGGATCCGCTGTAGAAAGCATATTTGAATAAAAATGATTGAAATCATATATCCAGATTTATGACCCATCAAACCAGATTAAAAATAAACCCATTTTGTATATATTTTTCTTTATGTTCTTGGCCAATTAGCTAAATGTGAAATATATAATAATTGACCTCCTGGCAAAAGGACCAGGTTTCTGAAGGCTCAGGCAACAGCTATTGCTCTGACGTGGATCTGAATATCAGAGTGGTCTGATTGCATATACTGCAGTAAGACTCGCAGAACCTTAGTAAAACCTGGGGAGCTGTACCTTGATCCCACACTATAAGACAGCCTTTAATATTGCTTCAGGCACTGGATCCTACTTGGGTGCACACCTCGACACTTGATGCAACGTGTGTGGGTAGCTGCAGGGTGCTATACAGATTCACGGCCATGGCCCATCCCTATGGAACCCAGTCCCTGAATACCCCTCTGGGGGTATGCCCACCATGACGGGCAAAGACTGGACCCCCATATAGGGACCAGCGACATGGACCGGTAAGATAGGGTCACCCTGTATATTGGACTGTTACTGTAGCCCCATAGCAAGTGTGAATATCTCTATAACTTGCTATTCACTGATTAGGTATATTATGAATAGGATTTTGTTAATATGTTCAAACTTTCAGGAAACCATGAATGTGTGAAACTATTCACTTGTACAGTAATACATTTTCAAACATGACACCAAAATTTCACCATTCAGAGCTTAGTCTCAGGTGGATGACTAAAAATGGTACATCATTCCACAGGTCACACAGTTTACCACCACTAGCTAGAGCATTTAGAAGGTACCCAGGTGCTTCCTACTGCCCTTTTGCCACATGACTTTGCTACAGGATGATTGACACCAGGGTTGATGTGTACACCTTCAAAGATGTGATCACTCCATTTCCCTCTCTAATCTGAGTACCCCACAGGGGAATACCCTCACTGAAGGCAGGAGTGAAAACCAGGCACATGGGAAATGCCGCAGAACCTCAGACAAACATTTGCTCTGTCAAGGCCTGCAAATACCCTCAAATCGTTCAGAGTGGTGACGCTTCTCTTGCACTGGAGCAGGACCCTACTAGCTCTATTTCAGGCACGCAACAAGTGGCCTAACCATACTATATTCATGATATTAAATATTAGCATAGAAAGACCTATTAACAATAAAAAAAACTGTCTTTTAAAAAGGCCAAAGGTTACCATTGTTTTTTTCCCACAAATAGAGCTTTCATTTGGTGGTATTTGATCACCTCTTTGGTTTAAATTTTTTGTGCTATAAATGAAAAAAGACCCACAATTTTTTCAAAAAAAGCAATTTTTTACTTTTTGCTTTAATAAATATCCCCAAAAACTACTAAAAAACGAATTTCTTCCTCGGTTTAAGCAATAAGCGTATATTGATATGCGCAAAAGTTATAGCTTCTACGAAGTAGGGGATAGATTTTAGGTATTTTTATTACTATTTTTCTTTTTTACTAGTAATGACAGCGATCTGCTATTTTTATTGGGACTACGACATTGCGGCGGACAGATCAGATACTTTTGACACTATTTTGGCATCATTGACTTTTGATTACTGTATAAATGTCACTGGCAGGGAAGGGGTTAACACCAGGGGGCGATTAACCACTTAAGGACCGCCGCATGTAAATATACGTCGGCAGAATGGCACGGACGGGCACAATCACGTACCCGTACGTGCCTGCCTTCCAGCGGGTGGGGGTCCGATCAGACCCCCTCCCGCTGGCTGCGGCAGTCCATTTCGCTTCGGGAGCGATCCGGGATGAGGGGATGGCCGTTGGTTTCTGGCCATCCCCTCTCGATCGCTCCTGGCGAATGAGAAGCTTCCCCTGCCTGTGTAGTGTAAACACAGGCAGGAGGAAGTGATGTCACTCTCCTCGGGGCGGTCTTTTTGACCGGACTGCGAGGAGAGAAGACATAGTAAGTGTACACCAACACTACACTGACCTGTAGGTACACATAGGCACACTGTCACCCCCCCCCCCCCAGTCACAGTGTCACTGATTGCAGTGATCATTTAGTGTAAAAACTGTCAGGGCAGTTAGTGTTGGGTCCAGGGTAGCCCCCTACCCCCCTTAATAAAAGTTTAACCCCCTGATTGCCCCTAGAGTTTACCCTTTCACCCCCTTTTTGCCAGTGTCACTAAGCAATCGTTTTTCTGATCACTGCATTAGTGTCACTGGTGCCGCTAGGTAGCTAGCTATTTTTTAGGTTCACCGCCCGGTTTTTATAGCATTAGGTACCCCCATATACTACCCAATAAATGTTTTAACCCACTGATTGCCCCTAGAGTTAACCCTTTCACCAGTGACACTTATACGGTGATCGTATAAGCGTATAAGTGTCACTGGTGACGCTGGTTAGTTATTTAGGTTCCCCATCAGGTTTTTATATAGCGTCGGGGACCCCCATATACTACCTAATAAAGGTTTTAACCCCCTGATTGCCCCCAGGTAACCCTTTCACCCCCTTTTGCCAGTGTCACTAAGCAATCGTTTTTCTGATCGCTGCATTAGTGTCACTGGTGCCGCTAGGTAGCTAGTTATTTTTTAGGTTCACCGCCAGGTTTTTATAGCATTAGGTACCCCCATATACTACCTAATAAAGATTTTAACCCCCTGATTGCCCCTAGAGTTAACCCTTTCACCAGCGATCACCGTATAAGTGTCACTGGTGATGCTGGTTAGCCAGTTAGTTATTTAGGTTCCCCGTCAGGTTTTTATATATAGCGTCAGGGACCCCCATATACTACCTAATAAAGGTTTTAACCCCCCTGATTGCCCCTAGTTAACTCTTTCACCAGTGATCACCGTATAAGTTTTACGGGTGGCGCTGGTTAGTTAGTTTTGCTTTTTATAGCAACAGGGCACCCACCATATATTACCCAATAAAGGTTTAACCCCCTGATCACCCGGCGGGTGATATCAATTAGGTTTTAAGATCAAATAGGGTCTGCGTCGCCCCAGGCAGCACTAGGTTAGTGCCAGTACCGCTAACACCCACGCGCAAAGCATACACCTCCCGTAGTGGTATAGTATCTGAACAGATCAATATCTGATCTGATCAGATCTATACTAGCGTCCCCAGCAGTTTAGGGTTCCAAAAAAACGCATTGTTAGTGGGATCAGCCCAGATAGCGTTTTGCCCCTCCGCCCAGCCCACCCAAGTGCAGTATCGATTGATCACTGTCACTTACAAAACACTAAACTTCATAACTGCAGCGTTTGCAGAGTCAGGCCTTATCCCTGCGATCGCTAACAGGTTTTTTTTTGGTAGCGTTTTATATTTAAATCCTGAAGGCAGTGCTTGGATTTCGGGGGCCCCTAAGTGGCTAGGTTCCCAAAAAGTCCCCCACATGTGGTATCCCCATACTCAGGAGAAGCAGCAGAATTTATTTTGGGGTGTAATTTCACATATGCCCATAGCATGTGTGAGCAATATATCATTTAGTGACAACTTTGTGCAAAAAAAAAAAAGTTTGTAATATTCCCGCAACTTGTGGCAAAGTATAAAATATTTTATGGACTCAACATGCCTCTCAGTAAATAGCTTGGGGTGTCTACTTTCCAAAATGGGGTCATTTTGGGGGGGGGGGGAGGGGGGGTTTGTGGCATTTTATGGCCTTCAAAACTGTGATAGGTAGTGAGGAGTGAAATAAAAAAGTTGCACCCTTAGAAATCCTGAAGGCAGTGGTTGGTTTTCAGGGTGCCGTACGCAGCTAGACTCCCAAAAAGTCCCACACATGTGGTATCCCCGAACTCAGGAGAAGCAGCAGAATATATTTTGGGGTGCAATTCCACATATAACTATGGCATCTGTGAGCAATATATCATGTAGTGACAACTTTTTGTAAACTTTTTTTTGTGTGTCATTATTCAATCACTTGGGACAAAAAAAAATAATTCAATGGGCTCAACATGCCCCTCAACAGTTTTCTTGGGGTGTCTACTTTCCAAAATGGGGGTTTGTACTGCCCTGCCATTTTAGCACCTCCAGAAATGAGATAGGCAGTTATAAATTAAAAGCTGTGTAAATTCCAGAAAATGTACTCTAGTTTGTAGATGCTATAACTTTTGTGCAAACCAATAAATATACGCTTATTGACATTTTTTTTACTAAAGACGTGGCTGAATACATTTTGGCCTAAATGTATGACTAAAATTGAGTTTATTCGATTTTTCTTATAACAAAAAGTAGAAAATATATATTTTTTCAAAGTTTTCTTTTTCCTTTTATATCCTAAAAATTTTTAATTGCAGAGGCAATCAAATACCATCAAAAGAAAGCTCTATTTGTGGGAAGAAAAGGACGCAAATTTCGTTTGGGTACAACATTGCATGACCGCGCAATTACCAGTTAAAGCAGTGCAGTGCGAAATTGTAAAAAGACCTCTGGTCCTTAGGCTGACAATTGGTCCGGGGCTTAAGTGGTTAAGGGGTTAAATGTGTTCCCTCAGTGTGTTTCTAACTCTGGGGGGATGGGACTGCCTCGTGGAGGAGACCGATTGCTGCTCTTAAGTACTAGGAGCTGATGATCTGTCTCTACTCCCCTGACAGAACGGAGATCTGTCTGTTTACATTGACAGATCCCCCGTCCTGTCCTTCCTAAGTAGCCATCGCGGCCACTGACCATGTACATGCTATGGCGATTCGCGTAGGAGTGCGGTCGGCAAGTGGTTAAATACAATCTTCTAAATTTTAAAGGCAAATGAGGGGTATAATAAACTAGGCAATATTGTTAGCAACACTAAATGCAATGTACCCTTGTGGCTAACAGAAGCCAGTGTTCAGAAAAGACTTGAAACACTTAAAGTGGTTGTAAACCCTCCCCCACAACTTTGTCCCATGTAAATCAGCATAAAAAACCCTAATGAACACTGCTTGTAGATATCTCCTTACTTGCTTAGTATTGTTGTAATCCTTGTTGTTCTGTAGAATGAAGTCACTAAGCATGCCCAGATCTCCCCTGATTTATGGCACACTCTCTATGTGCTTATCTATCTGTTATCAGATAGATAATAACAACACTGAAATCTGCTAATCACTCAGAGCTTCCTCCTACACACCATGTGACCTCACATACAGTCTGAACTTGGCCATTACTGCAGTCTTATCAGCTGAAGCTGAAAAGTCTGACAAAGGCAAACATTAGAAATTAGCACAAGTAAATACTATGAAATAAACAAGTAAGCTATGAACAGGGAAGCAGGGTTGCCATAGAAACGTTGGATTGAGAAGGAGGCTTGGTTAACAGTACAGGAAGTGCTCAATGTAAGGGCGGAAATACACTCCACTGTGGACTCAGAAACCAATACTTAAGATGGCCCTGCCTAACCCCTGGAAACAAGTTTTTTTTTAAAGTTTCTTTAAACAGTAAGTAATATGCGATTTGGGCTGGATTACAGTGGCTATAGTCTGATAATTACTTATTATAATGGACTAAATGAAAAGAAGCATCAGAGTGAGAGAGTTTACTTCCTCTTTAATATGAATAAATCACCAGGACCAGATGCTTACACCCAAGAGTCCTTAAAGAACTTAGCCAAGTTATAGCCAGACTGTTATTTCAAATTTTTAAGAAAAACTTACTGACTTGAATAGTACCAGTGGATTGGAGAAAAGCTAATGTGGTACCAATATTTTTTTAAAAAGGGCAGTGATACATACCTGGAAATTACAGATTAGTCCGCCTAACCTCAATAGTATGTGAACTATTGGAGGGGGCGATAAGGCAATATATTTAAGAATTTTCTTATGAAAATAGTATCAGTGGTAGAAACCAGCATGGATTTATGAAAGGTTGTTCTTGGCAGATCCAACTTTTAACATTCTATGAGGAGGTGAGTTGTAATTAGGATAGAGGAATACCTGCGGATGTGGTGTGTCTGGATTTCACCAAAGCATTTGATACAGTACCCCATAAATGCTTAATTTGCAAATTGAGGTCTGTTGCCATTGACAATAGTGTACAGTATGCACTTGAATAGAAAACTGGTTACAGGAGCGCTTCCAAAGGGTGACGATAAATATCGTATCCTCTGAATGGACTGAATTTGTAAGTGGGGTAGCCCAAGGCTGTATCCTGGAACCAATTCTCGTAACGTGTTCATAAATGATATTCAGTCTCGGTGTTTGCTGATGATACAAAGCTAAGCAGGGTAATAACTTCACAACAAGATGTAGCAACTTTACAGGGATGGGAAACTACATGGTAAATGAGGTTTAATATTAATAAATGTAAAGTAATGCACTTGGGGGCTAAAAATATGAATGCGTGTTACTCGCAAGGGGAGAGCCTCTGGAAAAATCGAATATAGAAAAGCATCTGTGGGTCAGCAAGGTTCAGCAATAGCATGCAATGCCAAGCTGCAGCAAACAAGGCTAGCAGACTATTAGCATGCATTAAAAAGGACATCTGTTAGACCCAATAATTGCACCTTTACCTGACTGTGCCACATGTATCCAGATAGTCTCCTCATTCTGCTATTTGGGCATACAAATTACAACTGATCCTATACAATATATCCAACTGAACCGGGTGCCTCTATTGCATAAATTCAGAATCAAGAGATATGGCATAATTAGACTGCTAGAATCAGCTTAGATACATTACAACTTGGTAAAGATCAGGGTGGCCTTGCTGTACCGCATTCTAGACACTATTACCATATATAGCATCCCGAATCCAGCATTTAGGGGACTGGGGATTAGCAACTTACTAGTGCCATGGGGAGCCCCTGGTCCTACTCTGACGTATTTGGAAGCAGGTTTCACCCATATTGACCATACCCTTCCATCGATAATTCTACTTAATACTCTATGGACTCATATTAGAAACCCTCCACATATGGGGATATTGTCCCTATAACCTGTATATGCAGTGGCATCGCTATGGTGGTGCGGGGACCACACCCAGGTGACACTCTCCAGAGGGGTGACACCAACAAGCAAGCAGGTGTAGTAAGTGCTATCGAGCCCCCCCCCCCCCCCCCCCAATAAGTAAAGTGGTGACAGCGGGCTGCTGCTCAGCTGAAGAGCACTTGCATTAGAGGTGCTTTGACGCAGGGAAGAGGCAGGCTGCTGCTGTCAGAATGTTTCCCCTGCTCGCCCTCCCCCTTTCTCCTGTCAGCAGCACAGGAGAAGTGAGCTTCCTCCCCACTTTTCTTCTCTCCCCATTTTCCACAGCAGAGGGCCAATCAGAAGAAACTAGGAGGTCACCACGAGACATGTAGTCCTGGAAGATTGGCGGCCTGATTGTTCTCCACAGGGAGCAGGCTACAGCCCCCAGCATGCACTCTGCTGGGGGAAGAGAGAGAGAGAACCAAGCTGAGGGAGTGAGTGCTACATTGTAGCAGCTACAAGAGACCGGAAAAAAAAAGGACCATACTGGGGGAAGCCAAAGAGAAAGCCACACTGCCCGGCACCACCAGAGAGAGCGTCACCCTGCCTAGAAACACCAGAGAGAGAGCCACACTGCCCAGCATCACTAGAGAGTGCGCCACACTCTCTGCCTAGCACCATCAGAGAGAGAGCCACATTGCCTAGCACCACCAGAGAGCCACACTACCCAGCAACACTAGAGAGAGAGACACACTGCCCAGCACCACCAGAGAGAGAGCCACGCTGCCCAGCACCACCAGAGAGTCACGCTGCCCAGCACCACCAGAGAGCAAGAGACTGAGCCACTGCTAGGGTACAGACGTGCTACGCTACTGACCAGAGTCACCCAGGGCAACCCAGAGTGAGTGAACGTCCAACCGGAGAGATCACTGGGTCTGATAGGAGGGCCTGTCAGCCATTTTCCATTACTGATCCTAGGGACTAAACCATTAGGAACTGCCTAACCTGCTATCCTTTAGCCCTAATACCGCCTGCAGGCCTTATTGACCACTGCAACGCGCACTAGCGAGCTCCAATGCTGGGCTGCCAGAATGGAATAGAATGGGTGGCACTATGTTTTACCGCACAAGGTAACATCAACCCTAGTGACGCCAGTGCCTCTATGGCATAATGCAACTTATAAGGAGCTGCAGGGGTTTCAGACATGGGAGAAGGCTGGTATTCTCTACCTATCACAATGATATAATGGTTAAGTGTTCAAGTTACATAGTTATATAGTAGATGAGGCTGAAAAAAGACAAGTCCATCAAGTCCAACCTATGTGTGTGATTAATGTCAGTATTACATCGTATATCCCTGTATGTTGCGGTTGTTCGGGTGCTTATCTAATAGTTTTTTTAAACTATCGATGCCCCCCGCTGAGACCACCACCTGTGGAAGGGAACTCCACATCCTTGCCACTCTTACAGTAAAGATCCCTCTACATAGTTTAAGGTTAAACCTCTTTTCTTCAAATTTTAATGAGTGGCTACGTGTCTTGTTAAACTCCCCTCTGCAAAAAAGTTTTATTCCTATTGTGGGGTCACCAGTATGGTATTTGTAAATTGAAATCATATCCCCTCTTCACCAGAGAGAATAAGTTCAGTGCTTCCAACCTTCCTTTCTTCATAACTAATGTCCTCCAGACCCTTTATTAGCTTTGTTGCCCTGCTTTGTACTCTCTTCATTTCCAGTACATCCTTCAGGAGGACTGGTGCCCAGACCCGGACAGCATACTCCAGGTGCGGCCAGACCAGATTCTTGTAGAGTGGGAGAATTATCGCTTTATCCCTGGAGTTAATTCCTTTTTTAATGCTTGACAATATTCTGTTTGCTTTGTTAGCAGCAGCTTGGCATTGCATGCCATTGCTGAGCCTATCATCTATTAGGACCCCTTGGTCCTTTTCCATCCTTGAGTCTCCCAGAGGTTCTCCCCCTAGTGTACAGATTGCATTCATATTTTTGCCACCCAAATGCATTATTTTAAATTTTTCTACATTAAACCTCATTTGCCATGTAGTTGCCCGCCCCATTAATTTGTTCAGATCTTCTTGCAAGGTTTCTGCATCCTGCGGAGAAGTTATTGCCCTGCTTAGCTTGGTATCGTCCACAAATACAAAGATTGAACTGTTTACCCCATCCTCCAGGTGTTTTATAAACATATTAAATAGGATTGGTCCCAGCACAGAACCCTGTGGGACCCCACTACCCACCCCTGACCATTCCGAGTATTCCCCATTTATCACCACCCTCTGAACTTGCCCTTGTAACCAGTTTTCAATCCATGTACTCACCCTATGGTCCTTGCCAATAGACTTTATTTTGTACAGTAAACATTTATGGGGAACTGTGTCAAAGGCTTTTGCAAAATCCAGATACACCACGTCTACAGGCCTTCCTTTACTTAGATGGCAACTCCCCTTCTCATAGAAGCTTAATAGGTTGGTTTGGCAAGAACGATTCTTCATGAATCCATGCTGATTACTGCTAATGATACCATTTTCATTACTAAAATTTTGTATATAGTCAGTTATAATCCCCTCAAGAGCTTGCATACGATGTTAGGCTAACTGGTCTGTAATTCCCAGGAATGTGTTTTGGGCCCTTTTTAAATATTGGTGCTACATTGGCTTTTCTCCAATCTGCTGGTACCATTCCAGTCAGTAGACTGTCAGTAAAAATTAGGAACAATGGTCTGGCAATTGCTTGACTGAGTTCCCTAAGTACCCTTGGGTGCAAGCCATCTGGTCCCGGTGATTTATTAATGTTACGTTTCCCAAGTCTAATTTTAATTCTGTCCTCTGTTAGCCATGAGGGTGCTTTCTTGATGTGTCAAAAGAACACTGCGGTTTTGATTTCTGAAGCCCCCCGATTCTCTCTTGAAGACTGAGGAGAATAATAAATTCAATACCTTCGCCATCTCAACATCCTTTGTAACCAGATGTCCTTCTTCATTCTTTATGGGGCCAATATGGTCTGTCCTCCTTTTTTTAATGTTTACATACTTAAAGAGTTTCTTGGGATTTTTGTCGCTCTCCTGTGCTATGTGTCTTTCGTGTTCTATCTTAGCCGCCCTAATTGCACCCTTACATTTCTTGTTGCATTCTTTATAACGTTTGAATGCATCAGATGATCCCTCAAACTTTTTTATTTTTTGAAGTCCTTCTCTTTTGCTTTTATATGCAGTTTCACATTGGCATTAAGCCATCCAGGACTTTTGTTCACTCTTTTAAATATATTACCCAATGGGTTGCACTGGCTAATGCCCTTATTTAACCTCCCTGGCGGTATGATTCAGTCTGGAATTAGGTGCTGAAAGCGGTACAATTATTTTGCACGGAAATCTGGCTTTTATATTGTAGTCCTGTAATTCTTAGGAATAACGCTCTTAAATCTGTTCAAACCAGAGTCTAGCAGACATCCCGGGTATGATAAAGTTTATAATATAATAAAGAATAATAAAAATTATTCAATAATGTAATAAAATCCTAAAACACTGAAAAATTGATACTTTTTGGTTGCTATGGACAATCTCCAAATTCCAGGCAGAAAAAAACAGTATTTATAATATAAAAGTGCATGCAGGGCATTGCACAGACCACTAGGGACAAAGGGGGTGTGTATTTTTTAATACAGCACTGTAATCTGTAAGATTACAGTGCTGTGTGTGTTTAGTGTGTTTTTACTTTTTTGAATTTACCGCCGTTCTCCGCTCCCGTGCGCCGTAACGTCACAGGGAACGGAGCTTGGCGGCATTCGGCACTGTGAATCGAGCGGAGGACAGCTCGATCACACAGCGCGGAGGACATCGCTGGATCCAGGGGACAAGGTGAGTAACGCTCCCTGTGTCCTCCCCTGCATAGAGCGAAGCCATCCCGAGTCTGGCTCGGGGTTACCGCTCCTGTCAGTATATTCCTACCCCGAGCCAGACTCGGGATTACCGCTAGGGGGGTTAATATGCTCTTAAAGCGAACCCATCTCTCCTTTCGTGTTCTTTGTTCCTAAGATTTTATCCCAATTTATATCTTCTCTCTAAATCTACAATCAGCGTTTGCTCCCCCCCCCCCCCCCCCGCATGCCTACAAGTAAGGCATGCACTACAAGCTCAGGCTGGCACAGCTACATTAACATCTGTAGACCATACACTAATGCACAGGGTTTTGTTAGAAAAAGATAAAAAAGGGATTATCTCCATTGGTTACTCTACTGTAATTTATATTCTACACCAATCAAAATACATGGAATTTATGCCTGACCTCTACCCCATTGGTGACCGTTTCCACCTCGCAAAACCTCTCCCATCTCTACCTATTACACAGGGCGTATAGGATGCCAGTTCAACAATATAAATAGGGTAAGAGAAGTTCACCACTATGTCCAAAATGTGATAATTGGAGACTTTATACACATGATTCAGAGGTGCCCCGTTATTTCTACAATATCACAAGTATTTCAGTTACACCTTTCAAACGATCCCATTGTCTGTTTAATGGGCGCTTTAGAGGAAGAAACACTTGCACCACAAGGACATCTCAGCAAATAGCTTGGGGTGTCTACTTTCCAAAATAGGGTCAATTGGGGGGGGGGGGGGGGGGGGTTGTGCCATTTGGCCATTCCATGGCCTCCGAAACTGTGATAGGCAGTGAGGAGTGAAATCAAAATTTTACACCCTTAGAAAGCCTGAAGGCGGTGCTTGGTTTTTGGAGTCCAGTATGTGGCCAAGCTCCCAGAAAGTCTCACACGTGGTATCCCTGTACTCGAGAGAAGCAACAGAATGTATTTTAGGGTGTAATTTCACATATGCTGATGGCATGTTTGAGCAATATATCATTTAGTGACAACTTTGTGCAAAAAAAGTGTCATTTTCCCGTAACTTGTTAGATAGTTAGTAAGGTTGAATAAAGACACCAGTCCATCCAGTTCAACCTGAGTGAGTGTCTACAATTGTCCCTATCCCTGTACATTGCACTCTCACATTTGTCCCTACCCTCAAGGAGCCCACAATCCAAGGTCCCCATTCATATACTAGGGCCAATTTTTTGGACAGAAGCCAGTTAACCTACCTGCATGTCTTTGGAGTGTAGGAGGAAACCGGAGTACCCGGAGGAAACCCACGCAGGCACAGGGTGAACGTGCAAACTATATTTGCAAAAAAATTACTTCGAACCCCCAAACATTATATCTTTTTTTTAAAGCAAAGGCCCTACAGATTAAAATGGTGGGTGTTTCATTTTTTTCCCCACACAGTATTTGCGCAGCGATTTTTCAATCACATATTTTTTTGGAAAAACACACTTTTTTTCATTTTGATGCACTAAAACACACTATTGCCCAAATGTTTGATGAAATAAAAAAGATGATCTTAGGCCGAGTACATGGATACCAAACACGACCTGCTTGAAAATTGCGCACAAACGTGCATCAGTGACAAACTACATACATTTTTAAAAGCCTTTACAGGTTACCACTTTAGATTTACAGAGGAGGTCTACTACTAAAATTACTGTCCTACTGTCCTCGATCTGACCTTCACGGTGATACCTTGCATGCATAGTGCAATTGCTGTTTACATATGATGCCAGACCAACGCTTGCGTTCGCCTGGGTGCTTTTTTTTTTTAATCTTATTTTTAAACAGTTCCTTTTAATTTTTTATTTTTTTTATTGTTATCTCAGGGAATGTAAATATCCCCTATGATAGCAATAGGTAGTGACAGTTACTCTTTTTTTTTTTTTTTTTTAATTGGGCCCTATTAGACCCTAGATCTCTCCTCTGCCCTCAAAGCATCTGACCACACCAAGATCAGTGTGATAAAATGCTTTCCCAATGGCGCTGTTTACATCCGGCAAAATCTAAGTCATAAAATGGTCATAGCTTCCAGTTTCTTAGGCCATTAAGATGATTGGAGCCATTCTGGTCTCTGATCAGCTCTATGGTCAGCTGGTGGAACCACCGGCTGCATTTTCAGGTTCCCTGTTGGGACAGGAGAGCCAGAGAAAACCATGGAAGACGGTGGGAGTGGGGGTTAGGGGGTCATTCCCTCCCACTGCTTGTAAAAGCAGTCTAGAGGCTAATTAGCCACTAGGATTGCTTTTACATGAAAGCTGACCGCTGGCTGAAAAGAATGATACCAAGATGATACCTAAACCCACAGGCATCGTTCTGGTATAACCACTCAAAGTCCAGCAACATACCAGTATGTTGCTGGTCCTTGTTGGGCATATATTGTAATCTTTTTTTTTTCATGTAGCCTATGGGCTGAACGAAAAGATTGATCGGTGGGTATGCCCACCTTTAGAATACCTCCCTTCATCCACCTACTTCTAGTGATGGGTATACATGCACCATTTATATATGCCAAAGCATGGGGGCATCCGCCCTAAAGGGTAGGAGCAAATCGCTCATCCACCCCCTGCTTCGGCATATATACTCTGTTTTCTAACTGTGGTGGTGAAATCACCTCCTACAGCACTGGAGTCACAGCTTTATGTATCGTGGGAGCAAATGTGGTCGCTGTCAAGATAAATAAATCCGCACTGCAACTGAATGGCGTACCTCCTAAGCAAATGATGGTTAACAATAAAACAAAGTAACATTACAGTATAACAGTAAAGCCCCATACACACTATCAGATTTTCTGCTGATTTTTTCCTTCAGATTTACCAAAACCATATAATATGAGGTCAAACCTTAGGAGTTTCAATTTGTATGCAATCAGACAGGCCCTTCCACAACATGGTTTTGGTAAACCTGAAGGAAAAAAAAGAGCAGAAAATCTTATAGTGTGTATTGGGCTTAAGACTTACCATATCTGCAAAGCAAATACAAAAAAAATAGTAAAAAATAAAACATTTTTTAACGCAATTTGTGCCTAAAATATATATATTCTGAAGCATGGGGGCATCCTCTCGCAAAAGTTGGGATCAAATTGCTTGTCCACCCCTACTGTCCCCCATGCTTCGGAATATATGCTCTTTTTTTTTTTTAACTGTGATAATGAAATCACCTCCTAAAGCGCTGGAGTCATGGTTTTATCGATCGTGGGAGCAAGCGCTGTTGCTGTCAAGATAAATAAATCCGTGCTGCAGCTGAATGGCATACCTGAAAACAAAGAAATGGTTAACAATAAACAGTAAAGTATAAAAAAAATGACATACCTGAAAAGAAAACATGATAAAACATAATAACAATGAAACATTGCAGAATAGAATACAGTAAAAAAGAGCAAAACAATAGAGAGAGAGAGAGAACAATAAAACGACAACTATTTTTATTTTATTTTTTACTTTTTTTTTGTAAATGTAACAGTTCCAGCAGTTTGGGTCTCTAAAAATGCAATGGCATCTTGGGAGACCCTGTGAAAGTGTGCCTAGTCTGTGCAATGCTGTACCCTATGTTAAAACTTAACTAATATATGGTAACGCTCAAAACATTCACAAATGCAAAGACCAGGATTGTCACACCTATATCCGCGCTTTTTACAGACACCACATTTTCTTTGGGGGGCTCGTTGGGTAGGGGTACTTGGGAGGACATAAGGAAAATGCCTGTCGTGCAGCCGCCTTACTGCATTTGATTCGGGATGGTGAGGTGGAGCACCGTCTGGAAACAGAAGGGCTCTGACGATCTCTTCCTGGAATTTAAAGAAGGATCTAGGCCGTCCTGAAGCTCTGTGTAGCACATGAGTGTTCAGCAAAGCCAATTGAAATAAATAAACAGACACTCTTTTGTACCAATGTCTGGCCTTATGGGCAACCATGTACAGTGCCAACAACTGGTCGTTGAGGTCCACCCCTCCCGTATTTTGGTTATATCCGTGGACACAGAGGAGTTTCTCCACAACACCAGTCAATCATGTCTGCATGAAGGGAGGTAAGAACGAAAAATTCTTATTATCCTTCCACTTCATAGCGAGCAAGTTATTACACTTCATGCATGCTCTCTCCCCCAGCCTAAGATGGGAATCTTCAAGCCGCTGGAGAAAGCCCTGGCAATTAGATTGCACGGTGCCACATGCTCCAATCTGTTGATCAAACAAGTGACTAAAAAGTGGCACGCTCGTGTAATAATTGTCCACATACAAGTGGTACCTCTTTGCGAATTAGGGTGACACCAATCTTGCCAGCGCTTCCTATGTAGTCAGGGCAGTTTGTCAGCTCTACTTGATTATCTTTTCCCTTGTAAACCATAAAACCACTTGTATAGCCTGTGGCCATGTCACAGAGCTTATACATCTTGACCCCATATCTGGCAAGCTTGCTGAGAAGGTACTGTTTGAATGACAGGGACTCATCAATGCAGACAACTTGATGGGGAGTAAACAAGTCTGCAAAACATTGGTTGAAGTGGTTTATGAGGGGCCGAATTTTGTAGAGCCGATCGTATTCAGGGTCTCCACGAGGACGACAGAGGTCATTGTCATTTAAGTGCATGAACCGCAAAATCTGCTCATATCTTGCCCTGGCCATGGAAGTAGAGAACACAGGCATATGGTACATTGGGTCAGTGGACCAATATGACCGCAACATACTCATTTTAACTATGCCCATGTTGAGGGATAGGCCCAGAAAGGTCTTAAATTTGGAGACCGTAATCGGTCTCCAGTCTCTGGCAAGGGAGGTGAATGGGGGGAAGTACAGGTGCTGCAGAAGTGGTGGATTCCCAATTAGGATTGGCGAATGCAGCAGGATGGGCACTATGGGCACGATGGGCCTGTCTTTTTCTTCTTGGTGGCAGCAGGACACTACTTGTGCTTGCCACCTCGCCAGCTTGAACTGCACTTATGGGACTCACCAAGTGTTACTGTAGTGCTGGATGTACGACCAGGGTGTACTAAGCTGCTGGTGCTTGCCAGTTCACCAGAAGGAATAGCGGCGCTAGTACTTCTCTGCTCTATACGAGAGCCCTGTGGTTCTTGCACCTCAACTAAAGAAGATCGGTGTCTGGTACGCCTGACCTTGGCAGGGACCACAACTCCGTCTTCAGAGCTATCTGTCATGGAGCCAGTGTTGTCTACAGGATCATATTCTGAGCCTGAATCTGACAGATGAGTGACATCCTCTTCACTATCTGTCATGCTCAGAAACATGTAGGCCTCTTCACTAGTGTACCTAGTGTGCCATTTTGGGCTCTAAATTTAGTGGTACGCTAGTGAGACTCGCAGGTAAAAAAGCTCCTAGGCTGTCAGCAAATGTAACAAACGCTACCTGAAAAACTGTTAGCGATCACAGGGGTCAGGCCTGACTCTGCGAACACTGCAGCTATGTGTTTAGTGTTTTGTAAGTGACAGTGATCGATCGATACTGCACTTGGGTGGGCTGGGCTGGATGGAGTGGCAAAATGCAGGTGCTAGCAGGTATCTTGGCTGATCCTGCTAACACTGCATTTTTGGGACCCTAAACTGCTGGGGACGCTAGTATAGATCTGATCAGATCAGATATCGATCCGTTCAGATACTATACCAGTAAGGGATGTGTATGCTGCGTGCGTGGGTGTTAGTGGTACTGGCACTAACCTGATGCTGCTTGGGATGACACAGACCCTATCTGACCCTAAAACCTAACTTATATCACCCGCCGGGTGATCAGGTGGTTAAACTTTTATTAGGTAATAAACGGCGGGTGCCCTGTTGCTATAAAACAAACTAACCAGCGTCACCCGTAACAGTTATACGGTGATCACTTGTGAAAGGGTTAACTAGGGGGCAATCAGGGGGTTAAAACCTTTATTAGGTAATATATGGGGCCTGGCCAATTCTGACATTTCTCTGCTACATGTAAAATTCATAATTTTTTTGCTAGAAAATTACATAGAACCCCCAAACATTATATATGTTTTTTTTAGCAAAGACCCTAGAGAATGCAATGGCGGTTTTTGCAACTTTTTATCTTGCACGGTATTTGCGTGTTTCATGCTTAAAAAAACAAACAAACAGTAAACTTAGCCCAATTTTTTTGCATAATGTGAAAGATGAAGATACGCCGAGTAAATAGATGCCCAACATGTGACGCTTCAAAATTGCACGCGCTCGTGGAATGGCGCCAAACTTTGGTCTTTAAAAATCCCCATAGGCGACGCTTTAAATTTTTTTACTGGTTACATGTTTTGCATTACAGAGGAGGTCTAGGGCTAGAATTATTGCTCTCGCTCTAACGTTCGCGGCGAAACCTCACGTGTGGTTTGCACACCGGTTTCATATGTGGGTGGGACTTACGTATGTGTTCGCTTCTGCGTACGAGCTCACGGGGACAGGGGTGCTTTTAAATTTTTTTTTTTTTTTTTATTAATTTTAATTTAATTTTTTTAGTTTGACACTTTAAAAAATAATAATAATTTGATTACTTTTATTCCTATTACAAGGAATGTAAATATCCCTTGTAATAGGAATATGGCATGATCTGACCTATTTACAGTGAGATATGGGGTCAATAAGACCCCACATCTCACCTCTAGGCTTGGAAGCCTAAAATCAAAAAAAAAAAAAAAGGTCACGGCTTCCCAGCCGCGGCGGCACCGTTATTTGAATGCAGAGGCCGGGCATGACGTCATAACATCACGCCCGGCCTCCGAACGATCATAGAGACTCTGACGACCATCTGGTCCGCCGGAAATCTCTATGATCATTATCCAGGGGCCGGCGGATCCTGTGTCCGACTCGCCAATGGAAGCGGTGAGTCGGTAGAACAGCCGCTATGATCGTTCTTTTGGTGCAGGGAATGGCCGGTTGAAAATGCCGATATCTGAATGATGTCTGTAGCCTCAGGCATCATTCAGATATAACCCCGAAAAGTCGAGGCCGTCCCAGGACGTCCGCCCGGCACCAAGCGGTTAATCATACTTACCTATAGTTGCATCGCATACTAGCACATTATGAAATACTTACCTTAGAATGAAACCCTCCAGCGGTGTGCTGTCACCGCTCACAGGGCTTCCATTTTCCATCTTCCTTATGGGTTCACGGGCTCCAGCTGTATGAGTGCCTGGGGCCGTGATGACGTTACTCCTGTGCATGCCAAACCCTCAGAGCGCATGCACCGGTGATGTCACTGGCTGCATCCAGTGTAAATATTTCCTAAACACCGCAAGTTTAGGAGGTATTTACTGTACCTGCAGGTAAGCCTTATTATAGGCTTACCTGTAGGCACAAGTTCACAAAATGAGTTTACTACCGCTTTAAATCTAAGTTCTGTTATAATCATCTCAGCTATGCCCTATGGGACACCTCTACAGCCTTGCAGGGTGGCTCCAGAACCGTAATTAATAGTGCATCCACTCCTAAAGCCTTGCAGAGCAGCACCAGAGTAGTGTTTTGACAGCAAAGTAGATCCTATCCTCTCCTCCTTTCATCTGGCCCACGTGACACCTCTGAACATAAACTTGGTAAATAGGAAATGCTAAACTGTCTATCTCGGCTCTGGTACCACCCCAGAAGACTGAAGGAGTAGATGCACTGTCACTCACGGTTCTGGGGCTGTTGGAGTGCCCCATGGGGTGCAGAGAAGATTATAACAGGACTTCAATTTAATGTAAACAAGTTTAGATTTAATGAGACTTGGCAATTATAACTTTTAAGGTCATTTTTCAAAATAAAGCCATTGCTATTTAGATGGATTTTTTTTAACAGTTTGTCATGAGACAACTGTAGAAGAACTCTGCTTTCAGTCATTATGCTATAGCCCCCTCATGTGACTTGCAGATTTGTCACTTGGGGTAGCTAGTGGGGGGGGATAATTGAGGAAGAGCAGGGTTTGAAAATTGATCATATGCTGTCACAGTAGCAAAACGGAGCACTGTGAATTGTCCAGCACACCGTTACCACCCTACACTGCCACGTTCACCAGGCATTTACACTCTTCTAATCTTTTTTTTTTTTTTTTTAACAAATGTTCACCACGCATTGTTAGGAAAAATGTTTTGAAGATGTGTTTTATTTAATGACACATTAAGAACTCAGGTCATTTAGGTCACATGATATCTAGATGACTCATCTCCATTTCAACTATCTGAAAACGTCCGCGGGACTATTTAGTCACTTAAAGCTTTCATTTGGGTAATCCGCTTTTAAATATCTGCTCTCCAGCATTTCCTTTCGCTTGGAGTACTTGGGCGTAATTCTAGACACAGTCCAAGCAAAAGCCTTTCTTCCAGAAAACAAGATGAGATCTCACACTTGGGCCTTAAAGTCAGTAATCCGTCTCTGATGCCGCGTACACAAGAGCGGATTGTATGGTGTACTTAGTCCGTCATACAATCCGACGGACAATCCGTCGTAGTTTCCACTGAACGGACTTGACCACACACGGATACACAAACAGTCCGTCGAAAGCTTGCGCGATGACGTGTACAGCACGTACGACGGGACTAGAAATAGGAAGTCCAAGACACAGCAAAGCACCCTTCCGCCGTGTAAATCCTTTCTGGGCATGCGCCATTCTTAGTCCGTCGAACTAGCATACTGACGACCGTATTGTCCGCTGAAACCAAAGTACGACGGACAGATTTTTGGAAAATCCGAAATTCTTAGTACTCCGGACTGCACGCTGAAAAAGTCCGCTGAAGCCCACACACGAGCGGATTGTCCGCTGAAATGTGTTTCAACGGACTAAGTACGTCAAACAGTTCGACCGTGTGTACGCGGCATGAGATTCTCTAGGAGAGTTCTAAGCATCCTAATAGCCTCCTTCGAGGCTGTTGCATTTGCCCAAATCCATTCAAGAAAGGTGATAACAGATGTTTGCCTCTCAGGCTGGGAAGAAGTGCTCCAATCTCTCATGTTTCAGCGAACATGGTTGAGAAAGCCAAGCTCCACGTCAACATCTTGCCCTACTAAGTTCCCACCTTCAGAGACACCCTATCAGGGTGTAATCAGACAACCCCTGTTTGTGGCCAGAATCCCTGAACACTGGCATTGGATGCACTTATAATTTCCTGGACTCAATTCAGGATAATTTATGCTTTTTCTCTAGTGAAATTCTGCCTTGACTGCTTTGCAAAATAGAGCAAGGAAAGTAACCAGTGATTCTCATTGAACCAAACAGGTTTAGAAGAACCTGATACAGGGACATACTCAGACTTCTGGGAGGCAACTCCTGTCCTCTTCCAAACAGGCTAGACTTACTGTCTCAGGGCCCCCTGGTTTAACCTGAGCTTTTGAATCTCAGAGGGACAGAGAAGTCTGATTCTGTTATTCCCGCATTGCTAAAAGCAAGGAAAGCCACTTCCAAAAAGCTCTACTATTATACCAGGAAATCCTTCTCTTGCCATGAACACAGGCTCTTCAACTCCAAAGAATACTCTTTGCCTTATTCTGGCCTTCCTACAATCTGGACTCGTAAAGGGCAGATTTTGGCCTCGTCCATTCCTTGCTCAACACCTCTTGCTTTCCCTTTGTACAAATATTTATTCAGGGTTTTTCCTGGATCAAACCATGAGTCTTGTGCCCAAGATCCTTCTTTCTTCCTAAGGTGTTGTCTGCTTTCCACTTCAATAAAAACATAGCTCTTCTTTGTGCCCTGCAGTTAGTAGTAGGATAATTGATTTGTGAAGTGGCTTTCAATAACAGTAATATCTAGCAGTTTCATGTAACAAATCTTAAGTCTCTGACTGTCCCCTACAACATGACTTCAGTCTCTAACCATTTCCTCCAGTAAGTCTTCAGGGGCATTACTTATAATAAATATTACTGGATATGGGGCCCTTTGGCCACATCAGGGGCCACATCAGGGGCCAGGTAAGTATAACATGTTTGTTATTTATTTTACTTATTGTTTTTTTTTTCCTTTAATATTACTTTAAATGAACATCTTTAAAAGGGCTGTTAATTGCAAATGTATAGAAAAATGTATGTTTTTTTGGGGTCTTTTTTCCAGATCAACTTTCTCGCTTACATATGATCCTTAAGCCTTTTATGCTCAGGAGAATCAAAAAGGATGTTGAGAATGAGCTTTCTGACAAGGTGAGATATAAAGTAATTTTTGGGTAATTATGATTTTCTTTTTTTTTCGTAAACTGTATGCCAGCATTGTCCATCTTTTGTAAATAACTTTTTCATTTTTTGGTCTCTATTTATTCATTGCCAAGTAAAACCACAGTACCACAGAAGAAGATCCTTTAGCTGTCATACTCTGAACATCAGAGTTGATACATTTCAAATATGTATACTATATAGTAGACTCTATAACTTTCACATAGACTACATAATACATACCCTTTTTTTTAACAAAAATCCCAGTGGCGATTAAAGGATAAGTTCACCTTTAGTAACATACTATATATTACACCCGTATTTAGGGTGCTTTCCACCCCTAGAAGGGCTGTCTCATTTAAAATCGGGGCCCGCAGCCCCATCATTGATTCGCAGAGATCTGTGAATGTATAAAGTACAAATTCCATCTTCCATTGTGGCAAACGGCTTGTAGTTCTCAGTGGATTACGAGTGCTCTGATCAGCACACTTTTAGTCCATTGACACTTTTTCCAGCTTTCTAACTGAAACAAAGCCTGTATGAAGGTAAGGGCAGAAAGCTGATCATGGATACAATGCTTTGCTCCAATAAAGAAAAAAATAATAAATAAACATTGTTTTCTGTAAATGTGTATTTATTCTTTTTTCCTTAACCACTTCAACCACAGAAGATTTTCACCTTTAATGACCAGCCAATTTTTTGTGATACAGCACTGCATCGCTTTAACTGACAATTTTGTGCGACGCTGTACCCAAACAAAATTTACGTCCTTTTTTTCCCCCACAAAAAGAGCTTTCTTTTGGTGGTATTTGATCACCTCTGCGGTTTTTATTTTTTGCTCTTTTAACAAAAAGAAGCAGCAATTTTGGAAAAAAAGTGTATATATTTTTCACTTTTTGCTATAATAAGTATCCAAAAATGGATTTTTAAAAAACGCATTTCTTCATCGGTTTAGGCCAATATGTATTCTTCTACATATTTTGGGTAAAAAAAAATTGCAACAAGCGTATATTGATTGCTTTGCGCAAAAGTTATATCGTCTACAAAATAGGGGGATAGATTTATGGCATTTCTATTATTTTTTTTTACTAGTAATGGCGGCGATCTGTGATATTTAGCATGATTGCGACATTGTGGCGGATGGATCGGACACTTTTGACACATTTTTGGTCCATTGATATTTATACAGCGATCCATGCTATAAAAATGCACTGATTACTGTGCAAATGTCACTGGCAGGGAAAAGGTTAACACTAGGACAATCAAGGGGTTAAATGTGTTCCCTCATGTGTGTTTCTAACTGTGGGGGTATGGGACTGACTAGAGGAGGAGACTCCTGCCCATTGAAATGAATGGTCACCACTGCTGAAGCACATGCAATGCGATTTTGCAGCAGTGCTTCACCTCCCCACTAGCAGCCGAATAGCGGGGCTAAAATGACGGTAAATCGCTGCTAAATCTAGCAGCGTTTTACCGTCAACGCCTGCCCGATCCAGTGTGAAAGCAGCCTTAATAAGTGATGCAGAAAATGTCTTACACATTTATTAAACAAAACAAACCTACAATCAGTTCACTTGTATGTATAATTTAGATAAAAAAAAAAAATATTTATTAAATACACAAAAACAGGTACTCAAAACTTTTGGATGAAAAAAAAAAGGGCTAACTTGCGTTTGAAAGATCTCTGCGCAAATACCGCGTCACATAAAATATTGCAACAACCGCTATTTTATTCCCTAGGGTCTCTGCTAAAAAAATATATATAATTTTTGGGGCTTCTGAGTGATTTTCTAGCAGAAAATACTGAATTTTTACTTGTAAGCAACAAGTGTCAGAAAAGATTTAGTCTTTAAATGGTTAAACTGAGAACTTCAGGGAGTTCAGCCCATTGAAGAAGAAACATTAAATCACTTTGATCTTTTCTTGGCAGCCTGCCCAGAGAGGAGGAAAGTCCTTCACTGATGTCTTCAGGCAACTTACATTGACTTCTATTACAGAAGTATTTTGCAAGTCGCGCTGAACATGTAATCGGCTTTTTTATCAGCACAATCGGCCGATGCCGATTAATTAAAAAATGCCAAATATCGGCCGATATATCGGTCGGCCAATATATCGGTCGACCTCTAGTTTAGACCCCTTTCACATTGAGGTGCTTTACAAGCACTATAGCACTAAAAATAGCGCCTGTAAAGCACCTCTCTTGTCACTTCAATGTGAGAGCTCCAGGTCTCTCACACTGGAGTGGTGCGCTGGCAGGAAGCTAAAAAAAAGTCTGCATCTTTGAGGCGCTTTAGGAGCCGTGTATGCATCACTCCTAAAGCGCCTCTGTACATAGCAGCTGAAAAGCACCACTAAAGCGATGGTAAATCACAGCTAAAAAAAAGCAGCGCTCTGCCACCGATGCCCTCCACGCCTCAATGTGAAAGTGCCCTAAAGGTTAAACTTCTCTTCCAATTTCAGTGAATGGCCACATGTCTTTTTAAATTCCCTTTCACTGAGAAGTTTTTTCCCTAAACTAGTATGGCATTTGTACATTGCTATCATATCCCCTCTTCAAGCGTCTCTTTTCCAGAGAGAATACGTTTAATGCTTGTAGTCTTTCCCCATAGCGAAGATCCTCTAGTCCCTTTATTAGCTTTGTTACCCTTTACTGGACTCTCTCCAGTTCCAGCACATCCTTCCTGAGGACTGGTGCCCAGAACGGGATGGCATAATGAAGGCCGGATCAGAGTATTATAGAGTGGGAGAATTATCATTTTATCTCTGGAGTGAATCCCCTTTTAAATACATGCCAATATTCTGTTGGCTTTGCTTGCAGCAGCTTGGCATTACATGGCAAGCTTTTTTAGGCATTTTTTACTATAGCCTCGTTGTTGGAGGTGTAACTGAAGTGCTTTGGCTTCTTTCTCGAATGCTGTGTTTTCACTACAATGTCTTCTCAATCTAAAATATTGTCCAAAAGAGACACTAGCCACCAGAGAGGTTGGATGGGAACTATTGGCATGTAATAGTGAGTTTCCTGCAGATGGCTTGCGGAACAAAGTTGAGCCAAGGCCCCTATCTTGATTGACTAATATCTGAACATCCAAAAAGTTCAGTTTTTCTTGCCGGTATTCTAGAGTAAACTTGAACTTGAGATTGTATTGGTTATCTTTTAAATTCTCAAAGAAGACAAGCAACTCATCCTCAGTGCCTGTTCAAATGAGAGAGATGTCATCAATATAGCAACGCCATATTTTGCAAAGAAACTGTTGCATTTCCTCTGTGAACAAAAGTTCTCATTCCCACCCCCCCCCCCCCCCCCCCAGGTACAGGTTGGCGTAAGATGGGGCACACTTTGTCCCCATTGCCACCCTCTGCACCTAGAGGTAGTGGGAACGGCCAAACAAGAAGATATTGTTGGTCAGAATGAACTTCAACAGATCTGAAATGAATCTATTATATGGTTTTGAAGTTTGATCTTGTTCAGAGATAAAGCCCTCCACAACAGCCATCCCTCTTTCATTTGGGATGGAGTTGTAGAGGGCTTCAACATCTATAGCCACCAACCATGCTCCCTTTGGGATATGTATCCTGTCGAGAGTTCTGAGGAGGTCCATGGTGTCCTGCAAAAAAGATGTAAGGCCCTCCAAATGGGGTCGAAGATAATCATCTATCAATTGACTTGCAGTTTCTATTGGTCGTCCCGGGGGTAGAGTGAGATTTTTATGAATTTTTGGCAATGCATGGAGAGTAGGTGTCTTAGGGAATTTAACATTTAAAAATACCCATGTCCATAAAAACTAGGAACAATGTTCTAGCTATCACCTGACTGAGTTCCTTAAAGACCCTCGGGTGTAAGTCCCGGTGACTTATTTATGTTAAGTTTTTTAAGTCTATTTCTGATACTGCCTTCTGTTAGCCATGAGGGTACACAGTATAGTCTTTTCCACCCGTGAAGATTGTAGGGTTGCTTGTATTTGTTGTGCTTCTATCCCACCACCAGCATTATACTGCTCTCACCTTACAAGATGGACCTAATATATATCAGGTCAACCACACTTTTCCCTTTTATCATGGGATTACTCTGTTCCTCTTGTGACAGAGCGAGGCTCTGTCCCTGTGAAATTGGAGGAAAGAGGGATCTCCAACCCTGTGTCCAGGTCTTGAGGATAACTAGCAGGGTGTGTGCCCAGCTGCACACAGGCCATAAAACAAAGGGGCTGTTGGGAGTAGAGTGTGAGGGATGGTGGAGTGGAGTAGCTTGCTGCTGTGCATGTCCAAAGAGCCCAAAGCTGTGTGCGTTGAAGGGTTGAAGCTGTGTGTGTCCAAAGAGCCCAAAGCTGTGTGCGTTGAAGGGTTGAAGCTGTGTGCGTCCAAGGAGTCCAAAACTGTGTGTTGAAGGGCTTGAAGCTGTGTGCGTCCAAGGAGCCTAAGACATTGTGTATCCAAGCAGCTCGTTTGAGGGCAAGTACTTATAGCAGCACTACTGCTGAAGAGTAGCCAGGTGGGCTAGCATTTTCATTTGGATTGTGTGTATTGAATTTAAGATTGGACCCCTGCGTGGGATTACTGGATGGACTAATATTTTGTTTTTCTTATAATAAACGTGGGCTACCAGGCCCTTAACCATCAACGCCTGCCTGATGTGGACTAAAAAATGCATCTACCACTTGAGCTAAACACCCCAATGTCACAAGTGGTGGAGAATGCGGGCAGAAGACGGTGAAATCCGGGTCCTTGCTCTACAGTAAGTTCACGTCAGGAACTATTGGCTGTGTGTGGAAGTGCAGCCAGGCAAAAGGCATTGCGTGGTGTACCTGTGAATGAAAAGTCACATTTTTTTTTTCTTGCTATGACCTGGGTTTGTGTGCATGAGACAGCACAATCAGTGTGTGCAATGTGCAGGTGAGGAAAGCTTGCATGAAGAGAAAAGCAACTTGCTTTAAAAGAGACACTTTCATTTTCCTGGACTGTTTAAAGTTGTTCTGGAGTCTCTAAGTATGGGGCGGTCAAAGCTCCTAAAAGAGGCAAGGTTTGCTGAAATGAGAGACGGAGCTCTGTGGTTGGAGGGGTTGTTACCGCCCGAACGAGCCCCATACATACCTGATCAGAGTGTATCAAGGAGAAAAAGGGCTGGGGTTGTCCCTAGCAACACTGGTGCAATGAGTGCACAGGTGACTGCTGTTATGGAGAGTCCACCAGCATTTGAATCTGCAGTGGATTGGTGCAAGCGGCATTTAGCAGCACTGAACCAAGCTACAGAGGAAAGGAAGCCAACCCTCAGTGCAAGGGGAAAGCCGCTGGATGTCCATAACTGGAAGAGGGCTATTGTTGCCCCTGGCAAAGCTGATGCAGTTAAAACAGCTATTGTGAAAGATGTGAATGTGTCACAACATGAGACGGGATCCAGTAGAGAGAAGCCCATGCTATATGCAAGGAGCGAGGCTGATCAAAGGCTGAGGATGAGAGTGGTTGCCCATAGCAATGCAGAGGAAGCCAGTCGGGCTGTCTCTGTACCATGGGCTATGTCTAATAAGGATCGTGGAAAGTGGCTTAAGGAGGAGCCAATTTATCATGTTGGAGAGAGCCAGCAAAGTTCTGCTGGGAGAGTGCGGTCTCCCATGGCAACCGGAGTGAAATTTATGCCTGAAAGGAGCTGCAGTAGAGGTTTGGTTTAGCGTCCCCACAAAGAGGCCTGTGCATTCCGGCCAGCTGGGAATCACCAGGAGTGAATCGCTTTGGAAAAAAATCGTCCAGTACCATGCCTGGAATGTGGCCAGCTGGGGCATGGCATGTTTTCTTGCCCTAGGTTGTGGAATACGGCTGGAGATAATGTTGCTGAGAAAGTTTTGTCTGTAGGCCCAGATTCCGGTGAAAATATGTTTGCAGTCACCCCTAGCAACAAGAAGTTTCCTGTTGTGCCTGCAGGGGGTGCTAAACGGTGGGAGATGCCTGCTGTAGTTTCATCCCATGGCCACCAGGAGGAGTTGGCCAGTAAAAGTGCAGCAGAGGACTGGTGCATAAGACGACGTACTCAAATGAAGATGGTGACCCCAACTACTGCGGTGGGTAAGACTGTCTTTAATGAAATGATGGCTGGAACTGCTGATTTCATGTATAAAAGGACTGGTTACGAGACTGTCCATGATGATGTGGGAGTGACCCCAGTTAGTGGGGCCACTGAATGTGCACTTGAGAATGACTTTTCCCTATATAGTGGGAATGCAAGGGTTAAAATCCAAATAGAACCTGTGTTGATGACTAAAAGTGTTGTGTCTAATGACTATCAGGCTCAAGTTGACCATGGGCTAGGACAGCCTACAAATGCGAAAAATGCTATAAGTGTTACTGTTAATGAAAAGTTTAATGCTGTTGGGAAAACTTTTGCTCTAAAAGAACCTGGGGTTAGCAAAAATGGGCCATTGCCTATAGCAACTGGTGGTAAGACAGCACAGTTGTCCACAGGAATCTCCAGGGAACTTCATGTACTGGAGTCAGAGGTTGCCCTGGACAACTGCGATGTCACTCTGGTGGGACAGAAGGGAACTGTACTGTGTAATGGTAATGTGTTAGTGCAAGCTGCTAGTACTAAAAATGTGCAGGTAAATGGTGGATTAACACAACCTGTGAAAAATGCAAAAGTGTGTGAGGCTTATGAAATGCAAGCAGAGAAAGGTGGTGAATATGGTGTATTGCAACCTGTGCTACCACAGTCTGACATAATTTACAATGACTGGTGTTATGAGTCTGCAACTAAGCCAGTCTGTTCTTATGTGTCTCCTTGGGCAGAAGGATCGGTGCTGAGGAGTACCGCAGAAGGGAGCTCGCATACAATAGATTGGAATAGTTGGGGTGAAAATCTTATCTCCCTGATAGATAAGGCTTTTATGCACAAAAATAAGGTGGACACAGTTTCTGCTGGGCCAGCAGGAGGGGCTGCAGAACAGCCTGTACCTGAGGGTGCGGTGGCTGCTGCAGGGGTTAACCCTGGTGAGCAGGATGAACCAAATAAGGTCACAGCAGAGACATTGTCCGTGACCCACAAAACTGAGGTTGGCATGGAGTGTCAACGTGACGTCACTGGTAATGTTCTGGAGCAGTTCACTGATGCTGAGCCTGAGAAGTTGGGTATGAGTCCAGCAATTGGCAGCGCTCTGGTGGAGCACCAGGCTGTGTTTACCTCCAGCTGCGAGAAGATTCCATTAACCGTCGCAACTTTTCAAGTCTCAGCAAGTGAGTCTCTCTGTATCCCCAGTGTCATGAAAATCCCCAGGAAGGACTTGGGTCTGGAGTCAAGGGCCTGGTTTATAACCGAAGCATTAAAAGAGATGCTTGAACTTTGGGATGTACAGCCAATCTATACTAGTGTGTCTCCTCCACAGTCTGATGGTCTGGTATTGCGGAGTACCACTAGGTGGAGCACTGTAACAGGGGTGCTCAAATACCACCAAAAGAAAGCTCTGTTTATGGGAAAAAAAGGATGTCAATTTTGTTTAGGTATTTACGCCGCATGACCGCGTAATTGTCAGTTAAAGCGACACAGTGCCGAATCGCAAAAAATGCTCTGGTAATTAGTCATTAGATCAAAGTCAGTTAGCCAATCAGAAGACAGAGGGCGGGGCAGAACAGCAGCTCCATATCTGAATGGACACACTAAGCTGTGGCTTGGCTTGACTGCCCCCAACAAGCTGCTTGCTGTGGGGGCAGTCAACAGGAGGGAGGGGCCAGGAGCACCTGAAGAGGGACCAGAGAAAAGGAGGATCTGGGCTGCTCTGTGCAAAACCATTTCACAGAGCAGGTAAATATGACGTGTTTGTTATTTGTAAAGAAAAAAAGGGACTTTAGTAGCACTTTAAATATGCAGTGAACACTATGAGTATCATTCTCTTTTGGGCACTGGATTAACTTTCCAACACCCACACTGACCAAGAAGGCAGTATACAGGGGAACATAGTAATCCCATGATAATGGGGAAAAGTGTAAATGACCTGATATACACAAAATCATCAAAAGTATTGGGACACTTGCCGTTACACGCACATGAATTTTAATGGAATTCCAGACTTAGTCCATAGGGTTCAATATTGAGTTGGTCCACCCTTTGCTATAACAGCTTCAACTCTTCTGGAAAGGCTGTCACACATTTGTGAGGTCAGGCACTGATGTTGGACGAGAAGGCCTTGCTCGCAGTCTCTGTTCTAATTCATCCCAAAAGTGTTCTATCAGGTTGAGGTCAGGACACTGTGCAGGCCAGTCAAGTTCCTCCACCCCAAACTCGCTCATCCATGTCTTTATGGACCTTGCTTTGTGCACTGCTCAGTCATGTTGGGACAGGAAGGGGCCATCCCCAAAATTGTCCAAAATGTCCTGGTATGCTGATGCACTGAACAGTATTTTTATAATTAATTATCATTTGTGTATGTGTGTGTATATATATATATATATATATATATATATAATATGTGTGTGTGTGTTTTTTTTTTGTTTGTTTTTTTTACTGTTATTGAAGAATATACACATTTCCTGTATATATACCTTTGATCTAAATAAAATCTTCATATATTTGTTTGTTTGGATCAGCACATACCCGTTTTGATTTGCATTTATTGCACTTTATTGAATATATGAGATTTGCACATTTAAGGATTGCATATATAAAGATTGGCAGGCACCGTTATATGTTACACAGGCAGAGTTTGTCATTTAAGATGGCACAATTATTCCCTGCTCCTCACAAAGCCCATTAGGTACTGTCTAGCAAGTGAAGAAAAAAAAATACAATAACTAACACCATACTATTGATTTTCCTTTCCAGATTGAAATACTGATGTACTGCAGTCTGACCAGTCGACAGAAGCTGCTCTATCAGGCTCTAAAGAACAAAATATCCATTGATGATCTCCTTCAATCCTCCATGGGTACAGCCCAGCAAGCACAGAACACCACCAGCAGCCTTATGAACCTGGTCATGCAGTTCAGAAAGGTAGGCTGTTCGCACACAGTAATATATGCTTCCACTGAAAACACGTTATGTTTCATTCTTTTTTTTTTGCCTGTAGTCCTGGATAATCACTCTAACAGGTAGGGCAGCCATACATACACACCTATTGGAATATATTTGTGTACAAATCAGATTCATGTACACTTTTGCTTCTATTTTTTTTAATTATAGATATATCTCCACCCATTGTTTTGAGTGTTTTGGATTCATCCTGTGTACAAAATATTTATGTTTTTGATTTACCTATGCTATATACATCTGTGATGGGTTTTGTGCTTTCATTAAAAGTACAGTTATTCTAAGGGAGATGGCCCCATAAAAGTATGAGGGGAGGGACAGTGCAGGCACTGCTAGTGGCTAGTGCCATGACACTGAGATTTGGGCAAGCATCTGGGGGGAGGGTGGGTTTATTATAATGAAAATTTTTAGATAGTTTATTATAGCTGTACTTTTTAAATGAAAGTACAGTTGCCCTTTAATTTACCGGCAGAGTGTATTAAAGGTAAAACATTTTCTTCTTGGGGGGGTTTGCATCATTAGAGAATACAACATTAATCTTCCCATCCCCAAACACACCCCTACACTTCACTTTAGTGGACTTCATCTTTAAAAATGTTGGCTGCTCAAGGGATATGTGGTAGAAAGGAAGTAGTTGTTTGGTTACCATATCAGTGTTGTCATTGTTTTATATTCTTTTGCTCCCAGGTGTGTAATCACTCTGACCTCTTTGAACGCCAAGAAACTTGGTCACCTTTTTTCCTTGCTTTACGACCATACAAGGTGTCTAAATTTCTATATCGTCACGGCAATATAGAATGGTTTAACCACTCACGAAACAGGTATGTATATCAACTAAAGATGGTTTATGGAAGTTATGGCATATTGTTAAAAACCAAAGAACCCAAGTTTTATCCTCTAAATAGCAATAATGGATAGTTTCACTTAGCAGTGAAAAACAGAGGGATTTCATGTGTAAAAGAACAGGCCGGTCTATTGTTTGCTTTGATGGATACTCTAAATCCGTGGTTCTCAACCTTTTTAGTGCCATGACCCCTTGATAAAATTCCCCAAGTTGTAGGGACCCCTAACAGTAAAATTATTTTTGTAGCAAGACAAGTAATTTGTGCCCCTAACCCATAGACATTTAGGGCTCCCTGAGTCCAGTACAGTATTAAAACCCCTTATGGTTCATTTTAGCATGTACCGCTCTTTCTCTTTGTTCTCCTTTTTATCCCTCTCTATCCTAATTCCTTGTTTTTTTTCCCCCATCCCTCTCTCAAGCCTATCTTTCTTATTCTTTCCTCTCCCTTTTTCTTTGTTCCTCCCCCTCTTTTCCTCTCTCTTCCATCAATTCTCTATTTTTATTTCTTATTTTACTCCTTGCTGGCGGAGAGTTGGGATGAGTGGCAGTGCTGGCGGGGGATGGGATGAGTGGTAGTGTGGGGGGGGGGGGGGGTGGCTGGAATTCTGATCAGCCAACTTAAGTGCTCTTGATCAAGATCATCTGCTGATATGAGAGCTGTAGTAGGGACTTTTAATGGCAACTCTAATCACAGGTAGTGTTACTCACTGTGTCTCCGGCTTTGTGGTGTCTCGTAGCAGTGACACTTATGCTGAAATCAGGAAATAGGGCCCCTCCCACTTCGTATTCCTCACCAATCAGCTGACCTCTAGTCTCTGCCCCCCAGCCATGCTGTGAACTGTATGGGCGGCTGCGAAGAGCCTGAGTGGGTGGCCACGGGCTCCAGGGACAGCCCTGCTGGGTGGCCGCGAAAGGCTGGGAGAGCAGTGGGCTTCAGGAACAGCCCAAGATTTGGTGACCCCTTGCAAATCGTCCAGACCCCAGGTTGAGAATCACTGCTCTAAATAGAGATCAGCTATCAATGTAAATCCCAAACCTCCCTAACTAATGTTACTGTTTGGCCTGCATTTGTACATTGAACCACAAACAAAAACTTAAAAGCTTGGATTGGTGGCTTGTGACTTTCATGTCTTTCTTGAATCAGAATGTGGGAAGATCAACTCGGGTTATAACCTTTAGCATCAGAGCTGTCAATCTAACAAGTGCAACTGTTTATGAATGCTGTTTCATTTAAAAGTGGTAGTAAACTCTACCACCATTTTTAAATGGGCACCCTGCCATGTTATGCCATGGTGTGGTAGTGTGCATTGTATACTAGCATATTATGGCAGACTAACCTTTAAAACGGAGCCCACTAGCAGCTGTCACCACTGCCAGCAATCCCATCTTCACCTAGTCTTTCTTCCGGCTTTGTGTTCTCTGGCCATTTGACGTCATTCTTGCACGAATGGAGTCATCATCACAGTACAGCGCTCTTTGCATTCACATCGCATTCACTACATGTGCAGTGACATTGGCTAAGGCCGAGGTGCAAATCTCCTAATTGGTGTGAGCTTAGGAAATAATATCATACCTACAGGTAAAACTTCATAGAAGCTTACCTGTAGGTAGAAGTTTTAAAATAAAGTTTACTAGAGTTCAAGTGCTGTTGGGCAGTTTAATACTCTCTTTATAATATCTAGGGCTGGGGTGACAGGCAGCTGACAGGCAGATCATGATCAAGTCCCTGTCCTGCTGACCCGCAGGTGCTTCTCCCCCGCATGCCCTATTTGCAAACAGCGCAGAGAAGCACTCAAACTGAGAAGCATAGGCAGAGGCATTCCCAGCATGCAGCACTGAGTGCAGTGTGCTGATCTCTGCTGGCCCTCCACTCTAGTGTATTCAAGTGGGTGTTCTTGTGGGTGACATTGTGTGCTTCCCGCATTCTTTCATGTACCATAGTGATCCTTACTGCCTTCCATGTACCATAGTGATCCTTCCATGTACCATAGTGCTTCTTCCTGCCTTCCAGGTGTCATAGTGATGTTTTCTGCCTTCCATGTACCATAGTGATCCTTCCATGTACCATAGTGCTTCTTCCTGCCTGCCAGGTGTCATAGTGATCTTTTCTGCCTTCCATGTGCCATAGTGATCCTTCCTGCCTTCCAGGTGTCATAATGATCCTTTCTGCCTTCCATGTGCCATAGTGATCCTTTCTGCCTTCCATGTGCCGTAGTGATCCTTTCTGCCTTCCATGTGCCATAGTGATCCTTTCTGCCTTCCATGTGCCATAGTGATCCTTTCTGCCTTCCATGTGCCATAGTGATCCTTTCTGCCTTCCATGTGCCATAGTGATCCTTCCTGCTTTCCATGTGCCATAGTGATCCTTCCTGCCTTCCATGTGCCATAGTGATCCTTTTTTCCTGCTTTCCATGTGCCATAGTAATCCTTCCTTCCATATACCATAATGCTCCTTCCTGCCTTCCATGTTCCAAAAGTGATCTTTCCTTCCTGCCTCCCATGTACCATAGTTATCCTTCATTCCTGCCTTCCATGTACCGTAGTGATTCATCCTTCCTTTCTTCCATATACTATAGTGATCCTTCCTTCTTGCCTTCCATGTACCATAGTGATCCTTCCCTTCTGCCTTCCATGTACCATAGTGATCCTTCCTTTCTGTCTTCCATGTACCATAGTGATTTTTTTTCCTTTTTTCATTATACTATAATGTTCCTACCCTCTCTCTCTAAAGGTTGGTCCACACTGCATGCAACCATGCTGCCCTTGTGAGACGCACATGGGTGCCATTCATTGTTAATGGCAGCATATTTGTGGCCACCAAACCACATGGTACTGCAGTACTATGCAGTTTGGTGTGATATGATTTGAGAAAGTAATGCTTTGCAAGGCATCCCCATTCACTTGAATAGGTTGTGGTCAGTGGGCAGCAGTACCCACCAATGCATCAGAATATCACTCCTGCCTCAGCCACAAAGCATAGCGTTACAGATGCAGCATGTGTACACCCCCGGTTTCTGCCTCTGCCGCTAAAGGGAGAGCACTTGGTGACCTGTTAAAACCTTGTGGCTGAGCCACAGTTTTACCACCCCTACAACCACTAGTGTGAATGAGCCCTAAGTGTTATGTTGCATATTTCTGATATTTGAAATACCATTTCCTTCTGATGATCATTTGTTCAAGAAATGCTGCACCGTATCCAGCAACTAGACTCAGCTTCTGTTTATTCCTCTTTTTTTAAGCCACTCCCACTGTTAGGCACAGCTTGACCATGACCAACATTTGCTACTATGTGCTACATGTACTGCAGTGTTTGTTCTCTGGCTCCATCTCAGGGTTCCTCAAGTCCTTCATAATCCTTTGTTTTAAGCTCTCTGTCTATCTTCAGTGTATACAAAACCAGATGTATTGGAAGTATTTTTCTAAATGATTGTGTTGAGGTTTATATGTTTCCCTGAGACTGCAGCTTATGGCACAGCAATCATTGCATTATTTATAGGTACAAGGAAGCCCAGGTTTTGTTTAACCACTGACATAAGCCCCTCCCACTATCACGTTTGGCCACCCCCATCTTTTTGTGTAACGCGCCGCAGGTCACTGTCTCCCTGAAATGTCTTTCGTTTTCAAAGTAAAAAGTTGGGAGGTATGCTAGTGAGGTACTTCAGAAGAGGAGGTAAGGGGCCACTCTGTGCAATATCAATGCACAGAGCAGGTTAAGTATACCACCTTTTTTATAGTTTATCAAACACTCCCATCACTCTAACAGCATAAAACAGCTAATAAAAATATTGTTTAAACATAATCTATGACTTTAAAAATGTTTGTTTGTGCTAGTTTAGTCCAAATGAATGCTTACCTTTGCAGAATGGTCCATCCACTGTGGATGTTGTAAAACAGTGCAGCAGCTTATTCTGCATACAGCAAACAATGCTTTCATCCTACCCAAGTATTAGATACTTTCCTTCCGCACCTGGAAAGAACAAAGTCAATAATGTGACATTTCAGCCATTTAGTCTTTTATTTTTTATTACTGAATAGAATGCGTTCTGTGATTAGTTGATGTGAAGATGGGTGGAGAATGTAATGATCTTCACCTTAGCCAATCAGAGAATGCCACTGTATGCAGCACATACTACTGCAGTGTATTACAGCATCAAAAGCGGTGGCATCATTCTGCAGGTAAGTGTTCATTTGAACCAAGCTGGCCCAAAACAAATTTTTACAGTCGCTGTGAACATGGAATTCTTCAGTATACTCCAAAAAACTTTCTGCATTAAATGCCTTTCCATAACATGCCAGATCATTCCTAACATTGAAGTATTAAGGATATAGGAATGCTCCACCATATCCTGACTGTTTCTTTTCTTTTTTTTTTTTTTATATAGGTGGCTGCGCAACCTTCTTTCGCCATTTGCACCTGATCACATTCAGCAATCACTCTTCCATAAAAACCGTAAGTTATTGTTTAATGTTCCAGTTTTTCTATAGTTATACTTTCTAGTCATGGGTTGCTTGAATCATGTACTGTATACTAATCAGTGGCGGCTGGTGCTCAAAATTTTTGGGGGGGGCGCAAACAAACTGAAAAATTCTGGGGAAAAAAAAACATCAATTGCAGCCTCACTGTGCCATCAGACGCAGCCACTTTGCCCATCAAACACAGCCACTTTGCCCATCAAACGCAGCCACTGTGCCCCAAATGTTGCCACTGTGCCCATTAAATGCTGCCACTGTGCCCCAAGTGCTGCCACTGTGCCCATTGAATGCTGCCACTGTACCCCAAGTGCTGCCACTGTGCCCCAAGTACTGCCACTGTGCCCGCCATCTGCCCAGCACTTATCTTGTCTCTAGTGTGGCGGCAGGCGCGAGCGGTGTCCTCCATTTCATCCTGACCCCGATGTCTTCTCCCGCCCGCTCCTCCTCTCTCCTTCTGCAATGGTTGGACGCCTTGTAGGCGTCCAGTCACAGTGCCTGTGATTTCAGCCAATCAGGTGACAGGTAACACAGACCCGGTAACCTGATTGGCTGAGAGGCGGATCAGTGTTAGGGAAGCGATGTATACGCTTCTCTAACACAACAGCACATTGCGCCTGCTGTTTACCCTTTTGGAAGCCTATTAGAGCCCACGGCTCTAATCAGGACGCCTATTAGAGCTGACAGCTCTAATCGGGCGCTTCCAAAGAAACCCCGCCACTGTAATTCAGATGCCCGGCGCTCGACAAGGGGCTGGACACCTGAATAGGGGGCAGCAGCAGCGACAATAGATAGATTCATGCATTAATCTATCTATTGGTGATAGAGCAGTTCAGGAGAGAGGAGGCGGCGCTCCTGCACCCTCTATGGACGCACCGCTACTGAAACAAATGTTTACACAGAACAATTGTCCTATTACTGCCTCTGGTTGGCAGTAATGTGTATCCAGTGAAATCTCCAATTCTGTGGAACTGATAACAGGAGGATTTGGGCACTGGCATAAAAAAAACAGTTGTATCACAGGGTTGCCAACCCCGGGGACTTTTTTTTTTTTTTTTTACGAATTAAACATGGAAAATTTACTGACAGTACTTTCTTATTTTCCTGACAACCTGAAATATGATGATAAACTCTTACTATAAACTAGCACAATATATACTATATTGTCAAAACTTCAACTCTTCCGGAAAAGCTGTCCACAAGGTTTAGGTGTGTCTATGGGAATGTTTTACCATTCTTCCAGAAGCGTATTTGTAAGGTCAGGCACTGATGTGGACGAGAAGGCCTGGCTTGCAGTCGCCACTGTAATTCATCCTAAAGGTGTTCTGTCGGGTTAATGTCAGGACTCTGTCAGGCCAGTCAAGTTCGTCCATTAGGGGACTCTTAAGGCGTTAACATACCAAGACATTTAGGACAATTTCATGCTCCCAACTTTGTGGGAACAGTTTGGGGATGGCTCCTTCCTGTTCCAACATGACTGCGCACCAGTGCAAAAAGCAAGGTCCATAAAGACAAAGAAGAGCGAGTTTGGGGTGGAGGAACTTATCTGGCCTGCACAGAGTCCTGACCTCAACGTGATAGAACACCTTTGGGATGAATTAAAGCGGAGACAGTGAGCCAGGCCTTCTCGTCCACATTAGTTGCTGACCTCACAAATGCGCTTCTGGAAGAATGGTCAAGCGTTCCTATAGACACTCCTAAACCGTAGATTGCCTTCCCATTAGAGTTGAAGCTGCAAAGGGTGGGCCAACTCAATATTGAACCCTACGCATTAAGACTGGGATGTCAATAAAGTTCATGTGCGTGTAAAGGCAGGCGTCGCAATACTTTTGACAATATAGTGGTGGTGATTGACATTATTTATTTTTATGCTTACGCAGTGTTCTTCCTTCATATAATTTTCGTCTATTAAAGTATAACAGAGTGGGGATGAATTTGAACACCTCCCTTTTTTTTTTTTTTTTTTTTTTTTTTTTTTTTTTTACTGCTGTCTGTGTCCTTGTTAGGGAGATTCACCCTCTGTATTTGTCCTGTTTACCATTATCATTAAAATGTAAATTTTTTTTAACCTGCTGGAACAAATTGGATCATGCTTTGCTGGGGTTTTTTGCCTTTCTCCGGGTCAACTGTGGGTATGGGATTGTGTATATTGTATAATTTTTTTTCTTTTTATTGGTTGAACTAGATGGACTTGTGCCTTTTATTAACCAGGCCAACTACAGTATGTAACTATGTATTTTAATATATTGTCTGTTTTATTTCATAGGGTCAGACCAAGAAAGCTGCTTTTCTTTTCTTCGATTTATTAATGTGTCTCCAGCGGAAATGGCAAATGTAATGCTTCAGGGACACCTAGCCAGGTATCGTCAAACAGTCTATGGGATGTACATCTAAACCTTTAAATTACTTCAACTTCGTAAAAGTATAATGCAGAATAAAGATGTGCATTTAGTTTCGGTCCGAATTTAAATGCGGACAAATTTTTGGTTATTCAGAGATTCAGATGTATTTGAATCTCTGAATAAATAAGTAACAAATTTTGTTTCGTATATTAATTTTCTAACGAATTCCAAATTTTCAGAACAATTCAGATTGGTTGAAGAATGATCAACTGATTAGATTCTGTGTGAAGAATAGCTGGTTGTTAAGCAGCGGGATGGGAAGCTGGCTACTGCGTCCTTAACAACTGATGACTCACATGCCCTCAACACTCTGCTCCCTCCACCCTAGGCAGTGGTTGTGGGGGTCTGTGGGTGGGGGGCTTATTGGAATCTGGAAACCCCCCATGTTAATGAGTATGGGGTACATAATATCCCTACCAACGAAGGCTCCCACTGCCTGACATTTCTGAAATAACTAAGGGGATAGGTCCACCTGGTGTTGTCACCAAGTGCCCCCGCCTTCCTGTGATGTCACTGACCGAGGCATGCTGGGTCAATGACGTCACAAGGAGACGGGGGTCCCCTGATGACATTCCCCTTAGCTATTTAAGAAATCTCAGACCTCGGAGCAGACAGTTGGTGGGAGCCTTTGACAAGAGCACGCTCGCTCGCTCACTTCTCCCCCTCCCCCATTTCCTGGCCTGCTGGGCTGTGGGGAAGAGGCCCTTGTCCCCATCAACATGAGGACAAGATGTTTTGGGGGAGAGGGCAGAGCCTGGTATGTTTTAGAAGAGAGAGGGTGCTTGCTCACCCCCCCCCCCCCCCCTTTATGACCTGCCGGGCTGCATGCTCGGATAAGGGTCTGGTGTGAATTTTTTTAAATCCATACCAGACCCGAAGGGTCACTCTGTTTTTTTTTTTTAATTTGTCATTGCCAGCATTGTTTTGTTTACATTTCAGCTGTCAGTGGGGGAACTCGCTGACAGCTGATGAGTCATCAATTAAAGTGGTTGTAAACCCTTACAAACCACTTTGACCTACATGTAAGCCTAGATTAAGGCTTACCTGTAGGTCCAAGAAATATCTCCTTAACCTACATGGTTAAGGAAAAACTGGGCATATAGCTCAGAACAACCAAAAGGAAAAAACTCAAAGAAATGAGTTTCCTATTAGTTCAGTGGGAACAGGGACTATTGCGGTATCATAAATTAAATTGAAACAATCATTAAAACACAATTACATTTTATTATAATTTGATCCATATAAAAGATAATACAAAAACATTGCTGTAGCAGAACCACATTATTAAATCCAATCAAAGGACCCAATTGGTTCAAATTCTAAACAAATGAATGTTTTACGGAAGTACAGAGATGACGCATAAGTCCGACCGGTTTCGCGGTAATGAGAACACCGCTTCCTCAGGGAACGTCACTTTTATAAATCTAGTACAAAAAATATATATATATGAATATTAAATAATTCCATACATAATATCAGTAAAATTTTTACAAAAGAGGTATCCTACTGATTTTGGAGGCTTTTCACTATCTACATGGTTAAGGAGATATTTTCAAAAATAGGGTGCATGCGCGCCGTAGACAACAGTGAAGGCAAACATGCGCCGGAGTGAGGTCTTCGCTGCTCCGGCCACTCACAGTGCCGGAGCAGCGATACCCAGAAGGAAGATGGACGCTTCGTGCTACAGGGGACAGCAGTGATATCGCTGGCTCCTGTGTCAGGTAAGTGAAATGCATAGTAGTCCATTATGCTTTACCTTTGCATGGAAACAAAGAGGAAGTAAACCCATCAATCATTTTTCAACTGATCCGATTTCGAATCATTCCAAAGACTTGGAATTCGTTAGAAAAATAAACAGAATGAAATTAAACAAAAACTAAACTAAACACATTCGGAAACAGATCAACAAAACTAAATAAATAGCTAAATTAATCTAAACTAATTTTTTCCATTCTGCAAATTTCTAATGCAGAATCCATTTATCTGTAGTTACATTTAGTTTACCGTTAAATATTTTATTTTGCTTTCTAGAGAGAGTGTTTCTCTAGGTACCTTCAGATTACTGGTGCTTACAATTTTATGTGATTTATTATCCTATATGCAGATTAAAAAAATGTATGCCATATGTAGGACTGTGATAAATACACTGTTTACCATTGGTAAGCAATATACAGACTGTGTTTTGCAACACAACTTTAGCATATTTTAGTAGGGATACATTACCTTTCCTCCTTTTTTAATATATTATAACAATCAATAAAGACGTAGCTAATTTGACACCTTAAAGCAGTATTAAACCCAAAACCAAAAATTTTGCAGCTTACAAATCATTAGATATTGTTGCTGTATTCATTTTCTTTGGCCTTTTCCCCCCTGTGTTTTATCCTGGTGATTTGGACAGTAACACACCTCCCGTATTAGTTAGACATAGCTCTGGATGACTGAGCACAGGAGGCAGACAGCAGTATTGGGGGACAGTAGTGTAACTGTATTAGCAGATTTAGACATACTAACAAACTCAAGTCAAACTCCAGCTTTTTTTTTCTTTTGTGATAAAGGTTTTGCATGAATAAAAGAAAGCTGATCATTCCAATAACCCCTGCAAGCGTTAAGTGGTTTGTAAACTGATATATTCTGGTAGATAGCCTATGCTTTTGAAAAACAATAGGCTTGCTGGCTGGATCACCAGATTAAAATAGAAGAAAGAAAGTCTAAAATAGGTGGTTGTAGGTTCTAGGGATCTGAATAGGACTAGTGTACTATGCATTATTTTACACCACTGACAGAGTACACATTGCACCAGTATGATGTGAGCATGCTGACCTCTTTATCTGCATAGAATTTTTGCTTTCTATCCAGTGATACATGCAATGCAAATGATTAGTACTTTTTCTGAATAGATTTAAGTAAGCATATGTATTTTTTCCTCAGATGGTTAGCTCTTTTCCTGTCTCTGAAAGCTGCCTATAGGCTCCACCATATTCGTTTCTGGAAGGAGAAGAGCAAGTCTGAAACTGCAAATGCCTACCTATCCAAAAGTGATTTCATCCTCTGGGTCAACTTCCCGCTTTCCTTTCCCAGCATCCACAGTTCTCCTAACTTAAAGGTAATAATTGTTTTGATATATATATATATATATATATATATATATATATATATAACAATGTTATCATATTTATGCTACTGAAAAACGATATACTAAGGCTCCATGCAGACTGGAGCTCAAAAAAGCTGTTTCTGGACGCCAAATAACTGGCAGAAAACGCTGGTTGAAAAACGTGATTTTATCAGCGTTTTGCACTGCCATTAATGCACGTTAAGCGGTGCTAGCTTTTAGCAGCATTTCTCTGCCTCTATTCAAAAATAAATGGTTCCCTATGGAAGCCCATTGATTTGAATAGAAGTCGGATCATCATGATTCGACATATGGTGCTACTTGTGTGCTGAGGATAAAGGGGAGCCCTCTCCAAAAAAAAAAAAAAAAGGCGTGTGGTCCCCCCCCCCCCCCCCAGACGATACCAGACCCTTCTGTCTGGTATGGATTTTAAGGGTAACCCTCTTCGCTGAACCCTTATCCGGGGGTCTCTTCCGACTTCGGGGGTCTCTTCCTCCTCTTCTGCACGCTCCGGCCTCTTCTGCCAGGCTCCTCAGCTATCTTCTGCTCTTTTGCCCACTCTTTTGCTAGTAGTGGCCCGGTCTTCTCCGTCGCCTTCTTCTCTCTTCTTACAATGTTGACACACTCTCTCCCTCTGAAATGCCGGGTGCGCGGTGCGCAACGACTTATATTAGCATGGGGCGTGGTCTCCGGGTGATGTCATCTGGTGACCCCATCCCCTTATGACGTCACCACCCAGGGCATGATGGGGCGATGGCTGAGGAGCCTGGCAGAAAAGACTGGAGAACGTAGAGAAGAGGCTGGAGAGAGCGGAGAAGAAGGAAGAGGCCCCCAAAGTCGGAAGCTGCCTAATAAATTACTTTAAAAACCTGTGTAGTGTGTTTTATTTTTGACACTTTTTAAGGTGAATGGGTAGGGTACAATGTACCCCATACTCATTCACATAGGGTGGGGGGCCGGGATATGGGGGCCCCCTTATTAGTGTATTTTTAGCATTTAACAAAATGGAAAGTAAATGATCAGAAGAGATACAATAATATTTACATTTATGGTGTGACCAGCCTTTGCTTCAAAACAGCATCACTTCTTCTAGGTACACTTGCACACACTTTTTGAAGGAACTTGGCAGGTAGGTTGTTCCAGATATGTTGGAGAACACTAAAGATAGTTCTTAATGACATTAGATGTATGCTTGGGTTGTTGTCCAGCTGCAGAATATATTTGGGGCCAATCACATGACTCCCTAATGGCATGATGAATAAATATCTGCCTGTATTTCTCTGAATATAAAAATGGATCTGAATATGGTATTTTCGGTTCCTTAAAAGCTCCCTCTGAACGGACTTGGTGTTTCCCATTGGGTGATCTGGCAAGTAAAGTAGCCGCTATCAGGCATGTATCTGAGTTGGTGGAAATCTAAATTCTTGTCTTGCATAAGGACAAAGTGGTCCTGAGACCCATTTCCTTTTTTCTCCTCAAGGCAGTCTCTTCCTTTCACTTTAATGAGGATATTGTCCTCTTTCCTGCTCCAAAACACTGCCTGGACGTGGTCAGAGCAGTAGGGTCTAACTAGCTGCAGTATCTTCCTCCAGTCCTTCAGTTTTAGGCAGAACATGTTTTTCCATTATTATACTGGTGTTATTTCTGGGACAGTTATGAATTTCTGAAAGTTTCTTCAGTAAATATAGTTAATGGCATATTCTGGTCAGATTTGAAGATATTTGACAGCTCTCCAATTAGCCAAGCAATGCAGGCTTCCATGCTCAGCTATACTGGTGCTTTTTCTGCCTCCAGTTCACACAGGACTTAGGCCCCTATGTCTGCAGATTTTTTATGGAGTTGTTGGTCCAGGTCTCAGACGGTTCTTCTGTCCCAGTCTGGTTTATGGTTTCTTTTGTTTGCTACAGAGCATATTTACTACAGAAAACTGTAACTGCATGACCATTTTGTGGGGAGTTAAATGTCTCCTAAGGGTCCTTTCACACAGGGCGGATCAGTGATGATCCGCCCTGTGGATATCCGCTTGCTCAGTGGGGATCACCGGAGCGATCTCGGCTGAGCAGGAAGATGACAGGTCTGTCTCTGCACACTGCACAGGGATGGACCTGTCACAGCGCCACTCTCCCCTATGGGAGAACGGGTGACGACAGACCACAGTGTCCGTCGTCATCTGATCCGATGATGGATGGAAAAATAGCTTTTCCCTCCGTCACACTTTTTCGGATCGGAGCGGCTCGGATGTCAGCGGACATGTCACCACTGACATCCGACACTCCATAGAGCTCTATGGAGCATCCGTTCAGGTCCGCCTGAAAAACTGACAGGCGGACCTGAAAGGGTCGTCCATGTGAAAGGGGCCTAAGCCTGTTTTTTTAAAAACGTTTGTTTTATTGTTGATACAAGCAGGATCTTAGCTGACTGATTGCTTTATATGCATTTATCCATATGACCCTAAATAACTTTTTGTTGTCAGGAACTCAGGTTTACAGGTATGATTATAAATGTTTTAATTTAAGAAAGGCTATCTAGTAATTTAGCCTGTTTCAATGTGTGCATTTTTGTGTTTTCTTGGCAGTTAAACCCTCGATCTGAAAGTTTATCTTTATATTCAGGTCACTGAGAGGAGAATAAATGAGCTTGCTTCTTGGCAGGAAAGCTCTTTCTCAGCCTTTGTTTGCTGTATTTGTAATATTAGGAGAAGAGGGCTTCTTAAGATATAAGATATTGCTTAACCATTCTCCTTCAAGCTTCTTGCACAATTCTTTTACAGCAGATGCTCCTTTCTGCAGCTTCTCTTGGGTTGACCTTTGCCATTTTGTGCAGTTATCTGATCCTTTCACTTTTGGTAAACTGATCCTTCCATAGCTAGGGAGAGGAAACTATACAGTGGGTAGCGTCTGTGGTTCTTGTCCAAGCATTAAATAATTAATGTTTTTTTTTGTCTACACAATATATGTTTTGGGCGCTTACAGAAGTGACTGAACTGTATATGCTGTCAAAAGACAAGCCTAAATTTGCTTCCCCCACGGTTTATTTTTCTAATTGTCTGTAAAATAAAGTCAGAATATCTAATAGCTATTTAAAATAAACCCTTTTTTTTAAAATGAGTCCTAAAAAAAAGTAATTCAAATATGTGTATATGTTATGTCTTATTTTGTTTTTTAGAGGTTAGTTTTCACTTGCCACTGTAAGCCAGTCTCTGGATGTACAGACCACGTGTTATATCAACCAAGCACTGGCCAGCCACGTGTTCTTCACTGTCAGATTACAGAAATGCCTTTATTCTTGAGTATCTCAGCACCAGTGGTAAGTATTCTGTTACCATCTATCTTACTGAACATTGTGGGGAGGTGCCAGTGACTAGTGTTGGAAGTTATTGTTAAAGTTATGTACATTTGAGACTAGAAACAGCAATGTAACCAAGTGTCCTTAATACATGAAAAAAAAATTGTAAATAAAGGTGTTTTCAACTTGAACCCAAATAAGAAAAATCTCATACATTTTCGCTGGTAGTGATTTTTATTACTTTGAAACAAGGTAAATATGTAAAGTGGGCAAAAGTGAAGCAGATGAATGTGGATATTTGGACTTTTCGTTTATACATGCTGCAAAGTGGAATGATGTATATTTAAATAATTTTTTTTCTCACCGACATCACAGTCAAGCCTATATGTGTCGCTTTTCTAGAACTGCAGAATCATATTTACAAAAGCTTCTTTAAAGGGAACCTGTACTGTAATATGTAGTCCGCTATTTCAGATCTCCTCTTAAAATGCTATCTATTTGCCTGCATCTGGCTTCAAAACATTTTAAGTCAGTGACCAGTATGAAGCAACTAAAGGCTGAGCAAGAACTCTTTATCTGCATGTTTGTTTCTCTTATATTCACCTACTGACACAGCTTCTCTCTTTAGAACATTGGGTTGCCATGCCACCTTCAGGAGAGGACTAGTCATTACATGATAATAAAACTAGAACTTTCTAGTTCCGCCCACGGGGCGGTCCCTTAGGTAACAACCCCTCAGCATGCTACTGCAGCCTCAGTTTTATTTTGCCTAGTGAAAGAGAAGGACCTAGGAAACCTGACGGATCCAGTGATCTGCTATCAACAGCCGGCTGGGTGACAGGCTGGATACCCTTATCCTTGTAGTCTCCCCAGCCTGGCCATTGAGCATGTGCAGGTCGCAGCTACGCGCTAGGCCGGCCACGACGAAACCTCAGCTCCAGAGGTGGTCAGTGAGCGTTTATGTTCCGGGGTGCACATATGACCAGGCTACTGATGTCTGCGTCACAGTGTGCCAAGGCCAGCAGCCACCCTGTACTGATCAGAGAGTGGGTCTGTAATGGAATGTCTCCCAGCTCTTCAGGTCTGGTAAGTACAGCTCTCCTTGCCTCGGTGGGGCTGAGCAGCTGGGCGTTCCCTGGGAGGTCGAATCGGGGGTCCCTCACCTCCCTCTCTTCTCTCCCCTGTCCCTATCTTCCCTCCCCCCTCCCAGTGGGGGATGCTGCATGTGGCTGCTGAGCAGTGTGTGTGTACAGGGGCTCTCCGGGGGGCGCTCACCTGTGGGAGGGCTGCGCTGGCTGGCTGTGTCCTGAGTCCTGTTTCTCATGTCCCTGGAGGTGCATGTGAGGCTGTACCTGTGTCCCTTGCAGCGCTGATCACCGGCATTTGTTTCAGCTATGTCCCTCATGGTTTCAACATCAGTGGCCATCTTAGGTGTGGGCAAGGGAAAGCATGCTCTCCTGGGCTTCGGCGGCCCATTTTCCCTGTGATATGTCCTTATACTGGACGCCGGTGGCCATTTTTTAGAAACCTGAACACATTTTTCAGCTTTCTCTAGCGGCAGCATTTGTCCCTGTGCTCCGGTGGCCATTTTTCCTGTGTTTTATGTCGTTATACTGGACGCTGGGGGGCTATTTTCTTTGAGCCTGAGCACATTGCAGAGCGGTTTCAGCGCCATTAGCAGCAGCTTCCACTGACCGAGCTGATTCCTCTGCACCTGGGAGCCAACAGAGACCACAGGCACTACCTGCTGGATAGGGCAGAACCTTTCAGGATGGAGAGTCCTGGGGGAAAGAGCCCCTCAGCCGGCAGCAGTAAGGAGGGTGCGACTGTCACTGTCCTAAGTCCCCTTTTGGGTGGCAGACAGGGTAGGGTCAGCATGGCCTCAGAAACTGGGTTTCTTTCCCCGAAATCCAGGCAATTGAACCGGTTCGCCTACGGAATGCTCAGCGCCCTTGTAGGCGGTCGTCAATTCATTCGTTGCCAAGATGGAGGCGGTGCGTGGGCACAAGGTGCTATAAAGTGGCCCCTGCCCCCCTCCCCCATCTTCTGGGGAGAACTCTGACGCAGACTAGGGCCCTGCTGAGGCTGCTGACCCCTGCTCTGTCGTTTCAGATGATGCTGACCAGGGCCATTTGGATAGTGAGGATGAGTCCCCGTCCGGGTCCGTGCGCGATAAATCGCTTGTTGGAGCACTTATCACAGCTGTGCGTGATACCCTGAAGATTCAGGAGCCGGCAGATCCCTCTGCTGATGTAGCGGTCCCTTTTGGGTCCTGTAAGCCAGCCCGTTCACCCAAGGTGTTCCCGTATCTGACTTATTTTGACAAATTCATTTACAAGGAATGGGGTCGACCGCAATGGACCTTTTCGGTCCCCAAATACATGGCGATGCATTGCCCCTTTGAGGAGAGCCTTCTCAAAAAGTGGTCGGCTCCTCCGGTCATGGACCCCCCCAGTATCCAGGTTAAACAAAGTAACCACGATCCTGGTAGAGGGGACTCCTGCATTTAAGGATCCCACGGACAGGATGGCCGAGGCAGTGGCTCGTTCCTTGTTTATGGTTGTGGGGTCAACCGTGCGACCAGTACTGGCATCTGCACTTGTGTCGCAGACACTAACTGGGTGGGTAAAACTATTGCACCACGAATTGGGAGAACAGCAGGCTTCTCCTGTCTGCGTGGAACTAGCAGACCAACTAGTGCATGGCCTTAAGTATGTTTGTGACGCAGCCCTGGATACCCTCCCCCTGTTATCCAGGGCTGCAGTGGTGCTGAGGCGCCTCATTTGGTTGAAATGCTGGTCTGACCAGGCATCCAAAAAAGCCCTGACGGATCTTCCCTTCCTTGGCAACCGGCTCTTTGGAGCCTCTTTGGATGACATTATTAAGAATGCCACAGGTGGTAAGAGTACTCTACTCCCACAGTCCATCAAGGCTAAGGAGCCACGCCATAGGCAAGGGCTCTCTTTTTCTGCTCACAAACGGCTTTTTCGTCCGCTCTGAGCTTCAGCTAAACGTCCCCAGCCCGACAGGAAGACCACGGAAGGACAGAAATGTCCCTGGAACCGCAAGCCTAAAAAGCCTGTGAACAAAAGTGCTACCGCATGGTTTGCCCCCACCCATGACTCGTGTAGGGGGTCGCCTTCGGGAGTTTGCAGCCCGGTGGTCCTCTCGATTGTCCGACCAATGGGTCTGCGATCTGATTTCCTAGGGCTACAAGATAGAGTTCCTCTCTTGGCCGCAAAACAGATTCTTCCCCTCAAGCATACCCGTTCTCCCGGCTCGCCGGGAGGCCTTCTTGGGGGCAGTAAGGGACCTTCTGAATCGCGGGGTGATTGTTCCTGTTCCGGAATCGAAATGTTTCCAGGGGTTCTACTAAAACCCATTTGTAGTTCCCAAGAAGGAAGGGGTACATCCAATCACTTTGTGAAAGTGCAGAGGTTCAGAATGGAATCGGTTCGCTCAGTAGTTGCTGCACTCCATTAAGGGGACTCCCTGGCGTCCTTAGACATCCAGGATGCGTACCTGCACATACCCATATGCCTCCGGCATCAAAAGTTTCTGCAATTGCAGTCGGGGAAGCCCACTACCAGTTTGTGGCTCTCCCTTTCGGTTTGGTATCAGCCCCCCCCCCCCCCCCCGAGTCTTTTTTTTATTTTTTAACTTTATGTTTATTTTATTTTCAAGTTTACAAAACAACATACACCTCATACTTTTTACAATATTAAAAGAAAAAATTATAGAGGGAACATTTAGAGTCCCTCTTCATGAACAATTATGCTTATTTATAACAATCTTCCCCACTAAGCTAGCATACCACCCTTCCATACTTCCATTACCTCCACCACTCACCACTCCATTCATCACTCAGCAAGATACTTAGCCTTAGTCCCTCACAATTTATTAGGCCTCGTCCTTACATGTCTTTATTCCTCCACTCTTTCTTGTTCCACATCTTCCAAAGGTATCTTTACCAAGGTGTTGTCTCCTGGGTTGGCGTTGCTACGGCAACGTGGGATCGCGATTGTGGGTTACCTAGACAATCTCCTCCTGAGAGCTTCTTCTGCCTCAGAGTTAGAAGAGGATGTGGCGATCACCATGCAGACCCTGCAAGAATTTGGGTGGCTGTTGAACCTTAAAAAGTCGGTGATGGTACCGACTCAGCTTTTGGAGTACGTATGCTTCCTGCTGGACTCCAGGGAAGTGACAGTGTTTCTCCCTTCAGACAAACTGCAGACTCTCAGCCGCGGTAAAACTGCTGATGAACCGCAAGTGGCTGTCGCTGCGCTTCTGCATGCGAGTCCTGGGACTCATGGTGGCCTCCTTCGAGGCAGTACCATATGCCCAGTTCCACACCGGAGTCCTGCAGAAGGAGATCTTGACAAAGTGGGACAATCTCCATTGTCCCTGGATCGACAGATCCAGGTGAGCCAGTTAGTCAAGGGTTCCCTGATCTGGTGGCTGAGGTCCCCGGTGCTTCATTTCAGAGGTAGGAATGACTTCCCGAACTGGAGGGTGATAACAACGGACGCCAGCCTATTCGACTGGGGTGGAGTGATTCGAGTTTAGTCGACTCAGGGCCTCTGCTCAACAGAGGAATCCAAGTTGCTGATCAGTCTGCTCAAACTGAGAGCGATCAGGCTATGCCTCTCCACATGGCCAATGAGACTGCAAGGGCGTACGATCAGGATTCAGTCAGACAACGCCACTGCTGTGGCATACGTCAATCACCAAGGTGGAACAAGAAGCTCGGCCACCACACGGGAGGCCGCTCACATACTTCGGTGGGCAGAGCGACATGTACCGGTCCTGTCGGCCATTTACATCCCGGGTGTGGAGAACTGGCAGGTGGACTATCTAAGTCGTGAAATGCTGGACCCAGGAGAATGGGCGCTGCCTCCAGAGGTGTTCAGGCTACTGTGCCTGCAGTGGGGCACACCAGACGTGGATCTTCTGGCCTCCTGTCTCAATCAGAAGGTGCCGAGATTCATGTCCAGGACAAGAGATCCGTGGGCAGACGTGTCAGATGCGCTAGTGGCTCCGTGGGATCAGTACCAGCTGATCTACGCCTTTCCTCCACTGAAACTGTTACCACGTCTGCTTCGCAGAGTGGAAGCCGAGGGGATCCCAGTAATCTGGTTGCCCCAGATTGTCTTTGGTATGCAGACCTAGTGCGCCTGGTGGCAGACGCTCCCTGGCGACTGCCGTTGTGAGAGGACCTTCTGTCTCAAGGTCCGAATCTCCATCCTGCTTTACCATCGCTGGCTTTAACGGCATGGCTATTGAGAGCCAGGTGTTGAGGAACCTGGGTCTGTCAGACTCGGTGTTCCCAACTAAGTTGAGAGCACGGAAATCTTCTTTTCTGAAGAAACTATGAAACTATATATCTTCGTACCTGGAAGGCCTACATCTCCATATGCAAGGAGGAAGGATGGCATCCACGCTCCTTTTCTATATCCAGGATCCTGCTGTTTCTTCAGCAAGGGGTGGATCAGATTTTGGCGTTAAGCACCATTAAAGGACAAATATCAGCTTTAGCTGTCTTTTTTCAGCGACCCCTGGCGTCTCACTCTCTAGTGAGTACTTTCGCTCATGGGGTGCGACATGTAGTTCCTCCGGTTGCGTCCACCGTTACCCCCGTGGGATCTGAACCTGGTATTATCGGCGCTTCAAAAACCGCCATTTGAAAATATCAGAGAGTTTCCCCTGTTGACTCTTTCCCAGAAAGTGGTCTTTCTAGTGGCCATCACATCGGCCAGGAGGGTTTTGTAACTGGCGGCCTTGTCCTGCAAGTTGCCCTTGGACGTCCCAATGGTCTAAAGAGAGAACCTGTGTCAGTCGGTGAATATAAGAGAAAATAGGATTTTTTGTACTCGCCGTGAAATCCTTTTCTCTGTAATTCACTGACACAGCACCCACCCCTCATATTTTTCTTTACGTTATACTGCTTGTTGACGTACTGAGGCTGCAGTAGCATGCTGAGGGGTTGTTACCTAAGGGACCGCCCCTTAGGCGTAACTAGAAAGTTCTAGTTTTATTGTCACATGTTAACATGTAATGCCTAGTCCTCTCCTGAAGGTGGCATAACAACCTAATGGTCTAAAGAGAGAAGCTGTGTCAGTCGGTGAATTACAGAGAAAAGGATTTTACGGTGAGTACAAAAAATCCTATTTTTATGCAAATCAGTATTTATTAGTAAGGAGGTCAATACAAAAGTGTGATCAGGAACACATCCATGGCACATAGCCCTTGTACACACGATCGGAGATTCCGACGGAATGTGTCCGATCGGAGCGTTTTGTCGGATATTCCGACTGTGTGTGGTCTGCATCGGACTGTTTCCGTCGGAATATCCGTCGGACCAAATTTTCCAACTTGCCGGAAATATTTTCCGACAAAATGCTCCGATCGGACATACTCCGATCATGTGTAGAGAATTCCGATCGGACAAAGTGCCACGCATGCTCAGATCAAATTCCTACATCAAAGCTATTGGCTACTAGCCTGAACGTAGTCCCATCGTAACGAAATTACGTCATCACGTTCTGAACGGTTGGATTTTCCGACAACTTTGTCTGACCGCGTGTATGCAACAGTTTCGGACAAGATCCGTCGGACAAAATCCGACGGATTTGGTTGTCGGAATCTCCGACCGTGTGTACAAGGGCATAGTGTTCATAGCAGATGCACGTTCCAAAAAAAATGATACAGTGCAGCGACGTAGCCAATCTAAAAATACACAAACAACATGGCAAACGATAAGCACAAAGAGCCAGCGGCTGGGCAAATTTACCCCCACATTTTAGAAACCATATACTGGGAAGTAATTAAGGGTGAGGCTAGAGTAAAAAAAAAAAGGGGGGGGGAGGGGGCGGGTGGGCAGCTCAGACACACAATTCCTGTTCCAGTAAGGGACTGAACTTTTCAAGGGAAGTATTGTTTGAACTTAGGCGGATTAACAAATATCTACCAAGACATCCAAACTACACTAAATTGTTCTGTCTTGAGCGACCATACGTTCCATTCGTATTAGCTCACTCAGTACCTAGGGACCAGTAGGAGGGACAATCTGTGACTTCTATACTGGGGAATGACTGGCGGAGGTCATCAGGGGGATGTAAAGCAGTGTGTTTCACAGATTTTGCTGCACCTGGAATCATGGACAGCAAAGCTACCTGCGGGGTATTTGTATAATTCATGAGAAAACAATCATCATACAAGTTAAAGATCGTATCCCAATATTGTTAATTGGTGGACAGCTCCACCAAGATGTGGATAGAAGAGCCTTCGCGTCTAATGCCGTGTACACACGTAGCCGACTATCCGGCGGACTTAGTTCGCCGGACTTTCCGATCGGGCTACTTGCCCACACACGGCACTTTTTCAGCGGACTAATACGGCGTACTAAGTCCGCCGTACTATCCGCCGTACTTTTGAAATGAACGGACTCGCCCACACACGCGGAGGAAAGTCCGCTCATTTTGAGCACATCTCCAGGTAGGCAGGGCCCGCAAAGGAGACGTTGCTAGCCCCGCCTCCTGGTATGGACTTAAAGGGGAACCCCAACGCCGAAAAAATCGGCGTGGGGGTCCCCCCCAGGTCCACATCAGACCCTTGTCCGAGCACGCTACCCGGCCGGCCAGGAAAGGGGGGGACGATCAAGCGCCCCCCCTTCCTGAGCCATACCAGGCCGCGTGCCCTCAACATGGGGGGGTGCCTTGGGGAAGGGGGGGCATGCGCCCCCCCCCACCCCAAAGCACCTTGTCCCCATGTTAATGAGGACAAGGGCCTCTTCCCGACAACCCTGGCCGTTGGTTGTCGGGGTCTGCGGGCAGGGGGCTTATCGGAATCCGGGAGCCCCCTTTAATAAGGGGGCCTCCGGATACCGGCCCCCCACCCTATGTGAATGAGTATGGGGTACAATGTACCCCTACCCATTCACCTGTAAAATAAAGTACAAAAAAACACAACACACAAGGGTTAAAATAGTTTATTGCACAGCTCCGGGGGTCTTCTGTCTTCGGGGGTCTTCTCGCCGGACTCCTCCGCTATCTTCTTCTAGCTCTTTTACTAGCGGAGGAGCCCGGCTTTCTTCCTCGCCGCCGCCCTCTTCTTCCGACTTCGGGGGTCTTGTCCCCCTCTTCGGTTCTTCTGCCGGGCCACCGCGCCTTCTTATAGCTCTTTTACAGGCGGTGGCCCGGTCTTCTGTCACCACTGTCGTCGCCGCCTTCTGTTCTTCTCTTCAGATGTTGCCTCGTCGCTCCCTCCGCTCACAATGACGAGGACCGGGCGCGCGGCGACTTATATAGGGACATCGCTGGATGATGTCCCCGCCTATTATGATGTCACAGTCCCAGCATCCTCTGGGACTGTGACACCATAATGGGCGGGGACATCATCCGGTGAGATTTCAGAAGGAGGACGCCGGTCACGTGATGAGGGTGTGTCCGAAATTGCCATTTTCAAAGTGGGCAGGCAGCTGTATTTGCCATTACCACAATGCTATCAATGAGCATGGAGCGGTAGATGCTGGGAGCACAGCGTCATCGCATCCAGGAAGTAAATGCTTGTGGGCTTCAAACACCCACAGTGAAAACGGAAACCGCCGGACTGCATTTTTAAAAGTTATCCTTACAAATGAAATCGTCACGCCGGGGGTTAAAAAGACGCCGATCGTGACTACAAAGACACCTTAGGAATCGCACACCAGTGACACAGGTAGAAAAAAAAAATCGGCAGCGGAATCCCGCTTTAATTAGGATACACTAATTTCTCAACAAATTTACCCTCTTACCTGTCAATAAAGGCCCAAGAGGACAGGAACTGTCTCTTGTATCCCAACAATCACCAAACTAGATGGAGCCCACAAGCATACTAAACTAGAGCCTTGCCCTTGCAGTGTCTTCTGATGTTTGAGAACTGCATTGAGTAGTACAGTGTTACTCGAATTATATTCCAGGCTTTGCTTGTCTTCAGCTGAGAGAACTTGCAATAATTTAAGACTTTACATAAAGTCTCAGAAACCTTTCATTTAGATTTTCATGTTATATACTTTGAATAACATGACATTGATCTATTATTTAGCATTGTAAAAGAACATATTCAACACTTTTTTGTTTTTTCAATTATTCCAGAAGAAAACAAAAAAGGGCTTTGGGAAAAAAACACAACATTTTTCCCCCCACAATTTTTCAGATTTTTTTTTTTCCAGGCCTTTTTATCCCTAGTCGAGACGCATGTTTGTTTTGGTTCTTTTTCAAAAGAAGAAAACGCATTGCATGCTCATATTTAGTGTCTGGGCACTTAAACACCCTTCCTGCCCAGACCAATTTTCAGCTTTCGGTGCTCTCACACTTTGAATGACAATTACTCAGTCATGCAACACTGTACCCAAATGAATTTTTTGTCCTTTTTTTCCCACAAATAGAGCTTTCTTTTGGTGGTATTTGATCACCTCTGGGGTTTTTATTTTTTGCGCTATAAATGAAAAAAGACCGAAAATTTTGAAAAAGACGCATATTTCTTTGTTTCTGTGACAGAATTATGCAAATTATTAATTTTTCTTCATAAATTTTGGCCACAATTTATACTGCTACATATCTTTGGTAAAAATAACCCAAATTAGTGGATATTATTTGGTCTTTTTGAAAGTTAGAGAGTCTACAAGCTGTGGTGCGAATCGCACAAAATTGATCACATCTGATGTACTGTTGGACTATCTCGCTTCTTGTGACCCGAACAAGTCAGGAAAGTACAAATACCCCCCAAATGACCCCTTTTTGGAAAGTAGACAATCCAAGGTATTTAGTAAGAGGCATAGTGAGCTTTTTGATGTTGCCATTTTTTTCCCACAATTCTTTGCAAAATTAAGATTTTTCATTTTTTTTTCCTCCACAAAATTGTCATTGTAATAGGTTATTTCTCTCACATGGCATGTGTATACCACAAATGACACCCCCCAAAAAATTCTGCTACTCCTCCTGAGTATTACAATACCACATGTGTGGGACTTTTTCACAGCCTGGCCACATAGAGAGGCCCAACATGCAGGTAGCGCCATCAGGTGTTCTAGGAACATAAATTACACATCTAACTTGTTGACTATTTATTACACTTTTGAAGCACCAGGACAATGACACGTGACACTGATGACAGATGGCACTGATACGTGGCAATGATGACACTTATACGTGGCACTGATGGCACGTGGCACTAATATGTGGCACTGATGACAGATGGCACTTATACGTGGCACTGAAGACACGTGGCACTAATACGTGGCACTGAAGACACGTGGCACTAATACGTGGCACTGATGACAGATGGCACTAATACGTGGCACTAATACGTGCCACCGATGACAGATGGCACTAATACATGGCACCGATGACGCGTGACACTGATGACAGATGGCACTGATAAGTGGCATTGATGACACGTGACACTGACAACAGATGGCACGTGACACTGACAGGTGGCACTGATGACAAATGGCACTGATACGTGGCACTGATGACAGATGGCACTAATACGTGGCACTGATGACAGATGGCACTATGTGGCACTGATGACAGATGGCACTTATACGTGGCACTGGGGACAAATGGCACTGACAACAGGTGGCACTGGGGGCAGGTGGCACTGGGGCGGATGGCACTGGGGCGGATGGCACTGGGGCGGATGGCACTGGGGCAGGATGGCACTGCTGGGGGAGGAAGGATGGCACTGCTGGGGGAAGAAGGATGACACTGTTGGGGGAGGATGGATGGCACTGCTGGGGGAGGATGGCACTTTTTTTTTTACTTTTTTTTTTTTTTTTAGCAAAACAAAGGAAAGCAGAATGGCTGCCGCTGCAGCCGTTCATCTCTCCCCTCTCATACTCCGTCTGTGTGAGGAGGGAGAGCGGCGCTGAGAGATGATCTCATATGTTTACATATGAGATCATCTCCCATTGGACATGCCGATCGCGCTGTAAACGGCCGCTGTGATTGACCGTCTACAGCAATCTGTGTTTGCCTGTCCCCGGGGGACATGGCGAACACAGAACTTCCGCGATGCGCGCCCGCGGCGGCGCGCATTGCGGAAGTAAACATTAGGACGTCCAGGGACGGCCTCCCGGACGAACGCACCTGCCCTACGGCCGTCATTCGGCTATAGGGCTGGCGCGAGGTGGTTAAACTCAGTGAAGATTTAATAGGTGAAACACTCAGGAAAACAGAGTATTAGGGAAAAAGTAAATAGTTTAAACATTTTAAAAATAGTAGAACTGGTGAACAAAAACAGATGCTGGAAATAAGTAACATTTTTGAAATATCCCTTATGTCTAAGGGTCCTTTCCAATCAGGGCTGCCTGCCCATTTTTCAGCTGGGCAGTCAAATGTAAACAGATGTATGTTCTTTTTACATCCATCTAGGTATAGGAACAGTGTCCTTTTCCATTTTTTCAGGCCTAATCAAGACAAATTGAAGGTAGCTGATATAAACTGATGTAAACTGATGTGCATAATTTTACATCCATCCTGGTCCAGAAAAAATGGAAAATGACTGCATCCTTTTCCATTTTTCCTGACCTAAACATAATAAAATGGTGGTAGCCTTATGTAAACTGGTGCAAGTCTGTTTTCATCCGGGTCCCCATCGATCTAATAAGGGTCCATAGAGATCCACTGTCAAAATGCAGAAAGAAACGAAACCGGTATGGATATTACGGTGACATTCATACCATTCTGCTCTGATTCAGCAGAGGGCACAGATTCACTGCTGAAGTGACTGGACAAAGCAAGAACTCATTTGGTTACATTAGTCATTAGTGATTTAGGAGTCTAAAATGGGAATACTTTGCAATAAAAAGCTGTACTTATGTTCGGAATTAAGTAATAACACTTGATTTGCTTCATTTGAGCAGAGCTTTGGATTGTTAGATATATTTTACAAAAAATTCTACTATGGTAATACTATTCAAAATATAGTTTAATAATTATCATGTTCAGATTGCAACAACAAAAACCTGTGGGCACGTTTATAGCTGTAAAGTGGAAACATGAGTATGAAAAGGAGATACCTCGCCCATCACGATTCATAACAAAACCTAATCTCAGGCACACACCTTTTGTTGACTTTTCTTTATTGTTCAATAAAACATAGCATTGTGGACTTATAAAAAGAAGTAATCGTGTACACTCATATACTCATCACCCACAGCTGTTATCACACTAAATACAGGCCCTCAGTCTGCCACCTGCTGAAAAGATAAGAGATATCCTTCTCCCACTGTATATCTTATTGACTTTTGTTTTTAATCAGGATGAAAACTGTGGTGTATATATACTGTATGTACATACAGCGTGTGTGTGTGTGTGTGTGTGTGTATATATATATATATATATATATATGACATCGCATGTGATTCACATGCAATGTCTGTGCGATGCGAATTCAGCCAAACAGTTGTATGGCTGGACTCGCATTGGATTCGCAGAAAAAAAGTGCAGGGACTTTGTTTTTTACCCATACTGGAATCTGATCGCCTGGGTGTTCTCATCCAGGCGATCCGATTCCTGTCCAAATCCACAGTTCACTCTGCGATCTGTGAACCGATCTGGGAGTGTCATTAACATTGTATTGACACCCGTAGCATTTCACAGAGTGTAAACTGCCTGCAGGAGAGAGGCGATGCTGGAATAGAGCTGGTTCCCGCATCGCTACAGTGTGAACCTAGGCTCAGAGTTGGAGCTTAACCACTTCCCGGCCACCCTATTTAGGATTGAAGTTCGCAAGTTGGCTCTGTTATCCTGACTGAGTGTCATATGATGTCCAGCAGGATAAGCTGTTCGTGCGAGCCCCCAGGGGTGCGCAGTGTGGCGGTTGGTGGTGCTGTGTGTGGGTACAACATAGGCTTTTAACCACGTGATCAGATGTGACCAATCCCAGCAGTAACCAGCAAGTGACGGCTATCGGCTTTCCTCAGGTTTTCCCTGACAGGGAGAGCCGATAATAATCAGTGCATTGATTATCAGCACAGCCCCCATCAAATGCAAATCAGTGCCCATCAGATGCTAATTAGTGCCCATCAAAATGCCAATCAGTGTTGCATATCAGTGCCAGCTATAAGTGCTGCATATTAATGCCACCTTACAGTGCCCGTCAGTGAAGGAGAAACATCATTTTATAAACGAAACAAACAAAAACTTGTGTTTTTTTCAAAAAATTTGGTCTTTTTTCATTTGTTAACCACCTCAATACAGGACACTTAAACCCCCTTCCTTCCCAGACCAATTTTCAGCTTTCAGTGCTCTCTCACTTTGAATAACAATTACTCAGTCATGCTACACTGTAACCAAATGAATTTTTTATCATTTTGTTCACACAAATAGAGCTTTCTTTTGGTGGTATTTATTCACCACTTCATTTATTATTTTTTGTAATATAAGCGAAAAAAGAGCGAATATTTTGAAAAAAAACCCAAAATTTTCTACTTTCTCTTTTAAAAGAAACAAAAAAAATCTAATTTTGGGCCAAAATGTATTCTACTACATGTCTTTGGTTAAAAAAAAAAAAAATCCTGATAAGTGTATGATCATTGGTTTGTGTGAAAGTTATAGGCTTGTAGGCTACAAGCCATGCTATGCATTATTGAAAATGTATCAATTCGAATGCACTGATGGCCTATCTCAGTTCTTGAGGCCCTAAAATGTCAGGACAGTACAATGACCCCCCAAATGACCCCTTTTTGGAAAGAAGACAGTCTGCGGTATTTAGTAAGAGGCATAGTGAATTTTTTGAAGTTGCAATTTTTCCCCCACAATGCTTTGGAAAATTATGAAATATATCTATATATTTTTTTTCTTCACTAAATTATCATATTTACAAGTTATTTCTCACACATGGTGCAGGCATAATTGCAATTACACCCCAAAATACATTCTGCTATTCAACCTGAGTATGGAGATACCCCACGTGTGATACTTTTCTACAGCCTGGCCACATACAGAGGCCCAACATACATATAGTACCATCAGGCGTTCTAAAGGCATAAGTTACACATTTCATTTCCTGAGTACCTATCACATTTTTGAAGGCCCTGGAGCACCAGGACAATGGAAAGAAAACAACCCAATGTATATTCTATGAGGCATAATGAGTCTTTTCAACATGTCATTTCTTTCCACAAGTTTTTGGAAAATGTGGAAAGAAAATGAAAACCTATTTTTTTTTCTCACAAAGTTGTCAATTTAGAAGATCTTTCTAACACCTAACATGTACATAGCCAAAATGACACCCCAAAATACATTCTGCTACTCGTCCCGAGTATGGCGATACCCCATGTGTCAGAGCCTGGCCACATACAGAAGCCCAACATACAAGTACCACCTTCAGGCTTCTAACATATAGCATGTACACACCAAGAATTACACCCCAAAATACATTCTGCTGAGCAAAGGGTAAAAAAAAGGCTCACCTGTAGTTTTAGCAGGCAGGGACACCGTTCCAGAGCAGTCAAAGCATTTTCTAGACAGCCAAAGGAAATGTCCAGGAATTGTCCAGGCAGCAGACAGATATGGAAAATTATGAACATGGTTCAGTACAGTCCAAGGTTTAGCAGGCAGTTCAGGCACAGGCATGGCCAGTTCAGGTGGCAGGCACAGTCATGGCCAGTTCAGGTGGCAGGCAAAGGCAGGGCCAGTTCAGATGGCAGCAGGCGGCACTTTGTACATTGGGCCTTGGTCAGGTAAGACCCGAGGACAGGGGTAGAGGCTTCTTCCCACCCAAATCTCTACGAAGCCTCCGAGTCTCCAGACCCTAATCCGAGAAAACGAAAAACCTGGAGAAAAATGTTTTCTCCACTCGGAAAACTTTTTCTGGAGCCCCTCACATGTGAGACCCCTGTGCTGTACAGTGGCAGGGCAAATGATCAGTTCAGGAGGCAGGCAAAAAGCATGGTCATTTAACAGGCCGAGGTCAATTCACGTTGAAGGCAGAAACATGTTTGGCAGAGGCATAGTCATTTAACAGTCTGGGTCATACACAGAAATGGCAGAAAGCGGAAACTGGAAAGAAATCATCTTCACTTTACTAATAGTGTAGTGAAGTATGATAGCTTCGATAGCAAGTTCCAATGTAGAGGCCTGGCTGGGAGGGACAGTCTGGACAGTAGTATCGGGTGTCACGGTGAATTCCTCTACTTGTACACACACAACATTTTTTTGGGGGCTTGCGACCTGTTTGGGTAGGAGGGAGGATTTCGGGAAAGTGCCTTTCATGGAGTCTGGATACTGCATCAGAGCGAATTAGTTGAGTGGGTTGGCCATGGGGATAGACCAGGGCTGTGAGAACATCTTGGAAGATTCCTAGATAGGTCGGGGAACTTTGGGTGCTCTTAGAAAAAATAATATATGAATTGAACATGGCTAGTTGCATCAAATAAACGGCGACTTTCTTGTACCAAAACAGTGATCTCCTGGTGGCCAAGTAGGGCTGCATCATCTGGTCATTCATATCCACCCCCCCATGTATAAGTTATACTCATGGATACATTTTGACTTCTGGATGGGGCCTTTTCTTCTCTGCAGTTCCACCAAGGTGTCATTGTGTATTGTGGAAAGGATGTAGACATCTCTTTTTTTATCTCTCCACTTCGCCGCTAGTACCTCGTCAGTCCGCATACTGGCCATTTCACCCTGTTTTAATTTCTTGGTGACCAATATCTGTGGGAAGCTTTTGCCGTTGGTCCGTGCTGTCCCACAGGCCACAGTCTGCTTTAGGTACAGATGGCGGAAAAGTGGGAGACTTGTGTAGAAATTGTCTACATATAGGTGGTAACCTTTCCCAAGTAATGGTTGGGTCAGCTGCCAGACAATTTTGCCACTTGTTCCCATGTAGGTAGGGCATCCAGGGGGGTTTAGCTGTCGATCTTTTCCCTCATAAATTATAAAGTCATATGTGTAACCCGTGGCCCTGTCACACGCCTTATAAAATTTTACCCCACGTCTGGCTCTTTTACTGGGCATGTATTGTTGTATTCCAAGTCGTCCAGTGAAGTGTAATAGGGATTCATCCACACAAATATTTTTATCAGGGGTAAACATCTGCTTGAAACTGGTGGAAAAAAAATTGATTAGGGGCCGACTTTTGAATAATTTATCGTAACTGGGATGATTTTGAGGGAGGCATTGGGCATTGTTATTGAAATGTAAAAATCTCATGATCATCTCATAACGGTTTCTGGGCATAATTGATGAATAGACCGGCATGTGGTGGATAGGTTGGGTAGACCAGTAGGAATGGACTTCATTTTTTTTTTTTTTGTTAGCCCCATGTTGAGGGTTAGGCCAAGGAAAATTTTTAATTCTTCCACGGTAGGGGGTTTCCAAAAAAAAAGGACGGGCATAGGAAGAACTTGGATTTTTGGCTATATGTTGGCTGGCATATAGATTACATTGCTCCACAGTGTCGGTTAGGAGATCATTGGTAAAAAATACATGAAAATAATAAAGTGGGGTTACATTTTCTGTCTGTATCTGAGGGCCTGGCTGGGATGTAAAAAGGGGAATTACAGGTTCTACTGACGTATCGGGCAGCCATGTTGGATACAGTAGAACATCTGGAAGGCTAGTATGGGCACTGCCTCGTTGATGGGATGCTCCGTTGCTAGCATCTGGCCTATCTTCAAGGAAGGTTGCAAAACTGCTGGTGGATGCCTGCCTATCCCGGAGTGCTGCACTGTTGGTGGATGCCTGCATATCATCCTGGAGTGCTGCGCTGCTGGTGGATGTCTGCGCCTGCTCATTTCTCCCGTTTCTTCTTGTTAGGATTCTATCTTCCACAGTTTCCATCTCGGAGCCACTACATTCCACTGGCTCATAATCGCTATCCGAGTCTGATGGAGAGAGTTCCCCGCTACTCTCGTCCGACATACTCTGAAGTATCTGGAAAGCCTCCTCTGCGCTGTACGACCTTTTAGTCATGTTGACGGGCAGATGTCAGATGGCGGGCAGCAGATATCAGATGGTGGGCTTCAGATGGCGGGCGGGAGATGTCAGATGGCGGGCGTCAGATGTGCCTGATGGCGGGCGTCAGATGTGCCTGATGGCGGACGGCAGATGTGCCAGATGTTGGCGGGAGGCAAATGTGTCTGATGGCAGGTGTCAGATGTGCCTTATGATGGTGGGCAGATGTGCCTGATGGTGGCGGGCAGATGCGCCTGGTGATGGCGGTCAGATGCGCCTGGTGATGGCGGTCAGATGCGCCTGGTGATGGCGGTCAGATGCGCCTGGTGATGGCGGTCAGATGCGGCTGGTGATGGCGGTCAGATGCGCCTGGTGATGGCGGTCAGATGCGGCTGGTGATGGCGGTCAGATGCGCCTGGTGATGGCGGGCGGCTGATGTGTCAGATGGTGGGTTGATGTGCCCGCTGTTGGCGGACAGATGTGCCCGCTGTTCTGTATGACAGGTGTTTTTGGGACACTGTGTGTTTTGGGGGACACTAGCAAGGTGATCAGTGGGTAAACAGCGGACAAACAGCTATAAACTCACTGATCTTCCCGGCTGAAGCACAGATCTCTCTTCCTCTCCTCACTGACAGGCTCTGTGTGAGGAGAGGAAGAGATGAGAGCAGTTACAACCGCTCTCTATTTACATTACATGACGACTGTGATTGGACACAGTCGTCATATGGCCCTCCTGTTGTATACTGCTCTGCAGTCTCCGGGGGTCACAGGCAGATCGGGATCACCTGTTATCTGCCACCCATCCCCCTTTGTTTACCTTACGGTGGCTGTGATTAGACACAGCCATCGTGCGGATCAGGAGGGCAAATTACAGTGATCCGAGATGCGGCGTGTGCGGGGGACACGCGCGCATTGGGAATCACGCAGCTGCGCGCGATCCCGCTACTTCTGACAGGACGTTCAGGAACGTCCTGTCAGAAGTAGAGAGCTCCCATCCAGCTGTTTATATGCAGTGGCCGGGTGGGAAGTGGTTAAGCAAAAAATAAAAAAACATAGTGGTCATCAAATACCACCAAAAGACAGCTCTATTTATGGGAAGAAAATTATACAAATTTAGTTTGGGTACAGCATTGCATGACCATGCAATTGTCAATTAAAGTGCGACCACGCTGAAAGCTTAAAATTGGCCTGGGCAGGAAGGGGGTGAAAGTGGCCAGTATCGAAGTGATTAAGGACTGGCCCACACCAGATACTGCACTGCAGCGTCTCATGAAGTTCAATTGCCAGCCAAGCGGTGCAAGGCAGTGGATTGCCTAGCACTGGTCTGCGCTGAAAAAAATACTGGATGCAGTATTTTTTATCAGCACATTATGCCCACACACCGCCGCAACACAGTGGTTTGAACCAGGCACATGAGAGACCAGGCATTTTGGTTTGCCCATGTGGTGGGACTGCGCTGGAATATCCGCCCACCGCATCTGATGTGAACCAACCCTTAGGATTTAATTCTGGCAAAAATCATACTTTTTGCCCTGTATGACAATATCATATGTAAGTATATCAATTTACATTATGATAATATATAGGAAGAAGCTTTAAGCAGAAGGAAAATATGACACAGCAAAGGAATTGGATGGGTAGGGAGTGTGGTGCAGTAGTGAGGAAAAGCTGAGGGTGAAGTGACTCATTGGTTCCTGTGACCTTCACCTATATCAATGTTTCTCAACTTCAGGTCTCAAGTACCCCCAACAGGTCATGTTTTCAGGCTCTCCATATTTTGCACAGGGGATTTGATCAGTTTCACTGCCTTAGTAATTACCACAGCCATTTCATCTGAGGGAAATTCTGAAAACATGACCTGTTGGGGGTACTTGAGGACTGGAGATGAGAAACATTGACCTGCATCACCGCTGTGTCCTCTAGTGATATGGCAGTTGGTGGCAGTGAATGCAGCATGGGACCAGGGGATTGCACTTCCAGAAGTGTTATGCCCCGTACACACGAGAGGACTTATGTCCGACAGACTTCCAAAGGAGTTCCGCCGGAGTTCCGACGGAGTTCTGACAGACTTTTCGGCCGAACGGACTTGACCACACACGATCACACTAAACTCCGACGGATTCGAACGTGATGACGTACGACCTGACTCGAATAAGGAAGTTCATAGCCAGTAGCCAATAGCTGCCCTAGCGTCGGTTTTAGTCCGTCGGAGTAGCATACACACGAGCGGAGTTTTCGAAGGGGACCGGGTCCGGCGGAGTTCCTTCGGGAAAATTTGAAGCATGCTTCATTTCTAAAGTCCGTCAGACTTTGGCGAATCAAAAGTCCGTTGCAGCCCACACACGATCGGATAGTCTGACGGACTCGGTCCTTCGGACTTTGGATGTTGAAAAGTCCGCTCGTGTGTACGGGGCATTAGTTTTGAAAAAATTTCAGACACAAAGGAGTGCATTCTCTTCATTAGAACGGCATTTGTCAGAGTGAAAAAGTGAGAATTTACTTTATAGAAATAGCCTTTATTCAGGATATAACTTTAGCAACAGAGTCTCTAGCTTTATTAGGGCCTTTGTCAATAGATTATGAGCTTGTGTTTATGGGCTTAGGCAGTTTGTTTCCAGATGAATTCTGGTTGCATTTGCGATGCTTCTGAGATCAATTACAGTACAATGACAGGTGCATTTGACCTGCAGTAACTTACCTCTGACCTGCATCTGACTTCCTTCTTATGGCGCGTACACACGATCGGACTATCCGGTGGACAACCCGCCGGACTTTGCAGCGGAGGTCCGCCTGACTTTCCGAATGAGCGTACCTGCCCACACACGACCGGACTTTTCTGGTGGACAATCCACCAGACCCTTATCCGAGCACGCAGCCCGGTCGGTCAGGAAAGGGGGTGGAGATGAGCGCGCCCCCCCCCCCCCCGCCGTACCAGGCTGCATGCCCTCAACATGGGGGGGTGCTTTGGTTGATGAGGACAAGGGCCTCTTCCCGACAACCCTGGCCGTTGGTTGTCGGGGTCTGCGGGCGGGGGGCTTATCAGAATCCGGGAGCCCCCTTTAATAAGGGGGCCCCCAGATTCCGGCCCCCCACCCTATGTGAATGAGTAGGGATACAATGTACCCCTACCCATTCACCTGGGGAAAAAAAGTGTACATGAAAAAAATACAACACAGGTTTTTAAAATACTTTATTAGACAGCTCCGGGGGTCTTCTCACCTGGCTTTTTCCTTCGTCAACGCTGCCGTCCGGAGGTCTTGTTCCGCTCTTTGGTTCTTCTTGCCGGGCCTCCGCTTTCTTCTTCTAGCTCTTTTACTAATGTTGGCCCGGCCTTCTGTCGCTGCTGCCGCCACCTTCTGCTGCTTCTTCCTTTTTTCCGATGTTGGCACGACGCTCTCTCTGGCTTTGTACATTGTACCCCATACTCATTCACGTAGGGTGGGGGGCCGGAATCTGGGGGCCCCCTTATTAAAGGGGGCTCCCGGATTCTGATAAGCCCAGCCCGCAGACCCCGTGGGGGGCGGATTGTTCGCTGGTCTGCCAAGTCCAGTGGACAATTTTGAGTCAAAACTTCTTTCTAAGTCTGTCGGACTTTTGGGAAGAAAAAGTCCACCAGAGCCCACACACGGGTGGATTGTCCGCCGGATAATCCGATCGTGTGTACGCGGCATTAGAGGAATCAACCAGCTTCATAATGCTTTTGCATTTCCAGATTGGGGGCAGAGAGTTGTGAATCATGAAGCCCTCAGGACTGTGCTGAGATATGATGACACCTGCAACTGATCCAGGCTTTTTAGTGCTTTATGGCTGCTTTGACAACTACTATCCGCAGAGCAAGGATGCAGCATGTGATCCTAGGTCTCTTCTTGGCTGAGTTCATACATATGCATTGTAGGAACCAGCGCGATTGCTGTGTGGGTTCCCAAATCGGATGTCATTTACAGGCAGTTCACACTGCCCAATGCAAATCCCTGTGGGTGCAATAGAAAGTTAGTGAGACCTCCAGTTTGCAGATCAGTGTGAACTGTCAAATAGTACAGGAATTGGATCACATGGTGTGAACACCCATGCGATTTGATTCCAGTGTGGACCTTAAAAAGTATCCTGCACCATTTTGGTGTAAATGTGGTGCAATTTCAGCCATACAGTTTGTATGGCTGAATTTACATCACACAGACATTGCATGTGATCTACAAAGCAAATCGGTGTGATTCACATGCGATGTCTGTGTTTGCATCAGCGTGAACCCAGCCTTTTGTATTTAGACCATTACATTTACACGTCTATTTTTATTTTCTAGTTGTTTTTGCCACCAAAACTCTGTGATTCACTTGTGAAATGCTACCATTTGGCCTTCTGTATTCATATTTTCAAAAGTGCATTGATCTACGTTGCTAAAATCTTATTTCACGCTTCTACTCCAACGTTGTTTGTGTTTTTGCAAGTTAACATCATTGGCTGATGTCACATTGCTGCTACTGTCGATGACACATATGCCTGACTTTTAAGGCAAACTTAGAATTTTAAGTTCAATTGACTGTATTAAATTTTCCTGCATTTCTTGTTTTAGGTTTCAGCTTTCCCCATAGAATCCTATTGCAGTGATCGAAGTGCAGAGTATGGAAAACAGATGCTAAAGAACGGAGGGAGCGCTGAAGCCAGGCAATGTTTTCTATTTGGAGCTCCAGAACTACATGTGGATTGGTCCTTGAGGGATGTACAGTTTTTCCCAGAAAGCCTAGGTGGTCTGCAGGCCTTTAAACCCTGGCATGGTTGGTCATTTATCCGAATACCAGGTAAGCAAGTGGGTAGCAGTACAAATTGAGAAGTCGCTGGCATCTTTTAGTATTTGGAGCTTTTTAGGTTGTAAAACATATCAATGAGATGGGATTAAAAACAGATTGTATTTAGTTTTGTATACATTTACAATAGCCACAAGGTTCAGTTTTACATATGCAAACTAAAATGTCATTCTCAGTTTTACTTCCTTATTTTACTTATTTTATCCTTTACATTCTTTTGCAGAACTTTATGAAAACATTAAGCCATTTATATGGTCAGTTCTCATTTACCTGATCACAGCCAACTCCTTTATAAACATGATTACTTTACCACCTGATTTCTTTGAATAGGTTGCATTTGATAGGCTTACTGCCCACTGAATGCACCAGGATCACTTCTGTCAGATTCAGCGAGCAGTAAGCCTGCTGAATGTGACCCGTTCGACCAATTCTTGTGAAACTCATTATAGTGTTCAAGCAAATGATGCTTATTACAGTGCTTTCCTGCGTGTAATTAAGTAAATGTTCCCTTATTCAAGTCTTTTTTTTATTTTATTTTTTTTATTCTTTATTTCTTTACAGGAATACAAAAATAAGTTATTAGTTACAGTTGCATAATGCTACTTTTGCAATCAAATTTCAAATCAAAACATAGTCTTCAAGTCTTAGAATGTAATCCTGTTGTTTTTATACATACATAACAGTATCAATTCCCCTTTACAACCTCCTGTTCTAAAGCCCAGAACCCCACAAGGGGCTTATAGAACAGGCATTAAAAAAAGGGCCCCTCCCATCCAATGGGATTCAGAATCTTATAGCATTTAACAATCTACACTACTCCTCTAGTTCCTCTCCGATCAGCCTTTTCCCCTCATCCTTTTGCAAGAATAACTCCCAGGATCCCATATTTGGGAAATGCATTCCCTTCTCTCCAAAGGCATAGGTATCAATTTTTCCATAATTCCAGTTCTTCTTACTTTATTAAGCCACATAGAAATCTGGGGTGCTCCTGTCTCCTTCCAACACGTGGTGATGCAGCTTTCAGCTATATTCACCAGGTGACATATCACCGAGTTCTTATATCTTTCCATTGGGATTTGTGAATATTGTAATAGAAGAAATGCCAGGTCATCAGGGATCTGATATTCAGTAAATAATTGAGTGATTCTCTGAACTTCTTGCCAAAACTGTCTAATTACTAGATATGTCCAGAAAATATGGGCTATAGTACCTCTCTTGACATCCTCTCCAGCACCTATCTGACGCCTCTGGGGAAAATCTGTTCATTCGTGACGGGTGTGTAATACCAACACGTTAATAATTTCTAGTTCAACTCCTGTGTCTTAGTACATCTAGATGATTTAAAGGTTAAATGTATTATTTTCTGACATTGATCTGTTGTAAAGGTTTGCTCCAAGTCTCTCTCCCACTTACCCAGACTTGTCATACTAAAGTTCTCCGGTGGTGCTGTCAGCAGAGCGTATATCTTAGAAATAATATGGGAAAGGGGCTCCTTCTCACAGTACCTCTCAAATTTTGTGAGTGGTCGACCATACCCTTCGGTCGGTCCCAAAGAAATGCCTACTCGGTTGTGCCTGCCAGAAAGATATTTCATATTGTCCTCCCGGTTGCATTAGCAATTCTATTGTTGGCCAATTGTTAGACCTCAAGAAATGCAAATCTTGAAAGCATCTTTTCTATTTCAGTTTCCCAAATACCCCTGGCTCCAGGCTAGGTGGAAAGTCTGGATTACCCAAGATAGGGAACAGGGGTGAGGTTGGTGATGAAAATTTAGGGTTCCGAATAACCCTAGATCCCATACGAATTGTGGTGCCTATCAAAGGATGTAAATTTAACGTAGAGGGTACAGCCACATAACACCACATAGCTCTGTTTTGTGGGATTGGACTTGTTGTTCAATGATGGTCCACAGTTTACTATCTCCATGTCGGCACCAGTCAATAATTCTGCCTAATTGGGTGGCCTGATAATATTTATATAAGTCTGGTGCCGCTATTACACCTGCCTCTTTAGGTAGTGTTAGCAGACTTGTGTTAATCCTTGGGCGCTTACTTGCCCAGATGAATTTTGTAAAAACCGTTCGAATTTGACTAAAGAAGGCCATTGGAACCAAGACGGGTAATGCCTGGAAAAGATATAGGAATTTTGGTACTATGTTCATTTTCAATATATTGCATCTCCCGAACCAAGAGTGTGTAGATTTACTCCATCTATCTAGTAATGTTCAAACTTCCCTAAGTAGAGGAGGAACATTTAAGGCATATGTATCTGGTAATCTAGGTGGCATCTGTATTCCTAAATAATTTAATGCAGTAATGTCCACCTAAGCTTCAAATTATTCTCTAGGCTCAATGTATGGGGCCCTCCAGGGAAGCCCACATCGCCTCCGATTTGCTATAGTTTATTTTAAAATTTGACAGAACTCCGTATCGCTCTACCTCCTTTATAAGATTTGGTAACTATATTTGTGGGCTAGTAAGTGAAAAAAGTAAGCCATCCACATAAGCAGTGACTTTATACTCCTGTTCTCCCAAAGGGATACCCTTGATATCTGGGGTTCTGTCGGATTCTATTTAATAAGGGCTCCAGTGTCAAAGCAAACAAGAGAGGCGACAGAGGGCATCCTTGGCGTGTCCCATTTGATATTGAAAAATTTTCTGAGTGTGCCCCATTAGCCTTCACCAGGGCTTGTGTTGTTGAGTATATTCCAGCTATCCAATGTAGCATTCGATTCCCCCAAGCCCATGTGTTTTAGCACTCCTAACATAAAGAGCCAACTGACCCTATCAAAAGCCCTTTCCGCATCTGTATTCACAAAGATGCTCGACAGCTTCCTTTGATTTACATATTGGATTTGATTCGGAACTTTAATAGTGCTTCAGCTTCTCTAGCTTCCTGTGTGAGGATAAACCCCACTTGATCCAAATGTACCAGCTGCGTCAGAAAGGGTTGTAAACGAGATGTGAGTATCTTTGTGAATATTTTCAAGTCCACATTCAGTAACGATATCGGACGATAACTGCTACACACCGACTGTTCCTTCCTTTCTTTTGGGATTAACACAATATGTGCTCTTAATGCTTCTGATAGAGGGGCCGATAATTGTCCTAATGCATTAAATGTTTTAACCATGTATGGGCCTATTGATGGGAAAAAAGCTTTTAAAGTATTGTAGAGAGAGCCCATCTGGGCCAGGTGCCTTCCCATCCCTCATCGCCTTCATTACTACAGACACTTCCTCTATTGTTATTGGTGACTCCAGTTTTCTTCGAGCTGGGGACGGCAATCTTGGTAATTGTGAGGATATTAAATATTCTTCCAGAGACGAGGGAGATAGGGAAGGCACCGAAAGTTTATATAATGAGGTGTAATACTCTCTAAATTCCCTTACAATATCTTTCGGCATTGAAAGTCTATGACCACCTTTTGTTTTGATGTATGGTATATATAACCATGACTGTTGTTTTTTTAGTTTTCTTGCCAACACTTTATAGCACTTATCTCCAGATTCATATATGACCCTCCTCCCTTGTTGTAATATTTCCATTGCTTTATACCGAAGGAGATCAGAGAGTTGTCTTCTCAGATGTGCTAATTCAATTCCTATTTCCTTTCCCAGTGTCTTCTTGTGTTGTATCTCTGTTTCCCTTATCCTTTCCAGTAACCCCCTTGTCTGCTCTTCTCTAGCCCTCTTTTTTCGCAAACCATGTTTTATTAAAATTCCTCTAATTACCACTTTATGAGCTTCCTAAACTATCCCCAGATCAGTCTCCCCATTATCATTAATTTGGAAAAACAAATTAATTTCTTTAGTCAGATTCCTCTCGGATTTCAGGGTACTGTAATAGGCTTTCGTTTAGGCACCATCTCCATTCCATCTTTTGGGTTGCGCCCTTCAGGGAGATTTAATTATGACTGGCGCATGATCAGACCAGGTTATATTTCCTATTAGTATATCCTGTACCAACGGGAATATCTGTTGTGGTAGTAAAAAGAAATCTATTTGTGAATATGATTGGTGCAGATTTGAGAAGTATGTAAAATCCCTCTCTTCTGCATGAAAGGCCCGCCAAGCATCCATTAGTTGAAATTCATCTAGCTTCCGGAGGATATTTTTCCTAATTCCCATAGGAACTGAGGATGTTCCATTGGTGGTATCTAATTTCGGATCTAGGGAGACATTAACCACTACAATACAGGGCACTTTCACCACCTTCCTTCCCAGCCCAATTTTCAGCTTTCATCGCTCTCGCAATTTCAATGACAATTGCGCGGTCATGCTACACTGTACCCAAATTAAATTTTTATCATTTTGTTCGCACAAATAGAGCTTTATTTTGGTGGTATTTATTCACGACTCCGTTTTTTATTTTTTGCGATATAAGCGCAAAAAAAAGCGGAAATTTGGGAAAAAAACGATTTTCTTTTTTCTATTTTAAAAGAAATCCAATAAAATCAAATTTTGTCATAAATTTAAGCCAAAATGTATTCTGCTACATGTTTTTGGTAAATAAAAATTGTATAATAATTAGTTTGTGTGATCATGGACATATGTACGCAAATGATCATGTACAGATGTGTGCAGGTGATCACGTACATATGTGTGCAGATAATCATTGGAACATGTGATTTTAGTGGGACATATCTGGGGGACATGTGTGTTTTGGAGACATGTGTGGTGACGTGTATTGTGGTGACATGTGTGTTTACACTGTGTGGTGTGTTGTGTGTTTACACTAGACTGGTGATCAGTTAGTAAAAAGCTGTAAAAACAGCTCATACTGATCACCAGCCGGCTGCAGCGATCTGCTCCCCTCTCCTCAGCGATGAATTCTGTGTGAGGAGAGGAGGAGCCGATTGCCTAGCAACCGGCTGTTTGTTTACATCACATGACGGCCGTGATTGGACGCGGCCGTCATGTGATCAGGAGGGCCAATCACAGAGCCCTCCTGCCGATCCGAGATGCGCTGTGTCCGGGTGACACGAGCACATCGGGATCGCGCCGCTGCGCGGGCACGCACGCACGCGATCCCCCTCCTTCTGAAGGACGTTCCTGAACGTCCTATCAGAAGTAGAGAGCTCCCACCCGGCCGTATATGTACGTTGGCCGGGTGGGAAGTGGTTAAAGTCCCCCCTAAAATCAATATTCTCTCCCTAAATTTCATTAGTTTGTTCAAGAAGCTATCTTGATGTATGTTTGGGGCATAAATAGTTGCTAGAGTCACCTTAACATTTCCTATAAGCCCTTTGAGAAAGATATATCTTCCTCCTGAGTCATGGCATTTATCCAACAAAGACCATGCAATAAGTTTAGAAATTAGAATAGCTACACCTTTTGTTTTAGTATCCTGATTCAAGGCATGATAAACATTTGGAAAATTATCAATTTTGAAGAAAGGGGAATGCTGCCACCTTCAGGTGTGTTTCTTGCACCATTCCCATGTCAATTTTGAGACATTTGAGATCATTTAATAGCATTTTTCATTTTTCAGGGATATTGAGTCCTCTGACATTTTAATGATGTAACGCATAATCCATCCATCTTCTCCTGAACTGGGGCGACCACTGATAAAAAAAAAGGAAAAAGAAAGAAAAAAAAAAACCAAGAGGGGAATATCTAATTAAATTTCTCTGCTCCTATTGTCATTTGATGAATTAAAACTAAAATATGCTCTGCCAAACTCACACTTTTTCAGGTACATTCAACTGCCGCATGCTGTTTGCTCACAATTTGGTGGGGGGCCCCTTGACCTTAAGCCCGGTGACCTAGAGCTACTGACCTGCAGTGAATCACTGCAAAAACCAGTTTCCTGCCTATATAAATACCTATTCCATGAGACAGCCCTCCTGTTGGGGCCTTGCAGGAGAGCTTGGGAGACTATAGCTCTGGGGCTGGACAGAGACGATTGGGCGATATGTGGGGGACCACGTTCCAGTATCTAGTATCTAGTAGAGATAGATTGATTCATTACAAATTCCTACACAGAATTTACATCACCCCGGCTAGACTGGCAAAGATGTTTGGGAATCGGCACTCCCTGTGCTGGAGATGCGTTGCACCCTTAGCTAACTTCATGCATATTTTATGGGAATGCCCACTAATTAAATCTTATTGGCAAACCGTCGCCTCCTATATAAGGTCGGTCACCTCAATTTCTATCCCTATGTCCATCGAAGTATGTCTTCTACACTTAGTGGAGCCACTACCAGGGCCATACGGACCCTTCCTACCCTGTTACTGGTTTACGCTAAAAAGCGCATTATCCTTTCATGGAAGAGCTCTGTATTACTGACCTTGGAGTCTTGTAAAACATTGGTCAACAAGGCAGTACCCTTTTACAAGGCTACATACTTGAGTAGAAGGTTTGGGGGGGTGGATGGCCTCCATGGACACGGTATCAGAGTAACCACACTGGGACATAACCTAAGATCCTCTGTAGATAAGATAACACAGAAGGGCGATTGTCTTGAAGGGCTAAAGATTAGTGAGTGATTTTGAAGAAGAATTTGCACAGTTGGGGATGGGTAACGCTCCTCAATTAAACCATGTCACTATGGGGCGGGGGGGTCAAGAGCATAACCGCTCCACGGAGGACATCTGATGTCGCGGGGGAGCCACGGAATTGTATCCTTGTGTCCATTGCCTCTGGCTGGAGGTAGGAACGTTTGTGTACCTGTCTGAGCAAAGTTAGGGGGGGGATTTACCACAAGTTTCTGTGAGAACTTTTATGTTGTATTGTTTTTCTGTAGTGTACCAGCAAGTTTGTGGCCAGTTGCAGCCCACGTTGTGTGGCTTGTTATAATATGTATTGTATAAAACAAAATAAAAATAATTTTAAAAAAATGTACAATTTCCCTGCACATACCTAGGGGTACTTATGCCTCGTACACACGACCAGACTTTTTGACAGCAAAGATTCAACAGACCGAGTCCGTCTGACAGTTCAATCGTGTGTGGGCTCTATCGGACCTTTGCTTGCCAAAAATCCAGCAGACTTTAGAAATAGAACATGTTTTAAATTTCCCCTTGGAACGAGAAATCCATTCGTGTGTATGCTAGTCCGACGGACAAAAACCGATGCTAGGGCAGCTATTGGATACGGTCTATGAACTTCCTTATTCTAGTCCGGTCGTACGTCATCACGTTTGAACCCGTCAGACTTTGGCATAATTGTGTGTGTCAAAGTCCATTCATTCAGAAGGTCAGCCGGAACTCCGCCAAAAGTCCGTCGGGAAGACTGTCGGACCTAGTCCGTCAAAGTCCGGCCATGTGTACACGGCATAAGTCTCCCGTAGGTGTTAGATATGGGGGGTGACTAGCTGGGTTGACAGAGCACTTCACCTTTACCCTCCAGTCAGTCCCTATACACTTTTGTCCATTAGTGCAGCATCTATATTTTATTTTCATTTATCCCATCCCACTCCCCCCTTCTATTTTGTTTTTATATAAACGGCTCTTCCACTCCCCTACCCCATGTTTCCATTTCCCTGACAACTCTCCCCATAACACCACAGCATAAATCAATATCGATGTCCTCCCTTAGGGGCAATCTCGGGAGAGGTTTTACTATCTATCAATAACACCTTACAGCATCTCAAACCCTTCCAAACATTTTGTTAACTTGGCAATCCAACCTGGTACCCAAAAAAAGAAGAAAAACCCAATATCAAAAGAACAAAACTGCCTTAAAATGTCTATTCTGTGGTATTTATATTTCCCTTTTCCCCATTCTCCCCCCCAGCCCCTCTATACATTACCTCCCACCTTCCTCCCAACATCCCCACTCTCTCCCCCCACACTAAAGACAGCTAAACCCAGTAAAAAAGAAAAAACAGGCTCCACCTCAGAACGACTTCTTAATTTCTTGTGTATTTATTTGTGCCCCTCATCCCTCCAAGTCCCTGTTCCCTTACCCCTAAATATGTTCCTATATGTTTATATCCTTTGTCACCTTTTCCCCCTTCCCCAACCACCCCCTCCCCCCTTCCCTTTCCCTTTCCCTACTTCTTACCTCCCTCTGAGAATGTGTCCTCTGTTCCTCCCTGTGATAAATCAGTGAGCATTTGCGTGGTACCCTAAAGTCCCCCCGAGGGTGACCCCCTCCCTTTCCAATATAATTCTTACAAATTAAGTCTATATGCGTGTGTATTTATTTATATGTTTTCAATGCACCCACCAACTTCCACCAATTTAATATTTCCCCCCTCCTCCATCTCTAAACTCCCCCTTTTCCAGCTCCCAGCCCCCTACACATCTTTTACAAATCCTGCCCTCAATTTCACCTCAAACCCACCTCGAACAAAATACGACCAATAAAAAGAAAGAATATCGTCTCTTCCCCCCGTATGAAGACGGGGCGGGGAGAGGGGAAGATAGAGAGAAAAAAAAGGAAAAAGTCACATGAGTTATATTGACGAGTGAAAAATGTATTCATCTGGAATTCATTATAGTCATCGTCCCATTACTCGGGGGTGGGGACATATATACCCCTGTACCCTATGACTCACTGTCCGGGAAGAAACACCACCTCTGATGCTTGCTGCGGTTCTGCTTCCTTACCACTCTGCAATATAGTTTTGACCACAGTCCTTGGTACCCCCCCCCCCCCCTTTTGGCTGTCTTTTCTTTTCCTCCGGTGACAAGAATAGAAAGGCTGCTAATCCCTTTCTGACCATCAGGGATGACTTTATTTTCTCCAATAGTGGGCGCAGTTGTGCCCTCCTCTGTAGGGTAGCTCGAGATAAATCTGGTAGGATACTGATCCTGGCTCCCTCAAATGTTATCGGGCCTATTTCCCAGGCTTTCCGACTAATAAACTCTTTATGTGAGAATCTATGCAGGCGCCCAATTACATCCCGGGGTCTGGTCAAGTCTATGCAGCGGGGTCCCGGGGCTCTGTGCAATCTATCAAATTTGATTTCCCTAGGGGTTGTACTTACCCCTAAATTCTAACAGATAGAGGCCACAGTCTTTTGTAATTGCCCCTCCTAAATATCTTCAGGAATACCTCTAAATCTGAGGTTATTCCTCCTACTCCAATCCTCAGCCGTTTCCAATTTTAATTGTATGGAGGAGACATGAGCTATCTGTTCTCTTTGTAGCTTAGAGATCCGTTCCTCCAGTCTGTTAACTACAGATGCTTCCACATTTACCCTATCTGTCATTGCCTGTACCTCCGACCGTACTAGCTGCATCTCCCTTCGGTGTCCCTCCTCCAGGCGGGACACCAAAGCTTCTATCTCTTGACGGGTTGGGAGTGCCTACAGGATTCACATTAAGTCCAGGTCTCTGGTAAACTGTCCTTTGCACCCCACCCCACTTCCAGACCCTCCTGTACCTACATTGCATTCGAGGTTAGCAGGAGGCTCATCCGGGGTGCCGCCATCCGGATCTCTGTGGCGGCTTTTCTTCTCTCCTTCTCCTTGTGCTGTGCATCCCCTTCGGGGGATCTGGATCAGGGATCAGAAGCCATCACAGCTACACCAGGGAAACGCTTGGCGTCACCGCAACATGCAGCACCAGTAACACCGGTGACACCAGTTTTTTCTTGTGGGGTTACAAAGCTGTAGGGCTGTAGAGCCACAAAACTACCAGGCTGCTAAGCTCAGTTAGACTGGATGCTGGAGGGAACGGTCCATACTCCACACCCCCATCGCTAAGCCACACCCCCCTTATTCAAGTTTTTAATTCTTGTTTCATTCTTCCTATGTACACTTCCTGGCTATAACTCCTCACACTGCATCCAGCAGCTCAGTTTTTTTCTGCCTAGTGTAGGAGAAGGACCTGGCTCCCGGTGGGACCATTGGTCCTCGGAATTTTTTTCTTTTTTCTACATTTTTGATTCCTGTGATCTACAATCAACAGCTGGGCTGGGTGACAAGCTGGATAATATAGATCCTGGTAGTTGGCCATTGAGCGTGAGCAGGCCCTAGCTACGCGCTGGGTCAGCCACGACATGCCCCATCTGATGCAGGGGTGGCCACCGAGCTATATGCTCCGGGGCACACATATGACCAGGCTACTGCTGTCTGTGTCGCAGTGTGCTATGGCCGACAGCCACCCTGTACTGCTCGGGTGATGGGTCTGTCTGTGGAATGCGTCTAGCAGTCCCTGTAGGAGGAATAAGTATGGTTCCACCTGTCTCGGCAGGATGGAGCAGCTGGGCATTCCCTTCCCTCCTTCCCATGTTATGGGCCGCTGTGTATGGGGGTGCGGTGCATGTACCTGGCCGGGGGTACCCGGGGGGGCTCTGGGTCCTGGCAGGGGGCTGCGCTGGGTGTTGGGGGTCCGCTCGTCCTCTTCCCTGTTTCTGGGCCACAGTGGGGTGTTTGTGCTGTGTTTGACATGTGGGGAGGCCACCGTGCGTTCCGTGGCCATTTTCCTGGGGCCGCGCCCATTTTTTTGTAGCCACAGCTAGTCTTTGCCTTTCAGGCATTTTCTGGAAATTCAGCGACCATTTTCTCGGCGCCTGCAGACGTTTTTGCTGAGGCGGCTGGCGGCCATTTTCTAGTAGCCTCAGGTAGTTTTTCCTCTAGTGCTTGTGCTTTTTTCCTTCTAGAAAAGTGCACTTTTCACACAGACACTCATGCGGGGGGGGGGGGGGGCTCAGTCTGTGGCCTAGAGGGTGGACATTTTGTGTGACTTGCCTTAGGTCCCTAAGTGGTGATAGGCGAGTGTGGGTCAGCAAGGTTTCGGAAGCTGATGTTTCTTCCCCAGATATCCCTGTTATTGCAACTGGTTTCCCTGCACCTGCGGTGCCTATGGACGCTCTGTTGGCCATTCTCAAGGCCTTTGTTGCCAGGATGAAAGTGGCGTGCGTGCGCAAGGGGGTAAAAATGCCCCCTCCCCCCACCGTCTTCTGGGGAAAGCTCTGATTCAAGCTCGGGCCCTACTGTGATAGGCCTGTTCTGATGTGTCAGAGGATGAGGACCAGGACCGCTCGGACAGTGAGGATGACACTGTGTCCGGATCAGTGCAGGAAAAGGCGCTTGTAGGAGCACTTATTACAGCAGTGTGGGATAACCTAAAGATGGAGGATACGGCGGGGGCATCTACAGAGGTGTCGTCCCTTTCGTGTCCAGCAAACCGTCCCGCACGGCTAAGGTGTTTCCTTACCCAACTTATTTTGATAAGATTATTTACAAGGAGTGGGTAAAACCGCAGCGGGCCTTTTCAGTCCTGAAACGCATGGCGGTGCGTTACCCCTTTGAGGAGAGTTTCCTGAAGAAATGGACATCTCCTCCGATTTTTTTCCGGTGGAAGGGACTTCTGCTTTCAAGGACCCTGCCGACAGAAGGGCCGAGGCGGTTGCCAGGTCCATGTTTACGGTGGTTGGGTCAGCATTGCGGCCAGTGTTAGCCACGGCCCTGGTGTCACAGACGCTTACTGAATGGGCAAAATTGTTGCACTGTGAGTTGGAGAAGCAAGAGGCTTCCCCGGTTTGCATGGAGCTGGGGGACCAATTGGTGCAGGGCCTTAAGTATGTCTGTGATGCAGCCTTAGATATGGCCCCCTTGCTCTCTGAAATGCTGGTCTGTGGACCAGGCATCTAAGAAAGCATTGGCGGCTTTGCCCTTCAAGGGAGAGAGGCTATTTGGAGCCTCGCTGAATGACATTATTAAGAATGTTACTGTGGGGGTAAGAGTACGTTGCTCCCACAATCCAGAAAAGGTAAGGAGCCACGCCATAGGCAAGGGCCCCCTTTTCTGCTCCGAAGTGGATTTTTTGTCAGCCCGGGTTGGCAGGTAAGCACTCCCAGTCTGACAAGGTGCCTGCTGAGGGACAAACGTGTCCCTGGTTTCGCAAGCCAAACAAGCCTGCGAGCAAGTCTGTTACCACATGAAGGTTTGCCCCGCCGTCTCTCAGGTGGGGGGTCGCCTTTGGGAGTTTGCAGCCCGGTGGACCTCCCTACTTTCCGACCAGTGGGTCTGTGAACTGTTTTCATCAGGATACAAGATAGAGTTTCTTTCTTGTCCACCAAACAGATTTTTTCCCTCCAAACTTCATCTTCGTCTGGCTCGTTCTATTGCGTGGGGTGATAGTACCTGTACCGATGCCTGAAAGGTTTCAGGGGTTCTACTCCAATCTGTTTGTAGTCCCAAAGAGGGAAGGGGTCCATCCGGTCCTGGACCTCAACAGCTTTGTGCAGGTACAAAGGTTCAGGATGGAATCAGTTCGCTCAGTGGTTGCTGCACTCCATCAGGGGGGTTTTCTAGCATTCCTGCACATCAAGGACGCATACTTGCATGTCCCCATATGCATCAAGCATCAGAGATTTCTGCGATTTGCGGTCGGGGATAAGCACTACCAATTTGTAGCTCTCCCTTTTGGCCTAGCATCGGCACCGAGGGTCTTCACCAAGATGCTTGCCCCAATTTCAGCTTTGCTAAAGCAGTGAGGGATCACAATCATGGGTTACCTGGACGACCTCCTTTTGAGAGCAGCTTCCACCTCAGAATTGAGGGAGGATGTGGCAATCACTATGCAAACTCTTTTGGGAGTTTGGTTGGGTACTGAACCTACAGAAGTCGGTGTTGGTGCCGACTCAATGCCTGGAGTACCTGGGCCTGCTTTTGGACTCCTCAGAGGCAAGAGTCTTTCTCCCTTCGGACAAGCTGCAGACTCTTCAAGCTGCAAAAGGAGATCCTGTCCAAATGGGACAGATCTCCGTTCTCCCTGGATTGCCAAATTCGGGTGAGTCAGCTAGTCAGGGATTCCCTGCTCTTGTGGCTGAGGTCACCGGCCCTTCAGTCTGGGAAGTCGTTCCTTCCTCTTCATTGGACGTTGATCACAATGGACGCCAGCCTGACCGGCTGGGGGGAGTTTGGGGCGTACAGTTGGCCCCAGGGTCACTGAATGCAAGAAGTATCCCGCCTGCCGATCAACGTGCTGGAACTTCGGGCAATCGCACATGGTCACAGAGGTATTTTGCGGGCGCTATTAACCCCCTTCTTCGGTCACCAGCGGGGGTTAAAAGTTCCCCGCTAGCAGCGAAAATGTGCTGCTAAAACTAGCGGCGCTTTACCTCCAATGCTCTCACCACCCCAGTGTTAAAGTGCCCCAAGAATCATTAACCACTGGTCTCTGAATGCTGTCTTTTAGCCTGTTTTTTTATCCATTTACAAATTGATCTTTCCAAACCTGTAGACTTAACTTTACACATTAGCCGTGTGGGGGGAACTGTGTCAAACGATTTGGCAAAATCTAAATGTACTATGTCCACAGCCACCCCTATGTCCAAGTTTTTATACAGACCACATATACATACTAAAATACAATTAAAATGCATTAAAAAACCCCATGTGATAATTGTTCAAAACCAGTGCAAAAAAACTTTCATGCATAAGAAACTGTTTGTGTCACATATATTCTAACATGGAACTAAATAATTCAGTGCGAGTTCTTCACAAATTCTTCCTTATTCCACAAAATTTGGTAATGTTATAAACCAGCTGATAGCTCATAAGACTCTGGGAGTGACCATATGCAGCTTCAATATAATCCTCTTAAGGACCTCTAAAAATGGTCCTTCCATATATCTCATTATATCACCTGAAGGAGGAAAATAAAAGGCTCTCATAGTGTAAAACCATTTAAAACTCTTTAATCCATAAAACCAATCAATTTATGTTTGTCTAGTTTTACAGGTTCAACCAAAAAGCTGCGCCGACTCTGGCTGTGATTCCAAGCCGCAAGTGCGAACCCAGCGTGCATGGTGACGTCACGTCCAAGCCTATTATATACTTATCTAAATGTAACATACAATACTAAGCTTAGACAGGCTACCTCTGGTTAGTAGGAACCTGGATGATAGTTACCATGTATCACGGTATTTTCTGACAGTCTTCCCTCCCACCTTCCTCCCTAGGGAAAAAACCTAAAACTTACCAGTAGACCTTGAATCTTCACACAAATCATAGGTTTGCGATCAGGCAAATAAAAAACAATTTGGATCATACATTTTGATTATGTTGGTGCATACCTTGTATACAGGAAAGTGTAGGGGAAATACAACAAAATCTTTTATACTGTATCTGTACACAAAAAGGGAGTTAGGCCCCATGCACACTAGGCTTAAAAAAACATCTGTTCTCTCAGGAGTAAAAAACGCTAATGTAGAGAATTTTTTGTACAAAGTTTAAGAGAGTTTTACGGGGGTTTTTTTGCCTCCAATCAGAAAATGTGAACCAGAAGGTTTTTTTTCTGCCTCTAAACGTTAAACTCAAAATATGCCGCTTAACGTCCTAATGTGCATGGACACATACTGGTTTATTTACTAAAGGCAAATCCACTTTACACCACAAGTGCACTTGGAAGTGCAGTCACTGTAGATCTGAGGGAGACATGCAAGAAAAATAAAAAAACAGCATTTTTGCTTGCACATGATTGGATGATAAAATCAGCAGAGCTTCCCCTCATTTCAGATCTTCCCCTCAGATCTACAGCAACTGCACTTCCAAGTGCAAAGTGGATTTTCCTTTAGTAAATCAACCCCATAGGATAACATTGAGCTGCTTTTACAGACAGAAGACAAAATTCCTGTAGAAGCAACATTTTTTAAGCCAGTGTGCATGTGGCCTTAGTGTCTGCGCACTATTAGGAGCCACTGTCTAGGTGCACCAAAGTGAAGGGGCCCTTTAAAGTGGGCACTCCGAGTCCCCTACTTCACGGTAGGATATGCTAGTTACTAACGGAGCATACTAGCAGCATTTAGTATGTAAGAAAAATGCATTCTTTCCTGAACACTTTCACTTCTCTTTACTGAATGCTTGATGTAAATAAAATGTATGTCTGTCACTTCTCATGTTCATTGAGTTACAAGCTTTTATTTATGCTTGATAGTTGCATTTCTCAATGTGACTGTGGGAATCTCCATTCCCTTCCTGTTCTGTTCAGAGAAAAAAATACTCAGGTTTAAATGGGAGGAAGTGGCAACGTTGTTAGAGTGAACCTTCGCGACCGCTGATTGTGAGAGCTAGACAAGGGCCTTCGTATGACCCTATTGTTTCTTTTAATGTAAGAGGGAATGATGGGATACCCTCTAAAGGTTCAAGGTTATCTGTCTTACAGCACAGCTCTCAGACGTTCTTGGCTTTCTTCTTATTTCCAGGTCATGCCTTCATTTTTTATCATCGTCAGCTTCTTAATGTGGAAGTAAACGTGTATGCTTTATACATATTTTTGGCTTAAAATGCTTCAGATTTGTTGCTATTAAACCTTTAGTAATCCTCATAAAACATAATCATGGTTGTAGATGAGGGAAACATATCCTTAAATTAAAATCTCATGTGTAGATATGAGGAACAATACTAAAGTGAAAGTTGACATTTTAATTTGCTGTCACTATGGTCTGAGATAACCCTGAAGACTAAATACGAATGGTTTCTTAGTTCATGTTTTTCTTTGAATTGTTGTATATGAAAAAGTATGTGAAGATGTTAAAATCCCCCTTATTTCTTACATCTTTAAAATTGTCGGGCCACTCAGTAGGTACATCTTGGCATACATTGTGCATGCTAAAAACGTTGTAATTATTAAACTATTATTATAATTAATTATTAAATAAAACCGTGGTATTACACACACAAAAAAAAAAAAAAAAGTTTGAAATTGACTAAGTGGTGCATCACCATGAGCATATCAGTGCTAATTTGAATTGTATGAATTCCTTTCTAATGCTGTTCACCAACATGGGGCTGGGTTTTTTAAATCTTCCCTGAAGTTTGCTCAGGGAAAACAAATCTTTAAGTAGGAAGAGGCAGAGGAAAGGTTTCCGGCAACATGTTTTTAAACAAGCTGGTTTGATTTCCTGTTGTGAGAAAGTGTGTTGTACATTCCCACCGCCAGATATTCCTTGTTTTTGTTGTATGTTATGCTCAAAATGACCACTAGGTGGTGCCTTTGTACATGGAATCAATCATGCTATGCTGCTTCCCTATGTAACTAAAGTGCTGTCACAGATCTGAAAAATATTTTTTTTTTCTTGCGTACATGTAGTGTGTTTTCCCTGATATTTACTATAATAAATTCAAGAACTTATCATATTAGTACGTAAACAATGACTCTTAATAGAACATACATTCAAATTGGTCAGGCAATATCATGTTATTGTAGTATTAGGAAACAGCCCTCCCTGACCGCTTCCCTGTCTTGATCCCTAAGCTTTAGCCATTTTCTATTAAGATGAATGGAGATTGCAGTACTGAGACTTACCAGCAAGTGACACCCATGTACATATTATATTTCCTTTTAATTACCTAGTACCAGTTGTTTCTGCAATTTAAATCAATGGCCTCAAGATCTGCTAGGCATCCTTTAGTGATCTACTGCTAAATCGTGATTTGTCTAACTCTGTTCTGTGTCACTAGCTCTGAAATTCAAGTATGTGTGAAAGAAGTTTAAAATGTAGGACTTGTTTGTGGCTGTTCTAGCATGTCTTAGCTGTGTAAGTCAGTGTCAGAAACATGAAATTGAACTCATTTTAAGCAATTAGAGCCTTCTTTCCGGCACTTTATGTTCTTACTATGGAGTGGCCATAGATGACAAATTAAGCTGGGTGTCTGATTTTGGTAGTTTAGACAGTTTGAATATTAGCATATCTCAACTTCAGAGAGCAAGACAAAATGTTACAAGGTTATACATAAAGATCTAAACCACTTTACTGTCAGAAACATTTTTGTTTAGACTGGAGTTCTTTAAAGCTCAACTCTGGGTAAGTAAAAAAAATAAAATTTATTCTAGTTATGTGTTTATTAAGTCATTAAATGCATTTTACTTAGGACTGGTACCTATATATGTGTTTGTATCAGCATGTATGTACAGCAAGACCCCTAATTGATGATTGAGGGGCAGCACTTTGAAACAGTCAGGGCTCTATTATTTGCGGGGAACATGCTTACAGGAGGGAAGATTACAGAGAGTACCCCATCAGCATACTGCTGCCCTTGTATTATCCAATGATAAGCTGGAGTAGATCCCATCCAGTTCTGTAATGCTTCACTACTGGGAGGGCCAGGGACTGGTTATGCTGTCTGGCAGGAATGCCCAAATTAACAAGACTGACTGGACAAAATTACAAATCCTTTCAAGAGTAAAACAGTTCATGTTATATAGACTTTGATTGTTTTTTTGTCTGTGTGCATTAATTACAGCTTTAAAGGGTTATAGAACCCTAACCCCCTCAACAAAAAATGGAATAGAACTACACATGTCACATGAATGTCTATCACTACCAGTGGGACAGTATTTACCCCTGCACTGCTCTTCTCTGATATCTCATACATACTTAAAAGGGAAGTATGGGGTTTGTTTTTTTTCAGAATCATACGTGGGCCTCTGCTCTGCCCCCTCATCACCCCCCCCCCCCCCCCCCCCCGCCGCCGCTCACTGGAGCAATGGGATTTGGAGGGGGTGGGAGCAGCCAGCTAAGCCTCTCAGCAGTTCACGTTAGAGCCTGACCTGGGTGCCGGTCCAGGCATGTGGATGGATCCTGACTTCATTGTTGCAGTCTTGCTGAGCAACTTTAGTGACATAAAAATTTGTAATAACGGTCACCAAAGCATCAAAGACATACAGTACAGTATTAGACCACTGGGTAAATCAGCTCATTTGCATCTCCTTAAACGAAAGTATCCGTTTTGGCTAGATTAACCCTTTCATTTTTCATCGTCATAGTAGTTTAAAGGTTTTAACCATTTGAGTTAACCACAGATTATACTTGTTGCATGTGTAGTAAACCAGCTGCTGCCCAGCCCAGTTCAGGAACCGCATATACTACATGAAGTCCATTTTAGCCTATCTTCAGTCTCAACCCCTGATGAAGAGAGTGTTTTCTGACCTCTGAAATACTGTAATAAAGGCTTTTCTTTTATTTTGGAATGAATCTACAGTATATCTATCTCAGGTGCGGCGCTTCAATATTAGACTTTCTCAGTTACAAACCAAGCTAACAGTGGGATTCCTTTAGTATAGAGAAGCTGCCATGCAAGAATTTATATATGCTCAAATAATACTACTATTTCTACAGGCAGTAGAAAAATCCCACAGTACCAGAGCTATAGCCTTTGTTTTCCCAAGTCATGCTACATAGTTAATCAGGTTGCAAAAAATACTTCTGTTCTTCAATTTCCACCAAAAGACAGAAATACATATAAAAATGTGGACTCTCAGAACCATAAATGCGCAGTTGATGTAGTTGTTCTGAAACCTTTTTGCGTTAATCTTTTTGTTTTAGTGCTGCTATAATGATGTACTTGTGTAGAGCTCAAACCTCTTTTTGTTAAGCATAATATACTGAGATATCCATTTTACTGAGACTTCTGGGAAAGAGTTAAATATATGACAGTGTCAGCAGCGTATTGTTTTAAAATTTTGTTTATGACAAGAGCTGCAAACAGGATGCGCATTTTTCCTGAGACAAAGTTACAAGGCTGTTCTCAGCACCCCATCTAGTTTCTGCCTTTGGCAATGGGGATTCTTAGAGAACCCTGTAATCTGAGTCTTTATTCAGGGTAATTCAAGTAATGATAGCCCAACATAAATATACATGTGTAAGAAAAATTTCAGGGATTGTTGTTTTAGATGCATCAACAGCTGCAGGTGAATGCATTGTGGTTAGGAATGTTGCTGCAGGTTTGATTACCATGAGCTGCTTTGTGATACTGGTACAAATTCAGGGTTAAATATGAAGTTCACCGTTACAGAAAATATAATAAATGCACATATTTATGCAGAAAACAAAAATATGTATTTATTATTTTTTTCCTGCAGGAGCCTGGAAAGCATTGCAACTACCATCAGTAGATCACGAGTGCTGTGTGGGCTCCTGCAGATGTGTCCTCTGGCTTTCAGCTTCTACCTCTCTATGGACTTTCTGTTTGAAAGCTGGAGAACATGTCAGTGGACTACGAGAGCAATCATCAGCGCCCCTTCAGCCCATTGAAGTTACAGGTCTGTCTGTCGCAGTGACAGCCGGTACTTGTAGTTTATTTATTTATTTTTTTAAATAGTTTTTTATTAAAGATTTTTTGCAAAGTGCGAAACAGTACAAAGTGATACAAATGCCGCGTACACACGATCAAACAATCCGGTGGAAAAGTCCGGCAAACTCAAGTCCGCCGGACAATCCGCCCCTGTGTAGCCTCCGGCGGACTTTTTTTACCCAAAAGAACGGCGGACTTAGAAAGTAGTTTTGCACTCCAATCTTACCACCGGACTTTCGGCATTTCGGCGGACAATCCGGCCATATGTGTGCCAGTCCGCCATACTTTTGAAATGAACGGACTTTTCCCGCCCGAAGAGGATGCTGGGACTGTGACATCATAATAGGCGGGGACATCATCCGGTAATGTCCATATATAAGTCGCCGCGCGCCGTGTCCCTGCCATTGTGAGCGGAGGATGCGACGAGGCAACATCTGAAGAGAAGAACAGAAGACGGCGACAGAAGACCAGGCCACCGCCTGTAAAAGAGCTAGAAGAAGGCGCGGCAAGAAGAACCGAAGAGGCGGGACAAGATCCCCGAAAAGGGGGACAAGACCCCCGAAGTTGGAAGAAGAGGGCGCGGCGGCGAAGAAGAAAGCCGGGATCCTCCGCTAGCAAAAGAGCTAGCAGAAGATAGCGGAGGAGTCCGGCGAGAAGACCCCCGAAGACAGACAGAAGACCCCCGGAGCTGTGCAATAAACGATTTTAACCCTTGTGTGTTGTGTTTTTTTTGTACTTTTTTTTCACAGGTGAATGGGTAGGGGTACATTTTACCCCATACTCATTCACATAGGGTGGGGGGCCGGTATCCGGGGGCCCCCTTATTAAAGGGGGCACCCGGATTCCGATAAGCCCCCCGCCCGCAGACCCCGACAACCAATGGCCAGGGTTTTCGGGAAGAGGCCCTTGTCCTCATCAACATGGGGACAAGATGCTTTGGGGTGGGGGGGCCGCCTGAGACGGCTCAGGAGGGGGGGTCGCTCGCTCGTGCCCACCCCCTGTCCTGACCTGTCCTGTCCTGAGGGTAGCGTGCTCGGATAAGGGTCTGATGTGGACCTAGGGGGGGACCCCCATGCTGATTTTGTCGGCATAGGGGTTCCCCTTTAAGTCCATACCAGGTGACGGGGCCAGCAACGCCTCCTTCGCTGGCCCCGGCTACCTGGATACGCGCTCAAAATGAGCGGACTTTCCTCCGCGTGTGTGGGCGAGTCCGTTCATTTCAAAAGTACGGTGGATAGTCCGGCGGACTTAGTACGCCATATTAGTCCGCTGAAAAAGTGCCGTGTGTGGGCAAGTAGCCCGTTCGGAAAGTCCACCGGACAGTCCGGCGATAAGTCCGTCAGACTTAGTCTGCTGGATAGTTGGCTACCTGTGTATGCGGCAAAAGAGTGCAGAGAATACACAATATAGCAATATATAGTCAGCATACAATGTGACTTGTTTTAAAGAGGAAGTAAAGGCAAAAAAAAGCAAAAAAAAACACACACCCTGTAAGGCAAAGGCATAATGAGCTAGTATGCATAGCATACTAGCTCATTATGAATAACTTACCTGAGAACGAAGCCCCCGAAGCAGTCCTCCGTCTTCCTCTTCGCCGCTGCCATGGTTCCCGGAGCGACTTCCGCTGTGATTCGCCGGTGCTGCAATTGCGTCACTCCCGCTCATGCGCACGGGAGCCGACACTCGCGGCATATTGCCGCAATCTGCGGCCTGCCCAGTGCACCTGTGCGCCGCTGACATCAGTGGCTGCCTTCGGGTAAATATCTCCTAAACCGTATAGGTTTAGGAGATATTTCTTGGACCTACAGGTAAGCCTTAATCTAGGCTTACCTGTAGGTCAAAGTGGTTTGTAAGGGTTTACAACCACTTTAAGATTAGCTTTAGAGGTATGATGATGCAAGGTTTAAGTAGATAAAATTTCTCCTCAAAAACAATGTAGTGTATTTCTGTAAAACAATAACTGTAGAAAGAAATAGGGAGGGTAAAGGTTTAGATGGATAGCAACAAGGTTGATAGTAACTTTCACCAAATAAGTAGTTTGGGAAAATTATGAATATTAGTGTAATCATCAAGTATACATTCCTGAAGACATGCCTTATTCTACTTTCAACCAATCTGTCCATATTTTCCACTGAATGTCAAATAGTTTCCTCTTTCCATCTTTATTTGCTAACAAGGATTCATAGGTGTAATTAAAGAGGAAGTAAACCCTTCCAAACAACTTGGACCTATAGGTAAGCCTAGATTAAGGCTTACCTGTAGGTCCAAGCAATATCTCCTAAACCTATATGGTTTAGGAGATATTTGCCCGAAAATGGGCACCGCTGTCTACGGCGCATGCGCCGTAGACAGCGGCGCGCAGGCGCACTAAATGCGGCAAATCCAAGAATGGATTTGCCAAATTTGTCGACTCCCGTGCGCATGCGCGGGAGTGACGTCATCGCGGCTTCGCCGTATGACAGCAACGGAGCTGCGAGGCGCGACTCCCGTGCGCATGCGCGGGAGTGACGTCATCGCGGTTGCGCCGCTGTCATTGGTCGGAGCTGCGAGACGCCACCAGCAAGATGGACGCGGCGGACTACAGGGATCAGCGGCGACTTCGCTGGCTCCTGTGTCAGGTAAGTGACACATAATGAGCTACTATGCGATGCATAGTAGTCCATTATGCTTTACCTTTGCAGGGAAAAAAAGAGGAAGTAAACCCATCAGGGTTTACTTCCTCTTTAATCTGTGTCATTTCAAGTACTTCTGAAAATTGGGTATTTTATTGGATTTCCAATTTCTAGTTATGATCTAGCCGCTAAAAAGATGTGTGTAACCACCGTGCAAAAGCAAGGAGGAAAGGTCTCAATGCCCAAATTTAATAGGGCTATCCCAGGGTCTGGTGTCATCAGAACTCCTGTGATTTGTGAGATGCACCGAAATAAACTCTTCCAAAAACTGGTGAGGTGCTTGCAGGACCAAAACATGTGTAGGATGTTTCCTACAGCACCGCATTTTCTCCAGCATAGTGGGGAGTTGGAGCAAGAATTTTAACTTCCTGTACGGTGTAAGGTACCATCTGTGAGCTGGTACTTGTAGTTTATTAATTCACATGAATCTGTGAATAAATGATGTGGCTGTGTGGGCAGAGCCCTGAACAAAAGTGCTGTTCTTAAAAAGTTACAGTAGGTGCAGGTAGAAGAACCCCTGTGTGCTACCACGGGGGGGGTGGGGGAAGAGGGGCAGGAGCTGGACATGTTCCACCCTAAGGGCCAGTTCACACCAGATGCAGTATCGTGCAGTTCTGTTTTTTCTGAAACAATACAGTCAGTTCCGGTCAGTTTCTGAACCAGAAACTGACTGCATGGTGTGAACTAGAGCCATTGGAATACACATTTCAACCTTTGTTCAATCTCTATTTACCAAAATTATGTGACACATATTTACTGTGCCTTGTGAGTAGACACTAACTGTGTCACACATTTCACAGACCCTTACTTCCAAACCAGAGGTGCTGAGAGGAGGCAGTCAGTACAAGACTCACTGCGTACCTGCAGCAAGGTACCATGGAACATGTAGTCCTTAGAAATTAAAAGTAACAGCAGAGGTGGAGCCGCAAAGGAATTCAGAAAGTTGTGGAAAGAGATCGCCAGCAGACAGGCAACACTTACAACATGAAAGGAGACTTTTGTTTCTAGTAAACTTTTATATTGGATTGTCATATATAACTATTGTTTGTATTGCTATTACAATGCTGATGCTAAATAATAAAGCTCTGGGTTCGGATGGCCTACCAGCCAAAATTTATCAAACTTATGGGGACATCCTGTTACTGGAACAGCTAAAAGTTCTAAACTCTGCCTATGGACTCTCTTGCCTCCCAGATTCCATGAACATGGCAGATATAGTTGCATTGCCAAAACCAGGGAAGGATAGCCTTTACCCTGAGTCGTACCACCCAATTTCACTTTTAAATTCAGACATTAAACTGCTTGCAAAATTCCTATCTAAGACTAAGCAAAGTTATGCAATGACTGGTGCATCCTGACCAGTCAGGTTTCATACCTACCCATTCAATAGCAGTTAATATCCATGGGCTTTTCCTTAACCAACAGCTTCCTTCCAATAATATGGGAGATAGGGCCATTCTATCTGTGGACTCCCCAAACCATTTGATACCATAGAATGGCCGTATCTTTTGGAGATATTGAGACTGGTCATGGAGATCGATTTATAGGCTAGATAAGACTACTGTATTCTGCCCCTCAAGCTGCCATGCTAATTAATGGTTCCCAATCTGACCCATTCACTCTTTACAGAGGAATGCATCAGGGGTGTCCACTATCCCCCTCTCCTCTTTGCATTGGTGATTAAGCCACTTGCAGATGCTATTCGTCAATCAGATTCTATTGTTAGTTTCCAGAGGGGAGAGAGAGAAGACAAATTGGTTCTTTATGTGGATGACGCATTGTTTTTCCTCAATGACACGGATGCATAACTCTCATGTCCCTTTTTTCAACGTTCGGATCCTTTTCTGGATTCAGTTGGGACAAATCTGTCCTTTTTCCTCTAGACTCCCAAATAGTGAAGTTTCCTATTGTGTGAGGCAGATGAAAATAGTATCCTCTTTCAAATACCTGGGGGTTTGAGTTCATTCCAAAGTAGAAGACTATTTACAGCCCTTACTGGATAAATCCAAGTGTAAGTGGAAGGCTTGGTGTAAATTACCATTGTCTGTAGTGGGGCTGGCAAATCTTATTAAAATGATTTGGTTACCACAGCTGTTATATATTATGCATAATTGGCCTATATGGGTTACTTTGCAATGGGTTTTTTTTTTTTTTTTTTTTTTTTAAAGACTCCTTGTTTAGAATTTTAAACTGGAAGGGTGAAAATCCTAAAATATGTTTGCCCATTTTACAATTACCCAAGGATGAAGGAGTCTTAGCTGTCAGCACAACCGTATTTTATGGCTGCTCAATTACAGCACATTGCTGGTTGGAGCACCATGAACATCAATGATCCCATTCAGCCTATTCTTTTGTCTCGCTCATGTAAATACCACTTGATGGCTCAGTTGGAGGCAGGCAAACTTTGGTTATGTTCTCAATGTCCCGCTTTAACCCTTATGTCCAAAGTCTGGGATGAAATGAAGTTGATTATGCAGTACGTTGGGGTCTCACAGTATATGCCTTTTGGGCAGGAGGGTGTATGGGATATTTGACTAAATTACAGGACTTTGATGGCTGGTAATCCAAGGGATACGGTTCCTCTATAAGTTATATACAAATGACCATTTAAAATCCTTCCATGAGAACCTTGACTTCCCTTATGCTTTCCTGGCAATTTCCCACTCTTTCATGGATGGAAGGATCTCTGAAGTCAAAATGACGATTCTACCTAAAACACTCTACTATTTTCGCATGCTGCCAGTTGGAGTACCCTCTTTATTTCTTGGGCTTCTGCAAAATCGGATTCTCCGATTTATCTGAGCACAGAAATGTCCTAGAGTACCTAGATCTACTCTTTATACCCATAGGCTGCAAGTAGGTCTGGGGGGTCCCTAATGTCTTTAAGTACTATGCAGTGGCACAGGTCTCCCCATTGACTATGCTTTATGTGGTTACAGATGCTCCTCTTTGGGTGTTACTTGAATTGCCCAACTGTGATTCATCCTCACTACAAGCCCTTCTCTGGCTCCCTCATAAATTATGCCCCCCCCCCTTCCCTAAGCCCCATGCTGTTGCATGGCCCCCAGATATGGGATTCAGTTTGCTATTCTGGAAACTTAATTTCCTCCTTTTTGCCACTACTTCATATCATTCACAATCCTCTCTTGCTCCCAGGCCTTGAGGAGCCTCAGGCATTCTCTTGGTGGCTCTCTCATGGCTATACACTGGTTCAAAAGTTCCTCTCCTCCCATTCTTTTCCATCCTGGGAGGCCATCCATGAAACACACAATGCACCGGCCAGGGAGCACTACCGCTTTCTTCAACTGCAACACTGGATTGTTGCCATGTGCTGCATGTCCACTTACTCATTTCAAAAGACTTTCTTTGAGCATGCATGTCAGCATGCCCCTGAGACCCCCCCCCCGGGTCTTATTTCAGCCATTTATGTATCCTTGAATGGATGCCTGACATCAGTATCCCCCTCTTACATGATCCAATGGGAAAGAAACCTCTAGTCCCCCATAGACCTAGAAGACTGGAGTAAGGCCTGGAAAATAGTGGCCAAATGCTCCTTTAACACAAATACACTAGAGGAAGCATGTAAGGTCCTATTCCAGTGTTACTGGGTTCCTGCCTGTGTAGCACACACTTTCCAGGGGAGTAGTGATAGTTGTTTCCGCTACTGTGGACAGCAGGGGATGTCATTCAAATCTAGTGGTCCTGCCCAAGACTGGTGGGGTACTGGTCGAGGGTTTTTGTCCTACTTCAGACCTTTTTCCATCTAACAATCCATAAGGATGCTAAGTTAGCCCTATTACATTGTCCAATACCTGGCTTATAAGCTTCACAGCAGAAGATGGCCACATATCTTTTTATTGAGGCTACGCGGACTATAACTCTAGCTTGAAAGACCCAATGCATAGCCTTTCAGGGGGGTGAAGTATTGTGTGTAAGTTGCATGGCAAATTTCTCAAGGTTTGGGAACCATGGATCTCCTATGAGTTCCCCTCACTCTGACTGCTGTGCTTGGGCCAGGTCTGACTCCTCCCATGTGGCTTTCCGAGTTACCACCCTCTCCTCCTCTCTCTTACCTGTGACCCCTTTTTCCTGGTTTCAGGGGAAGAGCCTCCCCTCCAGTGATTGCATATAGATTTTAGGGACATGCCATTTTATTTGTAGTGCTTATTTCTCAGTACCATCTTATAACTTCAGATTTATGTCACTTTAGTTAGCGCAACTATGATCTTTACAATTCATTGGTGATGTTCACCCATTTTCTAGCCCCTGTGTAACTTCTTCTTACTTTTTAAAACCAATGAATATATTGAATCAGAAAAAAAAATGTTCCATGATATACAGTGTACCTCCAGCTCAAGAATGCCCTGTCTTCCCAAGCCAAACAGACTATTCCTAAAATGATTAATGCTCTGATTATGGGCCAGCTGGCCAATACTTTAAACAAGAGGGGTCTCAATTCCTCCCTTTAGAGATCACTGTTGAATAATTCCCTTGGTATAGTGCCTTGCAAATTATTCACCCCCTTGGCATTTGTCGTGCTTTGTTGCCTCACGACCTGGAATTAACATGCATTGTTTGAGGATTTGCATCATTTAATTTACAAAACATGCCCACAACTTTGAAGATTTTTTTATTTTTTTTTTATTGTGAAACAAACAACAAATAGGACAAAATAACAGAAAAAGTTAATGTGCATAACTATTCCCCCCCCCAAAGTCAATACTTTGTAGAGCCAGCTTTTGCGGCTTTCACAGCTTCAAGTTGCTTTGAATAAGTCTCTATGAGTTTGCCACATCTTACCACTGGGATTTTTGCCCATTTCTCCTTACAAAACTGCTCCAGCTCCTTCAAGTTGAATGGTTTGTACTTGTGAACAGCAATCTTTAAGTCTGACCACAGATTATCTACTGGATTGGGGTTTGGGCTTTGACTAGGCCAATCTAACACATTTACATGCTTCCCCTTTAACCACCTCGCGCCCGCCCTATAGCCGAATGACGGCCGTAGAGCAGGCGCTTTCGTCCGGGTGGCCATCCCTGGACATCCTGTTGTTTACTTCCGCAATGCGCGCCGCCGCGGGCGTGCATCGCGGAAGTTCTGTGTTCGCCGTGTCCCCCGGGGACAGGCAAACACAGATCGCTGTAAACGGCCAATCACAGCGGCCGTTTACAGAGCGATCAGCGTGTCCAATGGGAGATGATCTCATATGTAAACATATGAGATCATCTCTCACCGCCGCTCTCCCTCCTCACACAGACAGAGTGTGAGAGGGGAGAAATGAACGGCTGCAGCGGCCGTCAGTGTAAAAAATAAATAAAAGTGCCATCCTGCCCCAGTGCCATCCACCCCAGTGCCACCTGCCCCAGTGCCACCTGTTAGTGCTCTCTGTTCCCAGTGCCACCTGTTGTCAGTGCCATTTGTCCCCAGTGCCATCTGTCATCAGTGCCACGTATAAGTGCCATCTGTCATCAGTGCCACATATTAGTGCCATCTGTCATCAGTGCCACGTATCAGTGCCATTTGTCATCAGTGCCACCTGTCAGTGTCACGTGCCATCTGTTGTCAGTGTCACGCGTCATCGGTGCCACGTATTAGTGCCATCTGTCATCGGTGGCACGTATTAGTGCCATCTGTCATCAGTGCCACATATTAGTGCCACGTGTCATCAGTGCCATGTATTAGTGCCATGTGTCATCAGTGCCACGTATTAGTGCCACGTGTCATCAGTGCCACATATTAGTGCCATCTGTCATCAGTGCCACATATTAGTGCCATCTGTCATCAGTGCCACGTGTCATAAGTGCCACGTATAAGTGTCATCATTGCCACGTATCCGTGCCATCTGTCATCAGTGTCACGTGTCATTGTCCTGGTATTTCAAAAGTGTAATAAGTAGTCAACAAGTTAGATGTGTAATTTATGTTCCTAGAACACATGATGGCGCTCCCTGCATGTTGGGCCTCTCTATGTGGCCAGGCTGTGAAAAAGTCCCACACATGTGGTATTGTAATACTCAGGAGGATTAGCAGAATTTTTTTGGGGGTGTCATTTGTGGTATACACATGCCCTGTGAGAATAATAACCTATTACAATGACAATTTTGTGGAGAAAAAAAATGAAAAATCTTAATTTTGCAAAGAATTGTGGGAAAAAAATTACAACATCAAAAAGCTCACCATGCCTCTTACTAAATACCTTGGAATGTCTACTTTCCAAAAAGGGGTCAGTTGGGGGGTATTTGTACTTTCCTGACTTGTTCGAGTCACAAGAAGCGAGATAGTCCACCAGTACATCAGATGTGATCAATTTTGTGCGATTCGCACCACAGCTTGTAGACTCTCTAACTTTCACAAAGACCAAATAATATCCACTAATTTGGGTTATTTTTACCAAAGATATGTAGCAGTATAAATTGTGGCCAAAATTTATGAAGAAAAATTTATAATTTGCATAATTTTGTCACAGAAACAAAGAAATATGCGTTTTTCAAAATTTTCGGTCTTTTTTCATCTATAGCGCAAAAAAATAAAAACCCCAGGGATGATCAAATACCACCAAAAGAAAGCTCTATTTGTGGGAAAAAAAGGACAAAAAATTAATTTGAGTAGTATTGCATGACTGAGTAATTGTCATTCAAAGTGTGAGAGCACCGAAAGCTGAAAATTGGTCTGGGCAGGAAGGGTGTTTAAGTGCCCAGTAAGCAAGTGATTAAACCACTGAAACGTTGCTTTAGCAGTGTGTTTGGGGTCATTGTCCTGCTGGAAGGTGAACCTCCTTCCTAGCCTCAAATCACACACAGAGTGGTACAGGTTTTGCTCAAGAATATCCCTGTATTTAACACCATCCATTTTTCCCTCAACTCTGACCCGATTGCTGAAAAACATGGAGGGTGTTCTTTGGGTGGTGTGATGTGTTGGGTTTGCGCAAGACATAGCGTTTTCTTTGATGGCCAAAAAGTTAAATTTTAGTCTCATCAGACCAGAGCACCCTCCTCCATACATTTTGGGAGTCTCCCACATGCCTTTTTACAAACTCAAAATGTGCCCTTTTGTTTTTTTGCTGAAAGTAATGGCTTTCTTCTGGCCACTCTGCCATAAAGCCCAACTCTATGGCGCATACGGCTTATTTTCGTCCTATGTACAGATGCTCCAGTCTCTGCTGTGGAACTCTGCAGCTCCTCCAGCTGCCTCTCTGATTAATGCCCTCCTTGCCCAGTCCATGAGTTTTGGTGTACGGCCGTCTCTTGGCAGGTTTGCTGTTGTGGCATGTTCTTTCCATTTGGTTATGATAGATTTGATGGTGCTCCTAGGGATCATTAAATATTTGGATATTTTTTTATAACATAACCCTGACTTGTACTTCTCAACAACATTGTCCCTTACTTGTTTGGAGAGTTCCTTGGTCTTCATGACAGTGTTTGGTTAGTGGTGCCTCTTGCTTAAGTGTTGCAGCCTCTGGGGCCTTTCAAAAAAGTGTGTATATGTAATGACAGATCATGTGACACTTAAATTGCACACAGGTGGACATCATTTCACTAATTATGTGACTTCTGAAGGTAATTGGTTGCACTAGACTTTTTTATGGGCTTCATAACAAAGGGGCTGAATACATATGCACATGCCAATTATCAGTTTTTAATTTCTGAAAAATAGTTATGTATATATTTTTCTAATTTTACTTCGGCAACTTAGACTATTGTGTTCTGATCCATCATATATAATTCAGATAAAAAAAAAACATTGAACCTAAAGGCTGTAATGTAACAAAATAGGTAAAAGCCAAGGGGGTGAATACTTTTGCAAGGCACTGTAATTTACAGCTCCCAGGTAGGAATGGGTGGGATAAGGTTATTGCTGCTCTCAATAGGGAGATATGGCAGGTGGTCCTAGAACAGGTTTTATTAGTGTCCTTTTCTTCAACATAGACTATCCTTGCTCTGTTATTTATAGAGTTTAACAGAATACCGCAGAAGCTGTACCAATAGCACTGGAGAGAGAGTCTGAATTTTTCCCAGATGTGGGGGATCCCCTGCAGATCTCCTGCACATGCTCCGGAAATGCCCCAAACTGGTACATTGCAATGTGTTATTGCTATTGGTTATTGCTGGCATTTCAGTCTCTTTTGTACAATGATCCTTTTAATGCAGGGCTCAAAATTTTAAGTCCTGAGCTACTAGCCAGGCCTTAAGAGTTACTTGCCACCAGTTGCCCCACCTAACCCCTACCCTGCCCCTAATTCTGCCCCTAAACACGCCCTCATAAATTATCTCATGAAATTACACTGTTAAAAGTTTTATGCAGAATTAAGTTACAAAAATAAATATTAACAACTGCATATCAATGCAGCCTCATTAGTGCACATCAGTGCAGCCTATCAGTGCCCATCATTGCCGCCTCATCAGTGCGGCCTCATCAGTGGCTACCAGTGCAGCCTATCAGTACCCATCAATGCAGCATTTTAGTGCCCATTAGTGCAACATATCAGTGCTGCCTTATCAGTGCAGCCCCATCAGTGCAGCTTATCCGTGCCGCCCCGTGGTCATCAGTGCAGCCTCATCATTGGCCATCAGTGTAGCATATCAGTGCAGCCTCATTAGTGCCAATAAGTACAGCTTATCAGTGCTTATCATGGCGGCCTCCTCAGTGGCCATTAGTGCCGCATCATCAGTGGCCATCAGTGCTGCAGCCTCATCAGTGCTTATCAGTACTCATCAATGCAGCCCATTAGTGCAGCCGCCTCAGTGCAGCAGGAAGGAATCGGCATCACACAGAGCGGAGATCTCCTACTGTGACACAGCTTGAAGATGAAATGCCATCTGCTGTCGAACAAAGTCCCTCCTCCTGGACCAGCCTTGGGCCAGTGAGCTGTCTATCATAGGAGACGGGAATTTGTTCGACAGCAGCCGGCATGCTTCATCTCCAAGCTGTATCACAACAGGAGATCCCCGCTCTGTGTGATCCAGCCAGCTCTCCTTCTGACAGTTTCCTGGCTGATTGCTCCTGGCAGAAGTGGTGTGGCCTTCTTTTTTACAGGTCATCAGAGCAGTCGGGGGGAGGGGGATGCTAAAAGCCCCCCTCTCCGAGCCGCTCTGATGGCCGCAGCGCTCCTACTAGAAGTAATCAGCCAGGAAACTGTCAGCCAAGTCAGCCCCTGCTCCACACGCTCCCTCTGCTAATTTCCACTCGCCAAATGCAAGCAGGCTAGGCGAAATTTTGAGGGCTGCTTTAACATGTACACTAGGGTTCTTAGATGAGAAAGTATATACACCACAAGTCCAGATCCTTCTCTAAATTGCTATATTTGGCTCGCAAGGGCATTATTTTAAAGTGACTTTCTCCTCTTCCTCCGAAGTCTGATGATTGGCAGGTTACTGCCACATTACTTAAGGAAAGGCACATTTTATTACAACGTTCACCCACCCCCCCCCCCCCCCCATAAGTTTATTAAGATACGGGACCCATGACTACAGCTTCCTGGTTCAGCCCCTTTAACATTCGTGTCTATGCAACATCTACAGTGTTAATACTAAAGCCTTCGTACACACAGGCCGAATGTTGGGTGACATCGACCCTGTCAATACAAACCGTCCAACGCTTGGCCTGTGTGTATCTCAACTGGTCCGACAGAAGGACTGACAGTGGAAAACCATCAGCCGTCCGGGTCACTCAGCCAATGGCCACCCCCCTGTCAGAACAGCTCAATGAGGGAGATCGCTGTACTAACATCAGATTGTTAGTACAAAGGCTCTGACCATCATTGTCATTGATTGACTAGGCAGTTGTACTGATGAATGTGGGTGACTGAAATACACAGAGGATAGGCTGTGGTACTGCTTCCTGTTTTTGTTTATTCTTTATTGGGTAACTGTTATGACCTTTCTGATCCCATTTGTGCTTGTGTGCATAGAGGGATCTGAGTAGCACTATGTATGATTTTTGATTAATGGTATATTTCTTTTGCTTGACATACATTGCCTGGATTTCGTTATCGTACATCATGGGACACAGAGACACATTAATTACTGTATGGATTATATGGCACCTTCAGGTGATGAACACTGGCACACCCTAGACAGGAAGTTCAATTCCCCATATAACCTCTCCCCTTAACGGGAGTACTTCAGTTTTTTCACCAATGTCTTAGGTGTTTGTTACGAGTAAAGATGTGCTACGCTGAGCTCCGCTGGAATATTCCTTGTTTGGGCAAGCCATGCAACCGGATCCATCCAAAGTGTCTTTTCCAGGCTGACTTGAATGGTACCCAGGCCTTTTATCCGAAGAAACAAGGTTTTGCCTGGAACGCTTCTCTTTTTAGAGATCCCGGGATCCAGTATTTGTTTTTTTCAGCCATATTCCTGGCGTTGCACTTTACAGGCCCAGGGCTGTGGATCCCCCAATAAAAATGGGGCCCCAGTCCCTGAAGGTTTTCTAACGGAGCGCACCGTGAGTGGTGAAGATTGGGTCTGTTACCACAGAACCCTGCAGCTGGATAAGGTAAGGGAGATTCATAAGGATTTTTTGTAATTCTTGTGGGTTTTCTCCTTTTATAGTAAATGTTGTCATGCCTATAGACACCACTGGGGGCTGTCAAGAGCATATACCTGTTCCATGCTTGTCAGTCTCGCTCTGTGTCACAAGCTGCACACTTCCTCTGGCCCAAGCTCCAGGTAAGACGTGGGAAGGGTTTTTTTTTTTTCTCCTTGGAATGTCCCCCCACCTGGATAGTTTCACTCCAGGAGGCAGAGGGAGCATGGCTCAGTCGGTGGTGTGGCGCGCCGTTCCAGCCGCCATTCCAACGATTCCCATTGGCAGTTCTCCTCCAGCCCTCCTCCATGTGATCTGGTCGGATTGGAGCCTGCTTGTTTGGGAAAATGGTCAATTTAAAAAAGATGGGGCGGGGGGCGTGATGGGTGGTCGGATGAAGAAGGGGGCGGGACTTATCGGCATTAGCGTGCTTCAGCGTCCACAACACGGGCTGTGTAGCTATAAAGTGCATCTTTTTTCAGGTGCATACAGCTGAAGGAGGGGCACAGAGCGGACGGGTGGCATGTGAGTGTTGGTGAAACAGGCATTCCCAGGGCACATTTACTTAAGCATCAGGCTGAGCTTAAACGCAGCGGCAGTTGCTGGACTATTGCTCAGCAGTGGGTGCATTTTTTTGGTAGTACCTCTGCGTTTGTGGTCAGCACTATGACCAGAGGGGGTGTTACATATACAACAAAAACCAAGGGCACAAAAGTGTCGCCCTTAGGACCTAAGGACCCTCCCTCTGCAACACCATCCCCCCCAAAAGGTCTAAGGAGGCTGGTCAGAGTGAGCCATCGGGAGTCATCAGGGGCTGCAATTGCTTCTGACACTTCAGCCCCTGTCTAACTGAGCAGGTTTTCTCCTCAGCTATGAGTGGATTGGAGGACAAATTTGTGGCTTTAATCACATTGTCACAGTGGAAGAAAATGCATGAGGTCCCCTTCTACCACCCAGGATCCTCAAACAGAGGAACAGTGGGAGGGGGAAGATGAATCTCCCTCAGGGGACCATGAAGAGGCTGATGATTCCTCTTCTGAGGGATCAGGTGGGGAAGGACCTTCACATGCTGAGAAGTTGCTGGTGCATTTTCTTACTGAAATGGTCTCCACATTTAAGCTACCCTTAACGGATTTGGTTGAAGAGCCCTGTTTGGGGTCACTAAAGCCTCCTCAAGCCTTGGGTGCCTTTCCTTTCCATTCATTACTAGAAAAGCTTATGTAGTCTGAGTGGGATCACCCAAATAAGCATTTTTTCCCTCCCAAAAAGTTTTCAACACTTTATACTATGGAGGAAAAATTTACTAAGATGTGGAGTATACCAGCAATTGATGCTGTTATATCCTCTGTGAATAAAAGTTTGACTTGTCCAGTTAACAATGCGCAAATGCTTAGGGATCCAACTGATAAAAAATTGGAATTCTTGTTAAATTTTCTCCTTGGCAGGTTCATTGGCTCAACCTGCAGTGGCGGCAATTGGGGTATGTCAATCCTTGAGAGACCATTTGAAACAGGTGCTCAAGGTTTTCCTTGAACAGCAGGCCCAGGAGTTAGCCGAGCTGCCAGCGGCTTTGTGTTTTGCAATTGACGCAATCAGAGATTCTGTTCTTCAAACTTCTCGCCTTACGCTTAGGTTGGTACAGATGCATAGAATCTTATGGTTAAAAAGGCCAGCCGAAGCATCATGCAAAAAGCTCCTGGCTGGTTTTCCTTTCCGTGGTGAAAATCTGTTTGGGGAGGATTTGGACAAATATATCCAAAAAAATATCAAGTGGGAAAAGTACCCTTTTGCCAGTTAAGAAAAAGGGTAAACATCCCTCATTTAAATGGGCTCTTTCTCCAGTGCCAGGGGCATCAGCCTCCAGTCAATGGCGACGACCTCCACCATCAGGTTTAAGAGGTAGACCTCGGGGTCAATCCCAGGGACAAAAGAAATCCTGGGGGAGGAAACCCTCAAGACAGAACGCTAAAGCCTCTTTATGAAGGGGTGCCCCTGCTCACTCGAGTGGGGGAAAGACTTCTGCAGTTCTCAAGGTTCTGTCAGGAAGAATTTTGAGACAGATGGGTGGTCTCCACAATAGCTCTAGGTTACAAACTAGAGTTCTGAGAATTCCCGTCTCCTCTTTTACTCAGGTCAAATATCCCCAAAGATCCCCCAGAGAAAAATAAGTATCTGTTTCTAGCATTAGGCTGACTTTTGTCACATAAAGTGATCATGGTGGCCCCCATGGAAGAGCAGGGGTTGGGGGTTTATTCAAACCTTTCACGGTGCCAAAACCAAATGGAGCTGTAGACCCATTCTAGATCTCAAAGATCTAAACCGGTTCCTGAAAATTCGCTCTTTTCGCATGGAATCAATCCAATCAGTAGTTTCCATCCTACAAGCAGGAGAACTTCTGGCATCAATCGACATCAAGGATGCATACCTGCATGCACCTATTTTTCCTGCTCACCAGAAGTATCTGCGTTTCGAAGTAGAAAAACGTAATTTTCAGTTTGTAGCCTTGCCTTTCGGTCTAGCTACTGCACCTCGGGTGTTTACAAAACTTCCGGCCCTTCCTCTGGCCAGATTAAGGACTCGAGGTATAACAATAATAGCATACCTAGATGACCTGTTCTTGATAGACCGGTCAGTAGCCCAACTGGACCAAAGCATGGTCGCCACAGTCAACTACCTGGAATACCTAGGTTGGGTCCTCAACCTAGAGAAATCTTCTTTAAAGCCAGTAAGAAGATTAGAGTACTTGGGTCTGGTTATAGATATAGCCCAGAAGAGGGTGTTTTTACCCCAGGCAAAGATTAGCGCCATAAAGGAGCTGGTTCAGGTGGTCGGGGCAAAGAAGGGTCCTTCCATTCGCCTTTGTATGAGGTTGTTAGGAAAGATGGTGGCTTCATTCGAAGCAGTTCCTTAAGCTCAGTTTTATTAGAGACTGCTGCAAAACAGTATCCTCTCGACCTGGAACAAGAAGGTCCAAGCACTAGATTTTCCAATGTGTTTGTCGCCAAAAGTGCGCCAGAGCCTCAGTTGGTGGAGGATATTCGAGAATCTGCAGAAGTAGAAATCCTTCTTACCGGTTACCTGGAAGGTGGTAACAACAGATGCCTTTCTGGTTGGGGATCAGTCCTGGAAGTCCAGGGGAAATGGTCCAGAACCAAAAGGACCTTGCCCATCAACATTCTAGAGATTCGGGCAGCGTGTCTAGCCCTAAGGGCCCGGACATTCAGGTTGCAGAATTCTCCTGTCAGGATTCAATCTGACAGTGCCACAGCAGTGGCTTATATCAATCATCAAGGAGGCACCAGAAGTCAGGAAGCCCAGGGAGAGGTAAACCATATCCTAACCTGGACAGAAAAGCATGTGCCGTGCATACCGGCAATCTTCATTCCAGGAGTAGAGAACTGGCAGGCGGACTATTTAAGTCGCCAGCAGTTGTTCCCGGGAGAATGGCCCCTTCACCCTGACATCTTCCTGGCTATATGCCAAAGATGGGGAACCCGAATGTAGAGCTGTTTGTGTCCAGGTTCAACAACAAAGTCGACAACTTTGTGTCAAGAACAAGGGATCCACTTGCATGCGGAACAGATGCGTCGGTGACCTCGTGGGATCAGTTTTCACTGATTTATGCATTTCCTCCTATTCTGCTGCTACCTCGACATCTTCACAGGATCAAGTGGGATCTTGTGGCCCCAGCGTGGCCCAGAAGATCTTGGTATGCAGAAATAGTAAATATGTGTTAGGGGCCCCATGGACCCTACCACCATGTCCAGACCTGCTATCGGTGTTCCTTTCTACTTTACAAACACTACATTTAATGGTTTGGCTATTGAAACCCACATTCTACAGAATCATGAACTTTCAGGCTCATGATATGTACCTTGATTAATTCAAGGAAACCAGCTTCCAGAGTCATCTATTATAGAGTCTGGAGGGCATATGTTTCCTGGTGTGATTCCAAGGGTTGGCATCCTAGGAAGTATGTCATAGGTAGAATTCTTGCCTTCTGCAGATGGGGCTAGAGATGAAACTGGCCTTGAGTACTATCAAGGGCCAGGTCTCGGCCTTATCGGTATTGTTTCAATGTCCGCTTGCTTTGCATTCTTTGGTCTGAAGCTTTATACAGGGAGTAACGCTAATCCACCGATTAGAGCACCCCTCAACCCTTGGGACTTGAATTTAGTTTTGTCAGCATTACAGAAACAGACTTTTGAGCCAATACAACATATTCCTTTGGTCCTTTTGACAAGGACGCTAGTTTTTCTGGTAGCCATTTCTTCGGCAAGAAGGTTATCAGTTGACTGCTCTTTCCTGTAAAAAGCCATATTTAATCATTCACGAGGATAGAGTAGTATTGCGTCCTCATCCAAGCTTTCTGCCAAAGGTGGTTTCAGGTTTTCACCTAAACCTGGATCTTGTTTTATCTTCATTTTTCCAGAACCTTGTTCTAAGGAAGAAAAGTCGCTGCATTCTGTAGTGAAAGCAGTCGAAATCTATTTGAAGACGACTGCTCAGGTTCGGAAAACAGACTTTGTTTTTGTTGCCTGAAGATCCTAGGAAAGGACAGGCAGCGTTGAAATCCACTATTGCCAAATGGAATCGTCAAGTAATTATTCAAGCTTATGGCATGAAGAGGAAGGTTCCACCTTTTTCAAATCAAAACGCACTCTACCAGTAAGTGCTTTGTGGGCAGTGGATCACCAAGCCTCTATGGCTCGAATTTTCAAGGCTGTAACCTGGTCTTCAGTCCATACATTCACCAGATTCTATCGCCTTTGGGTGCAGTGTACAGCAGACAGCAGTATAGGTCCTCAGGTCTGATTGCACCCTACTTTCGTTTGTGTCCCCTCCCCTCAGGTCGCATTGCTCTGGGACATCCCATACAGTAATTACTGTGGCTCTGTGTCCCGTGATGTACGATAAAGAAAATAGGATTTTTATACTAACAGCTTACCTGTAAAATCCTTTTCTTGGAATATATCACGGGACACAGAGGTCCCGCCCCTCTTTCTGGTTACACGTGTATTGCTTTGCTACAAAACTGAAGTACTCTTGGGTAAGGGGAGGGGTTATATGGGGAATTGAACTTCTGATCTAGGTTGTGCCAATGTCCATCATCTGAAGGTGCCATATAACCCATACAGTAATTACTGTGGCTCTGTGTCCCCGTGATGTACTCCAAGAAATTGATTTTACAGGTAAGCTGTTGTAAAAATCCTATTTTTTCCTTACTATTACGGAAGGTGGTTGCCACACTTTAAAACTGTATTGTGGGAATGTACGACTTCTAACAATTTTTTGTGATGGCCATTGTTTTTTGTTGTTCTTTTTCTTTTTTGTATTATTGAAATAAGCTTAATAAAACGCAATTTATAAAATAAATATGTTAAGGGATGCATTGGAGGGAGACAGAGGAACTTGACTAGACTCCATTCATCTGTTACTAGGCCTAGGTAGGGCTAAGCTCGGAAAAAACATGCCATGGCAGAATGTCTGGGAAATGTCCTAATTCTTTTCACTAACAGATGAAGGAAACTGACTGATGATATTTAGCAATAGGGCCGACATTCCTGCCTGCCCGTGCATGCCTATTGTGACCTATCTGATGCCATTTGTGCCCTGAACTGCACCCAGAGAGAATATCATTGTCTCATCCATTCTTCTTGTGATTGAGTATTGTTTACTCATGAGGAAGCCTACAGTGTAAAATGCGTTGGGACAAAAACACCCCAATATACACTTCCTTTCCATGCGGGACATTGTGTATTACCTATATATATTAATGCTATACATCTAGACTAAGTGTTAAGAGTGATTTATGTCCTGGAAGGGGGGGGGGGGGTGCCATAATCTCCTGGGGTTGGCATTTAGTAGTGTGGTATGTGGAGTTCATGCTCGTAAGAGGTTTGATACGCCACACTTTTTAATTAATTTTGTAATAAATATATATTTTTAATGAATTGAACTCATGTTGGTGTAATTATTCTGGTAGAAGGAGTCAACACTGATAAAATCCCATAATCCTCTCATAAATGGTTTGTTGACTACACTTTGGGGATGTGGTGTTGACGCATATAGTTGAACTTGTTTATACAGTAGTTCTTGGACTGTCTACTGATCTGGCGGGGTTCGTCTAGAAATAGTCTAATGTATGACCTCCTGCAGAGACCTGTGGCCAAGGCTTATTGGGGTAGGAATATCAATCCGCTAGGTTATCCTCTCTATCAGGCCTAAACATTTGAGGCAACTGCTTTATATTCAAAGTTGTGTTGGCTGGCAGTTGCCTGTAGACCGTTGTATCAGGCCTGGCCATCCAACGATTCTCTAGTGTCAATAGTCAGCCATTCATGGCTACAGCTGTCTTACCAACTCAAAGGTTAAGCTTTAATTGTACATTGTTCTTTAACCACTTAAGGACCGCCGCATGTAATTATACGTCGACGCAATGGCACGGACAGGCACAATCACGTACCCATACGTGCCTGCCTTCCAGCGGGTTGGGGGTCCAATCGGATCCCCTCCCGCTGGCTGCGTTGGTCCATTTCTCTTCAGGAGCAATCTGGGATGAGGGGATGGCCGTTGATTTCTGGCCATCCTCTCTCGATCGCTCCTGGCAAATGAGAAGCTTCCCCTGCCTGTGTAGTGTAAACACTACACTCTCCTTGGGGCTGTCTTTTTGACCGGATGGCGAGGAGAGAAGACATCCTAGTAAGTGCACCAACACTACGCTGACACATAGGTACACATAGGCACACTTTAACCCCCAGTCACCCCCCTGATCACCCCCCTGCCCCCCTCCCAGTCACAGTGTCACTGATTGCAGTGATCATTTATTTACTGATCACTGCATTTAGTGTCAGTTGTAACTGTAAGAACTGTCAGGGCAGTTAGTGTTAGGTCCAGGGTAGCCCCCTATCCCCCCCCAATAAAGGTTTAACCTCCTGATTGCCCCCCAGGTAACCCTTTCACCCCCTTTTGCCGGTGTCACTAAGCAATCTTTTTTCTGATCGCTGCATTAGTGTCACTGGTGCCGCTAGGTAGCTAGTTATTTTTTAGGTTCACCACCAGGTTTTTATAGCGTTAGGTACCCCCATATACAACCTAATAAAGGTTTTAACCCCCTGATTGCCCCTAGTCAACCCTTTCACCAGTGATCACCGTATAAGTGTCACTGGTGACGCTGGTTAGCCAGTTCGTTATTTCATTATTTAGGTTCCCCGTCAGGTTTTTATATAGCATCAGGGACCCCCATATACTACCTTTATAAAGGTTTTAACCTCCTGATTGCCCCTAGTTAACCCTTTCACCAGTGATCACTGTATAAGTGTTACGGGTGACTCTGGTTAGTTAGTTTGCTTTTTATAGCATCAGGGCACCCACCATTTATTACCCAATAAAGGTTTAACCCCCTGATCACCCGATGGGTGATATCAATTAGGTTTAAGGGTCAGATAGGGTCTGCGTCGCCCCAGTGCCAGTACCGCTAACACCCACGTGCAAAGCATACACCTCCCGTAGTGGTATAGTATCTGAACAGATCAATATCTGATCTGATCAGATCTACACTAGCGTCCCCAGCAGTTTAGGGTTCCAAAAAAACGTATTGTTAGTGGGATCAGTCCAGATACCTGCTAGCACCTGCATTTTGCCCCTTCGCCCAGCCCACCCAAGTGCAGTATCGATCGATCACTGTCACTTACAAAACACTAAACACATAACTGCAGTGTTCGCAGAGTCAGTGTCACGTACCTGGTTGGAGAGCCCAACAGTGCAGGGAGCGGCGCCTCGTAAGCCTCCGGCTCGAGAGCCCCTGGAGGTGGAGACAGGGATTCAAGAGTTCGGAGGGCACAAGTGCCAAGCCGGGTTGCAGCAACGGAGATCCACCACCAGCTGGTGCAGGCGGTCAGGCAGAGGACGGAAGGCAGTAGACAACGGGCACAGCAGGAACAGGTAACTCACTGGAACGGCAGGTGCAGCCGGCGCTGGAAGCCGGGCAGGAACAGCAGGAGCGGCTGGCACTGGCAACCGGGCAGGGATGGCAGAAACAGCTGGCACTGGCAGTCAGGCAGGAACAGCAGGAATAGCAGGTGCTGATGTTCAGGTGGGTGCAGCAGGCGTGGTCAGAGGCGAGCCGGGTCGGCAACTAGTGGGCAGCAGAGGTACACAGCAGAAGGCAGAAACGTGGTCAGTCAGGCAGAGGGTCGGAGGCAGGCAGCAATCAAACAAGGTCAAGAACAGGCCGGGTACAGTATCAGGAACAAGCAGGAACTGGTAGCGGAAGTCACAGGAACGCTGTAGACAGGACAGCACGGGAGAACAGGAGCTGATTCCCTAAATAGCCTGTTGGGCGCCAAGAACGGTCGCACGGCAAGTTTGCGTGCCCCCGCCGGTAACCGTGCTCCCGCTCGTGACCCCGCGTACCCGCGTACGCCCGTTCGGTTCAGCGCGCACCCGCGTGCGCTTGTTTGTGTCAGGGACTACGTGCACTCGCGTGCGTTCGTTCGCGCCAGCCCGCGTCCGAGGACACCGACGAGCTTCTTGTACAGGAAACCTGCGGGTGAGTTTCCTATGTACGATCAGGACGGTCGATCGATCGTGACAGTCAGGCCTGATCCCGATCGCTAACAGTTTTTTTTGGTAGCGTTTTGTATTTAAATCCTGAAGGCGGTGCTTGGTTTTCAGGGTCCCGTACGCGGCTGGACTCCCAAAAAGTCCCCACATGTGTTATCCCCGTACTCAGGAGAAGCAGTAGAATGTATTTTGGGGTATAATTTCACATATGCCCATAGCATGTGTGAGCAATATATCATTTAGTGACAAGTTTGTGCAAAAAAAAAGAAGTTTGTAATATTCCCGCAAATTGTGGCAAAATATAAAATATTCAGTGGACTGAACATGCCTCTCAGTAAATAGCTTGGGTTGTCTACTTTCCAAAATGGGGTCATTTGGGGGGATTATGTGTTATTTTGGCATTTTATGGCCTTCGAAACTGTGATAGGTAGTGAGGAGTGAAATCAAAAATTCGCAATCACCGCACTCAGGAGAAGCAGCAAAATATATTTTGGGGTGCAATTCCACTTATAACTATGGCATGTGTGAGCAATATATCATTTAGTGACGACTTTTTGTAAACTTTTTTTTTTTTTGTCACTATTCAATCACGTGGGACAAAAAAAAATATTCAATGGGCTCAACATGCCTCTCAGCAATTTGCTTGGGGTGTCTGCTTTTCAAAATGGGGTCATTTGGGGGGGGGTTTGTACTGCCCTGCTATTTTAGCACCTCAAGAAATGAGATAGGCAGTCATAAATTAAAAGCTGTGTAAATTCCAGAAAATTTACTGTTTGTAGACACTATAACTTTTGCGCAAACCAATAAATATACGCTTATTGACATTTTTTTTACTAAAGACGTGGCTGAATACATTTTGGCCTAAATGTATGACTAAAATTGAGTTTATTCGATTTTTATTATAACAAAAAGTAGAAAATATCTTTTTTTTTTCAAAATTTTCAGTCTTTTTCCATTTATATCGTAAAAAATAAAAATTGCAGAGGCAATAAAATACCATCAAAAGAAAGCTCTATTTGTGGTAAGAAAAGGACGCAAATTTTGTTTGGGTACAACATTGAATGACCGTGTAATTACCAGTTAAAGCAGTGCAGTGCTTAGGCTGACAATTGGTCCGGGGCTTAAGTGGTTGAGCAAGTAGAATCTGAATTTGGACAGTAGTTCTAAAAATTATTTTAGTAAACCCATAATCACCCGTTTGGATGTACTAGTATTAAAGAATATAGTAATGCAAATAAATGTATTTAATTTTGCCATTACAGCAGCTATAGTAGAATCATAGGTTTACAAGTGATATGTGTCTAAGTATTGTTAGTCTGATACACAGTAACGCAATCTTTACACTGATGTTAATTTATGTATTACAGACAAGGAGAGTCTGATCACAGACAGTGGAAAGCTGTATGCACTGGACCTTCTGCTAACACGCCTCAAGTCCCAAGGACACAGAGTGCTTATTTACTCACAGATGACTCGGATGATTGATCTGCTAGAGGTAGTATACAATACCATGTAGTTCATACTTCTGGGGCCAGTGCATATACTTTTTGACAGCTGGTGTGCACAGGCACTAAGTGACCCCCTCTATCTCTTTTGCATAACTTCAGCAGGGCAACAAGATCTAAGATGATGAAGCTCATTTGGTATACAGAACTTTAGATATAGAGCGCCTGTTTGTTTATTTAACTGCCATGTTTGAACCTTCCAAGCAGCCTCAATGCTCTTCTGCACACTCTAAAGCCCCGTACACACGAGAGGACTTATGTCCGACAGACTTCCGAAGGAGTTCTGCCAGAGTTCCGACAGAATTCTGACGGACTTTTTGACTGAGCGGACTTGGCCACACACAATCACACTAAACTCAGACGGATTCGAACGTGATGACGTACGACTCGACTCGAATAAGGAAGTTCATAGCCAGTAGCTAATAGCTGCCCTAGCGTCGGTTTTAGTCCGTCGGAATAGCATACACACGAGCAAATTTTTCTAAGGGACCGGGTCCGGCGGAGTTCCGCCAGAAAAATTTGAAGCATGTTCCATATTCTAAAGTCCGTCAGACTTTGGCAAATCAAAAGTCCGTTGCAGCCCACACACGATCGAATAGTCTGACGGAATCAGTCCGTCGGACTTTGGATGTTGAAAAGTCCGCTCGTGTGTACGCGGCATAAGGGTAACCAATCACAGATGGGAAAGGGGCGTAAACTGGGGGTGGCTTTTTGTATTCAAATCTTTTGTATTACATAGTTAATCTGCTTGAAAAAAGGCACAAGTCCATGCAGTTCAGCCAGTTTAATAAGTATGTAGTTGAGAAATCCCCTTTAATATTCACAGGAATATATGGTATATAGGAAGCACACATACATGCGACTAGATGGCTCATCGAAGATCTCAGAGAGGAGGGACATGGTGGCAGATTTTCAGAGCAGGTAAGCTAATAAAAATATTTCATTAAGTACTGTGGTTACCAAATTGTTAAATTTAATAATATTTTTTTGCCTAAATTGTTTTTGTAATTTTTGTGGTTACGGTCTAAAATTTTTCAAATGCAGGTGCAACTTTTTATTTTCAGGTATATATAACAAAGTATTGATAATGAACTTTTGAAGCAATACAAACCTGTAAAATTAAACTTTTTAGCTTGGAGGGAAATTTCCGCTATCCAGCTATATAGATTAAAAGGTAATTGTATGTAAGTAAAAATAAACTTAGTAAGCTTTACATAGGCGTGAGCTGCTTTATTAGGGCTTGCATCGATGGGCTTTGGACTTTGGACTTTGGACTGTTGTTTAGTGCCATCCTCCTTGTAATGGAGATAAACAAAGGCAGACATGTTTAAAGTCCATCTTGGGTGACAACCATGGATCCCGCTATAGATACAGTAGAATATCTGAACAGTAGACACTTAGGGTCAGGAAGTGTGGTGGACTACCGGGTGAAAATGAAGGGTGGAAAAAAAGAAAACAAATTCATCCCCCTTATCTAAGGAAAGGTAAGCTGTAATATATTAAATTTTTATCTTTTTCATTAGATATGCTTTAACAACTGCTTGACAGAAAATAACTAGTGCTCACAGGAAACCGTTATTTTTGAATGGTCCAGGTACAATACCAGTTGTTACCAGCTGTAGTGCTGCATTGGTAGAGTTTACCCTCCCATGGAGAAAACAGTGGTTTTGAGGATAAATGGAAAATATTGTCAGTTTAGCATCAATATGATCTGCCTGAACTCATTTGTGTGCCACATAATCTTTTTCCTATCCCATATTGCTTAAAGGTTATTTTTCTTTTGTTTTTAGGACTGATATATTTGTTTTCCTGCTGAGTACTAGGGCCGGAGGGCTTGGTATTAACCTTACAGCTGCTGACACGGTAAGCACACACTGGATTTAGAAAGTTACATGTCTGTTATATGCAATTTCCGTTTTGAACTCAGTCACCCACTTAGAAACCCTAAAGATGAAGAGGCCGATTTACTATGAGTTAAATTGAGTGAACATTCGCTTTAGTTATCTAATCATGTGAATTATCCAATCAGTGAAGATTCTCAGATCTTTTAGTAAATCACACTGGAGCATTGTTTTCAGTTCATTGAAAGAAAGTCTATCTATGCATCTTATATGGAGTATGCTGATTTACCATCAAAGTCAATTCAAGTGAAGTTTTTGATAAAAAATAATGCAGCATGTTTTAAAATGCATGTCGATGAAACAGGCAGCATATAGTATCCAATGATAGACTGTGGTGAGAACAACTCCTTAAGCTGTACACAGGAAAAGGCTACACAGTGTATAGGAATAACTGAACCAATGAATTTAGAATTAAAAGGAACAAGGAGACATATTAACCACTTGCCTACCGGGCACTTTTACCCCCTTCCTGTCCAAGCCAATTTTTAGCTTTCAGCACTGTCGCACTGTGATTGACAATTGTGTGATCATGCAACACTGTAACCAAATGAAATCTTTATCTACAAATAGAGCTTTCTTTTGGTGGTATTTAATTACCACTGGGTTTTTTATTTTTTGCAAAAAACAAACAAAAAAAACGTTTTTTTTTTTTGTTTCTGTCCGAAAATTTAGTAAATGTTTGCTGTGCGCTGGTGAGGCTATACCGATAGGCACTGATGAGGTGGCACTAATATTCAGCACTGATGGGTGGCACTGATATGCAGCACTTATAGTCGACACTTATGGGCGATCATAGGTGGCACGGATAGGCGGCACTGATGAGCAATCACTGAAAGACAGCACTGACTTGCATCGGTGATGGTCACAGATTGGTGTCACTGAAGGGCACAGACTGACATCATTGCTGGGTACTGTTGGGGCTGCACTAATAATCAGGACACTGATGATCAGTGCCCTGATTATCTGTATAGGTCACGCCTGTGATAAGATGCTGCTGAAAATGCTAAAATGGCACCACCTTATTTTCATGTGATCAGCTGTGATTGGACACCGCTGATCACATGGGTAAGGTCCCACGTCATCGGCTCTTTACCGAGATCTAGTTGCACCATGCTCCAGGGACACTGTGCACCCACAATCGCTGCAATGCATGCCCCTGCAGGCACGTGATCACATTGAGACTGGGTGACATCATATGACATTGGCCCAGAACAAAAAAGGGTCCCGCCCGCCATCATTTGTCTGTATGGTGGGCAGGAGGCGGTTAAAGGTACATTTGATTTTACTAATAGAAATAAGCAAAGTGAAATAAAAACTGGGTGGGAATTTTAAGTAATTGTAAGTCAAATTTTTTTTTATAAATGGTATATCACAGGACACAGAGCCATAGTAGTTACTATGTGGGTTATAGGCCACCTTCAGGTGATGGACACTGGCACACCCTAAATTAAAAAATACACTCCCTATATAACCCCTCCCTCTGGTGGGAGCACCTCAGTTTTTTCACCAGTGGCTAAGGTGTTGGTCACGAGTGAAGATGTGCTGTGCTAAGGTCCAGTGGAGCAATCCGTGCTGGGGCTAGCCATGCACACTGGATCCATTCAAAGTGTCTTTTTGGCTAAATTGAATGGTACCTGGGCCTCGTATCCGAAGAAACAAGGTTTTGCATGTAACGCTTCTCTTTTTAGAGAGCTGGACTCCGGGATCCAATACTTTTAGGTAGTAAAACCATTACATTTTTCTAGCGGAGGGCTATTACAGGACCAGGATTGTGGGCTTCTTTACGGATCCCCGGCTCCTGAAGGTTTAACAGAACTTGCCGTGAAGGGTGAAGATCGGGTCAGTTTGTTTACCACAGAAAACCCTGATGCGGGAAAGGTAAGTGGAGTAATAAAGAAAAAGAATTCCAAAAAAGGAAAACCTGTGGTCGAACTTTAAAGGCACAACAAGCAGTAGAAATATACAAAAATATTAGCATTTATTGAAATATAAATAAATATATATATATATATATATATATATATATATATATATAATTACAAACAACAGGGACATGAAAGAAACATTGATAAAAATCATATATACAAAAAATAATCTATATATGATATGAACCCTAAAGCGTCTATGCGTTCCGTTGTACACTTCTTCAGGACACATTTGGGGTTCAGTAGCTGCAAAGAAGAGAAAGGGGTCTCACTATCTTGCAAAAAGAATCACATATTAATCAATCAGTGATCGAAAAAGTCGTTTCCATACCCTCGGAGAGAGCAGTGTCCTGCTCTCTCCCAGGGGATTTTCTTTACATTGACGTTTCTTTTATCTATCTTGGATGATGACAGCCCAGATCTGGATTCATTACTTTTGATATATAGCCAAATTTCTTATTCTGTGGCTACCTCTGACTGTAGGATTCCTATATTTTCTGATATGAACAATCTATGGATATTTACGGTCTTCTATGACTATTCACTTTGATACGGCATCCCCTTTTTGAAAGTATCAGACCTAGACACTCGTGATAATTGATTCACAGGTGGTTCCTGGGTGTTTGCCTGCTGATTCGCTCTGACCTCATTGCACCACCTTGCTTTTTCCCTTTGTTGGAAATTACTTTTTCAATCACTGATTGGTTAATATGTGATTCCTTTTGCAAGATAGTGAGACCCCTTTCTCTTCTTTGCAACTAATGAACCACAAATGTGTCCTAAAGAAGTGTACAATGAAACGCGTAGACGCATTAGGGCTCATATCCTATATAGATTGTTTTTGTGTATATGATTTTTATCGATGTTTTTTTTTATGTCTCTGTTGTTTGTGTGTGTGTGTGTGTGTGTGTGTGTGTGTATATATATATATATATATATTTCAATAAATGCTAATATTTTTGTATATTTCTACTGTTTGTTGTGCCTTTAAAGTCCGACCACGGGTTTTACTGTTTTGAAATTATTTTTCTTTATTTCTTCACAAATTTACAGATGAGGCATTTTGAATGCTGTTTCTTCTTTGAAAGGCAAATGGGGTTTTCTAAGAAATTTTTTAACATTTTCTTATGAATGTCTCCTTTAAATCAGTAAATGTTGTCATCCCTATCTATGTGTCACCACTGGGGGCTGTATTGAGTACTTACGTCTCATGTTTCTCAGAGAGCTCACGTTTGTCCAGGAAACGGAAAGTTTCTATCCCTCCAGTGCAGCAAGACCTCCGGTAAGTCTGGGGGGGTTCCCTCTCCCCACCGGACACCCCCCTGTGCTGTTTTTTCATCCCCTCTTCTAGGGGAAAGGGGGCCAAAGGTATTTTTTTTAACCACTTAACAACCGTCCCATAGCCGAATGACGGCTACAGGGCGGTTTCTTAACTTTGGGAGTCCGTCATATGACGTCCTCCCAGAATTCCGCTCCCGCGCGCCCCCTGGGGCACGCACTCGAGAGCATCCATGACTGCCGGGTCCACAGGACCCGACGCATGACTAATCATGGCAAACGGCCGCTCATCGCGGCCGTTTACCACGTGATCGCTCCGTCAAATGACGGAGCGATCACGTGTAAACTAACCGGCGTCATGTTATGATGCCGGTTCCTCCCTCCCCTCTCTGTACTGATTGGTACAGCGGAGGGGGAAGATATCGGTGTCAACAGCGCTGTGGGCTGCATCTGCAGTGCCCACATCGCTGCTCACCGAATTTAACCCCTCAATTCCCTGCCAATACTCTGCAATACCCTGCCAATACTCTGCAATACCCAATACCCTGCCAATACTCTGAAATACCCTGCCAATACTCTGGAATACTCTGCAATACCCTGCCAATACTCTGCAATACCCTGCCAATATTCTGCAATGCCCAGCCAATACTCTGCAATGCCCAGCCAATACTCTGCAATGCCCAGCCAATACTCTGCAATGCCCAGCCAATACTCTGCAATGCCCAGCCAATACTCTGCAGTACCAGCCAATACTCTGCAATACCCTGCCAATACTCTGCAATACCCTGCCAATACTCTGCAATACCCTGCCAATACTCTGCAATACCCGCCAATACTCTGCAATACCCTGCCAATACTCTGCAATACCCTGCCAATACTCTGCAATACCCTGCCAATACTCTGCAATATCCGCCAATACTCTGCAATATCCGCCAATACTCTGCAATACCAACCAATACTCTGCAATACCAGCCAATACTCTGCAATATCCTGCCAATACTCTGCAATATCCTGCCAATACTCTGCAATATCCTGCCAATACTCTGCAATACCCTGCCAATACTTTGCCATAAATTGGCATACCCAGCCATACTCGGTGATACCCTGCAATACCCAGCCATATTCGTCCCGCCGCCCTCCGGTGCTTCTACCGACTTGCCAATACGATCAAAGCGAGAATCTTTTTTTTATTTCAGGCTTCCCAGCCTAGAGGTGAGATGCGGGGTCTTATTGACCCCATATCTCACTGTAAAGAGGACCTGTCATGCCATATTCCTATTACAAGGGATGTTTACATTCCTTGTAATAGGAATAAAAGTGATCAAAAAATTTATTTTTGGGGAAAAAAATGTCAAACCAAAATAAAGTAAAATGAACAATAAAAAAAAATAAAAAGTTTAAAGCGCCCCTGTCTCCATGTGCTCGCATGCAGAAGTGAATGCATATGTAAGTCCCGCCCACATATGAAAACGATGTTCAAACCACACATGTGAGATATCGCTGCAAACGTTAGAGCAAGAGCAATAATTCTAGCCCTAGACCTCCTCTGTAACTCAAGAGATGTAACCAGTAAAAAAATTTAAAGCGTCGCCAATGGGGATTTTTAAGTAGCGACGTTTGGCGCCATTCCACGAGCGTGTGCAATTTTGAATAGTGACATGTTAGGTATCTATTTACTCTGCATAACTTCATCTTTCACATTATGCAAAAATTGGGCTAACTTTACTGTGTTTTTTTTTAAGCACAAAACATTAAAAAAAAAAAAAAAGCGTTCAAAAAATTGCTGCGCAAATACCGTGTGAGATAAAAAGTTGCAATGACCACCATTGTATTCTCTAGGGTCTTTGCTAAAAAAACATATATAATGTTTTGGGGTTCTATATCATTTTCTAGCAAATAAAAACATGATTTTTACATGTAGGAGAGAAATGTCAGAATTGGCCTGGGTGCTCCAGAAAGCCTGATGGTGCTCCCTGCATGTTGGGCCTCTGTATGTGGTCACACTGTGTAAAAGTCTCACATATGTGGTATCGCCATACTCGGGAGTAATAGCAGAATGTGTTTTGGGTTGTAATTTGTGGTATGCATATGCTGTGTGTGAGAAATAAACTGATAATATGACAATTTTGTGAAAAGAAAAAAAAGTGAAAAAAATCTTGATTTTGCAAAGAATTGTGGGAAAAAATGACAACTTCAAAAAACTCATCATGCCTCTTACTAAATACCTTGGAATGTCTTCTTTCCAAAAAGGGGTCATTTGGGGGTTATTTGTACTTTTATGGCATGTTAGGGTCTCAAGAATTGAAATAGGCCGTCAGTACTTCAGGTGTGATCAATTTTCAGATACTGGCACCATAGCTTGTGGACGCTATAACTTTTACACAGACCAAATAATATCCACCAATTTGTACTTATTTTTACCAAAGATATGTAGTAGTATAAATTTTGGCCAAAATTTATGAAGAAAAATTACTAATCTGCTAACAGAAACAAAGAAAAATTCATTTTTTTACAGAATTTTCGGTATTTTTTCTTTTATAGCACAAAAAATAAAAAACCCAGTGGTGATTAAATACCACCAAAAGAAAGCTCTATTTGTGTGAAAAAAGGACAAAAATTTCATATGGGTACAGTGTTACATGACTGAGTAATTGTCATTCAAAATGTGAGAGCACCGAAAGCTGAAAATTGGTCTAAAGGGTGTTTAAGTGCCCAGTGGTCAAGTGGTTAAACGGCACGCCGATCGGCGGCTTTCAGGCCCCCCCCTCAGCTATTCCTCAATCCTCCTGGTGGATCCTATAGGATCTGGGGCCCGTGCTCATGCGGGAAAGCCCTTAGATGGTGGGGGGGCAGGTTAGCACGGCGTTTGCATCCTCCAACGTCCAGCATGGGAAGCTCAGGTTTTTAAAGCACCAATGATATTTATGCTGCAGGAGGGACATGAGCAATGAGGTTGGTGACACAGACATTCCTTTGACACATTTTACTACTGCATCAAGCTGAGCATTAATAACAGTGACAGAGCTGAACTATTTCTCAAGCAGTGGATGCATTCCTTCTGGTAGTATCTCTGCTTTGTGCATTGGGCTATGGCAGAAGGGGGGTAAAAACACCTCAATAAAGGGCTCTAGAAATACTTTTTTAGTCACACGGAAGCCTAGATCCATCCCAGTAAGATGGCATCCTCCCCTGAGAGTAATGTGGCTGGTCACGGTGAGCCGTCAGGAGGGGCAACTGTTGCAGCTGCTCTTAAACTCTGCAGGCCCTGTATATATTACTAGGAGGTTTTTTCTTCAACCATTTTAAGCTTCAAGTAAAAGTTTCATGCTTTTATCACATCCCAGAGTGGGACTAAGCGTAACAGGTCCCCGTCCATTGCTCAGGACCCTTATATTGGGGAACAAGGATCGAGGGATGGCATATTTCTTTCTAGGATGAGGAAAAGGCTGATGTCTCCTCTTCCGAAGAACTTGATGCAAAGTATCAAGCTCGCTGGTAAGGTTCTTTACAGTCGCTCACTGAATTGGTCGCTCCACATTTTTACTGCCAGTAATGCAGTCAGTCGATGAGCCCATTTCCGGTTTGGGTTCACTAAATGCTCCCCCAATCTGTTCATGCTTTTTCTATCCATTCATGGCAAGAAAGCTTATCTATTCTAGGTGAGAGCACCCAGATAAACAGTTCTGTTCCTCTGAAAAAGTTCACAATACTTTATTCTATGGAGGAAGGGTGCAGTAGGCAATGCTCATATGCTAAAGGGTCCGACAGATAAGAGGTTGTAGTTCCTTTTTAAAAAGGAAAAAAACAAACGATATTTCACTCGTAGGTTCAGTTATTCAAACCTGCACTGACGTTCAGAGTATCTCAGTCCTTAAAAGGCCAGTTTATAGAGGTACTCAAAGTTTTCCTGATCAGCAGGCCCAGGGTTTGGCCGGCATATCAGAATCATTCTGTTTTACAGTTGACGCTATGAAAGATTCTATTCTCCAGGCCTCACGGCTCATGCTACATGAGCATAGAATCCTATGGTTGAAAGATGGTCAACCGAAGCTCATACAAAAACGCTCTTGGCCAGTTTCCCTTTTTATGGTGAACGGTTATTTGGAAATAATCTGGATGAGTATATCCAAAGAATTTCTAATGGGAAAAGTTCCCTTTTTTCCGGTTAAGAAGTATTTTTCTTTTAAATGTGCTTCTTCTCCCGTGCCAGGGGCATCTGCCTCCAGGCAGTCACAACGGCCTCCACCATCAGGATTCTAGAAGTAAACCTCAGGGTCAATCCCAGGGTCAAAAGAGGACCTGGGGTTCCCAGAGATCCAGCGAAAAGAAGTCTCTCTTTCTAGCTTTGGATCATCTCTTGTCTCAAAGAGTGATATCGGTGGTCCCCTTAAAAAAGCAAGGATTAGGGTTTTATTCAAACCTTTTTTACGGTTCCAAAACCGTACGGGGATGTCAGACCCATTTTAGATCTCAAAAATCTAAACCATTTTTTGAATAGCCGTTTTTTTCGCATGGAGTCAATCCGATCAGTAGTCTCTGTTCTACAAGGGGGAGATCGACATCAAGGATACTTTTTTCCATGTGCCATTTTTTTCCCCACTCACCAGAAATGTATGCTTCAAGGTAGAAAATCTTCATTTTCAGTTTGTAGCTCTGCCTTTCGGTCTAGCTACTCCACCTCAAGTGTTTACCTCCTTTAGCCAGGCTAAGGGCTCAAGGTATAACAATACTAGCCTACTTCGATCTTCTCTTCATAGATCAATTTGGTACACACTTAGTCCAAACTTTGGTCACTGCAGTTAGCTACCTGGAATACCTAGGTTGGATTATCAACCTAGAGAAATCCTCCTTAAATCCATCAAGGAGATTGCAGTACTTGGGGCTGATCATTGATACAGCTCAGAAGAGGATTTTTTTTCCTCAGGAAAGGATCCGAAAGGGAACTGATTAAGTTACTCAAGTCAAAGAAGAATCCTATTCGGCTTTGCATGAATTTGTTGGGAAAGATGGTGGCTTCTTTTGAGGCCGTAACTTATGCGCAGTTTCATTTAAGACTGCTGCAAAACAGTATTCTGTCAACTGGGAACAAGAAGGACCAAGCTCTGGGCTTCCCAATGCGCTTATCCCCCAATGTGTGTCAGAGCACCAATTGATATCCAAGAATCTTCAAAAAGAAAAATCCTTTCTACCAGTTACCTGGAAGGTGGTAATAACAGACGCCAGCCTTCTGGGCTGAGGAGCAGTCCTGGAAGAAGCATCTGTCCTAAGGAATGGTCCAAATCAGTGATGACCTTGTCCATCAATATTCTAGAGGTTTCGGGCAGTACGCTTGGTCCTTGAGGCCTGGACGCCCAAACTACGGAATTGTCCTATCAGCATCCAATCCGACAGTGCCACAGCTGTGGCTTTTATCATTCACCAAAGGGGCACGAGAAGTCGTGCAGCCCAGAAAGAGGGGAATCATATTCTATCTTTGCAGAAAACCACATTCTTTGCCTATTAGCAATTTTCATTCCAGGAAGAGTGAATTGGAAGGCGGACTACTTGAGTCACCAACAATTGTTTCTAGGAGAATGGTCCCTTCACCCCGACATGTTTCTGTTGATATATCAGAAGATGGGGAGTTCTGGATGTGGAACTTTGTGTCAAGGACAAGGGATCCGATGGCATACAAAACAGATGCCTTGATTTTTTTCCATGGGATCAGTTTTTCACTGATCTATGTGTTCCCTCCTGCGATTCTTGTGGCCCAGGAGATCTTGGTTTGTTGAGATATTAAAGATGGCGGTGGGGGGCCCTTGGACCCTACCACTAGGGTCAGATCTTCTCTTGCGAGGTCCGGTGTTCTATCCTACCTTACAAATGCTAAATTTAGCGGTTTGGCTGTTGAGACCCACATTCTGAAAGATCGTGGGCGGTTAGCCTCAGTAGTTCTACTTTGATTAAATGCTAGGAAGCCGTCCTCCAGAGTCAAGAATCTGGAAGGCATACGTCTCCTGGTGGAAATCCAGGGGTTGGCACCCCAGGAAATATGTCATAGGTAGGATCCTTCAATTCCTACAGATAGTTCTCAAGGCCAGCTTCATTTCTAATCCTATCAATGGCCAGATGTTGGCCTTATCGGTCTTTCTTTTCATCAACCACTTGCTTCCCTCTCTCTGGTTCTTAACTTTATTCAGGGGGTAACGTGGATTAATCCTCCAGTTTGGTCACCCCTGAACCCTTGGAACTTAATTTTAGTCATATCGGCTTATAGAAGCAGCCTTTTTTTGGAGCTAGTACAAGATATTCCCTTGGTCCTCTTGACGGGGGCAAAAAAAAATTCTTGGTTACAATATCTTCTGCAAGAAGAATATTGGTGTTGGCTGCTCTTTCTTGTAAGGAGCCGTATTGGTTGTTCATAAGGATGGGGCTGTATTGCGGCCTCATCCCGCATTCTTACTGAAGGTAGTATTGGGTTTTCATTTAAACCAGGATATTGTTCTGCCTTCATTTTTTTTTTTTCACAGAACTTGGTTTCTGGGGAAGAAAGGTCACTACATTTTATTGATGTGGTGTGAGCGGTCAAGGTCTATTGAAAGTGACTGCTCAGATTCGTAAACAAATGTTTTCGTTTGTGTTGCCAGATGGTCCTAAAAGAGGGCAGGCAGCATCAAAATCTACTATTTCTAAATGGATTTGTCAAGTGATTGTTCAAACTTATGGTTTAAAGAGGAAAATTCCTCCTCCTCATGTTAAAGCGCACTCCACCAGGGCTGTTAGTGCTTCCTGGGCAGTGCATCACCAAGCCTCCATGGTTTAAATCTGCAAGGCCGCAACTTGGTCTTCAGTCCATACATTTACCAGATTCTATCAGGTGGATGTAAGATGGCATGAAGATATTGCCTTTGGGTGCAGTGTACAGCAAGCAGCAGTATAGGTCCTCAGGTCTGATTGCACCCTACTTTTGTTTGTGTCCCCTCCCCTCAGGTCGCATTGCTCTGGGACATCCCATACAGTAATTACTGTGGCTCTGTGTCCCGTGATGTACGATAAAGAAAATAGGATTTTTATCCTAACAGCTTACCTGTAAAATCCTTTTCTTGGAATATATCACGGGACACAGAGGTCCCTCCCCTCTTTCTGGTTACACATGTATTGCTTTGCTACAAAACTGAAGTACTCTTGGTAAGGGGAGGGGTTATATGGGGAATTGAACTTCTGGTCTAGGTTGTACCAATGTCCATCATCTGAAGGTGCCATATAACCCATACAGTAATTACTGTGGCTCTGTGTCCCGTGATGTACTCCAAGAAATTGATTTTACAGGTAAGCTGTTATAAAAATCCTATTTTTTCCTTACTATTACGTAAGGTAGTTGCCACACTTTAAAACTGTATTGTGGAAATGTACGACTTCTAACGATTTTTTGTGATGGCCATTGTTTTTTTTTTAGTTGTTCTTTTTCTTTTTTGTATTATTGAAAAAAGCTTAATAAAAAGCAATTTATAAAATAAATCTGTTAAGGGATGCCTTGGAGGGAGACAGAGGAACTTGACTAGACTCCATTCATCTGTTACTAGGCCTAGGTTGGGCTAATCTCGGAACATGCCATGCCAGAATGTCTGGGAAATGTCCTAATTATTCTCACTAACAGATGAAGGAAACCGACTGATGATATTTAGCAATAAGGCCGACATTCCTGCTTGCCCGTGCATGTTTTGGGTACCGTTTGGGACTTTATCAGGATACTCTCTGCCTAAGCTATTGTGACCTATCTGATGCCATTTGTGCCCTGAACTGCACCTAGAGAGAATATCATTGTCTCATCCATTCTTCTTGTGATTGAGTATTGTTTAATATTGTTCAGTGCTGATCTGCATTGTGGAGCAATTTATCCTGTGAAGCACTGAAGTAAGGGGTGGCGGTGGACGTGATATATTTGGATTTTGCAAAAGCATTCGATACTGTTCCGCACACACGGCTCATGTGTAAGGTAAAGTCTACAGGTTTGGAAACATCAGTTTGTAGATGGATAGAAAACTGGCTAAAAGACAGAATCCAGAGAGTAGTGGTTAATGATTCTTACTCTGAATGGTCTAAGGTTATGAGTGGTGTACCCCAAGGTTCAGTGCTGGGACCCTTACTTTTTAATATCTTTATAAATGATATTGGGTCTGGGATCAAGAGTAACATTTCCGTCTTTGCAGATAACACCAAGCTATGTGGTGCAATAACGTCCTTGCAGGATGTCACCAATTTACAAGCAGACCTCAATGCTCTGTCTAATTGGGCGACTATGTGGCAGATGAGGTTTAATGTTGAGAAATGTAAGGTTATGCACTTGGGGGCTAAGAATATGCATGCATCATACACGCTAGGGGGAGTACAACTGGGGGAATCCATAGTGGAGAAGGATCTGGGGGTTTTGGTAGATCATAAGCTCAATAATAGCATGCAATGCCAAGCTGCGGTTTCCAAAGCGAGCAAAGTCCTTTCCTGTATTAAGAGAGGTATGTACTCCAGAGAGAGAGATATCATTTTTCCCCTGTTCAAATCATTAGTAAGACCTCATCTGGAATATGCCGTTCAGATTTGGGCACCAGTTCTCAAAAAGGATATCGGGGAACTGGAGAAAGTGCAGAGAAGGGCAACCAAACTGATAAGAGGCATGGAGCAACTCAGCTATGAGGAAAGATTAGAGGAACTGAATTTATTCACTCTTGATAAGAGGAGATTAAGGGGGGGATTTGATCAACATGTACAAATATATAAGGGGTCCATATAGGGAACTTGGTGTCGAGTTATTCACTTTAAAGTCAACAAAGAGGACAAGGGGGCACTCTTTACGTCTAGAGGAGAAGAGATTTCATCTCCAAATACGGAAAGGTTTCTTCACAGTAAGAGCTGTGAAAATGTGGAATAGACTCCCTGCAGAGGTGGTTATGGCCAGCTCAGTGGATTGCTTTAAGAAAGGCCTGGATTATTTCCTAAGTGTACGTAATATAACTGGGTACTAAAATTTATAGGTAAAGTTGATCCGGGGAAAATCCGATTGCCTCTCGGGGGATCAGGAAGGAATTTTTTCCCCTGCTTTAGCAAATTGGATCATGCTCTGCTGGTTTTTTTTGCCTTCCTCTGGATCAACTGTGGGTATAGAAGTGTGTGTGTGTGTGTGTGTGTGTGTGTGTGTGTAGTATATTTTATTTTATTTTATTTTGGTTGAACTGGATGGACTTGTGTCTTTTTTCAACCTGACTAACTATGTAACTATGTAATTTAAGTCTTTCACTCGGAAGCTCAGTTCACCCTGTATCCACCTCCCAGAGCTCCTGCTTTGTGTTTAGATTGGATATTGGCATGCTGCCATATCACTGTTTGAGAGGGGCTACCAGGGGGAGATGAGCTATCTAATGAAACAACTTGAAGCAAGTGTTTTACAATGAAGTACTCCACAATGCTTGCAGCTAAAGAAGTCAGCAAGGACTTGTTTTAAAGCCTGTTAAGAATATATTAATATTGAATACTTATAGCCTGGCCACAGTTTCACCTTAAGTCGGGAAAATATGAAAAGCTTTATGCAGATGTTGACTAGGGGTGAGCTTCAGGTTTGGGTTGAAATTGGGTTTGCAGTGAACCCAACCCATTTACAGTTTACAGACATGGCAAACTAATGCTGTTGTTGTTTTGCATCATAACAATCGACAACCAGTAATGCACTTTCTGGCCATTGAACTGAGGTAAGGTAGCATAGAATGGCCAGTAATGAGGACTTTATGTGACAACCCCCTAACTTTAAAAGTTTGTGTTCTCAGCAGACATTTGTCATAGTATGTTTAAGTAGATAGAGACAGTGTGTGATTGGGTAGAGATAGTTGTGCTATACAGTGCTTGCACAGTGCTGTATTGTTCTGCAGTACTGTTGATTGCGGTGTTCTAGGCAATTGTGTTTACAGCCATATTGTGCTAATTTACTGTGAATTTCAGTGTGTTATGCTACATATTGTTGTGTACCCCTCTGTGTTCACAGTGCATAGACCCAACGGATGAATATTTAAGTTTTTCTAGGGCCTTTTTCTAAATTTTTAATTTCACGGTCAGCAGCATAAACTTGCAACTGACACACTACACAAAGTAGAGCCAAGCGCAGGCATGAATCTCACCATAAGCCTCCTAACCCAACTCCGCCATCTCCAGTAGTATATTTGACTAAGCAGGTGTCTCTTCCACAGCTGCAGGAGAAGAAGAAAAATGTTTCCTCTATTTACCCCCATGCCCAGTGTCTCAATACTAGCTTGGCACAATTGCTGGAGTTTCATCTGCTCCCGTTCTAGCTCATGGAGTTGGCCCCCTTCTGAAAGTTTATGTCCTGTGCTGCACCACAGTGGCAGGTACCTGGCTGCTTGTTTTTTCACCAAGATGGTCATCCCTGCCCTCCACCAGCATGTAAAAGGTAATGTGTTAATGTTGCTGGACCATCATGCTGGCAGTGGCAGGGGCTCACTGGAGCTGGGGTGCCACTCTGTGTCTTACACATTGGTGTAGGTTACAACGCAGCAACCTCTACTCCTCCTTCCCTACCCTCCATCTCTGACTTTTTAGAATAACCAGTATTCCAAAGTGGCCCAGAGCCTAGTCAATGGCCCAGAACACTGGGCTTTAGATTCTGGCAGCTCTTCAGGGGCAGGCTGGGAGGCTGCTTACTACTCAACATCTTGTGCCAGACAAGGTCTTGTATGACAACAGCACCACCCTGGTGTCCATCCTTTGGCAGGTTGCCCAGCCTGGCACATGTACAGAACCTGATAGTCCAGCAGTTCTTGTTTAGGTATCTTGAAATGTCCTGTACTATGCCAGAAGAGTGTACAGCACTTTGGGTGATTATACCCTGCGATCACCTGGCCAAAAGGTAGCAGTAACATAAGATGCCTGCCGAACATCGATATGTGATACACCCACACGCTAGAATGTGACACTGGCCAGGCTGCACTAGAACCATCAAGCTATCACAAGTACCCAGGTAATAATGGGATGAGGACAGACTATGTAGGGCTTCCTTTCGCCACATCCATGGCTTCTGAATCTGGGACCCATTAAGCATTTTGTCACAGTTCAGAAAGAGGCACTAGAGGCAAAGCAGCAGGAAAATGAGAAGGACTTCCTCCTGTAGGCCAGTAGGTTCTCTGTAATGTAGAGGCAGCAAGAGACTGAGAAGAAGTAGAAGAACAGGGGTGCTGGCTGTGAGGAGGAAATTGGGCAGGCTTCCAGGGGACTTTCCACCCCTCCTGAATGCCTAGAGTTGTGTGTGAGCACGTTGAGATTGTTGAGGTCAACAGTGCACTCTGTACACTCTCCAGGCAATTTGTAGGAAATAGGCTCATCCATGCCGAAATGCCTATGCAAAGGACCCCAGAATTCAGACAAAGGAGAGGGACTGTTACTGGGTAGCAAGCGGAAAATGGCAGCTCTCGTGCTACTTTCCAGGGGGAGCAAGAAATACACTGCTTAGAAAAGGTGCTGCGGAAGAACCTTTTGGCTGCGTTTCGAGATAATGGCAGGATCCTTTCTCATGCCTGACGTGCCTCTGATCCTCGGGTGACCTGACATGAAAGGGGAGCGGTCATGGCTGTCTCAGAAATTATTTTTGGTAATTTTTCCAACCACAAGCGACAGGCCTGGTTACAGGAAACAGTTACAGGCAGTGCCTCAATCAAAGGATTGCAGACTACTTGGGCTCTAGGACGCATGTGGATATTTTTTTAAGCGAGGCATAGACTATGGGTTGCCCAGAATGGACCATACCCCATAGACTATGGGTTGCCCAGAGTGGACCATAGTAAATTTTAATAATTTAACAAAATTGTTACATTAAGTGAATAAAATAGTTATTAAACTATATATATATATATATATATATATATATATATATATATGTTACTAATAATATTTGTTATTAAACAATTATATAAAAGATACAGTATTTTTTACCCTTCAATGTGAAAAAATTACCAAAAAAATCCTAGTTACCTTTAATTTATTTGTCTTTCTTACCATCCTTTAGGTAATCTTCTATGATAGCGACTGGAACCCAACTGTAGATCAGCAGGCTATGGATCGAGCTCACCGTCTGGGTCAGACCAAGCAAGTCACTGTTTACAGGCTGATATGTAAGGGCACTATAGAGGAACGTATCCTGCAAAGAGCAAAAGAGAAGAGTGAGGTGAGAACTAGAGTTTGGCTTTAATTATGTTCATTAAATAGTTGTATTCCCTTTATCAATTGGCTTTATAAATCACATTTAATTCATAGCCTTACAGAAGCAAGTTTTTTTTTCAGTAAAAGGAGTTAAACACACAAGCTATGGCAATATCCCCTTGAACACAAAGGTAGAAGTCGGATCCATAATCAATTTTTGTTGCGTTATGTAGGGTTTTATATGAGGGGTCTTCTAGAGTACCAGAGGCCCTGCAGAATGATTGGCAAGCTAAAATAGGTAGATTAACCACACAAAAAAAATACAAAACAAAATAACAGATTTCTTTTAAAATGCCCACACTCATTACAATGCAATTGTATTATCTCCTTTAGATTTACCAACCACTATGTTGCATGAGGGAATATCTACCTGCATATACATTAACCAGACACTTTAGGTAGGCTATTGCACTTATAATATTTTGTAAATGTAAAAGAGATTGTACAATTGGATTGCAATGGTTGGGGACACCTTCAAAGTTGAAACTTGTTGTAGTACTGTGTTCATCAAGGGAAGGCTGGGGATGATAAATCACTTGGCCCATCTGGGACACATGGACCATAGCTTTTAAAGTGAACACAGATATCTCTTTGCTTAAAGGGGTTGTAAAGTCAGAAGGGCTTTATATTAATGCAACATATACATTAAGATAAAAAGACTTATGTGTGCAGCAGCCCCCCTCTGCCCCCCTAATACTTACCTGAGCCCCATCTCTGTCCAGCGATGTTCACGAGTGTCTCAGCAGTCCGAGACTCTCCCTCCTGAGACACAGCAGTGGCGTTATTAGCTCCTGCTGCTGTCAATCAAAGTCAGTAAGCCAATCAGAAGAGAAAGGGGCAGGGCTGAACCACAGCTTTGTGCCTGAATGGACACAGGGAGCTGTGACTCAGCTCGGGTGCCCCCACAGCAAGCAAGCACTTGACAGGAGGGAGGGACCAGGAGCACTGAAGAGGGACCCGAGAAGAGGAGGATCTTGGCTGCTCTGTGCAAATCCACTGCAACAGGGTGGCAGGTAGGTATAACCTGTTTGTTATTTTTATTGAAAAAAGACAAGACTTTACAATCGCTTTAAGGAACACTCATTTTCAACCAGCACTGGTGAGCCATTGTCACATTTCAGGAACACATGGTAAATGCTAAGCCTATGTGGACTTAGGATGGAATATTCTGTGTTAGCATGTGACCAACCACAAATTGGTGAGTATTTTTTGGTTATGTAGTCAATTCCAATCTGCATCTTAGCAGCATTGTTCAACATTAATTTTGTTTTTTTATGGGAAAACATCTTTCTTTTATTTCCTGAAAATGCGTACCTTATTCTCAAAGCTGCAACATCTTTTTTGCGTCGCAATTATTAAAAGGCTTTTTTTTTTTTTTTTTTTTATGCAGATTCAACGAGTTGTCATTTCTGGAGGAAACTTTAAACCAGACACTCTTAAACCAAAAGAGGTCGTTAGCCTCCTTCTGGACGATGAAGTGTTAGAGAAGAAATGTATGTAATTTAAGGGTTTCTGCTTGAGCCTCACAGCCTTTCTCCTTCTTTCAAACTTAAAGTGATACTAAATACACACTATTTCATTTACAGTAACCCTTCTCTTTCTGTATGTGGTTGATGGCACTGTAATTATTTTATTTAAAAAAATGTAAGTACCTTCTTTCGTAAGAGATTATGCAGCTGTCGCATAACCCAGCTCTTTCCCAGCCTGCCTATCTGGCAAGAGGAGCTTCTAGTCCTCTGCTGCTGGTCACATGTTAAAAAAAAAAAAAACGCTTTTGGAATAAAGAGTAAAGATAAATCATTCATATCAATACACGGTTTTAAATTGTCATACAAATATATATTTGGAATTAAATCTTTATTATTTTTTGGCATTAACATGTTGTGGCTGAATTTCTGCGAGTCACACGCTGTGTCACGCTCCTCCAGCCTGTATCCTAGAATAACAAGGAGGTGAAGCCACCATCAATCAAGATGTAATATCCCCTGCCTATTGTGTTTAGCTGGTTAGTGGACATGGAGGAGGGGGGGGGGGAGTGGGCTGTCATTTACCATTGTGTATATGCCCACATGTGTGACTCTATGGTCACATGCACTGTGATATGGTGAAAATGGACAGGGTAGAAAATACACTAAAAACTGAGCATGTGCACTAGCTGCCAAAACTGTTCTGCCAAATGCCCAGCTGCAGTGGTGGTATGGACAGGAGGGGGAGACATGGAAGAGCAGGATCAACCAGTTTTTTTTATACAGAAAACAAATCTTATAGTGAGTATGAAGAGCTGGTAAAACAGCATGTGTTGATATTTTTTAATTATGTGAGTTTATTGACACTTTAAGTTCCTAAGTATTTTTTAGTTTTTTTATTTTGGACAAATCTTTTATTCTTTTCAGGACAGATAGGGCATTATTTTGGCAGCAGCTTTGGATACACCTTTTTATTTCCAAGATTTAATTATGTAAATGTAAGGAACATTTAAAAAAAAAATGTATAATTTTTCTCACCACAGCATTAATGCTTTTTGCATAGCTTAAGATATTGTAAAACAATACAATCAGTGAAGCCTTCTAAGTGAATGTCACGTAAGGATAAAGCTCAGTGTTATATTTAACCTTTTCATTTTTGGAGTTTTTTCCCCCTTTCAACATTATGTTGCAATGTGCACAGGAAAAAAAATCTCTTTGCATAATCTGTTAATATAGTGTAGTATAAAATAAAGATAATATTAAGCCAGGTTTGGCAGACAAATTGGCACGATTGGGACATTTTCACAGGTTGCAACTATTAAAATTCTGAATGAGGTTACGCTTGCTTTAGTTTTTAACTCTAACAAAGTAATTGGAAATGTCATTCAGAACATCTGAAATGTTTTTTTTTTCATCACTGAGGATTATTCAGAGTAGGGGACCTTTTTAATTTATTTATCCTTTTTTAAATCAATTAAATTCCAAAACCTGGACCAGCCACATGCACCTCAGCCAGCAACAGAGCACTTATAATATTATAATTTGTTTTTAACAAACATGCAATAGATCACTATTGTAATGATCTCCAAGCTATAGGGGGAAGCAGGGCAGACACAGACCAGGATGCACATTAATTGTCAGTAACTTTACTAATGATGTCACCACACTTTTCATTCAAACGCATTGCAGAAGTATTTCTTGCACTGTGCTGCATTGGAGCGCTATTTAAAGACGCGAGTCTATCCAGTTCAATCTGTGTGGGTATGTCACTACCATTTTCCATATCCCTGTATATTACGTTTGCTAAGATTCCCATCTAAAAGATTGTTTAAACTATCAACATTCTCCACTAGCAGAATCACAGGTTCAGAACCTTAACAATTCAGAGCCTTGCCTTAGTGCTGAACCATGGCAATCATTAACAGGCTGTGGCTACAGCAAGAACACACTTTGCCTCTAGACTCACCACTGTCACTGAAACCAGGTGCCATTTGAAAACAGTGCTGGGTGGAACGAATAACTGTTAAACCAGTGCTTTGATTGGCACCCCTGATTTAAATGGTTCAAATTTTAAAAGGTCTTTGTTATTGTTGAAAATAAGAGCTGTATGAGAGTTCTAAATTATTAGTTGCGATGCTGATTGATATGTAAGCAGTTACTTATATAGTATGTTCTGTTTTCAGTACGCCAGAGGCAAGAGGAAAAGAGGCAGCAAGAAGAGACCAACAAAGTGAAAGAGCGCAAACGAAAAAGAGAAAAGTATGCAGAAAAGGTAATTTTATTTTTCTCTTCACCTACTGCTGTGAGTTCACATTTTTGTTTTGAACCTTTCCAATGTTTGTTTGTATGATTACTATAGCAGATATATACCAGGTTACATTTTTAATAAAGAGTTGCATTTCAGCTTTCTTATTTATGTGTTTACAGAAGAAGAAAGAAGATGAGATTGATGGGAGAAAAAAGAAAGATGGCGTTAATCTGGTTATTCCTTTCGTTCCCTCAGCTGATAACTCAAACCTATCTGCTGATGGAGAAGATTCCTTCATCAGTGTGGATTCCGCAATGCCAAGTCCCTTCAGTGAGGTCAGTGTAGTTTGGAAAATAGAGGCAAGTTGTATGTGATGACAATCAAAACACAGTTGGATTAATAGCAAAATTTAGGGCTTAGAAAATAGTTATCACCCTAGAGTTCTCATTTGATTGCTATATTAATTAAAAAAATGGATCTGAAAATTGATCTCTCTGGAAAATCTTCTATTTATAGTAGTGCAGATGGATTAGTATTATAATTGTGCATCAGAATATTAATGCTAGTTAATACAATTGATACTAGTTCACACATCATTTTTCCACAGTGCAAATCCCAGATTCCTGCTGCTGGTTTGACAGCTGCAAACAGTTGACTGTCGGAGGCTCTGGGATCTCAACTAGCTGCTGGCAGCTGTCAAATCCAGCAGCAGAAATCAGTAGATTCCTGCCTCTGGAACATGCACCATGGCAAAACACATGTGCGAACGTATCCTTACTAGTTCTGTTCTTTTTTATTGACTAGATATCCATCAGCAGTGAACTTCACACAGGATCGATTGCAATGGATGAGAGCAGTAATGACATGCTGGTGATAGTGGATGACCCTTCTTCTTCGGCTCAGCAATCTAGAGGGACAAACTCCCCAGCATCTGTTACTGGTTCAGTCTCAGACACACTTAATGGTGAGTGGTTATTTAGGTGAATCCTTCAATCGAGATTGTGTACTTTGTCTATTTTATCCCCCCCACCCCACCCAATTTTATTAAACAATCTTTTTATAGTCTGTTGTCATTTCCAGCTTTTCACTTTACTAGGGTATTAACCTTACACCATTCAGGCAATTTTTTTATAACTGAAAACAAGGTGTAGCATTTAATTAGTAATAGAGTTGCCAATTTTTACTTAACAAAAAAAAGGAAATTCTTAGCCACTAGAGGGAGAGGCTTTCTACTAAAGGTTTTCTTTAACCACTTTCAGACCGGACCATTTTGCTGGTAAATAACCAGAGGTCTTTTTACAATTTGGCACTGCGCTGCTTTAACTGGTAATTGCGCGGTCATGCAATGTTGTACCCAAACAAAATTTGCGTCCTTTTCTTCCCACAAATAGAGCTTTCTTTTGATGGTATTTGATTGCCTCTGCGATTTTTATTTTTTGCGATATAAACGTAAAAAGACCGCAAATTTTGAAAAAAAATGATATTTTCTAATTTTTGTTATTAGAAAAATCCAATAAACTCAATTTTAGTCATACATTTAGGCCAAAATGTATTCAGCCACATGTCTTTGGTAAAAAAAAAGTCAATAATTGTATATTTATTGGTTTGCGCAAAAGTTGTCACATCTACAAACTAAGGTACGTTTTCTGGAATTTACGCAGCTTTTAGTTTACGACTGCCTATCTCATTTCTTGAGGTGCTAAAATGGCAGGGCAGTACAAAACCCCCCAAATGACCCCATTTTGGAAAGTAGACCCCCTAAGGAAATTGATAAGTGGCATGTTGAGCCCATTGAATATTTAATTTTTTTGCCTCAAGCGATTGAATAATGACAAAAAAATTTTTTTTTTTTTTTTTTTACACAAAGTTGTCACTAAATGATATATTGCTCACGCATGCTATGGGCATATGTGAAATGACACCCCAAAATAAATTCTGCTGCTTCTCCTGAGTACGGGGATACCACATATGTGGGACTTTTTGGGAGCCTAGCCGCGTACGGGGCCCCGAAAACCAAGCACCGCCTTCAGGCTTTCTAAGGGCGTAAATTTTTGATTTCACTTCTCACTACCTATTACAGTTTTGAAGGCCATAAAATGCCAAGATGGCACAAAACCCCCACAAATGACCCCATTTTAGAAAGTAGACACCCCAAGCTATTTGCTGAGAGGCATGTTGAGTCCATGGAATATTTTATATTTTGCCACAAGTTGCGGAAAAATTACAAACTTTAATTTTTTTTTATTTTTTTTTCACAAAGTTCTCACTAAATGATATATTGCTCACACATGCTATGGGCATATGTGAAATGACACCCCAAAATAAATTCTGCTGCTTCTCCTGAGTACGGGGATACCACATGTGTGGGATTTTTTGGGAGCCTAGCCGCGTACGGGGCCCCGAAAACCAAGAACCGCCTTCAGGTTTTCTAAGGGCGTAAATATTTGACTTCACTCCTCACTACCTATTACAGTTTTGAAGGCCATAAAATGCCAAGATGGCACAAAACCCCCACAAATGACCCCATTTTAGAAAGTAGACACCCCAAGCTATTTGCTGAGAGGCATGTTGAGTCCATGGAATATTTTATATTTTGCCACAAGTTGCGGGAAATTTACAAACTTTTTTTTTTTCTTTTCACAAAGTTGTCACTAAATGATATATTGCTCACGCATGCCATGGGCATATGTGAAATGACACCCCAAAATAAATTCTGCTGCTTCTCCTGAGTACGGGGATACCACATATGTGGGACTTTTTGGGAGCCTAGCCGCGTACGGGCCCCGAAAACCAAGCACCGCCTTCAGGCTTTCTAAGGGCGTTACAGTTTTGAAGGCCATAAAATGCCAAGATGGCACAAACCCCCCCCCCAAATGACCCCATTTTGGAAAGTAGACACCCCTAAATTTAGGGGTACACTAGTGAGACTAGGTAATAAATGGCGGGTGCCCTGAAACTATAAAAAAATAACTAACCAACCAGCGTCACCTGTAACAGTTATATGGTGATCACTGGTGAAAGGGTTAACTAGGGGGCAATCGGGGCTTTATGCGGTAGTATATGGGGGTCCCTGGCGCTATAAAAAGCTGCGGCGAACCTAAATACCTACCTGCCTAACTAGCGTCACCTGTGACACTAATACAGCGATCAGAAAAATGATCGCTTATTAGGCTGGGTTCACACTGGAGCGATGTGGGAACGCCACGAATGCGCGGCGGGTTCCCGCATCGCATGCCTCCCGGCGGCAGTTCACACTGCCCTATGCGAACTGCTGGGAGGGTCAGTGAAATGTTAATGACACCCCCAGATCAGTTCGCATATCGCAGTGCGATCTGCAAACTCGGATCGCATGGTGTGAACACCCATGCGATCCGATTCTGCTGCGGACCAAAAAAAGGGTCCCGTGCGAGTTTGCGGCGGGTGCGACACGAATTCAGCCATACTATCTGTATGGCTGAACTCGAATCGCACAGAGATCGGATGTGATTTGCACTGCAGTGCGGTGCGAATCACATCCGTTCTCATAAACCGCTGCAATGTGAACCCAGCCTTAGTGACACTGGCGACGGGGGGTGATCACGGGGTTAAACCTTTATTGGGGGGGTTAGGGGGGTACCTTAGAACTAAAGGGGGCTAACCCTAACTGCCCTAACAGTTATTACAGTCACAAATGACACCCGCTGGGTGATCAGGGGGTTAAACCTTTATTAGGTAATAAATGGCGGGTGCCCTGAAACTATAAAAAAATAACTAACCAACCAGCGTCACCTGTAACAGTTATATGGTGATCACTGGTGAAAGGGTTAACTAGGGGGCAATCAGGGGGCTTTATGCGGTAGTATATGGGGGTCCCTGGCGCTATAAAAAGCTGCGGCGAACCTAAATACCTACCTGCCTAACTAGCGTCACCTGTGACACTAATACAGCGATCAGAAAAACGATCGCTTATTAGGCTGGGTTCACACTGGAGTGATGCGGGAACGCCACGAATCCGCGGCGGGTTCCCGCATCGCATGCCTCCCGGCGGCAGTTCACACTGCCCTATGCGAACTGCTGGGAGTGTCAGTGAAATGTTAATGACACCCCCAGATCAGTTCGCATATCGCAGTGCGATCTGCAAATTCGGATCGCATGGTGTGAACACCCATGCGATCCGATTCTGCTGCGGACCAAAAAAAGGGTCCCGTGCGAATTTGCGGCGGGTATGGCGGGTGCGGCGAATGGCTGAACTCGAATCGCACAGAGATCGGATGTGATTTGCACTGCAGTGCGGTGCGAATCACATTCGTTCTCATAAACCGCTGCAATGTGAACCCAGCCTTAGTGACACTGGCGACGGGGGGTGATCACGGGGTTAAACCTTTATTGGGGGGGTTAGGGGGGTACATTAGAACTAAAGGGGGCTAACCCTAACTGCCCTAACAGTTATTACAGTCACAAATGACACCAATGCAAAAAAAAAAAAATGACATTGGTGTCACTGTGACTGGGGGGCAGGGGTAATTGGGGGGGTGATCGGGGGGTGTGAGTGTGCCTGGCATGTTCTACTGTGTAGTGTCGTGTTGGTGCAACTCACCGATCCTCTCTCCTCGGTGTCGGAACGAAAAATACCGACACGGAGGAGAGATTATATCACTTCCTCGCCTGTGTTTACATTACAGGAGAGGAAGTGATGTCACGGAGCATTTTCGTCGGGAGCGATCGCGAGGGGGTGGCCATGAATGAATGGCCGTCCCCTCGTCCGGGATCGCTCCCGAACGAATACCGACCGCCGCGGGCACCGGGCGGGGGCCCGATCGGGCCCCCGACTCGCGGGAAGGCAGGGACGTACATGTACGCCAATATGCCTGCCCGTGCCATTCTGTCGACGTACATCGTCGTGCGGCGGTCGGGAAGTGGTTAATTGTACTCAAGCATATAAACCAAGGAAACCGTCTTTTTACCCTCATATTAGCGCACACTATCCTCCAAAATGATCAATTAACCAACCTGCTACGTGGAGTAATTATATTTTTAGGTATTCCTTCTAAGGCTTCATGTACACTACAGCTCCTAAACTTGAGTTTAGGAGCTTTTGGTGTTTTTTTTTTTTTTTTTTTTGCTAAAGCTGCTAAACTCAACTCCATAAAAGCCTATGTGTCAATGTACACATAGTTTTACCAGAGTTTAGGAGCTGCTGTGGTTAGGGGAGCTTCAATCTCCCTCTCCTCGACATGGAAGGATCACGTTCAGGAAAGATTTGACCAATCACATGGCAGCAACTCGGTGCATTTAGGCTTTTAGACATGGTGAAGACAACTTGCTGAAGTTCAAACTGAACATCAGAATGGGGAAGAAAGGGGATTTAAGTGACTTTGAACATGGCATGGTTTACAGGCTGGTCTGAGCATTTGGAAAACTGCGGATCTACTGGGATTTTCACACACAGCCATCTCTAGAGTTTACAGAGAATGTCCCGAAAAAGAGATAATATCCTGTGTGCAGCAGTTGTATGGACAAAAATGCTTTGTTGAGGTCAGAGGAGAATGGGCAGACTGGCTTGAGATGATAGATGGGCAACAGTAATTCAAATAACCACTCATTACAACCAAAGTATACGGAATACCATCTCAACGCACAACACATCGAACCTTGAAGTAGATGGGCTACAGCCGCAGAAGACTACACTGGGTTCAACTCTTTTCAGCTAAGATTAGGATATTGAGGCTACAATTCGCACAGGCTCAAAATTGGACAGTAGAAGAATGGAAAAATATTGTCTCGATTTCAGCTATGACATCCAGATGGTAGGGTCAGAATTTGGCATAAACAACATGAAAGCATGGATCCACCCTGCTTTGTATCAACGGTTCAGGCTGGGTGGTTGCGGTGGTGCAATGGTTTGAGGGACATTTTTTGGCACACTGTGCCCCTTAGTACCAGTTCAGCCTCGTTTAAACACCATGGCCTACCTGAGTATTGTTGCTGACCATGTCCATCATTTTGTGACTACAGAGTACCCATCTTCTGATGGCTCCTTCCAGCAGGATAAAGCACCATGTCACAAAGCTCAGATCATCTCAAACTGGTTTCTTGAACATGACAATGAGTTCACTGTACGCCAATGGCCTCCACAGTCACCAGATCTCAACCAATAGAGCACATTTGGCATGTGGTAGAATGGGAGATTTGCATCATGGATATGCAGCCGACAAATCTGCAGCAACGGGGTGATGCTATTTGTCAATATGGACCAGAATATCTGAGGAATGTTTCCAAAACCTTGTTCAATCTATGGCACTGAGAATTAAGGCAGTTCTGAAGGCAAAAGTGAGTCCAACCCAGAATTAGCAAGTTGTACCTAACAAAGTGGCAGATGAGTGTATATATAAAAGGAATTGCATGAAAAGTTTAATACAATCTAATTGAGATGAACAGAAAATTAAGTCATAAGTAGTAGCAAAAATATATCACACAGGGCATCCAAACCATTTTTTTGTCTTTGGCTTCTTACTAACATTAAAAACAATAATACAGTTTTTGGAGAGATAGATGGGTTGTGACCATTCATGGAATCCAACATATACCTGTGCCTCGTCTGTTCTGTGTTTGTAGCTATTTAGGAGCTCCACCCTCACAAGCCAGGCCTAATGCATTGGCTTCATCTTCTGATCCTGTCTGTATGTGTATCCTGTTTCTCCTGGATATGACCCTGTCTGCTGTGTACTGGCAGCGTTGTCTGTTCCTGCCTGTTTGTGGTTGTCCAGCTAGCAGAGTTATTTAAACTGCGGAAATATTTTCATCATAATTTTCATGAGCTGCATATGTTCAGTGACAAAAACAAAATGAAAATAAATTTTGAATTAAGTCAATTGATGAAAACTATCCCGAAGAACAATTCCCATATTCATCAACAAACGAAAATGGGAACCACCTGTCTGTTAAAGTCTCAGCCCCCCAACTCCATTGGCAAGCTGTATTGGCGACAAGACACAGGCTCTCATCAATGCTTTCCCTTTCCTATGCAGTTCCACACATTACACATATTCATACTATCTCTTTGGCACCTCTGCTGGTCTTTTCTAAATCGCAACACAATTCCACCCCAGCCTTTAACCACTTCAGCCCCGGAGGATTTGACTGCTCAATGACCAGAACACTTTTTACAATTTGGCACTGTGCTGCTTTAACTGGTAATTGCGCGATCATGCAGTGCTGTACCCAAATTAAATTTGCATCCATTTTTCCCCACAAATAGAGCTTTCTTTTGATGGTATTTGATTGCCTCTGCGATTTTTGTTTTTTTGCGATATAAATGGAAAAATTAATATTTTCTACTTTTTGTTATAAAATTTTTTTTTAAAACTCAATTTTAGTCATACATTTAGGCCAAAATGTATTCAGCCACATGTCTTTGGTAAAAAAAAAAAATGTCAATAAGCGTATATTTATTGGTTTGCACAAAAAGTTAGTTTATGACTGCCTATCTCATTTCTTGAGGTGCTAAAATGGCAGGGCAGTACAAACCCCCCCCCCCATTTTGGAAAGTAGACACCCCAAGGAAATTGCTAACATGTTGAGCCCATTTAATATGACAAAAAAATGGCACAAAGTTGTCACTAAATGATATATTGCTCACACATGCAATGGTTATATGTGGAATTACACCCCAAAATAGATTTTGCTGCTTCTCCTGAGTATGGGGATACCTCATGGGTGAGACTTTTTGGGAGCCTAGCCCCATACAGGACCCCGAAAACCAAGCAACACCTTCAGGATTTCTGCTCACTACCTATCACAGTTTCGAAGGCCATAAAATGGCAAGATAGCACAAACCCCCCCCCCCAAATGACACCATTTTGGAAAGTAGACACCCCAAGCTATTTGATGAGAGGCATGTTGAGTCCATGGAATATTTTATATTTTGCCACAAGTTGCAGGAAAATTTATATATATATATATATATATATATATATAATTTTTTTTTTTTTTGCACAAAGTTGTCACTAAATGATTTATTGCTCAAACATGCCATGGGCATATCTGAAAATACATTCTGCTGCTTCTCCCGAGTATGGGGATACCACATGTGTGGGACTTTTTATCAGTCTAACCGCATACTTTTTGGGAGCCTAGCCATGTACAGGACCCCGAAAACCAATCACCGCCTTCAGGCTTTCTAAGGGTGTACATTTTTGATTTCACTCCTCACTGCCTGTCACAGTTTCGGTGACCATGAAATGCCCAGATAACCCCCCCAAATGACCCAATTTTGTAAAGAAGACAGACACCCCAAGCTATTTGCTAAGAGGCATGTTGAGTACTTTGCAGATCTTGCTTTTTGTCACAGTTTTGAAAATTGAAAAAAGAAAAAAAATACATTTTTATTTTCTTTCTTCATTTTCAAAAATAAATGCCTCTTAACAAATAATTTGGGGTGTCTACTTTCTAAACTGGGGTCATTTGGGGGGGGGGGATTGAGCTATGTGGACATTTCAGGGCCCTGAAATGTCCATGAAATCATCATTTTACACCCTTAGAAAGCCTGAAGGCGGTGATTGGATATCTGGGTCCTGTACATGGATAGGCTCCCAAAAAGTCTCTCACATGTGGTATCCCCATACTCGGGAGAAGCAGCAGAATGTATTTTGGGGTGTAATTCCACGCATAACCATGCCATGTCTGAACAATATATCATTTAGTGACAACTTTGTGCAAAAAAAAAAAGTGTAATTTTCCTGAAACTTGTGGCAAAATTTAAAATATTCCGTGGACTCAATATGCCTATCAGCAAATATCTTAGGGTGTCTACTTTCCAAAAAAGGGTCATGGGGGGGGGGGGGATTGAACTGTCCTGGCATTTTATGCACAACATTTAGAAGCTTGTGTCACAAATCACCCACTCTTCTAACCACTTGAAGACAAAGCCCTTTCTGACACTTTGTGTTTAGTAAAAAATTACTTTGAAACCCCAAACATTATATATTTTTTAAAGCAAAGGCCCTACAGCAGGGATATGCAATTAGTGGACCTCCAGCTGTTGCAGAACTACAATTCCCATGAGGCATAGCAAGACTCTGAGAGCCACAAGCATGACACCCAGAGGCAGAGGCATGATGAAATTTGTAGTTTAGCAACAGCTGGAGGTCCGCTAATTGCATATCCCTGCCCTACAGATTAAAATGGTGGGTGTTGCAATTTTTTTTGTCACACAGTATTTGCGCAGTGATTTTTCAAACATAATTTTTTTGGAAAAAACACACTTTTTTTTATTTTAATGAGCTATATTGCTATACTATATTGCCCAAGTGTTTTATGAAATAAAAAATGATCTTATGCGGAGTACATGGATACCAAACACGACATGCTTTAAAATTGCGCACAAACGTGCAGCAGCAACAAACTACATACATTTTTAAAAGCCTTTGCAGGTTACCACTTTATATTTACAGAGGTCTACTGCTAAAATGACTGCCCTCGATCTGACCTTTGCGATGAAACCTCACATGCATGGTGCAATTGCTGTTTACATATGACACCAGACCAGTGCTTTTTATTTTTTATTTTTATTTTGCTTTTTTATTTTATTTTTAAACTGTTCCTTTCATATTTATTTTTATTTTTATTGTTATCTTTGGGAATGTAAATATCCCCTATGATAGCAATAGGTAGTGACAGGTACTTTTTTTTTTTTTTTTTTTGGGGGGGGGTTTATTAGACCCTAGATCTCTCCTCTGCCCTCAAAGCATCTGACCACACCACGATCGTTGTGATGAAATGCTTTCCCAATGGCGCTGTTTATATCTGGCAAAACCAGTCATGAAATGCTCGTAGCTTCCGGATTATTAAGCCATAGGGATGATTGGAGCTGTTCTGGTCTCTGATCAGCTCTATGGTCAGCTGGCGGAACCACTGGCTGCATTCTTGGGTTCCCTGTTGGGACAGGAGAGCCCAAGAAAACCATGGAAGATGGTGGGGAGTGGGGGACGTTCCCTCCCACTGCTTGTAAAAGTAGTCTAGAGGCTAATTAGCTGCTAGGATTGCTTTTACTTGAAAGCCGACCTCTGGAATGATACCAAGATGATACCTAAACCTGCAGGCATCATTCTGGTATCACCACTCAAAAGTATGTTTCTGGTCCTTGTTGGGCATATATTGTAATGTTCAGTGGGTATGCCCACCATTAAAATACCACCCTTCATCCACCTACTTCTAATGATAAGCATACATACACCTTTTTTGTTTGACTGTGGTGGTGAAATCACCTCCTACAGCGCTGAAGTCGCTGATTTACATATCATGGGAGCAAACGCTGTTGCTGTCAAGATAAATAAATCAGTTGAATGGCGTACCTACTAGGCAAATGATGGTTAACAATAGAACAAAGTAACATTACAGTATATCAGTAAGACATACCATACCTGCAAAGCAAATACAATAAAACTTTTTTTAATGCAACCTTTGCCTAAAAAATATATGCTGAAGCATGGGGGCAATCCAATCTGCCCCTAATGTTAGGGGCAAATCCCTGCTCCACCCCTGCCCCCATGCTTTGGCATATATACCCTCTTTTCTTTTTTTTTACTGTGATGGTGAAATCACCTTTTACAGCGCTGGAGTTGCTGATTAACGTATCATGGGAGCAAACGTTGCTGTCAAGATAAATAAATCAGTGCTGCAGCTGAATGGCGTACCTCAAAACAAAAAAATGGTTAACAATAAAACACAGTAAACAGTATAAAATAATTACATACCTGAAAAGCAAACATGATAAAACATAGTAACAATAAAACACTGCATTGTTGTACAGTACAGTTTTTTTTAAATCTATATATATATATATATATATATATATATATACAGTGCCTACAAGTAGTATTCAACCCCCTGCAGATTTAGCAGGTTTACACATTCGGAATTAACTTGGCATTGTGACATTTGGACTGTAGATCAGCCTGGAAGTGTGAAATGCACTGCAGCAAAAAAGAATGTTATTTCTTTGTTAAATTTTTTTTTTTAAATAGTGAAAAGTTTATTCAGAGGGTCAATTATTATTCAACCCCTCAATTCAACAGAATTCTGTTTGGTTCCCCTAAAGTATTAAGAAGTAGTTCAGGCACAAAGAACAATGAGCTTCACATGTTTGGATTAATTATCTGTTTTTCCAGCCTTTTCTGACTATTTAAGTCCCTCCCCAAACTTGTGAACAGCACTCATACATGGTCAACATGGGAAAGACAAAGGAGCATTCCAAGGCCATCAGAGACAAGATCGTGGAGGGTCACAAGGCTGGCAAGGGGTACAAAACCCTTTCCAAGGAGTTGGGCCTACCTGTCTCCACTGTTGGGAGCATCATCCGGAAGTGGAAGGCTTATGGAACTACTGTTAGCCTTCCACGGGCTGGACAGCCTTTGAAAGTTTCCTCCCGTGCCGAGGCCAGGCTTGTCCGAAGAGTAAAGGCTAACCCAAGGACAACAAGGAAGGAGCTCCGGGAAGATCTCATGGCAGTGGGGACATTGGTTTCAGTCAATACCATAAGTAACGTACTCCACCGCAATGGTCTCTGTTCCAGACGAGCCCGTAAGGTACCTTTACTTTCAAAGCGTCATGTCAAGGCTCGTCTACAGTTTGCTCATGATCACTTGGAGGACTCTGAGACAGACTGGTTCAAGGTTCTCTGGTCTGATGAGACCAAGATCGAGATCATTGGTGCCAACCACACACGTGACATTTGGAGACTGGATGGCACTGCATACGACCCAAAGAATACCATCCCTACAGTCAAGCATGGTGGTGGCAGCATCATGCTGTGGGGCTGCTTCTCAGCCAAGGGGCCTGGCCATCTGGTCCGCATCCATGGGAAGATGGATAGCACGGCCTACCTGGAGATTTTGGCCAAGAACCTCCGCTCCTCCATCAAGGACCTTAAGATGGGTCGTCATTTCATCTTCCAACAAGACAACGACCCAAAGCACACAGCCAAGAAAACCAAGGCCTGGTTCAAGAGGGAAAAAATCAAGGTGTTGCAGTGGCCTAGTCAGTCTCCTGACCTTAACCCAATTGAAAACTTGTGGAAGGAGCTCAAGATTAAAGTCCACATGAGACACCCAAAGAACCTAGATAACTTGGAGAAGATCTGCATGGAGGAGTGGGCCAAGATAACTCCAGAGACCTGTGCCGGCCTGATCAGGTCTTATAAAAGACGATTATTAGCTGTAATTGCAAACAAGGGTTATTCCACAAAATATTAAACCTAGGGGTTGAATAATAATTGACCCACACTTTTATGTTTAAAATTTATTAAAATTTAACTGAGCAACATAACTTTTTGGTTTGTAAGATTTATGCATCTGTTAATAAATCCTGCTCTTGTTTAAAGTTTGAAGGCTCTAACTTATTTGCATCTTATCAAACCTGCTAAATCTGCAGGGAGTTAAATACTACTTGTAGTCACTGTGTGTATATATATATATATATATATATATATATATATATATATATATATATATATATATATATATATATATAATTTTATTTTTTCTTACTTTTTTTTTTATTTTTTTACAGTTGTATTTGTAACTGTAACGGTTGTAGTGGTTGTAATGGCTCGGTTCCAGTTTCGTTTCCCTCAAAATGCGATGGTATCTCTGGAGACCCTGTGAAAGTGTGTCCTAGTCTGTGCAGTGCTGTACCCTATGCTAGTACTCCACTAGAGTGTGGTAACATTCAGAACATTCACCGATGCAAAGACCAAGATGGTCAGGACAGGAGGGACAATAATAGCGGATGTCATGCCTATATCCGTGCTTTATACAGACACAACATTTTCTTTGGGGGGGCTCGTTGGGTACGGGGTACCAGGGAGGACATACAGAAAATGCCTTTCATGCAGCCAGCTTACTGCATTTGGATTGGGAAGTTGGGCCACAGCACCGTCTGGAAAGAGAAGGGCTGTGATGATCTCTTCCTGGAATTTAAAGAAGGATCCAGTTCGACCTGAAGCTTTGTATAGCACATAAGCATTCAGCAAAGCCAATTGGAATAAGTATACAGCGTCTGACCTCATGGGCAACTAGGTATGGCGCCAACAACTGGTCGTTGAGGTCCACCCCTCCCATACTAAGGCTATATTCGTGAACACAGAGGGGTTTCTCCACAACACCAGTCGCCGTAGGAATTTGGACAGTTGTGCCTGAGTGAAGGGAGCACAGAGTGAAAGCATTCTAACTATCCCCCCACTTCACAGCGAGCAAATTATTACATTTCAAGCAGGCTCTCTCCCCAGCCTAAGACGGGAAGCAGCTGGGATAAGCCCGGTGATTAAATTGCACGGTGCCACATGCGCCAATGATCAAACAAGTAACTAAAAAGTGGCACGCTTGTGTAACAATTGTCCACATTCATGTGGTACCCCTTTCCGAATAAGGGTGACACCAACCCCCACATCATCTTTCCAGTGCTCCCTATGTAGTCTGGGCAGTTCTCCGGCTCTATGGAACTATCTCTTCCCTCGTAAGCCATAAAACTATATGTACAGCCTGTGGCCCTGTCGCAGAGCTTATACATCTTGACCCCATATCTGGCACGCTTGCTGTGAAGATACTGTTTGAAAGACAAGCGGACAGAAAACCTAATAAGGGACTCATCAATGCAGACAACTTAATCAGGAGTAAACAAGGCTGAAAACTGTTGGTTGAAGTGGGATACAAGGGGCCGAATTTTGTAGAGCCGATTGTATCCAGGGTCACCCTGAGGACGACAGAGTTCATTATCATTGAAGTGCATGAACCTCAAAATCTGCTTGTATCTGGCCCTGGCCATGGAGGCAGAGAACACGGGCATTTGCTGAACTGGGTCAGTGGACAAATACGGACGCAACTCACTCTTTTTAGTTATGCCCATGAGAAGGGATAAGCCCAGGAAGGTCTTAAATTCAGAGACCGTAATAGGTCTCCAATCTCTGGCAAGGGTCAAATGGGGATTAGCGGCAATGAATTGACCACCATACAAATTGATTTGTGCCATGATAGATCTATAGAGATCTTCCATGAAAAACATCAAATAAAAATCAAGTGACGTAAAATCAACTATTTGAACATAAATTCTGGGTTGACCAGTGAATGGGGGAAGTATGGGTGCTGCAGAAGTGGTGGGCTCCCAATTTGGATTGGCAAATGCAGAAGGAAGGGCACTGTAGGCTCGACGGGCCTGCCTTTGTCTTCTTTGTGGCTGCGGGACACTAGTTGTGCTAGCCACCTCACCAGCTTAAACTGCATTTATGGGACTCGCCACGTCACCACGTGATACTGCAGTGCTGGTTTGACTACGACCAGGGTGTACTAGGCCACTGGTGCTTACCAGTTCACCAGAAGGATGAGTGCCAATAGTACTGGCTCTCTGCTCCACATGAGAGCCCTGCGGTTCTTGCATCTCACCAGCAGAACGGGGTCGGGTATGCCTGACCTTGGCAGGGACCACATCTCCATCATCAGAGTTATCTGTCAGGGTGCTGCTGCTGTCTACAGGATTGTATTCTGAGCCTGAATCTGACAGATGGGTGACTTCCTCTTCATTATCTGTCTTGCTCAGAAACGTTTAGACCTCTACACTACTGTACCTTCGATTTGACATTTTGGTTTCTAAATTTACTGGTACAGTAGTGAGACTCGCAGAAAAAAGAGCTTCTGTCAGCAACTGCTTCAAACGCTACCAAAAAAACTGTTAGCATTCGCAGGGATCAGGCATGACCCCTGAAATGCTGCATTTATGTGTTGTTTTTTTGTAAGTGACAGTGATCGATTGATATTGCACTTGGGTGGGTTGGGCTGGGCAGAGGGGCTAAACGCAGGGTCTAGCAGGTATCTGGGCTGATTCCGCTAACGCTGCGTTTTTGGGAACCCTAAACTATTGGGGATGCTAATATAGTTCTGATCAGATCAAAGATATCGATCCGTTCAGACACTATACTACTAAGGGAGGTGTATGGTGCATGCTTAGATGTTAACACTACTGGCACTAATCTGACGCTGTTTGTAACAAAACACTGCGCTATTCTTAAAGAGAAATATATAAAAATATATATAGAAACACGTAAGAGAGCTGCTAACACATCACTGGGGTATCAAGTGAGAGGTAAACAGATGCTGTATAAAAGTGTAGCGCTTCTCAAAGAATTTTAGACACCAAACATAATAATACCTTCCTTATAAGTGCAAAATACTATAAATGTGTTCAGTGAAAACGTCTCCCTATGAAAGAGTGTATAAAACACAGAATTGCTACACGAATATTAATGGCTTATATAAACATGTGTACGTGACTCAAAAAGTGAAAAAAACAATTCTAAAAAAAAAATAATATTCCAGGAAGCAAAGAAGGAGGAAAACCTCAGTCCCAATAACACAGTTCAGAGTCCTTTATGTGTAATATCCTTCTATGATCCACAAGTGTGCAGGAAATACGTTACACCTCCTTTCAAAAACACTCGTGCAATAACCACGTGAAGATTCCCGTCACCAGGCGAATTGAACGCTTACCGGAATGATTGGATCCTCACAAATTTACATTTGGGGGATCATACAGACTTTTGCAACAATATGCAGATTCTCACAGCAACCATATATCAAGGAGGACCTCGAATATAAACAATCACTTCAGATGTTGAGAGGTGATTTCAACTCCAGCCAAATACATCCATAGACGTGTTTACATACATATGAAGAGAAAACGGGGACCAAAAATAGTGTAATTCCGTTTTTTATAGGAAAATAAAAGATAAAAATATACAACTCACATGTGTACAGCAGTTTAAGCGCTTAGCAAGATAAAACACAATTGCAGTAGAGTCCCGACGCGTTTCGTCAAAGAAGACATCATCTGGAAGGTGAAAAAACACCTTGCCTCCCTGTCATGGGCCCCCCAGCCCCCCCCAGTTTTACTTACCTGAGCCTGTTCACCTGCTGTGCGCATCCCCTGGTCGTCCTCTTCTCCACTGAGTCTGGCCTTTGATTGGATTGATTGATAGTAGTGCAGCCATTGGCTCGCGCTGCTGTCAATCACATCCAATGACGCAGCCTCCAGGGGGCGGGACCGAGTCATACACTTGCCGTCTATGGACGTCAACTGTATGACGGGGGAGTGCGCTCGCAAGCTAACCCCCCCAGGAAAGAGCTTCCCAGAGGGGGTTAGCTTTAGCAGAGTGGAGCCGAGGTAGCCGCCGCGGGACCCCAGAACAGCAGGATCAGGGCCACTCTGTGCAAAACTAACTGCTCGGTGGAGGCAAGTATAACATGTTTGTTATTTTAAAAAAAATCTAACCTATACAACCCCATTAAGTGTTGGTCTTCATCTTTTTTCTTTTTTTTTTCTTTTTTTTTTTTAATAGGAATTTCCAGTCAGGATGCACAGTATGGTGGCCGAGGATGCTCAAATCGCAATAGAAATCGAGCCAAGGCTGGTGGAATTGGCCCAAAAGGTGGAAAATCTCGAAATCGCAAATCCACTGCTGGCAGTGCAGCAGCAATTGCAGGAGCAATGGCAGGGGCAGCTGCAGCATCTGCAGCAGCTTATGCAGCATATGGATACAATGTATCAAAAGGTATGTGCCAGCATTGTGTGCAGTTATTGAGCAAACCTATTTGATTCTGTCCTGAACATATTTATTTTGTTTAGTTTAATTAGAGTAATGTTCTCTTTCTGCAGGTCTACCAGTAAACAGTCCCATTCAGACTTCTCTGTTACGAACTTCTGGCATTTCCGACTTTGGCCCATTAAACACCTCCTCTCCAGTTACCTCACCCATAAATAAAGGAAACAATGTATCTGACACTTCTAAAATGAATAACCCCCTCTGCTTAACTCCGGAAACCCCAACACGAAGACACAGTAAATCTACTGGAAACCCAGGGGGTCTGTAAATTTCTAAAGCCTGTGGGCATGTTCATCCAGGTAATTCTTGTAAATCAAGGTCTTTTAAAATGGACAGCCAAAGATCTACAGGAGGACATCCTCAAGCACATCCTATATGTCTGTCTGTGCATACCTCGCAGATTCTGAATTCCATTGCCTTAAACTAAGGCAACCTTTGATGAAACAATGACTTCCGTGATAGAGTGTCCCTGCAGAAACATTTCATGTGTCTGGCACCAGTTTGGGATACCTGGATCTCAGTGAGAATCCTCGGCCCTGAAATCAATAGACTTGTAACAGGTACGGTGCTGTCTAAATGCTCTGAAAGCATTCACTGTTGTAAGCTCATCATCAGTAATGCAATGGCTGTTTTTCAATTAATTTTTTACCTTTCTTGAACACAAAATTAGCTATTTTGCAAGAGGCTTCCAGCTTATCATCTTTTAGGAATCCAGAGGCTCATCTTTCATTTATTTTGTACAACATTTTGAAGGCCATATATGCATAACTGCTGTGTTCTGTTTATCAACTTAAACCTCAGTCATGTGTTGAGTTTCTATACAAAGGCCGAATGCATTTCCAGGAGCAACACAGCATGGTTTCATTGGAAGACAATTTGTTCATGGGATGTGGTTGTTGGCTGATGCCTCCTACCTCCTTTTCACATATGCAGAATTATTGCTTTCTGTCTCAGTCTTACCCACAGATTAAGAATTAAAACCTCTGCATTAGATGCCAATTACTCTGTGAACATTTGATGGCTTCAAACCCCTTTTCTGCAGTTAGGAACTGCAACAAGATGTAAAGATAAAACTCTGCATTTATTTGCACACATACATTTCAGATGAGCATATCACAAGTGTGTGTAAATACACAACAGTGGGAATCTAAGCAATGCAATGCCTTTTCTTCTTTTCCTCTTTACAATGTGTTGTCTATTTTTATATCTAATTTGTATATATGTATAAAAAGAGGCACATCTTTCTTTTACTAACTGGAGACAAAACAAATCTGAATAAATGAAAGATAATTTTAGGTACCTTTTGCAGTTGTATTTTTCACTTATTTTTGTATGATAGACACATGTTTTTACTACACCTATATTTCCATGTATGTACATAGTCAAGATAGTTGGAAAATTGATCCAGCAGCAATGCCTTTTAAGTAAAAAATTGAGAAATGTACATAATTGGCAACATGGTGAGAACAATTTGATCTAGTTTGGACACATTATTCTATATATAAAATATGTCATGGGAGCTTCTGAAGAAACTAAACAAGATGACCACTAGAAGGGATTGCTTACTTGTTATCTATGTTGTGTACAAAGGTATATATGTATGCATGTGTGTGTAAATTTCTATTTATTGTCTGGAGGTAGTCCCTACTTCTTTCAAGAAGACCTGTTCCCTTTTTGTAATCCTGGGTGTACCCTGTATGGGCTTGCTGACCTCTCATTCCATTATCTTTAAGTGACCCAGGCAGACCATCATATGTTTTCAAGGATCGGGCTCCACACTTTTGTGTCACGGCACACATTACTAGATCAGGGTGTTTCTTGGACTTTTTTGCATCAGCTGTTTTCCAGGAATGTAAGGCTGCCAACTGGGCTTCTGTTTTCACATTCTCTAAGTTCTACCAGGTGAATGTTTTGAACTCTTCTAATGCCAACTTTGGATGCAAAGTAATTCATGCAGCTCTTAGAACTGACGGCAGGCCCTAGTTGTTCCCTTAGGCCTGTTGGCATTTGCTTTTATGTTGGCACCCCTCAGTTGAATGCTTTTCTACTAGTAGTAGGAGGAGTTATCTTGGGCTGGCCTACAGTTTTTTGTGTTTGCCAATGTTCTGTCTCCTGTAGATTGCAGTATAACCTCAAAATTAAAGATTTCTTGTGTCCCTCAATGCACTCCAAATATACGATTTTAGTACTCACTGTAAAATCCTTTATTTCTTGATCTTACAGTACAGGCAAACTATTCATGGACCTTGGATTATGCCTTTGTTACTTCAGGTACTGGCAAAGCTTTTGAGGGCACACCCGCAAGGGGACCTCCTCTTCCATTCCGTGAGTTTTTGTTTTTTTGCTAGTGTCCTCAAATGATGGACCTCATAACCCTTGTGGAGAAATTACTCTTAGCTTAACTAGTGTGTGTTATTTCAAAATGTTATTGTTTTATCTTCTGATTGTTCAATGGTTCAAACATCTCCACTGCATTCTAATATCAAAATAGAAGCAGTGCATCCAGATTGGGGCAACCTTGGGAGCTGTACCCAGATTCTACGCCATGGGGATGTACTGTAATGTTGCTTCGGGCACTCGCCTTGGCACGTAATGCAATGTATTGTAGTCAGCCACAGGTTGCTATATACATTAACATTTTTTACACCCCTCACATTTTTGTAAATATTTTATTATACCCTGTCATGTGAAAACACTGAAGAAATTACACTTTGCTACAATGTAAAGTAGTGAGTGTACAGCTTATATAACAATGTAAATTTGCTGTCCCCTCAATATAACTCAACACACAGCCATTAATGTCTAAACTGCTGGCAACAAAAGTGAGTCCTAAGTGAAAATGTCCAAATTGGCCCCAAAATGTAAATATTTTCTGTGACCACCATTATTTTCCAGCACTGCCTTAACCCTTTTGGGCATGGAGTTCACCAAAGCTTCACAGGTTGCCACTGGAGTCCTCTTCCATTTCTTCATGATGAAATCATAGAGCTGGTGGATGTTGGAGACCTTGCGCTCCTCCAACTTCTGTTTGAGGATGCCCCACAGATGCTCAATAGGGTTTAGGTCTGGAAACACGCTTGGCTAGTCAATCATCTTTATCCTTAGCTTCTTTAGCAAGGCAGTGGTCGTCTTGGAGGTGTGTTTGGAGTCGTTAAGATGTTGGGATACTGCCCTGCCGCCCAGTCTCCGAAAGGGAGGGGCTCATGCTCTGCTTCAATATGTCACAGCACATGTTGGCATTCATGGTTCCCTCAATGAACTGTAGCTCCCCAGTGCCGGCAGCACTTATGTAAGCCCCAGACTATGACACTCCTACCACCATGCTTGACTGTACTCCTCACCTGGTTGCCACCACACACGCTTGATACCATTTGAACCAAATAAGTTTATCTTGGTCTCATCAAACCACAGGACATGATTCCAGTAATCCATGTCCTTAGTCTGCTTGTCTTCAGCAAACTGTTTGCAGACTTTTTTTGTGCATCATCTTCAGAAGAGGCTTCCTTCTGGGACGACAGCCATACAGACCAGTTTGATGTTGTGTAGGGTGTATGGTCTTATCACTGACAGGCTGACCCCCCCACCCTTTCAGCCTCTGCAGCAATACTAGCGGCACTCATACGTCTATTTCCCAAAGACAACCTCTAGATATGACACTGAGCACGTGCACGCAACTTCTTTGGTGGGCCATGGCGAGGCCTGTTCTGAGTGGAACCTGTCCTGTTAAACCACTGTATGGTCTTGGCCACCGTGCTGCAGCTCAGTTTCAGGGTCTTTGCAATCTACTGAGTGAGAGTTATAACACCAAATTTAACACACCTGCTCCCCATTCACACCTGAGACCGTGTAACACTAACGAGCCGCATGACACCGGGGAGGGAAAATGGTGAGTTGGGCCCAAGTTGGACATTTTCAGTTAGGGGTTTACTCACTTTTGTTGCCAGCAGTTTAGTCATTAATGGATATGTTGAGTTATTTTGAGGGGACAGCAAAATTACACTGTAATACAAGCTGTACACTCACTACTTTACATTGTAGCAAAGTGTAATTTCTTCAATGTTGTCACATGAAAAGATATCAAATATTTACAAAAATGTGAGGGCTGTACTCACTTTTGTGAGATACTGTAGGTCCAGAGTCATTGTCCATCCCTACAGGTCCCAGTCCCTAAAGATCCCTTCGGGGGTGCGCCCAACTGTGACAGGAGAAGTCCAATATCGAATAAGATGAGAAAGAGTCACCCTGTTTCTCTGACCATTACTGCTCAGACCTGGACAATATTTTAAATGTTTTCAATACAGTGTAAACTTTTCAAATTTGGCGCTAAAACTCAACCATTTAGAGCTTTGGCTCAGGTGGATCATTAAGTGTGACGTCACACAGATTACACATTGTACTGCCAGTTCCATCTAAAGACTTTATATGATACTCAAACGCTCCCTCCCACCCTTTTGTCACAAGGATTTGCTACTGGGCAGTGTACACACTCATTGCTGCTTTGTCTCTGTGGACATGCTTACCCTATAATCCTCACCTACTATGCAAGTACCCCAAAGAAGAATACCGTCACCAGTAGCTATAGCAAAATTGCAGGCAAACATTCGCTCTGCTGCAGGTTGGAGCAGGCAACAGCTCTAACACAGATCTCCAATTCTTATAGCTCTATTTCAAGCATGCAACAAGCAGCCAACATAACATAGATGCAGAAAATTTCACTTTTGTTAAATTTTCAACTAATAATTTTAAGACAACCATCTTGCTCAGGGTTCAAAAACACCACATCTTTTCCTTCTCCCATTACTTTACCCAAGTTTGATCCTGATATGCCTGCCCTAGATGATGCAGACACAGAAGGGAGTGATGAGGACATTGAGGCAGTATTGGTGAGCGATGTGCCAGAGTTTTCTTCCCCAGTATGCTGCTATATTGAAGAGGGAGTATCATGCAACATGCACGATAACATGGAAAGGCTCATTAGTGACTTGACATTGTACAGCTTGATTCGTCTCTCTCACCTTAAACCTATGGTGCAAAGAGACTTGCAAAATCTTTAAAAACATTCCCGGTTTATGAACAAATAGAATGTGCAGTCCATGATGACTGGATCACTCCAGACGGGATTTTTACTCCCAAAATCTTTGCTAAACTCTATCTGGTGAAAAAAAAGAATTCACAAAAAAGTTGTCTAGTCCTGCGGTTGATGCTGCCATCTCAGTCTTATGCTGCGTACACACGATTGGAAATTTGGCCAGCAAAAGACTGATGAGAGCTTTTGGTCGGAAAATGTGACCGTGTGTATGCTCCATCAGACTTTTGCTGGCCGAATTCCAGCCAGCAAAAGATTGAGAGCATGTTCTCAATTTTTCGGTCGGAAAAAGTACGGATCGAAAATTCCAATCGTCTGTAGCAATTCCAACATGCAAAATTCCTACGTATGCTCGGAAACATTGAACTTAATTTTCTCGGCTCGTCATAGTGTTGTATGTCACCGCATTCTTGACTGTCAAAAGCAAACTTTTGTGTGGACCGTGTGTATGCAAGCCAAGCTTGAGCGGAATTCCGTTGAAAAACCCATCCAAGATTTTTTTGACAGAAAATCCGCTTGTGTGTACGCAGCATTAAACTTCTCACAGTACCTATTGAAGATGTTCCTTCTTTCAACAAGTCTGCAGATCGTAAGTTTAACAGTATTAAAGGCTTTCTTTACTATCGCAGGCCCAGTCCTGCTACCAGCTCTCACTGCAATTTCAGTATGTCAGTCTGCATCTAACAGGACTAGGACAGTGAACAACATGACCCTGTTTTCCAGGATCATGCCTTAACCACTTCAGCCCCGGACCAATTTTCAGCCTAAGGACCAGAGGTCTTTTTACAATTTCGCACTGCACTGCTTTAACTGGTAATTGCGCGGTCATGCAATGTTGTACCCAAACGAAATTTGCGTCCTTTTCTTACCACAAATAGAGCTTTCTTTTGATGGTATTTGATTGCCTCTGCGATTTTTATTTTTTGCGATATAAATGGAAAAAGACCAAAAATTTTGAGAAAAAAAGATATTTTCTACTTTTTGTTATAAGAAAAGTCGAATAAACTCAATTTTAGTCATACATTTAGGGCAAAATGTATTCAGCCACATGTCTTTAGTAAAAAAAAATGTCAATAAGCGTATGTTTATTGGTTTGCGCAAAAGTTATAGCGTCTACAAACTAGAGTACATTTTCTGGAATTTACACAGCTTTTAATTTACGACTGCCTATCTCATTTCTTGAGGTGCTAAAATGGCAGGGCAGTACAAACCCCCCCAAATGACCCCATTTTGGAAAGTAGGCACCCCAAGGAAATTGCTGAGGGGCATGTTGAGCCCATTGAATTTTTATTTTTTTTGTCCCAAGTGATTGAATAATGACACACACAAAAAAAAAAAAAAGTTTACAAAAAGTTGTTACTAAATGATATATTGCTCACACATGCCATAGTTATATGTGGAATTGCACCCCAAAATATTTTCTGCTGCTTCTCCTGAGTACGAGGATACCACATATGTGGGACTTTTTGGGAGTCTAGCCGCGTACGGCACCCCGAAAACCAATCACTGCCTTCAGGGTTTCTAAGGGTGCAAATTTTTTTTTTCACTCATCACTACCTATCACAGTTTCGAAGGCCATAAAATGCCAAAATAGCACAAAACCCCCCCAAATGACCCCATTTTGGAAAGTAGACACCCCAAGCTATTTACTGAGAGGCATGTTGAGTCCATGAAATATTTAATATTTTGCCACAAGTTGCAGGAATATTAAAATTTTTTTTTTTTGCACAAAGTTGTCACTAAATGATATATTGCTCACACATGCTATGGGCATAAGTCAAATTACACCCCAAAATAAATTCTGCTCCTGAGTACGGGGATACCACATGTGGGGGACTTTTTGGGAGCCTAGCCATGTATGGGACCCCGAAAACCAAGCACTGCCTTCCGGATTTAAATATAAAATGCTACCAAAAAAAAACTGTTAGCGATCGCAGGGATCAGGCCTGACTCTGCGATCACTGCAGTTATGTGTTTAGTGTTTTGTAAGTGACAGTGATTGATCGATAGTGCACTTGGGTGGGCTGGGCGGAGGGGCAAAACGCAGGTGCTAGCAGGTATCTGGGCTGATCCCGCTAACACTGCGTTTTTTTTGGAACCCTAAACTGCTGGGGACGCTAGTATAGATCTGATCAGATCAGATATTGATCTGTTCAGATTCTATACCACTACGGGAGGTTTATGCTTTGCGCGTGGGTGTTAGCGGTACTGGCACTAACCTAGCACTGCCTGGGGCGACGCAGACCCTGACCCTAAAACCTAATTGATATCCCCCGCCGGGTGATCAGGGGGTTAAACCTTTATTGGGTAATAAATGGGGGGTGCCCTGATGCTATAAAAAGCAAACTAACCAGAGTCACCCGTAACACTTATACGGTGATCACTGGTGAAAGGGTTAACTAGGGGCAATCAGGGGGTTCAAATTTTTATTAGGTAGTATATGGGGGTCCCTGGCGCTATATAAAAACCTGACAGGGAACCTAAATAACTAACTGGCTAACCAGCGTCACCAGTGACACTTATACGCTGATCGCTGGTGAAAGGGTTAACTAGGGGCAATCAGGGGGTTAAAACCATTATTGGGTAGTATATGGGGGTATCTATCGCTATAAAAACCTGGCGGTGAACGTAAAAAAATAACTAGCTACCTAGCGACACTAGTGACACTAATGCAGCGATCAGAAAAAAGATTGCTTAGTGACACTGGCAAAAGGGGGTGAAAGGGTTAACTAGGGGCAATCAGGGGGTTAAAACCATTATTGGGTAGTATATCGGGGTACCTAACGCTATAAAAACCTGGCGGTGAACCTAAAAAAATAACTAGCTACCTAGAGACACTAATGCAGCAATCAGAAAAATGATCGCTTAGTGACACTGGCAAAAGGGGGTGAAAGGGTTAACTAGGGGCAATCAGGGGGTTAAAGCCATTATTGGGTAGTATATCGGGGTACCTAGCGGTATAAAAAAACTTGGCGGTGAACCTAAAAAAACAACTAGCGACACTAATGCAGCGATCAGACAAATTATCGCTTAGTGACACTGGCAAAAGGGGGTGAAAGGGTTAACTCTAGGGGCAATCAGGGGGTTAAACCTTTATTGGGGGGGTGGTAGGGGGCTACCCTAGACCTAACACTAACTGCCCTGACAGTTTTTACTGTCACAACTGACACTGAATGCAGTGATCAGTAAATAAATGATCACTGCAATCAGTGGCACTGTGACTGGGGGGGGGAGCGGGGGGGCGATCGGGGGGGGGGGGGGGGTTGTGTGCCTGTGTGTGCCTACATGTTAGTGTAGTGTTGGTGCACACTTACTTTCACTTCTCCTCGTAGTCCGGTCAAAAAGACCGCCCCGAGGAGAATGACATCACTTCCTCCCTGCCTGTGTTTACTATACACAGTGGGAGGAAGCGTCTCATTCGCCAGGAGCGATCGACAGGGGATGGCCAGAAACCAACGGCCATCCCCTCATCCCAGATCGCTCCTGAAGAGAAATGGACCCCCCACCCGCTGGAAGGCAAGCACGTACATGCCATTGTGATGACGTATATTGGCATGCGGCGGTCTCTAAGTGGTTAACAGAGCAATTACCTTCTGCGCTGCTCTTTTGTTTAGAATCCCAAGAACATATCATGAGATAGATTTCTAGAATGGCTTCAATCTCCATTCACTTGCGCAGAATCTTGTGGCAGCCTGCAAAAAAGTGCCTCACATGTATGCCTTTTCAAGGAAGATGTCTATTTAGAGAAGCACTTGACCAATTCATAAGAGAAGTCACAGGAGGGAAGGTTTTATTCCTACAATTGAAAATCCCTGCCCTTTGTCCTATCAGATCCCAGAGTATTCACAAAGGACCCAGCGCCTTTCTTTTTCTCAGAACATACAGTGCCTTGAAAAAGTATTTATAGCCCTTGACATTTTTCACATCTTGTTATGTTACAACCAAAGATGTAAATGTATTTTATTGGGATTTTATGTGATAGACAACACAAAGTGGCACATAATTATGAAGTGCAAGGAAAAGCATTAATGGTTTTCATTTTTTTTTTACAAATAAATATGTGAAAAGCGTGGCGTGAATTTGTTTTTAGCCCCCTTTCATACCATAGCTAATATCTAGTGGACCAATTGCCTTCAGAAGTCACCTAATTAGTAAATAGAGTCCACCTGTGTGTAATTTAACCACTTGACCACTAGGCACTTAAACACCCTTAATAACCAGACCAATTTTCAGCTTTCGGTGCTCTCACATTTTGAATGACAATTACTCAGTCATGCAACAGTGTACCCATATAAAATTTAGCAGATTAGTAATTTTTCCAAGGTATTTAATAAGAGGCATGATGAGTTTTTTGAAGTTGTAATTTTTTTCCCACAATTCTTTGCAAAATCAAGATTTTTTTTTTTTCACAAAATTGTCATATGATCAGGTTATTTCTCACACAGCATATGCATACCACAAATTACACCTCAAAACAAATTCTGCTATTACTCCCGAGTATGGCGATACCACATGTGTGAGACTTTTACACTGCCCGGCCACATACAAAGGCCCAACAAAAGCCTGAAATAAAAAAATAAAAAAAACATTCTGGCTTCGATCATATTGGCGAGTCGGTAGAAGCACCGGAGGGCGGCGGGATGGGGGGGGACATCCACTCTCGCCTCCTGTAAGAACGATCAAGCAGCGGAACAGCTGCTATGATTGTTCTTATGGTGTAGGGAATCGCTGGCTGAAAAAGCTGATATCTGAATGATGCCTGTAGCTACAGGCATCATTCAGATATCCCTGCACAAAGTCAAGGACGTCATATGACGGTTGGCGGGCGGGAAGTGGTTAAAATGCATTTTTTTTTTAACACAAAGTTGTCCATTTATACAATATTTCGAATACATAGCATGTACATAGCAAAAATGACACCCCAAAATAGATTCTCCTACTCCTCCTGAGTACGGCAATACCACATGTGTGAGACTTCCACAACATGGTCAAATACAGAGGCTGAGTACAGCCAAGCATGGCTGGGTATCATCGAGTATTGCAGGGTATCACCAAGTATGGCTGGGTATTGCAGGGTATCACCAAGTATGGCTGGGTATTGCAGGGTATCACCGAATATGGCTGGGTATTGCAGAGTATGGCTGAGCATGGCTAGGTATTGCAGGGTATCACAGAGTATGGCTGAGCATGGCCGAGTATGGCTGGGTATTGCAGAGTATCACCGGGTATTGCAGGGTATCACCGACTATGGCTGGGTATTGCAGGGTATCACCGAATATGGCTGGGTATTGCAGGGTATCACCGACTATGGCTGGGTATTGCAGGGTATCACCGAATATGGCTGGGTATTGCAGGGTATCACCGACTATGGCTGGGTATTGCAGGGTATCACCGACTATGGCTGGGTATTGCAGGATATCACAGACTATGGCTGGGTATTGCAGGATATCACAGACTATGGCTGGGTATTGCAGGGTATCACAGACTATGGTTGGGTATTGCAGGGTATCACCGAGTATGGCTGGGTATTGCAGAGTATGGCTGGGTATTGCAGGGTATCACCGAGTATGGCTGTTTATGGCAGAGTATTGGCAGGGTATTGCAGATTATTGCTGGGTATTGCAGAGTATTGGCAGGGCATTGCTGGGTATTGCAGAGTATTGGCAGAGCATTGCAGAGTATTGGCAGGGCATTGCTGGGTATTGCAGAGTATTGGCAGGGCATTGCAGGGTATTGCACAGTATTGGCAGGGAATTGCAGAGTATTGGCAGGGTATTGCAGAGTATTGGCAGGGCATGGCAGGGTACTGACAGGGTATTGCAGAGTATTGGCCGGGCATTGCAGGGAATTGCAGAGTATTGGCAGGGCATTGCGGGGTTAATTTCAGTGAGCAGCGCTGTGGGCACTGCAGATACAGCCCACAGCGCTGCTGACACCGATCTCTCCCCTCGCACTGTACCGATCGGTACAGAGAGGGGAATGAGGAACCGGCGTCATAACATGACGCCGGTTTGTTTACAAGTGATCGCTCCGTCATCGCTCCATGATCCGTGATGCATCGGGTCCACAGGTCACGGATGCTCTCGAGTGCGTCCCCCAGGGGGCGCGTGAGAGCGTAATTCTGGGAGGACGTCATATGACGGCCTCCCAGAGTTAAACAACCGCCCTGTAGCCGTCAATCGGCTATGGGCTGGTTGTTAAGTGGTTAATCTCCGTATAAATACAGCTGTTCTGTAAAGCCCTCAGAGGTTTGTTAGAGAACCTTAGTGAACAAACATCATCATGAAGACCAAGGAACACCTCAGACAGGTCAGGGATAAAGTTGTGGAGAAGTTTAAAGTAGAAGCTTTGAACATCTCACAGAGCACTGTTCAATCCATCATCCAAAAATGTAGAGAGTAGGGCACAACTGCAAACCGACCAAGACATGGTCGTCCACTTAAACCGTCAGGCCGGGCAAGGAGAGCATTAATCAAAGAAGCAGCCAAGAGGCCCATGGTAACTCTGGAGGAGCTGCAGAAATCCAAAGCTCAGCTGGGAGAATCTGTCCACAGGACAACTATTAGTCGTGCATTCCACAAATCTGGCCTTTGTGGAAGAGTGGCAAGAAAAAAGCGCTTGTTGAAAGAAAGCCATAAAAAGTCCCGTTTGCAAGAAGCCATGTGGGGGACACAGCAAACATGTGGAAGAAGGTGCTCTGGTCAGATGAGACCAAACTTGAACTTTTGGGCCTAAAAGCAAAACACTATGTGTGGTGGAAAACTAAGACAGCACATCACCCTGAACATACCACAGTGAAGCATGGTGGTCAGAGCATCATGTTGTAGGGATGGAGTTAGTGTCAGAGTTGAAGAGAAGATGGATGGAGCCACATACAGGGCAATCTTAGAAGAAAACCTGTTAGAGTCTGCAAAAGACTTGAGACTGAGGCAGAGGTTCACTTTCCAGCAGGATAACAACCCTTAACATACAGCCAGAACCACAATATAAGTGTTTAGCATATTCATGTGTTAGAATGACCCAGTCAAAGTCCAAACATAAATCCAATTGAGAATCTGTGGCAAGACTTGAAAATTGCTGTTCACATATGTTCTCCATCCAATCTGACAGAGCTTGAGCAGAGAAAGAGCTTGGGCTATCTTCCAGAGAAGAATGGGCAAGAATGTTGCTCTCTAGATGTGCAAAGCTGGTAGAGACATACCCCAAAAGACTTGTAGCTGTAATTGCAGCAAAAGGTGGGCCACTTTGTTGGTATACCACATACAATCCCAATAAAATACATTTACGTTTTTGGCTATAGCATGACAAAATGTGGAAAATGTCAAGGGGTATGAATACTTTTTCAAGACACTGTAGGTCATTCAGGTCACAGATTATCCTGATGATCTTCGCCACCCCCCCCCCCAGCTGTTGGCAAACATTTACAGGACAATTCAGATGCTCCAGGTTTTTGAAAAATCTGCTTTCCAGCCTACTCTTCACTGAGAATACTTGGGTCCTGGACACATCCCAAGCAGAAGTTTTCCTTCCAGAATTGAGGTCAGAGATATGCCATAAAGAGATTCACCGTGAGAGTTCTAAGCACAGTGGTAGCCTCCTTCGAGGTTGTATCATTTGCCCAATTTCACTTATGACCTCTCCAACAGAACATCTTGTCAACCTGGAAGAAAGCATGCTCCTCCTCTCTGTCTTTCCATGTTCCTGCCCAGTCCAGCAAGGGATTCCCTAACTTGGTGCATCTCAAGCCCAGCTCTAACAATAGGAAGTCTTTCCTTCCCAATCACTTCTACCCCCCCCCCCCCCCCCCGTCTTCTCTGTGGACACTCAATCACAGTACAGTCAGACAATGACTCAAAGCTACAGCTTCCAACAGACAGCAGGAATCCCTATTTGTCCTTCTCACTCATTGCTTGGGGATGTTGCAGAGTCTATGAATACATTATCTTCTACTGTACAATTAAGGTACAAGGAACTTTGACTCACTTATAAATTCCATATCCTGGAGTACTGAACAGAACACAGAGCACCCTATTGCTTGTAATATCCCCAACCCTGCTTGTGTTGGAACAAGCACACTTACAGTGGGATAGAAAAGAATCACTCCCTTTTAAAATAATCACATTTTGTTGCTTTGTAGCCTGAAATGAAGACAGACACCGTTTTTTATTTTATCCAGCTGTATTTACTCTTATAACAACTTATAACATCCAAGTGAAAGATAGAACACCAACATGTCAGAAAAAAAATAAATAACAATCATTGAGTTTGGAAAAAAGATCACCCCCCCCCCCCCTCCTAAAAATGACTCATAAACTCAATCAAGTGTAACTAATCACCTTCCCAATGGGACACAAAGCTATTTGACTCTCAACTGTGATCGTTTTGATTAGCTCAACATGAAAAGAGCTTTCCTGGGGCATTTCAGTACAAATGAAGCAAACAATCACCTATGGGTGGCAATGTACTGTACTGTCAAAAGATCTCTGGGATAAAAGTGTGAACAGGCACAAGTCAGGAGGTGGATACAAAAACATTTCAAAGGCTTTGTCCTAGAAGCACGGTGAAGTTTATCATTACTAAGTTGAAGCCTGTGTGCATGTGACAACAATATTACAAATTCTCCACAAATATGGTCTGTATGGGAGGGTTGCAAGCAAAAAGACACTTTCCAAGAAAGGCCACATGCAGTCAGGACTGAGCTTTGCCAAAACACACCTTGAGGATTCTGAAGCCACATGGAAAAAGGTGTTATGGTCAGATGAGACTAAAATTTAAGTATTTGGCCTCAACGTGAAATGATACATCACACCAAATAACACAATTCGTACAGTAAAGCATGGAGGTGGTAAACTCCTCTTGTGTTTCTCTGCAGCAGGGACTGGATCACTTGTCAGGATAGAAGGAAAAAATGGATGGAGCAAAATACAGTCAAATTCTTAAGGGAAATCTTCTGCCCTCTTCCAGAAAATGTATCAATGGGAAGAAGGTTTACCTTCCAACATGACAATGAGCCAAAGCACACAGCAAAAATTACCACACAGTGGTTGAAGGAGAAAATAGTGAATGTCCGTGCATGGCCTAGTCAGACCCCAGACTTAAACCCCATTGAAAATCTGTGAAATGACTTGAAGACTGCAATTTAAGTTCTGCAAAGAAGAGTGGGCAATTATTGCTCGGCCCTGCCCCCCATTACTGGTTCCGATTGCTGTATCTGATCCAATAAGCAGTGAGAATTCTTCAGCTCTTGTGCACATTGCTGACTCAAGTAAGTATTTAGAAGGGCTACGGGGGAAGCTACATGCAGAAGGTTATTTACTTTAGTGCATAGAATAACCAGTTGAGCTCTGTAAGGTTTTACTTTCTTCATGACCAGGGCATTTTTTGCTATTCGGCACTGCGCTACTTTAACCACTTCCTTACTGGGTACTTAAACCCCCCTCCTGCCCAGACCAATTTTCAGCTTTCAGCCCTGTCACATTTTGAATGACAATTGTGCGGTCATGCTACACTGTACCCAAATGAAATTCGTATTGTTTTTTTTCCCCCACAAATATAGCTTTCTTTTGGTGGCATTTGATTACCCCTGGGGTTTCTTATTTTCTGTTAAAAAAACTAAAAAAGACCAAACATTTTGAGAAAAAAAATACAAAACTGTTCTATATTTTTCTATAAAATTTTGCAAACAGGTAATTTTTCTCCTTCATTGATGTACGCTGATGAGGCTGCACTGATGGGCACCGATAGGCTCAATTAATGGACCTTGATAAGGTGGCACTGGTGGGCACTGAAAGGTGACACTGGTGGGCACTGAGAGGTGGCACTGATGGGTAGCAGTGGTGGACAGTGATGGGCACTGGTAGGAGACACTGATGAAGCATTGATTGACACCACTGGTGGGCACTGATAGTTGGCACTGATTGGTGGCACTGATATAGACTTGTGGGCACTGATATGCATTGTGTGGGCACTGGCAGGTGGTACTGGTGGGTCTTTCTCTTCGGAACCGATGTCCCTTACACAGAAGCCGGCGATCACTGATCTTCTGTTTACATCACATGATCAGCTGTCATTGGCTGACAGCTGATCACATGGTGAGGAGCTGGGATGTGTGATCACCCGAGTCTCATTGACTCTGTGATCACAGGGGGAGCGCACGGAGCGTTCAAAGGGGGAAGGTGTCTATTGACGGCCTCCCGCCAATGTAGGTCCGCGCTATAGCCAAATGACGGCTACAGAGCGGACCTACATTGAAGGGAACAGGTTAATTGGCAAATCTTGAAAAATAAATCACATTTTTTCATAAATTTAGACCAAAATTTATTCTGCTACATGTCTTTGGTAAAAAAAAAAAAAATCGCAATAAGTGTATATTTATTGGTTTGCATGAAAGTTATAGCATCTACAAATTAATTTTTTTATACAAGTAATGGCAGTGATTAGCGACTTATAGTGGGACTGTGATAGTGCAACAAGAAAACTGACACTGGGTGGGAACTGAGTAACTGACACTGACATCACTAGTGACACTAATACAGTGATCAGTTCTAATACTATACACTGCCACTGTACTAATTACACTGGCTGGGAAGAGGTTAACATCTAGGGGCAACAAAAGGGTTAACTGTGTGCCTATCAAGTGTGTTGTGTGCAATATAAAGACAGGACTGTACTATGATTCGCTAAACTGATCAGCAGGTCCCAGCCATTGATCGTTGTACCAAACAGCACAGACAGGGCAACGGGTGCGCACCCCCTACCCAGAAATGGCAGATCGCGTACATGTACATGATGCAGAGAGGCCACCACAATGCTATCTGTGCACTGGCGGTCCGCAAGTGGTTAAAGTAGATCATGACACCTGTTATGCATAAGTAGTTTACTATGTAACAAAGGAAGTTTAGCAATGACCGAATCTGCATCTTCAAAAGCAAGTCAGCAGTGGCAGTTCCCATACTGACTGCCTGTAAGGTTCCTTTTAAAGTGGTTGTAAACATTTACATATATCCATTGAAGTGACTGGCATCAGGTGATACACAGAGATGAAACAAACCTTCCTACGTAAGTTGTACCTGTTTATCTGCAGTCTTCTCTTCTCCACAGTTGTTCAAAGTCTGGAACTTATACAGATTGTCTGACCTTTCAGAAAGCAGGGGTCAGGGAGCTGAAGTTACCCTCTCCAGATCTCAGCAAGAGCTGATTAGAGGGAAGGAACACCCCCTTCACACAGGAGCAAAGCTGAGGCTGTCAATCACAGGCTGTGTGCTGGAGCTCCTTCCCCTGTTGGCTTTTTACCTCTTGGTGTCAGGAAAACTTGTCAGAAGAGACTCGTACAGATAGCAGAGTAATGAGGCAGCAGACAGAAATTAAACTTGGTGCTCTGGACTGAGGATATGCTTTGTTCATATTTCATGGTAGAGATTTACACCCACTTTAAATTATTAGCATGAAAGGGTTTAGAGTATAAAATCCTGCTGAAAACGGGTAAATACCCTTAAAATTGCTTTGCAATCTATTGAATCCTTTTTACAAATGAATGTAAGCGTAATGTTGGATATATTCTCATAAGGGCTGCTACCATATGTGAACTACTGGGGCATTCAATATGTACTTTATTTCCTATTATATCTACCTGACAATATGGAGAATGCATTCAAATGGAAAAAGAAAAAATGTCTCTATGATGCATTGATCTAGAAGGAATAAGGGTGTGTGGACTCTTTATTCCGAGAATGGTGCTCCTCAAGGACTAATATGCCACTCTCTAATGCAGAGTTTAAGCCCTTAGGACATCTGTGGGAAACAGATGGAATAGTTAGTATTAATCATCTGAGACCTAGATTCTGCCCACTGTACCATGTTATGGCCATATGACCAGCAACTGTTCAGAGCATGAGTGAACACTTTGGGGGGTATAATATGTCAAAGAGGGGTGTTTATACCCAGAAGGCAGCAAGCATTTTGGGTGTTATGTCTTGTATGCCATGGGAACTGAGACCCTTTGCCATGGGGTAATAAGAATACCAATTTGGATTTCCAGTATCACACTAATATAGTGGGCTAATGCTTCAGATGCTTGTGAATTAAAAGCTGACCATCCTATTTGTTTGATTTTGCACAATCTGTACAGCACAGGCGAGAATGTGTCAAATCCAGGGAGCTGAGTTATGCTGTACTATATTATGCAATTATAGGCACTAAAAGAACATATTCTGAGGAAAATAGAAGCTGCATTGCTAACCTATGCTTCTGCGAATGCTAATTGTTTGGCCGTCCAGTGGCTTCAGTTTTTCCAGAAAATTCATTGTCCAGATCAGTGATTGCAGCCTCCATATTTCTCCAAAAGCTGGTTTCCTTAGAATCACTGAACCCGAAAATGTAAAATACATCAGAATATATTTGCATTTGTTTTCTTTTGTCAGCCTAGAACAGTTTCAGCAAGTACAGAAAAGACCGGTTGTTCTTGCCAGAAATGCAATGTCCTTGTCACTTCCTGTGAGATTAACTGAAACATTGAAAAATGTTATTGAATGTTAACCTTCCATCCCATAATGTGAAACTGTAAACCCATTCACAATATTTCAGTGGAATACAGTACATGCTAGTATAGTAATGTAAGGGACTGCTCTATAACTAGGGGCAATCAGTTTATCTGCTTGTAGAGAAAGTGAATATTTTCAATTCTATTATCAGAACACAGCCCTCGGTTAGATAAAGAGACGCTAGTATGAATCCAGTGAACTGGCCCCTGTCTGGGACATCCTTGATGCATTTGAACTTCAGGATAAACCTTCTAAGAAACATGAACTTGTTTGTGAGTTGCTAAGAAAAAACATACAGCTTCTCCAATATGAAAAGTAAAGCTAAAAACTGATAAAAGAAGTTAAATATTAAACCGTTTAAAGCATGGTAACAGAGGAAAGTCATCAAAATACATCCAAACAATGAATTTAAAAAACAATAAACTGCCAATAAACTGGGCTTATCAGCAAGAAAACTGCATATCCACTATATTCTTATTTATATAATGAAAGTATCAAGTAATTGAATCTTTTTACACAAGTAATATAAGGCATTACCTGAATATCGAAAATGTTATTGAATGATTGCTAGATATTGAATGCAGCTGGTGGTAGCTACTGTTTCATTATTGGGAAGATATTTTGTGACACAAAAAATAAATATATATATATATATATATATATATATATATATATATATATATATATATATATATATATATATATATATATATATATATATACATATAATTCTGGATCCTGGAAAAACATACAAAATTTCCTTTGAATAATTTGGAGGCTCTACCTGTTATCCTTGGAAATTGAGAGGCTTCACATGATGCCTGATCATAGAAGGAACCACCAGAAGCCTTTATTTACTCAAAAACTCTGGCTGGGTTCCCCAATTACATATCATCAGTAAAGGGTGCTTAGGACTAGTGCAATATAAGATGTTATGAAAAAGTTGTACATGGTCATTTTAATACTCCATTTACTCCAAGGATCAACAAAATTAAAAATAACATCAGAGAGAAACATTGAAAAATGTTATTGTATGTTAACCTGCCATCCCATAATGTGAAACTGTAAACATGTTCAGAATATTTATCAGCGGAATACATGCTATTATAGTAATGTAAGGAACTGCTGTTTAACTAGGGGCAATAATCAGTTTATCTACTTGTGTAGAAAGCGAATATTTTGAATGCCATTATCAGAGCACAGCCCTCAGTTAGATAAACAGAAGTAAGTATGAACCCAGTGAACCAGCCGCTGCCGGGGACATCCTCAATGCACTTGAACTTCAGGATTATAAACCTAAGAAACATGAACTTTTTTTGCAAGTTACTAGGAAAAACATGCAGCTTTTTGAAAAAAGTAAAGCTAAAAAGGAATACAAGAATTTGAATATTAAGTCGTTTAGAGCAATGTAACAGAGAAAAGTCATCAAAATACATGCAAATAATGAATTTAAAAGCAGTCTGGCATAAAAAAAAACTGGGCTTAGCAGCAAGAAAACTGCATATCCCCTATATTCTTATTTATATAATGAAAGTATCAAATAATTGAATCTTTTTACACAAGTAATGAGAATCATTGCCTGAATATTGAAAATGTTATTGAATGGTTGCTAGATCTTAAATGCAGCTGGTGGTAAATACTGCTCCATTTTTAAGGGGGAAGATATTTTGTGACACCTATATATATATATATATATATATATATATATATATATATATATATATATATATATATATATATATACATACACACACACACACATCTGTTTCTGGATCCTGGAAAAACTTACAAAATGTCCTTTGAATAATTTGGAGGCTCTACTTGTTATCCTTGGAAATGGAAAGGCTTCACATGATGCCTGATCATAGAAGGAACCATCAGAAGCCTTTCTTTACTCAGAAACTCTGGCTGGGTTCCCCAATTACATATCATCAGTAAAGGGTGTGGGTGCAGCTTAGGACTAGTGCAATATTGTATCCTGATCACCCATGATAAAATAGCATTTTGAGCAGTTGTGAGCCCTGCATGGTGGTGTCTCTTTTGGGTCTCCCCTTGCCTCTTCTCCTGCATCTGTTTTGTTCCTGGGGTTCTCCATACTGCCAGCTGCAGTTGTAGCTTTCCCTTAGGCATATCCACACTATATTTATTCGCCCAAGCACATGGGCATGCATGGCCCCTTGAGCCTTAAAATCTCAGCAAATCCTAGACTCTGATTGCCCATTGCAGTATTTGTGTATTTTACATTTGTTTAGATTCTTGCAGACATTGTTGTCTTGTTGATTGATTAGAACTCTGCCTGTCCTAGCCTGTGGAAGTATTATTATTGACCCCAACTGTTCACCCCTTGACACGTTTACTAAGCTAGTCCTGGGACTCACTATCTGGCAGTGTGCCTAATTTTTTGACATTAGCCTTTTTATTTTTATATTTTTTATTACGTTTTGTACTTTTACACACACACACACACACACACACACACACACACACACACACACACACACCCTGTGCATAACAACACACAAAACCAGTTCATTAGCCTTTTTTCTGACATACTGCTAGTTCTTGTCTGACCCATGTTCAGGTTCAATAATGCACTGCACAGGTGGCTGGGGATACCCAAATAACACACCAAGCACGTAAATCATACAAAAAAAGTGGCTTGTCATACATGGATCAAAAATAAATTCTACTCATCAACCTCTGTTCAACCATCCTATGTGTATTTTCTTGCTCAATCATTCCTGCAGGCAATAGGCTGCAGCACTGATCAGTGTATTCTGACGGCGGGGGAGTCTCTACACTGTCAGAATACAAAGATAGAGCGGGGGGATTCCCCAATCCACCTCTAATCAGGGCCAGATTAACATAGGGGCTATTGGAGCTGCAGCTCCAGGCCCCTTTCTCAAGATAGGCCCATTTGTCAAAAAAAATAAATAAAAAAAAAGATCGACTTCGAGAATTGTAGCTCGGCGATCAGGAGTCACACAGACCCCACATTTGGGGGAACCAGGTCAATTTTTTTGTTCAACCTACAGGTTGAACCATTGCAGCATGTATGGCCAGTTTTAGAATGCCGAGCAGTGTAGCAATAGTTACTAAGCCCTAGCTAGGGCTTGCATGTTGTATGTTGCAATATGTTATTTGCTGATTCAGAAAGCCAAGCTTCCTCATTAAAGATGCTTGTTATATTGTCTTTATTTCCGGAATGCAACTTGTACCAAAATGTATGACATTTCTGTAGCTTCTAAATACTATCTATAGATATAAGAACAAAGTTGACATTGCCATTTCCACCATTGCATGTCTAAAGGAAGACTTTAACACCCTTAGCCAGCTTTTGTCTGGAAAATGATTGATTTAATTTGTAAGATAAGCTGCTTTGTTCTTTACTGTTCTCCATTTGCTGGGCAATGCCACTTATGCCCTCCTCTCCCCATTTGTATCTTTTGACATGAACAGAAACATTTGCCTATGTTGACCATTTCTGTTCATAGAGTGCTTGTTTGACAACTTCAGCGTTTCATTAATTCATGCTCTTCCTTATATAAATGATTACTAGCAGAGACCCTTCTATGTGGCGTTTTATCATTCTCTCAAGATCCTTCCCAACTTAGAAGTTAACCATACAGGTGTTTAGTTGTTGACCCATGGGTATCCATGGGGACCCTCTTATGAAATATAGGCATCACACTGGCCTTGTGCAAATCTATTGGTACCAGGCCAGCCTTTAACCACCTCCCTAAATTCTCCTGCCAGTTCTCAGGATTCCCTTCATTCTTCTGCAGCAGGCACTCGTGTCTGGTCCGGGAAGTAAAACCACTCCCACTGATCACCAACGAAAGGGGGAACTACTGAGCATAGCCAGGGGGCACACAAACCTCCAATGCTATGGGATAATGCGCCCCTGACTGCCAGTGCTATGGGGCCTTCGCCACTGATTACCAAAATTAAACAGAATACACATACCGATGACGACCAACATTTAAAGAGGCACTCACCACTGACCTCAATATAAGAGGTGCCAATCTGAAATGTGTTTCTGGTATAGTTCTGACCCCTGCACTCTGACAGCTGAAATGTATATTCTGTCATTAACTAAACAATATTAGGGACATCTTTAGGGCCTTAAAAAATGCAATACCTCTGCTTTTTCTTCAAAATTGTATGGATTCTGTTTCCAGGATTTTATCATTGTAAAATTCAGCAAGTAAGATGACTGGCACGGAGCTGGGGCCCCATGGAGCTAAATGCGGGGTTGCCGTGGCAACCCCTGCACCGCTTTACGCTACGCCCATGCTTTTAAAAAAAAAAATGGCCTGGCAATGAAGCAGTATATACAAGCTAGTACTTGCAATGTTAAAGAGTGTCTGCAAATAAAAATGTCTAATACCGTGTACACACGGCCACGGCCAGACTTTTCGTCGGACTGAACTCCGAAGGACTTTTCAACGGAGTTCTGCCGAAATGGACTTGTCTACACACAATCGCCACAAAGTCTGATGGATTTGACCGTGAAGACGTACGACCGGACTAGAATAAGGAAGTTCATAGCCAATAGCTGCCCTAACGTCAGTTTTCGTCCGTCAGACTAGCATACAGACGAACGATTTTTCAACCAGACTCGAGTCCGTTGGAAAGATTTGAAACATGTTCTAAATCTAAAGTCCGTCAGATTTTTCGACAGCAAAGGTCCGATGAAGCCCACACACAGTCGAATTTTGCTGTTGAAAAGTCCGGCCGTGTGTACACAGCATTCTAATAACAGAAGTAAAATTATTTTTGGGCATGTTGGTGTATCTGGTCCATGTGCTTAATTCACTTGTATTTTGTTTGTTCCTGTACTATCTACCAATTGTAGTTTATTTGAGGTTGTGCCAATACCATCCCTGTTTTGGACTTGGGCTGCACTGTTCACCTTTGACTACACTACACTACAGGGCTGGGAAAGGTGTTTATTAAATTTGCCTTCTTTTTGTCCTCATTATTTGAGCAAAAAAATATTAAAAATATGGTGCCACATCCAGAGTCAACATTAGAAATTGGAAAAAGAGTATGCTGACTTTTAAGGCACCCACTTGACACAAATATTACTTTAACCACTTGGCCTCCAAAATATTTAACCCCCCCCCCCCCCCCCTTCATGACCATTTTTTTGCTATACGGCACTGTGTTATTTTAAAGTGTTACTAAACCCAGGACCCTGCGTTCACTATATCTGGTCTCCCACAATACACAAAACATAAAAATGCAATAATTTTAGAAAATATAAACTGCTAAATACCATTTCTCATTAGCAGTATATAGCAGTCTTGTGACTTCTATCAGTGCCTGGTTAAAGCTTGCAGGAGGAGTTTTCATGCTGCACTGGCTGACTGTCCTATCAGGATGAAGAACACGTGACCCTCTGTCTGGACAGTGCTGATTGGCCCTATGCTGATCACATGCACTCTCCCAAGAAAAAAAAACTCTCTAGCAATACACACCAAACTGAGCAGGTGCGGTCTGACTCGACAAACTCTCTTATCCGGCCCTGTTTTGAAATCAGTGGAAGAGGAGGATTTGTGCATACAGGATCAAACAGCCTTTTTACACAATGCAGAGGATTAACCCCTTAGGTTCCACAGTGAGTATAACAAGCATGCTTTACTACATATACAGAATGATTTTACTGTTGTGGGTTTAGTAACACTTTAACTGACAATCGTGTGATCGTGCAAAGGTGTCCATAAATGAAATGTATGTTATGTTTTTCTTAACAAATAGAGCCTTCTTTTGGTGGTTTTTGATTCATTTGTGCGCCATAAACAAAAAAAGCCTGACAATTTTGCAAAAAAAAACAATAAAACAATATTTTTTACTTTTTGCTATAAAACATATTCTGTGTGTGTATATATATATATATATATATATATATATATATATATATAATTTCTTCATTAATTTAGGCCAATATGTATTCTGCTACATATTTTTGGTAAACAAAATCCCAAATAAGCATATATTGATTGGTTTGTGCAAGTTAAAGCATCTACAAACTATGGTGTATATATACACTGGAATTTTTTTTTTTAATACTAGTAATAACGGTGATCAGCAACTTATAACGGGACTGCAATATTGTGGCAGACAATCTTACACTTTTGACACTTTGTAGATACCAGTGAAACTAATACAGTGATCATCAGTGCTAAAAATATGCACTGTCACTGTACTAATGACACTGGCTGGGAAGGGGTTAAATATCTAGGGCAAGCAAGGGGTCAACTATGTCTTCTGGGGTTTCCCCCCAGTTCCTGGAATTTCTAAAGCTTCCGGTCAGTTGATCCCAGTGTGTGGGTTTTGGACACCTCTAAGTATCCAAACCCCCCCTCCCCCCCCCCCCCCCCATCTATTTCAGGCATGGAGAGGTGAGACATGGATTGACCCACTTATCAATCCTGCATCCTTTTTTGCTTTTTTTTTTGCTTATGTGTTTTTATAACTGTATTCATCTGACTAAATATAAATGAATGTGCAATTTATCATGGATTTGAATGAATCATCATTATTTATTTGTGTACTTATGGTGTTTTTTGTTTTGGATATAGGTTTTTGACATGGATTTTGTCGTTTTTTACATTAGTGCGACTATATATATATATATTGTAAGGGATCTTCCCGGGGTAGGGTGTGTTTGGACACAGTTCACAGCAGACTTGGAATTTATAAAGCAGATCTTGGCGTTTATTTCGTGGTACAAACAGTCCAGCAAACAAAATATACAGCAACACCGTGCTTTCTAATTACAACAAAAATAAAAGTCCTAGCCCGGCTGGGCGCTTACTAACAGGTTCTGCTCACCTATCTGACACTTACAAACACAGCGTCTTTCGCCTGGATATCGCAGGGTGAGTTTTAGCTCCAGCAGTGGCTGTGCTTGCAGCTTCCTTCAACACACAGATTGTTCGTTCCCTGGCTGAGAGCGACCACCTGCAGACCCTACAGAGCCTTTAGCTTCCCAGGCTAATTAGGATCAAAGCTCACCTGATCCCAAACCCAGAACTGGATCGGGGGATGTGGAATGACAGGTCCCTCTACCAAACCTACCTGCCATTCCATATAAACCCAGGCCCGGCAAAATTAAATAACAACTCAGCAGCATATCGCTGCTGAGAAACTGATCCATCCTGGATTTACCATCTCACACTGTGTAGCAACCTAGGTGAGATGTACACCCCCTCGATCACTTCTCCAGTGACATGTCTACATATCCCCCCCCTCTTTTTCAGACCGGAGGGCTGAGCCTTTTGTCCCCACAGACAACTTACCCTTGACAATGCGTCAGCATTTGCCTGTAATTTCCCTGGCCTGTGTTCCACAGTGAAATTAAAGTTTTGTAGGGAGAGAAACCATCTAGTCACTCTTGCATTTCTCTCCTTGTTTAACTTCATCCATGTTAGGGGGGCATGGTCTGTCACCAACTTGAATTTCCTGCCTAGCAAGTAATACTTTAACGATTCTAGGGCCCACTTTACTGCCAAACACTCTCGCTCCACAATGGCATAATTTTTCTCGGCCGGGGTTAATTTTCTACTCAAGTACGTCACCGGATGCTCCTCACCATTCACTACTTGTGAGAGTACTGCACCTAAGCCTGTGTTAGAGGCATCTGTCTGGACCAGAAATTCTCGTTTGAAATCGGGGGTGACTAAGACAGGTGGTTGGCACAAGGCAGACTTAAGGCTTTGGAAAGCCTTCTCGGCCTCTGGGGTCCACGTGACCATTGCTGTCTTTCCGCCCTTTGTCAAGTCAGTTAGTGGAGCAGCAACTGAGGCAAAGTTCGGCACAAATCTACGGTAATACCCCGTAATACCCAGGAAAGCTCTAACCTGTTTCCTTGTCAGGGGTCTAGGCCAATTCTGTATTGCCTCAATTTTATTTAGCTGTGGCTTAATCAACCCTCTCCCAATAATGTAGCCTAGATATTTGGCCTCTTCTAGGGCTAGAGCACACTTCTCGGCATTTATGGTCAACCCCGCATCACTTATGGCATCCAACACGGCCTGTACCTTACAGAGGTGACTTTCCCAATCAGGGCTAAAAATGACCACATCATCGAGGTAGGCAGCTGAGTAATCACGATGTGGTCGCAGAATCAAGTCCATCAACCTCTGGAAAGTTGCAGGCGCTCCATGTAACCCGAATGGCATCACTACATACTGGAATAGCCCATCAGGGGTGGAGAATGCAGTTTTCTCTTTAGCCTCACCAGAAAGTGGAATCTGCCAGTAGCCCTTTGTGAGATCGAGGGTGGTTATGTACCTGGCGTTACCCAACTTCTCAATCAACTCATCTACCCTGGGCATAGGATACGCATCGAACTTGGAGATCTCATTCAACTTTCTGAAATCGTTACAGAACCTCCAAGTTCCATTGGGCTTTGGGATTAGCACAATTGGGCTGGACCATTCACTCTGTGACACCTCAATTACCCCCAGAGCAAGCATACGTTTTACCTCGGCAGACACGGCTTCCCTACGTGCCTCGGGTATCCTATAGGGCTTAAGGTTTACTCTGCTTCTAGGCTCAGTTTCAATGTGATGATGGATGAGGTGTGTACGCCCTGGGAGGTCAGAGAACTTGTTTTTGTTTTTCTGTAAAAATTCCTGAGCCTCCTGTTTCTGTGACACTGATAGAGTATCACCTACCTTGACTGGAGGGATTGGTGGTGACAAATTATTAACAGTATTTGTCGCCACCAAGGATTCCCTGTCTTTCCAGGGCTTGATCAAGTTTATGTGATAAACTTGGAAAGGCTTCCTTCTACCTGGTTGGTGCACCTTGTAGTTCACCTCACTGATCTTTTCAACAATTTCATAGGGACCTTGCCACTTCGCCAAGAATTTACTCTCAACAGTGGGGACTAGTATAAGGACCCTATCGCCTGGGTTGAATGTCCTGATTCTTGCGGACCGGTTGTAAATTCTACTTTGGGCCTCTTGAGCCCTCTGGAGGTGTTCCCTTACCAGGGGCATTACAGTAGCTATACGGTCCTGCATTTGTGCTACATGCTCAATAACACTCTTGTATGGGGTGGACTCATTCTCCCATGTCTCTTTTGCAATGTCCAGTAGACCCCTAGGGTGACGACCATAGACCAACTCGAATGGTGAGAACCCTGTGGACGCTTGGGGCACCTCCCTAATAGCAAACATGAGGTAGGGTAATAAATGATCCCAGTCACGACCATCTTTTGCCACCACTTTCTTCAACATATGTTTCAAAGTTTTATTAAATCTCTCCACCAATCCGTCCGTCTGGGGGTGGTATACAGAGGTACGGATGTGTGAGATTTTAAATAGTTTGCATAACTCCTTCATTACTTTTGACATAAATGGCGTACCTTGGTCAGTTAGGATTTCTTTGGGGATCCCAGTCCTAGAGAACATATAAAACAACTCACGTGCAATTGTTTTAGATGCAGTGTTTCTTAAGGATACAGCCTCAGGATAGCGGGTCGCATAATCTAGGACTACCAAAATATACTGGTGTCCTCTAGCTGACTTTACAATGGGACCCACTAAATCCATGGCAATACGCTCAAAAGGCACCTCTATAATAGGGAGCGAAACCAAAGGACTGCGAAAATGTGACACTGGGGCACTAACCTGACATGTGGGGCACGACTCACAGTATTTTTTAATGTCATCATATATGGCCGGCCAAAAAAACCTCTGGAGAACCCTCTCTCGCGTTTTGTCAGTCCCCAAGTGACCCCCAAGAACATGGTTATGTGCCATGTCAAGCACCTGACGCCGGTACGGCTTAGGTACCAGAAGCTGTTCCACAATCTCATCCTTAACCTTATTGACTCTATAGAAAAGATCATTAGTCACCGAAAAATGTGGAAATCTTTTTTCAGCATCTGGTTCCTGAGGTACCCCGTTCATAACAGCAACCTGCTCTCTGGCATTTTTGAGAGTGGGGTCCTGTAATTGTGCAGCCCCAAAATTATCGCTAGACACCTCTAAGTCTAGTATATTTTGCTCAGTGGGAGGAGCCTCCTCCTCCCCAGCCAGGACCTGCAAAGGAAAACAATCATTTTCATCCTGTACACTTTTATCATTCACAGTGGACAAAGCAACCACCTTAGAGATATCCTCACTCCTTTTGGGGATTTTTCTTTTTTCCCAGAGAGCCCAGAATAAAGGAAAATCGCGCCCCAATATTACATTATGCATGAGGTTTTTAACCACACCCACTTCATATTGTACTGTGCCTTGTTCAGTCCCGACTTTAGCCAGCACTATAGGGTACACTTTTGTATCACCATGTATACACACAACGCTCATATGCTTTTTAGACTCTAAGTCCCCAGTCACCAGGCTAGCATGCACCAAGGTTACAAGGCTTCCTGAGTCCATTAACGCTTTAACAGGAAAGTCATTGATTGTGATGTTGCAGATTTGCGGTTCAGTCTCTAGTCCAGGAACTGCAGCACAAGATGGTTCCGCAAATAGCGACTGACGCCGGCTAGCGTCACATTCCATGGGTTCAGAGGTAAGAGGGCAATGGGCCGACACGTGTCCCGCCTCATGGCATCTCCAACACTGGATAGGGCCTGGTCTCTTTGGCAAGGAGTCCTTTTCAGAGCCCCTTAGCCACCCTGGACCATCACCAGTCTTTTGTCCCTGAGACACCACTTGAGCCCTTTTCCCCCCATCAGCACCCCTCCACACTCCCCCAATAGATGGAAGTCTCTTACCAGCTGACGGCACAGATCTGGCGCTCCGGGGAGGTGAAGATGCTGCAGGAACATCACGGAGGTAGTCCTCAGTCGCCTGGAACCTCTCCACAAGGTTGACAAGTTCGTTTGCATTCTTAGGATCACCTTGTCCCACCCAGCGTTGCAAGTCAGTAGGAAGCGCTCGGAGGTAGCGATCCATCACGACCTTCTCTAGGATTTGTGCAGGAGTAGAAGTGTCTGGCTCCAACCACTTTCTTGCCAAATGGATTAGGTCATACATCTGGGACCTCGCTGATTTGTCCAGACTGTAGCTCCAGTTGCGTACCCTCCGGGCACGGACTGCAGTAGTAACTCCTAGTCGGGCAAGTATCTCCTCTTTTAGCCGAGTATAGTCCTTAACCTCTTGCTCACTGAGGTCATAGTAGGCCTTTTGGGGTTCACCTGTTAAATAGGGCGCAATTACCTCTGCCCACTCAGCGGCTGGTAACTTCTCTCGCTCAGCCACGCGCTCAAATACTGTTAGATAGGCTTCAACATCGTCCTCAGCAGTCATCTTTTGCAGCGCTTTCTGCACAGTCCTTCTCCCAAAAAAAATCTCTGGAGCGGCTCCCATCACTATGGGTGGATTAGTAACCACAGGCGCCTCACGATTTACTATCAGGTGCTCGATAAGTTGTTGTTGGCTTTGGCGCAAAGCTTGCAACTCTTCCTTATGCATCTGCTGTTGTGCCGCCATGGACTGTTCATGTCGTTGCTGTTGTTGCAAACTCACTTGCATAAACTGCTTCAGCATCTCCTCCATGTTGCTGGACTGTTCCTGGAGTGTCATTGCAGCTTTCACCCAAGACATAAGCAGCTGTAGCCAAGTCTGTCCACACCGTTGCCCCTAGCAACCGCGTTGCCCGCTACCTCCACCAATTGTAAGGGATCTTCCCGGGGTAGGGTGTGTTTGGACACAGTTCACAGCAGACTTGGAATTTATAAAGCAGATCTTGGCGTTTATTTCGTGGTACAAACAGTCCAGCAAACAAAATATACAGCAACACCGTGCTTTCTAATTACAACAAAAATAAAAGTCCTAGCCCGGCTGGGCGCTTACTAACAGGTTCTGCTCACCTATCTGACACTTACAAACACAGCGTCTTTCGCCTGGATATCGCAGGGTGAGTTTTAGCTCCAGCAGTGGCTGTGCTTGCAGCTTCCTTCAACACACAGATTGTTCGTTCCCTGGCTGAGAGCGACCACCTGCAGACCCTACAGAACCTTTAGCTTCCCAGGCTAATTAGGATCAAAGCTCACCTGATCCCAAACCCAGAACTGGATCGGGGGATGTGGAATGACAGGTCCCTCTACCAAACCTACCCGCCATTCCATATAAACCCAGGCCCGGCAAAATTAAATAACAACTCAGCAGCATATCGCTGCTGAGAAACTGATCCATCCTGGATTTACCATCTCACACTGTGTAGCAACCTAGGTGAGATGTACACCCCCTCGATCACTTCTCCAGTGACATGTCTACAATATATATATATATATATATATATATATATATATATATATATATTCCATTTCTCATTAATAATTTGTTATCAACAATTTATTTTTAATAATTTTTTTATTTTTTGCTTTCCCGCCCCTTTTAGGGCGTAGCTGTTTTTGACACACAATTTTTTATTCCACTTTTCCCTATAAAAGTGCTTACCCATGGTGTACAAGACTAGCCTAGCTCTGAGGAGGGTAGTGCGCCCCCAAAATGCTGTACCCCGTGTTTTGTGCATGTCCATGCACTGTGTTATGGCCTTTTGTCAGTTGCATTTTGTGAGTACCCACTTTTATACACAAATGTCTTCATTATTAAATTATCTGTGTGTGCGCCTTCCATTTCTGTTTTTCTTATAGGGGTTAAATGTGTGCGTATCTGCTATGTGTTCCTTTTTAATAAGGGATATGCTGGATTATATTACCTGCTTTGCAGGAAAACAAAATCTACCACATCCCTGCTAACAAGACAGAGTGTTTTCCTGTGTCTCTCCTCGCCAATCAGCGAGTGCCGGCGAACATCCATTGGCCTGCACCCGCTAACTAGCATCTGCTGTGACTAATCACAGAAGCGACGCGCCCCTATGCGGAAGTACAGAATCGTGTGGGTGTGTATGTATATATACATATATAGGTATATATGTGTGATTCTTCACAGAACAGCCACCCTGTAGCAGTAAATATGCTATAGGGTGATCGTCAAGTGGGTAAAGCATCATTTTATTTGATACAAATATTTGTTAAAACAATAGCAAAGCACATTTTTTTTAAATCACATGAAGCCTGCCTGTAATAACCTGCCTTATCATCCACTACATAAATATTTATCAAAGATAGTTTATTAATCCAATCATCTTCAGGAGTATATATGGTGTAAGGGGGCAGTTACAATGAAGCAACCTAGTAAAAGGGCTTTTATGTGGGTGTTTTCTTCTTTTTCAGAAGCAGATGGTATTTTAGTCAAAAGACTATGACTAAAACGAAATTAAAATTTGACTTCAAAATTAACACTGCACTACCACATAAGAATAAGGGGGCATCTACTATAGTGAATTGCGTGATAAACAGAAAGAAAAAAATGCAGAGCTAGAAAGGAGATTGTGTACCCGCAGGTCCTCTAATGCCGCGTACACACGATCGGACTACCCAACAGACAACCCGCCGGACTTTGCAGCGGAGGTCCGCCAGACTTTCCGAATGAGCAGCACCTGCCCACACACGACCGGACATTTCCGGCGGACTAGGTCCGGTAGACAGTCCACCGGACTTTTGAAATGAACACACTTGCCCATACATGGATTAAAGTCCATTCATTTTGAACGTGGCTCCAAGTAGACGGAACTAGCGAAGGAAGTTAATGTCACCGCCTCCATCGGCGAGATTGACACCTCGCGAGCCCCGTCACCTGGTATGGATTTAAAGGGGAAGCCCTACGCCAAAAAACAGCATGGGGTCCCACCAAAGACCATAGCAGACCCTTATCCAAGCACGCAGCCCGGCCGGTCAGGAAAAGGGGGTGGGGACGAGCGAGCGGACCTGGTCATACCAGACCACCCCTACCCATTCACCTGGGAAAAAAGTGTACATAATTATTTCTAGAAATATATCTTTCTAGCGCTGCATTTTTTTTCTTTCTGGTAATACTGTATATTTAAGTAATATCTGAAATGGAATTGCAGCCAATACAGTTTTTGGTGTTTTTTTTTTTTATATTTTAGCTGCATTTTTGTTTGTCAAGAAGCAATATTTTTTTTCTTTATGGCACTTGGTTTTATTTATAAATACGTTCTATATCAAAACGACTAAATCTATGTCTGTAGTGCATGTTCAAACCTTAATACCATAAATAAGAACGTTATTTGTTTTTTAATCCAGGAGTATATAATGAGTTTGGCAATTCTAGAGAAATGCTTAAATAATGCATTACAATTTAACTAAACCCATTTGATTTTAGTCGACTAAAATATCACTAAAACTAAAATAATTTAGATGACTAAAACTAAAATGGCATTTTAGTCAAAAGATTATGACTAAAACTAAATAAAAATTTGATGTCAAAATTAACACTGTCCTGGTGATTTCTCTTGCAAGAGCTTGATCAAATTTTACCTGATTTTCAGGGGAAATTGTATCTGTATTAAGTACCCTCCTAGGTAAGTGTTAGTGAGTGTATATAGTTGGCTTTTCTGCTTAACATAGAAGCAGACAGGCATTAGGTGCTGTCTGCTTAACAGAGAGCAGTGATTGATTAGTGAGGTTTGCTCCATGTCCCCTGGTGCTGCCCATCTTGTGTTGATGTTTCCACTGATCCAATAGGTAAGAAGGCATATTGGACAGTGGGAGGAAACCTAGCAGATGAGCGCATGGATATAGATACAGCCAGGGCCGGATTAACATAGGTGCTATTGGAGCTGCAGCTCCAGGCCCCTTTCTCAAGATAGGCCCATTTGCCCAAAAAAATAAAAAACCAAAAATAAAGATCGACTTCGAGAATTGTAGCTCGGCGATCAGGAGTCACTGAGACGCCACATTTGGGGGGTATTTAGCTAAAGACCCACTCCAGCACTGATTCAAATATGGGGCTGCTATCATCTATGGTCCCAGAGATACAGGGCTGCTTGTGCAGACTGTCAGAAGCTACATACAGAGCGGCCAGTTTAAATACAAGCTGGAACACTCTGCAGCAGACTGAGAGGATGAACTCACAGTGCTTATAATAATTATTTGTACATTACTTATGATAATTAACCCCTTGCCACCCAGGCCCATTCTGAGACTTCTCTCCTACATGTAAAAATCATCATTTTTTTTTTTATGCTAAAAAATTACTCAGAACCCTCAAGCATTATGGCATAACCTACCCCAGGGCCTCTAAAAAGTAGTAATGTTAGAAAAGTTTACTACCGCTTTAATATCACAGGAACCTCTCATGGGGCCCCCTACTGACCCTTGGAAATATTTTCAGAGACGCTTTTTTTTAAAAGTGCTATATTTAGAATAGCTGACACCCCCTATGTTCCTCTATACATCACAATATTAAATAAGTACTAATAATGGAGCAGAACAAATATGAGGACTGTGAGATTTCCTTTAGTTGAACCTGTGTGTATCTGGCTCTGATACTAGCAACACTAATCATTGTATTCACTGGCAGAACACAATAACACTGCGGGAGTGATTGCCCCATTCACAGGTCAGCAGGTGAGAGGGTGTGTGGGGACAGGCTGGGGAGAGATACTAGTCAGTCCCTGGGTAGGCACTGGTTAGTATCAGAGCCAGATACACACAGGTTACATACGCCACGATTGTTAGAGCGAGAGCAATAATTCTAGCACTAGACCTCCTCTTTAACTCTAAACATGTAACCTGTAAAAAAATTGTAAAGCATCGCTTAGTACACAACTAAAAATCGTGCTAACTTTAGTGTTTTTTTTATGAATGAAACAGTTTCTTTCCAAAAAAAAGTTTGAAAAATTGCTGTGCAAATATCGTGTAACATAAAAAGTTGCAAAGACCGCCATATTTGAATCAGTGCTGGAGTGGGTGTTTAGCTAAATACCCCCCAAATGTGGCGTCTCAGTGACTCCTGATCGCCAAGCTACAATTCTTGAAGTCGATCTTTATTTTTGATTTTTTTTTTTTTTTTTGGCAAAAGGGCCTATCTTGAGAAAGGGGCCTGGAGCTGCAGCTCCAATAGCCCCTATGTTAATCCGGCCCTGACAGCATATTAGCACATTAGGGTACACTTAAATTGTCAGACTGAGCCCTCCAGTGCTGTGCTTCCATCTTCAACCGGTCTTCCTTCTGGGTTCTGTGCCTTTGGTCACTTGCCTTGGCCAGGCTGCGTTGATGTCATTCCCACACATGCTCATGTGCATCCTCTCTCGCTCACCCCCCCCCTTTCTCTCTCATCCTCCCTCCCTTACCCCTCACACCTCTTTCATCCCCTTCTCTCTCTCTCTCTCTCTCTCTCTCTATCTCTTTCTCTCTCATCCTCCCTCTCTCTCTTTAATTTAATTTGTTATAACAAAAAATAGTTTGCATTTTTATTTATTTATTGTTTATAAAAAGGCCCCACCAAAATCCTCAGCACCAGGCCCATGATGTTCTTAATCTGGCCCTGGATTTAGCCCTGGCAATTAGAAGGGGATGTGCCCCAAGGAATGCTGGGTGCCTGTATTCAAGTCTGAGGAGCATATAGGTTTGGGGTTCCTGTCCAGTCCAACTCGAGAGAGAAGTACAGGTGGGGAGGAGGCAGCCGCCTCACCCCAGCATAGGCTGCCATGCGGCCTCAGGTGCCAGACCTGAGGGTCAGAAGCCTGAAAGCTACAACCCAGGGTTCCTGTGCAAGCTGACTGGAAGCTGAAGGGAGTAAGTCTATGGATTTAGTCCTATGTCACTGGTATAGATTGTAAGTTGGAAGGAGGCTACCAGCTGTTCCTGGACATTTTATGAGTACAGACCCTGAATGGATTCTTGAGACTGAGTGCGTGTTGCTGAAATCCCCCCTCTAGTCCTAGAAGTCAGCATACGGGGTGTGTGAGCTAAAGGAGACACTGTCTAGTGTCTTGAAGACTTAAGTCCACTGAGTCTCTAATGCTACAGAGGGACTAATTCTTCCATACAGATGCTGTATAGTTCAGCAGATAATCTGCTCCACAGTTCTACAGAACGAGAGTTGTCTTCGCTTGTGCATAGTTCATTTGGAGTATCCTAGTGATTCCCTTCTCCTATCCAAGTTTTTCAAATAATACCTAAAAACACATCCTCGAGACAACGAGCAGAAAAGTATGTGCACCTGGCTGTGTGAGAATACTGTGTAACTAGCTGCAGGATAATCAGTGGGAGACCTAGGTACAGATATTGCAGCAGTTGCTGTGGGAGCAGTGCTACATATAAATGAAGGAATTGTGTGTTTTGTGAGGCAGCGGTTTGTAACACTTCCTTACTTGAAGATGCTGTTGGTGAAGAAACAGTTTGATGATCCAGAAGCAGCAGAAATAGCGTTTCTGGAAAGAGACCTGGAGGGAAAAGCTACTTGCACGTTCCTTATGGTCCTCATCATTTAATTCCATAAAGTATGTTTTTTCATGTCTTTAGGACACCTCTGGCATGCAGGGATGTGTTTTGTCATCCTTGTAGCATTTGGAAAAGAATACTTGCAAATTGCATCTTTGATCTCAGCAGAAATTGTACTGTGGCAATGTTGCCAAACTCTGGTCTCACCATTTTACTGAGAGGAGGAAAAGAAAAAAACAATTAACTGACCAGGCTATAGAAGTACAGAGTTAATTGAACTGTATTCCAGGATTTGCTTGTCTTCAACTGAGAGAACACGCAATCATTTAAGACTTTACATAAAGTCTCAGAAATCTTTCATTTAAGGTCTTCATGTTATATAGTTTGAATACCATGTCATAGATCTATTACTTATCATTGTAAAAGTACATGGTCGCTATCACCTCGGCCAAGAGGGTCTCTGAGATCGGTTCCTTGGAAGAACCATTCCTGACTTTTTTCCCAGACCGGGTGGTCCTCATCCCTATGCTCGGCTCAAATCTGAAAGTCTCATCAGTGTTCCATGAGAATCAGGAAATCTTCCTGCCTACATTCAAGTCTCCAGGATCTACTGAGGTTCATCCTTTGGATATTGGTGGAGCTTCAACCAGAATGATTGCGGCCTGGATCGTCCAGTCCATTCAGCAGGCTTATAGAGCTAAGGGCTTGGCTCCTCCGGATGTGGTGACGGCACATTAAACCAGGTATATGGCGGCGTCATGGGCAGCAGCCCGGCACGTGGCTCTGGATGTCACCTGCAAAGCGGACTCTTGGGCCTCCATTAATACCTTTATGTCGCATTACTGTATAAAGCCTGCTTCTCTATCTTCTGTAAATTTTGGTTTAAGAATCCTGTTGGTTGACGGAGCAATTTAAATCTTTTTTGTTCGGCATACCCACCCACCGTGTGGTCTAGCTAGTTATTTCCCACACATAGGCTGCCATGGAGTCTGTCAGGAAAATGGAAATTTAATATCAAATACTTACCGTAATTTTCCTTCCTGATGGACTCCATGGCTAGTTACGGAACGCAATCCCTAGTGGTGAGTTCAAATTTATGGGTATAGGGTCCTATAGCACTGGAGAGGAGGTGGGGTTAACCCACATGTAGGCTGCCATGGAGTCAATCAGGAAAGGAAAATTACTGTAAGTATTTGATAATACATTTTATTTTTGCTAGAACATCACTTAGAACCCCCAAAATATTTTTATAGAGACCATATAATATAAAATGACGGCCGTTGCAATATTTTATGTCACACTGTATTTGCGCAGCCACCTTTCAAACGCAATTTTTTTAAAAAAAATATACTTTAATGCATTTAAAAAGAAACAAAACACAAAAGTTACCCAATTTTTTGTATAATGTGAAAGATGATGTTACACTGAGTAAATGGATACCTAATGCCGCGTACACACAATCGGACTTTCCGGCAGACCGGAATCCGTCAGACAATTCTATTGTGTGGGTTCCAGCTGACTTTTTCTTCCCAAAAGTCTGAGGGACCTAGAAATTAAACATGTTTCAAATCTGTCCGACGGACTCGGCTTTCTAGCACGCAGACCGTTTGTCTGTGTGCTAGTCCGACGGACCAAAAATGACGCATGCTCTAAAGCAAGTAAAAGACTGAAGCGCTCGGTCTGGTAAAACTAGCGCTCATATGAAGCTAGCACATTCCTCACACTGCTAATTCTGTGATCTTTTAATATAGCGCATTTTTTTCTTCTTTATAATGCTAGAAGAATGAAGTTGTTTTGCTGCTTATATTCACACAGAGTTCTCCCAAACTTCTTTCTTCATGATTTATCCTCATCTCATGACTAATATTCTAGTTTTTAAAATCCAGATCTCCATAAATAATGTTTACAATTCTTTTTTAGACTCCTCTTTTATCATTTTAGATTTCAACAATATATATTTTACAATTTTTATAAAAATCTAAAAAATTCTAGTGATTTCCAGTAAAAAAAATGTTTGGGGGGTTTCAATTTACCGCAATAACATTTTTATCTTGTATTTTTTATGACCCTTAATGAGGTTGGTGTCCCTTGTTAATTTGACATGGGGGGTTATTTACAAAAGGCAAATTCATTTAGCACTGCAAGTGCAAAGTGCACTTGAAATTGCACTGAAAGAGCACTTGGAAGTGCATTTGCTATGGATCCGAGGGGCACATGCAAGGAAAATAAAAATGACAGCATTTTAGCTTGCACATGATTGGATGATCAAATCAGCAGAGCTTCCCCTCATTTCAGATCTTCCCCTCAGATTTACAGTGACTGCACTTCCAAGTGTACTTGCAGTGCAATTTCAAGTGCACTTTGCACTTGTAGTGTGAAATTAATTTGCCTTTTGTAAATAACCCCCCTAGTCTTTTTGACATGTACCTGCCTACTCACAAACAAACTGTCCTTTTTGAATAAAAACACATAGTACATTATTTTCTGAAAAAAAAATAGCCATTTATTCTGGTTAACAAAATAAAGAGGAAGGCAACACTGGAGACACTTTTGGAATTTGTGACGCCTTTTGTCCCCCAGGGCACACATCAAGTCAGTGGAAAACAAAATTGGGATATTGTGGAGTATATATAATAGGGAGCACAATCTGGTCCAGGACTCCCAGAGATCAGGTACAGCAGAAGATGACATCTATGTCCCCAGCCTGTGGTACTACAACAGCCTGCGTCTTCTGTCAGACCAGACTGAAGCCAGGCAATCACTTTCTACGTCCGTGCAGTCTTCCCTCCACGCTTCTCTGCAGCCTTCCGTGGAGGCTGTGCCTCTGGTGGTGGACTTGTGGCAGTAGGAGGATGAGGAGTAGGGGCTTCATTAGAAATATGATGGTTTGTCTCAAACCCTTCTGAAGGGCCTCCGAAAAAAAGCCCCTCACAGAGGAGGTGTTGGCCCTTCCCCAGTTCCACCAACCTGGTGGCCAAATACATACCATAGGCCTCTCCACCATTGGGGGGGTACTGAAGAACTGGCTGGCTTCCCGAATGAGGGCAAGTGATTCCTCCTTAGTCCCGGTCATCCTCCTGGGCCTTTTGGTGGGAAGGCGGAGGGGAGGCACCTGGCATTCTGTCAGGCTCTTACGGGGCCCAGCCACCTCCTGCCTGCCGCCGGGTCACGGCCTCCTCCTCTCTACCACTGGTCACGGCCTCCTCCTCTCTATCACTGGGCACGGCCTCCTCCAGGCTGAGCTCATCCTGTGTATGAAAAAAAGGGACATCATTTTATTTTTTGCTTCATCAATCACACACAATTTTGAGCTTATGATTTGCAAATTGAATTTTAAAAAAATATAAAATGCTATCATTTTGACCCCAGCATTTTTCTAGCTGTTCAATATTTTAACAACATTTTTGGCCACTACTGTCTAGTGATATGTATACATAATATTTTTTGTGATTAATTCATTGATTTGTAAGCAATTCAAACATTTTAGTTTACATCATTAATATTAGGACAATTTAATATTTTCCTAAAAAATTATACCTGGCTCCAGCTGGGCACATTCACTTCTTCAAGAATGGAAGGGCCCGGTTTTTCCTGGGACGCCTCAGCTGGGGTGGAGGGAAGGGTCAAAAACGATTGCCTCGCTTCAGTCTGGTAATCGAGAAAACAGTTTGTTGAAGTACCACAGCTTGGGGACATAAACCTCATCTGATGCTGCTCCTGAATAGAGGGACTTCTGTATCTTATTGTGCTCCCGCCTGTATATATTCCGCAAGATCCCAATTTTATTGTCTACCAACTTAATGTCTGCCTGGGGGACTCGAGTCTTCACAAACTTGCTTGCTTATTGAAATACAAGGGGTGCTTGACCTCCCACAGGTTTTGATTAGCTTGATATAGGTAAATAAAATTACTCAAAAACTCCTGCTCCTTAAAGGGATTCATTTTTTTCCTGAAAGACAGTACACAAGACAAAAATACTAATGTCAGTCCAAACTCACAGTATTATCTTTATCCCAATATAGGGCACACACACACAACGCCGGATGATGTCCCCGCCTATTATGATGTCACAGTCCAAGAGGATGCTGGGACTGACATCATAATGGGCGGGGACATCATCCGGTGATGTCCCTATATAAGGCGCCGCGTCCCCGTCATTGTGAGCGGAGACATCGACGAGGAAACATCTGAAGAGAAGAAAAGAAGAGAACAGAAGACGGCAGAAGGAGGCGTCGCTGGCCCGTCACCTGGTATGGACTTAAAGGGGAATCCCTACGCCGAAAAATCGGCGTGGGGGTCCCCCCCTAGGTCCACATCATACCCTTGTCCGAGCACGCTACCCGGCCGGCCAGGAAAGGGGGTGGGGGCGAGCGAGCGCCCCCCCTCCTGAGCCGTACCAGGCCAGGTGCCCTCAACGGCCCCCCCTCGCGGCCCCCCCACCCCAAAGCACCTTGTCCCCATTTTGATGAGGACAAGGGCCTCTTCCCGACAACCCTGGCCATTGGTTGTCGGGGTCTGCGGGCGGGGGGGCTTATCGGAATCCGGGAGTCCCCTTTAATAAGGGGGCCCCCGGATACCGGCCCCCACCCTATGTGAATGAGTATGGGGTACAATGAAACCCCTACCCATTCACCTGTGAAAAAAAACACAACACACAAGGGTTAAAATAGTTTATTGCACAGCTCCGGGGGTCTTCTGTCCGTCTTCGGGGGTCTTCTCGACGGACTCCTCCGCTATCTTCTGCTAGCTCTTTTGCTAGCGGAGGAGCCCGGCTTTCTTCTTCGCTGCCGCCGCCGCCCTCTTCTTCCGACTTTGGGGGTCTTGTCCCCCTCTTCGGTTCTTCTTGCCGGTGTTCTGTCGCCGTCTTCTGTTAATCTCTTCTTCTCTTCAGATGTTGCCTCGTCGCATCCTCCGCTCACAATGGCAGGGACGCAGCGCGCGGCGACTTATATAGGGACATCACCGGATGATGTCCCCGTCTATTATGATGTCACAGTCCCAGCATCCTCTGGGACTGTGACATCATAATAGGCGGGGACATCATCCGGGCATTTTAAACGTTAATTAAAAGCATGTTTTAAACTACTACACTCAGGTTGGCGCTGCTTGTTCTCTGTTTTTATATTTCTCCTAAAGGTTTTTCTACCCTTCAGCATGGTGCCTCCTGCTCGTGCCAGTTACATCCCCCTGCGGTTATTCACACAGGTTACAGACTTTCATTTTCCCAATACTTGAACTCACATCAGGAACCAGTCCTTTTTGAATGACCTTTCATTGACTTTTTATATTGTTTTATTTGTGCCCCACTCCCGGACAATTTTTAACCCCTCCCCCCTTATCCCACATACAATACAGCCTAGCTTATGCTTGATATCTCTAGCGCAACAAAGAAAAACGTTTTTTACCACCCACAAAACACGTCCATTGATCCCCCATGATGGGAGATAGCACATGTTGACATTACCCATTTGGACTCCCATCTTCAAAATTTGGCTTTTACATGGGTGACATCACCTGCAAGTTTTAACATGTTGATTTAAAAAAATGCAGAAAATATAAAAAAAATTAAAAAAAGCAAAAAAAATAAATAAATAAATTATAAAATAAAATATTTGACTTTTTCGTTTTGTACCAAACTTGTTTTTCAAACTTGGTGTTTACAAGTTAAAATATATTTTTTTTGCTTTAAAATTATATATTTTTTTTCAGACACCCTAGAGAATAAAACGGTGGCCATTGCAATACTTTGTCACAAGCGCAATGTTTTTTGAAAAAATACACTTTTTTTAAATTAAAAAATAACACGCCGGCCGTGTCTCTAAGCAGCGGATGCTGCGATGTCCGCCGGGCTCCACGATCACTCCTCACAGAGCAACAATGGGGATTTGTGTGTGTAAACACACAAATCCATGTTCTGTCAGGGGTGGGGAGACTAATCTGTTGTTCTTAGTATATAGGAACAACAATCTGTCTCTTCTCCAAGTCAATCCCATCTCCCCACAGTTAGAACACACACCGGGGACACACATTTAACCCCTTGAAGCATCAAGCATATAGAAGGTTGAGTTCCATTGTGTCGGGCAATCGCAAATAAGACGTCTGACCGGCAGATTGTGTCGCCGCTGAATGTCAGCAAGGTGAGCCACCGCCGTGTAAGATCTTCTGATATGGGCTGAGATTTTCCTTGCCTGCCACAAGATGTCCTGGACCCCAGGGTGTTTGACAACGAATCGCTGCACGACCAAGTTTAAGACGTGTGCCATGCATGGCACGTGCGTAATTTTGCCCCGTTTCAATGCGCTAAGCAGATTACCACCGTTGTCACACACCACTTTACCAACTGTCAAATTGAGCCACTGATCTGCCTGTGAACGCAAAGCTGAAAGGAGTGCCGGGCCAGTGTGGCTCTTGGCTTCCAGGCACAACAGACGCAACACAGCATGGCAACGTCTCACCTGGCATGTCGAATAGGTTCTGGGGAGCTTGGGCGGCGCAGAGGAAGAGACGCTAGCAGCGGAAAAGGAGGAGTCAGCCGAGGAGGAGAGGGAGGAGGATGGAGTAGGAGGAGGAGAAGAAGAGGCAGGCCTGCATGCAATCCGTGGTGGTAAAACCAAATCTACATGGGTGCCACGGGTTACATGCTTGACGGCCATCAGAAGGTTCACCCAGTGGGCAGTAAAAGTTATATACCTTCCCTGCCCGTGTTTGCTAGACCACGTGTCTGTGGTCAGATGTATCTTGGCACCGACACTTGCCCGCTGAACATGGCCATATAGTTCTGTGAGAAATACTTCCTTCCTGGGACATTCCATTGTGGTGTTCCAATGGCCACAAATTTTCGAAAGGCCTCCGAGCTCACCAGTTTATATGGCAATAGTTGGCGGGCTATCGGTTCTGACAAGCCAGCCGTCAACCGTTGGGCAAGAGGGTTATCCCGCGTCATCTTTTTTTTACGCTCGAACATTTGGCCCACGGAAGCCTGCCTTTTTCCAGAAAAACATGAGGATGGCATGATGGAAGGTGGAGTGGAGGACAATTGTGAGGAGAAGGAGAAGTAGAAGACGAGGCTGGATGGTGAGAGCCTGGAGTGTGGCTTTGTGGGTTCCGTTGCTCCCACTGGGCTCGGTGATGGCAGCTCATGTGCCTTCTTAAGGCGGTCGTCCCTAGGTAATTTTTGTGCTTACCGCGACTTATGCGTTGACTGCAAAGGCTGCAGATGGAAACACTATTGTCAGCAGCGGACATGTTAAAAAAAGCCCACACTGCAGAGCCATGTGCCAGCATCCTGGGAGCGCCAGATGTGACCGTACATGGTTGATGCCTCGCTCCTGATACATTAGCAGTCTGCTTTGTCTCTCCTGTGCAATCTAAGTTCTGCCTGCTTCTCCTCCCTATCTGCTGGTCCATATCTCCCTCTGAACTCCCCTCCTCTTCCTTTCTTGTGGGCACCCATGTGACATCACTAGACATGTCATCATCATCATCACCTTCCCCACCGCTATAATTAGAGGCCTCAGAGTAGGCAGCAACACTGGGGACCAACCTCCTCCTTGGCTGAGCTGGGTACTGTCGTCAGACTGCCGAGTGGCTCCTCTTCCTGATCCAATGCCAAGAGTGGCTGTGCATCGGAAATGTCTTGTGATGGATCAGAAAATAATGCCTGTCACTCAAGCGGAAGGTATATGGTGGTGGTAGTGTCTTTGGGGGTGCACACAGCAGAGAGTGAAGAAGAGGGTGCAGATCGAGAGGATGAGGATGGTGCATTAGAGTAAGGCTGAGTGAGCCACTCAACCAAGTCTGGTGCGTCCTTTGACGTAATCGCACGCACCTTCTGCATTTTGCCACTTTGGCTCAAGTCTGTTGCTCCTGCCCTACCCCTACTACCCCTGCCTCTTCCTCTGCCTGTCATTTTTTAAATGACCCTGTGACAAAAGTCTCTAGAGAAGTGCAGTATGTATGTGGAAGAAGGTATATAACACCCCCTTCAATCTGTCATTTTTGGGGGCCACTGGTCTATCACACCAGTTATAATACTTTTTTTTTATTGCGTTTGTCACTCTTTGTAGTATCGCTGCTGAACCGCTGAGCAGTCACAATGCTGCACAGTGGAAATGCACTATACTATGCTTTCTATAGGTGCAAGTATTTTATATGTGTATTACACTACTATATACTGCACACCAAATAGTACACCTATACCAGTCCTTAAAAGGACCTTTGTGGACCTAATAGTAGCTAGCTAGTAGCTAGTGAATTGCAGACTGTCCCGGCTCCAAAAACCAAACTGTCCCTCCCTACACTGAGAAACGACAGCTGCAGAATCGGTCAGTAGCACTGCATGCAGTGCACTATAATATGCTTTTTATATTTGAAAGAAAGTATATTATACGTGTATAACCCTATATACTGTACACCTATAAAAGAACCTTTGTGGACCTAGTAGCTAGTGATTTGCAGACTGTCCAAAGAACACCAAACTGTCCCTCAGTCCCTACACTGATAAAAGACAGCTGCAGAATCGGGCAGCAATCAGCTCAGCAGCACAGCAGTCAAGTATAATATGCTGTCTATATTTGAAAGAAAGTATATTATACGTGTACACAAAGGCGGATCCAGAGTCTAGTCTCGGGAGGGGCACTACCAGAAAATAATGTGTTGCTTACAGAACTGTATTTAACGTATCGTACAGACAGGCAATGTTCGTTTACCAAAAATATGTAGCAGAATACAGATCGGCCTAAACTGATGAAGACTATTTTTATAGCAAAAAGCTAAAAATATTGCTTTTTTTTTTCCAAATCGTCGCTGTTTTTCTGTTTATATTGCACAAAATAAAAAAACACAGATGTGATCAAATACCACCAAAAGAAAGCTCTATTTGTGGGAAAAAACTACGTCAATTTTACTTGGGTTACAAAATCGCACGACCGCGCAATTGTCAGTCAGGTAAAGCAACGCAATACAGTATCGTAAACAATGGCCTTGTCATAAGGGGGTAAAAGGTTCCGGAGCTGAAGTGGTTAAGATTGAACAAGTTAAGACTAAAAGGCATTTTTTTCATACATAATAGCACACATGTATTTTGCGATATGACTTGACACATGAATTCATTCTTTTTGTTTTAACTCACTTTTAGTCAAATAATTTGGTGCTCTGGTGGGGGGAGGGGCTCCCATGCAGGAGCAATTGAGTCCAGTTGGTAGGATCCATTAATTTCACTGTCAGTGTCCACAGCCTTCTTCTTGTATCCATGCCACTCTGCAGACTGCAAGGTGGACAAGATGGAAGGAGGAGGTGGGTGGAGCCAACACTCATCATGGGCGGAGTCATGCAGTCAGTGTGAGTGACTGTATGGACAAGATGGAGGCGGTGCTGCCGGTAGGAGGGGCCAATACACTCAGGGACGGCGCGGAGGAGGAAGATTGCTGGTCTCTGACACACAGTGTCAGACTGCAGCAACAACTGCCTATCAGAATCAGCCCTTGAAAAACAGCTACACTTAGGCAGGCTCCTCCGCTCCAGGCAACCTCACTCACCGTCACGTCGGCTCTGAGTCTGAGACTCCAAGTCTGACGTGACTGACTCAATGACATCACTCGTTGCTAGACACCAGGCGGCCCAGGCGCTAGCAACGAGTGCAGGGACAGGGTTGCCAAGCCAACGGCACAGCTCCACCCACCTTCAGGCTTCTCCTGGTCCGTGATGGCACCGCGTAATTACCCACTAGTCTCTATCTCTGCGCCGCTGATCAGCTGATGAGAGAGAGACTCGGGCTTCAATGCTGCAGCCTGAAAGTGACACCAGTGTGACAATCATGTCAGTGCCATATTCTCGGAGGGGGCAATTGCCCTGTTGACCCCCCCTGGATCCGCCCCTGCGTGTAAATCCTATATACTGTACAGCTATAAAAGGACCTTTGTGGACCTAGTATCTAGTGATTTGCAGACTGTCCCTGCTCAGAACACCAAACTGTCCCTCAGTCCCTACACTGATAAAAGACAGCTGCAGAATTGGGCAGCAATCAGCAGGACAGCAGTCAGCAGTGCACCATAATATACTTTGTATATTTGAAAGAAAGTATATTATACGTGTACAACCCTATATACTGTACACCTATACCAGTCCTTAAAAGGACCTTTGTGGACCTAGTAGCTAGTGATTTGCAGACTGTCCCTCAGTCCCTACACTGATAAAAGACAGCTGCAGAATCGGGCAGCACTCAGCAGCACAGCAGTCAGCAGTGCACCATAATATACTTTCTATATTTGAAAGAAAGTATATTATATGTGTACAACCCTATATACTGTACACCTATACCAGTCCTTAAAAGGACCTGTGTGGACCTAATAGTAATATCTAGTGATTAAACTGACTGTCCCTGCGCCACACAGCGTCCTGTCCCTACACTGACAAAAGACAGCTGCAGAATCGGTCAGCAGTGCACTCGGCAATCACCAGCACAGCAGTCAGCAGCAGTGCATAAGAACCCTATATACTGTATACCTATACCAGTACTTAAAAGGACTTTTGTGGACCTAATAGCTAGCGATTTGTGTCACTACAGTCTGTCCCTGCTCCACACAGCAACCTCTCCCTACACTGACAAAGACAGAATGTAAAATGGCCGCCAGATCAGGTCTATTTATAAGGTAGGGGGAATGTCCAATTGTCCATGTGCTGAAATGTCTCAATTGGCTGTCCTGTACCCCATGATGGATGTGTCATGGGTCAAAGCACTGAATTAAAAAAAATAAGAATTTTTTTTTTTTTTTTTTTTTTTTTTTTACACTGTCCTTTTAAAAAAAAAATGTTGGGTCACTTTTAATTGGACCTGGACCATATACTGTATGTGTTGGGGCTTTTCCTTCTGGCATTAAAGCGGACCTCCACCCTGAAGTGGAAGGTCCGCTTATCTGATCCCTCCCCCCCTCCGGTGCCACAATTGGAACCTTTCAGGGGGAGGGGGGGTGCAGATACCAGGATAATCCAGGTATCTGCACCCACCTCTGGGACAAGCTAGCCGCAGATGCCCCGCCCCCCCCGTTGTGTTCTGGGAAACGTACAGTTCCCAGGACACAGCGAGGACCAGTGGAGACTCAGCGCGACTCGCGCATGCGCAGTAGGGAACCGGGCAGTAAAGCTGCAATGCTTCACTTCCCTATTCCCTGACAGAGGATGGCGGCGGGGGCAGCGGAGAGACGAGCAATTGCTCGTCATCTGCCGCCGACATCGCTGGAGCCTGGGACAGGTAAGTGTCAATTTATTAAAAGTCAGCAGCTGCAATATTTGTAGCTGCTGGCTTTTAATATTTTTTTAAAGGTGCAGCTCCTCTTTAAGGAGAGTCAGAATGGCCTCTTCTGGACAACCTAGAGCCTTCGAGCCTTCCCCTCTCAAGAACCAAAGGTGTAGGTGAGAAGGACAGGGATGCAGAGTTGTGCCTTGAGACAGTAGATCCAACTTGAGAGGCAGGGGAACTGAGTCTCGGTAACTGAGGAGTGTTAAGAGAGGAAACCATGGCCTATTGGGCCAGAAATGGATCACCACCTTCTCTGTTCTGAGCCTCCAGAGAAACTGGAATGTCACAGGCACTGGAGGAAAGGTGCAAGCCTTGTGGAACCTCCACTGGTCCGTCAGAGCATATATTCCATACGCCTGAGGATCCATCTGCCCTGTGGCACTTCTGATGGGCAATGAGTGCCCCAGCCCCGGTTGCTGGCATCTGAGGTTATCGTGACCCATGTAATGGGAACGATCGGGTGGCAATTGAGGAGATTTCTCCCCTGGAGCCACCAAAGGAGGGACACTCTCATAGCTGGAGCAAGGTGGATGCTAAGGGAACTCCATTGTTGGAGGAACCCTTTTTGGAAGGGCCCTGTGTGCCACTGTGCCCACTTCACCATGGGAATAGTAGCTGCCATGGTGCCAATCACCTTTAGACACTGGAGAGTGGAGAGGGGAGACGAAGAGAGGGCTGAGCGAATATCTGTCTCGGACTACTACAATCTTCTCCTCGGGCAGAGAGAGAGTGCGTTCCACTGTGTCGAAGTGAGCACCAAGAAACACGAGGGACTGTGCGGGGTTCCAAGTGGCTCTTTTCCAGATTCAGGCACCACCCAGACACTTAAAGGGTGAAGATGACCAGGCTGCTGTGCTCTAAAAGTTGACCTTTGTCTTGAGCTAGGAGAAGGAGGTCATCTAGGTAGTGATGAAGATGAACCCCTTTGACTCGGAGCAGAGCCACAACAGCTAACAGAACCTTGTAGAAGACACTGGGTGATGTTTTTAGATGGAAGGAGAGACAGGTGAATTGTAAGTGCTGTTTGCCTACTGTAAATTGTAGGAATTGTTGGAAGTCCACTGCCATGGGAATGTGGAAGTATGCATCTTTCAGATTGATTGACACCAACCAGTCTCCTAGATGAATCGACTGCTGGATTGTAAGTAAAGACTCCATCTTGAATTTTTAGTGGTTGAGATGGGTCAAGTTTGTGACTGGTCTCCATATGCCATTCTTTTTCTGTACCATGAACAGAAGAGAATACATGCCCTTGCCTCGTTCCCCATCTGGAACAGGGATGGCTGCGCCTTGCTCCAATAGAGAGTTTATCTGAGCTAACAGGATCTACTTTTTTTCTTCTGAACCTGTAAGAGTCGTAGGAATGTATCTGAGTCTGGGGGTGCTGCTGAAGACCCAGTGTGACCTGAGGAGACTGTTTTGATGGTCCAGAAGTGCTGGATTGAAGCCGCCAACAAATGCCGAAAGCGGAGAAGACAAACCATCACCTGGCATGAGTCCCACCTCATCTGTCTCCAGGGAAGTCCACACACCCCAAAAGGCAGGTCTTTGTAGTGGATGCATGTAAACACCACAGGTATCAAGATCCTAGATAGAAGCTGTGTGCGCATGCACGGGAACCCATAAAACTGCGTATTTGTGCCAAAGGTCTCTGCTAGGTCTTGCTAGGCCTTCTGCACATCTGTACACATGCAGGATATTCAAGGATGGCTCTGCCATAGAGAAGTTGCAGGACGAAAAACATTGTGGGACTGAGAGAATTCATTAGGGTAAAGAACCTTTAGCCTTTAAAACCAGTTTAGGCACGTACAGTATATGCTGTTACCTAGAAAATGATGTTTAAAAGTTATGTCCCTGTACCGCTGCCCTTCGCTGATAACTTATATCCAAAGGATTGGTCCCTAGTAGGGATGGCCGAACAGTTCGCCCGGCGGTCGTTTCGCTGAAAATTTTCGGCTGTTCGCGGTCCGCCCAATCGGCGGACTATTGCCGCTGTTCGCCCGGCGGACTTCCGTGTTTTCTGTGTAAAAGAACTTTGACCTATGATGACACATCCATCATGGGGTACAGGACAGCCAATTGAGACATTACAGCACATGGACACTTGGACATTCCCCCTAACTTATAAATAGACCCGATCCGGCGGCCATTTTACATTCTTTCGTATGTCACTATAGGGAGAGGTTGCTGTGTGGAGCAGGGAGAGACTGCAGTGACCCAAATCGCTAACTATTTGGTCCACAAAAGTTCTTTTCAGGACTGGTATAGGTGTTAGGTGTAGTTCAGGATATAGGTTTGAGGCACTGCTGTGCTACTGATTTTTTGCAGCAGCCTGTCTTTTGTCAGTGTAGCGAGAGGGAAAGGACAATGTGTGCTGTAGGGACAGTCAGTTTAATCATTAGCTGTTACTATTAGGTCCACAAAAGTGCTATTCAAGTTATTGTTCCAGCAGCCTCTGTTTTGTCAGTTTAAATAGGGACAGGTAGGAAGCTGTGTGTGAGGCAGTGAGGGACAGTCAATTTAATCAGTAGCTGTTACTATTAGGTCCACAAAGGTTCTTTTCAGGACTGGTATGGTAATAGGCTTGTACACGTATAATATTCTTTCTTCCAAATATAGAAAGAATATTATACTTGACTGCTGCCCTTCTGCTGCAGCAGTCCTTTATCAGTATAGGGACTGAGGTACAGTCTGCTAATCAGTCACAACCTACTAGTTCCACAAAGGTCCTCATAAGGACTGGTAAGGTATAGGGTACTACAGTACATAGGGTTGAGTGAGGTACAGTCTGCTATTCCTTAAGGACTGGTATAGGTCCACAATACATAGGGTTGAGGTGCACTACTGCTGACTGCTGCCCTTCTGCTGCAGTAGTCCTTTATTAGTAAAGGGACTGAGGTACAGTCTGCTAATCATTCACAACCTACTTGTTCCACAAAGGTCCTTATAAGGACTGGTAAGGTCTAGGGTACTACAGTACATAGGGTTGAATGAGGTACCGTCTGCTATTCCTTAAGGACTGGTATAGGTCCACAATATATAGGGTTGAGGTGCACTACTGCTGACTGCTGCCCTATACTGCAGCAGTCCTTTATCAGTATAGGGACTGAGGTAAAGTCTGCTAATCATTCACAACCTACTAGTTGCACAAAGGTCCTTATAAGGACTGGTAAGGTCTAGGGTACTACAGTACATAGGGTTGAGTGAGGTACAGTCTGCTATTCCTTAAGGACTGGTATAGGTCCACAATATATAGGGTTGAGGTGCACTACTGCTGACTGCTGCCCTATACTGCAGGAGTACTTTATCAGTATAGGGACTGAGGTACAGTCTGCTAAACATTCACAACCTACTAGTTGCACAAAGGTCCTTATAAGGACTGGTAAGGTCTAGGGTACTACAGTACATAGGGTTGAGTGAGGTACAGTCTGCTATTCCTTAAGGACTGGTATAGGTCCACAATATATAGGGTTGAGGTGCACTACTGCTGACTGCTGCCCTATACTGCAGCAGTCCTTTATCAGTATAGGGACTGAGGTACAGTCTGCTAATCATTCACAACCTACTTATTCCACAAAGGTCCTTATAAGGACTGGTAAGGTCTAGGGTACTACAGTACATAGGGTTGAGTGAGGTACAGTCTGCTATTCCTTAAGGACTGGTATAGGTCCACAATATATAGGGTTGAGGTGCACTATTACTGACTGCTGCCCTATACTACAGCAGTCCTTTATCAGAATAGGGACTGAGAGTTTTGTCACAGGGTCATTTAAAAAATGACAGGCAGAGGAACAGGCAGGCCCTTCTGCAGGGGTGGTAGGGGTAGGGCAGGAGCAACAGGCTTGAGCCAAAGGGGGAAGTTGCAGAAGGTGCGTTCAATTACTTTAAAGGACGCACCAGACTTGGTTGAGTGGCTCACTCAGCCTTACTCTTCTGCACCCTCCTCATCCTCTCGATCTGCACCCTCTTCTTCACTCTCTGCTATGTGCACCCCCAAAGACACTACCACCAACAACACCACCACCACCACATACCTTCCGCTTGAGTCACAGGAATTATTTTCCGATCCATATCAAGACATTTCTGATGCGCAGCCACTCTTGGTATTGGATCAGGAAGAGGAGGTAGCAACAACCGCCACTCAGCAGTCTGACGACAGTACCCAGATCAGCCCAAGGAGGAGGTTGGTCCCCGCTGTTGCTGCCTACTCCGAGATCTCTACTTAAAGCGGTGGGGAAGGTGACGTAGATGATGACATGTCTAGTGATGTCACGTGGGTGCCCACAAGAGAGGAAGAGGAGGGGAGTTCAGAGGGAGTTCAGAGGGAGATATGGACCAGCAGATTGGGAGGAGAAGCAGGAATAACTTACATTGCACAGGAGGGACAAAGCAGACTGCAAATGTATCAGGAGCGAGTCATCGACCATGTACGGTCACATCTGGCGCTCCCAGGACACCGGCACATGGCTCCGCAGTGTGCGCTTTTTTTAACGTGTCCGCTGCTGACAATAGTGTTGCCATCTGCAATCTTTGCAGTCAACGCATTAGTCGCGGTAAGCCCAACACTCACCTAGGGACGACCGCCTTAAGAAGGCACATGAGCAGCCATCACCGAGCCCAGTGGGAGAAACGGAACACACAAAGCCACACTCGAGGCTCTCACCGTCCAGCCTCGTCTTCTACTTCTCCTTCTCCTCTCTCCTCACAATTGTCCTCCACTCCACCTTCCATCATGCAAATCTCACGTTTTTCTGCAAAAAGGCAGGCTTCCCTGGGCCCAATGTTCGAGCGTAAAAAAATGATGACGCCGGATAACCCTCTTGCCTAACGGTTGACGGCTGGCATGTCAGAACTGATAGCCCGCCAACTACTGCCATATAAACTGGTGGACTCAGAGGCCTTTCGAAAATTTGTGGCCATTGGAACACCACAATGGAAGGTCCCAGGCATCCCAGAACTCTATGGCCATGTTCAGCGGCAAGTGAATGTATCTCTGGCACACAGTGTCGGTGCCAAGATACATCTGACCACAGACACGTGGTCTAGCAAACACGGGCAGGGAAGGTATATCACTTTTACTGCCCACTGGGTGAACCTTCTGACGGCTGTCAAGCATGTAACCCGTGGCACCCGTGTAGATTTGGTTTTACCGCAACGGATTGCATGCAGGCCTGGCTCCTCTTCTCTTTCTCCTCCTCCTCCTCCTCCTACTCCATCCTCCTCCCTCTCCTCCTCGGCTGACTCCTCCTTTTCCGCTGCTAGCGTCTCTTCCGCTGCGCCGCCTAAGTTCCACAGAACCTATTCGACATGCCAGGTGAGACGTTGCCATGCCGTGCTGCGTCTGTTGTGCCTGGAAGCCAAGAGCCACACTGGCCCGGCACTCCTTTCAGCTTTGCGTTCACAGGCAGATCAGTGGCTAACACTGCTCAATTTGACAGTTGGTAAAGTGGTGTGTGACAACGGTGCCAATCTGCTTGCATGGCACACGTCTTAAACTTGGTCGTGCAGCGATTCGTTGTCAAATACCCTGGGGTCCAGAACATCTTGCGGCAGGCAAGGAAAATCTCGGCCCATTTTAGAAGATCTTACACGGCCATGGCTCGCCTTGCTGACATTCAGCGGCGACACAATCTGCCGGTCAGACGTCTTATTTGCGATTGCCCAACACGATGGAACGCAACCTTCTATATGCTTGATAGGCTGCTCCAGCAGAAACATGCAGTTAACGTCTACCTGTATGAACTCTGCGGCAGAACAGGTTCTGAGGAGCTGGGTTTTTTTTCACCGCGCCAGTGGCTGCTCATGTGCGACGCATGCAGACTTCTGCGCCCATTTGAGGAGTTCACCAAACTGGTCAGTCGCAGCCATGGCGCCATCAGTGACATGGTACCTTATGCCTTCTTTATGGAGCGTGCATTGCGTCGTGTCATTGATCAAGCTGTGGAGGAGCAGGAGCAGGAAGAGGAGGAAGTCGCAATGCTGGATGAGTTCCCAGGGGGGCTACTCTATCTGAGACAAGTCAACAACAGGAGTCTGAAGAGGAGTCAGAGGAGGATGGTGACGGGGTGGATGAGGAGGAGCAAGAAGAGCATGCTTTAAACCTTTCTGGGATCCCTGTTGTTGTGCGTGGATGGGGAGAGGAGAATGAAGATGATGAGCAGGAGCCAGGCCACCACACTGCTTCCAGTTTAGTGCAAATGGGGGCCTTCATGCTCCAGTGTTTTAATAGGGACCCCCGTATAAAAAGCATAAGGGTCAAGGACCAGTACTGGGTGGCAACGTACTTAGACCCCCGGTATAAACACAAAATGGCAGAAATGTTACCGCCGTCACAGAGGGCTGTCAGAATGGAGCACTTCCAGGCCTTGCTTCGAGAAATGCTGCATTCTGCTTTTGCGTGCGCTGGCAGAGGAGCAATTCCCACTCCCAGAGAAGGAGTTGCGGGTACCAATCCAACAGCGCCTGCAAGAAGAGACCGGTTTGAAGATGTGTTGGTGACTTCGGATATGAGGTCATTCTTTCAGCCGACCCATCGACAGGTGTCATCCGGATCCAGCATCAGGGAACGCCTAGACCGTTAGGTATCCGACTACATCGGGTTAATGGCCGATGTGGACGCTCTGAGGAGTGATGAACCTCTGGACTACTGGGTGGGCAGGCTTGTCCTCTGGCCAGAGCTTGCCCAATTTGCAATGGAACTGTTGGCTTGCCCCTCGTCCAGTGTCCTGTCCGAAAGGACGTTCAGCGCAGCAGGGGGGATCGTGACCGATAAGCGTACTCGCCTAGCTCACGACAGTGTTAACTACCTCACATTTCTAAAAATGAATGAGGCATGGATCTTGGAGGAATTCAACACATGTGACCAGTAGACCATGTATATGTCTAGAAACGATTTTTTTAATCGAGCACACAGACTTTCTTTCTTCATTTGGCTCACTTCCTTGTCCAAAAAAAGCACACCGTACTATATGCCCGTACCCTCCTGTTTGAAGAGGTTGAGCGGTGTCATATTTCTACTGGGGCTGCTTATTATGAGGGGCTCCCACCATCCCTGTGTTGTCTTCCTCCTGGGGCTGCTTATTATGAGGGGCTCCCACCATCCCTGTGCTGTGCTGACTTCCTCCTGGGGCTGTACCTCTGCTGTGCATATTATGAGGGGCTCCCACCATCCCTGTGCTATGCTCATTATGAGGGGCTCCCACCATCCCTGTGCTGTGCTGACTTCCTCCTGGGGCTGTACCTCTGCTGTTCATATTATGAGGGGCTCCCACCATCCCTGTACTATGCTCATTATGAGGGGCTCCCACCATCCCTGTGCTATGCTGACATCCTCCTGGGGCTGCTTATTATGAGGGGCTCCCACCATCCCTGTGCTATGCTGACATCCTCCTGGGGCTGCTTATTATGAGGGGCTCCTACCATCCTTGTGCTGTGCTGACTTCCTCCTGGGGCTGTACCTCTGCTGTGCATATTATGAGGGGCTCCCACCATCCCTGTGCTGTGCTGACTTCCTCCTGGGGCTGCTTATTATGAGGGGCTCCCACCATCCCTGTGCTGTGCTGACTTCCTCCTGGGGCTGCTTATTATGAGGGGCTCCCACCATCCCTGTGCTGTGCTGACTTCCTCCTGGGGCTGTACCTCTGCTGTGCATATTATGAGGGGCTCCCACCGTCCCTGTGCTATGCTGACTTCCTCCTGGGGCTGCTTACGGTGCTGGTGTCAGTGCTGTATATCACGGTGCTGGTGTCAGTGCTGTATATCACGGTGCTGGTGTCAGTGCCGTATATCACGCTGCTGATGTCAGTGCTCTCTATCACGGTGCTGGTGTCAGATCACTCTATCACGGTGCAGGTGTCATTGCTGTATGTCACGCTGCTGATGTCAGTGCTGTATATCACGGTGCTGGTGTCAGTGCTGTATATCACAGTGCTGGTGTGAGTGCTTTATGTCACGCTGCTGATGTCAGTGCTCTCTATCACGGTGCTGGTGTCAGATGACTCTATCACGGTGCAGGTGTCATTGCTGTATGTCACGCTGCTGGTGATCATCTCCTGCACCCTCTTCTTTGCCTACCCTGACCTTCCCTCTCCTCCATTGCCTTCATGCACTCCACAGTCCTGAATTGTTACAACAATTTCCCATATAAAAAAAGAATGCTTGTAGTTGTCGATCCCAGATTCACCTCATACATGTGTTATGTCATTGGCCATGTGGTGGGACTATGTTTGCACAGCTAGTAATTCTTTTGTGGTTGCAAATTTGACCTGTAGGTTTGCAAAGTTCGCCTCCCATTGAAGTCAATAGGGCCCGCCGCGAACGTTACGGTTTTGCAAACTATCGGCCGCGGTCCGCGGTCGCGAAACGTCCCGTCGGAAGTTCGTCCATCACTAGTCCCTAGTAATGTACTGACTATGCTGGGGTTCCCCTGCTACCTGTCCCTGATATAGGTATACTTTATGTTAAGACCAATGACAATTTGTCACAGTTGGCACTGCCACCAAAATCTATGAAGGGAAGGACTGGACCATTGAATCGTCTGTCCATTTCCATTCATAGATTGCGTTTCAGTCATAGAAGCTGTAGTAGGCTTCAATGAATGGAAGAAGAGGGGTTGAAAGGGAAGACATATTCAGTAACTCCTGATAAGTGCCTGTCACAGCTCCCTCAGCTCTATTAACCCTCACTGCACCATAAGATTTTGGTGGGGGCAGTAGGAGGTCATCGGTGGAGGAATATTTCAAGTAATGCAGAAGTCAGCAACACAAGGGACACATCAAATTAATAGTAATTAATGTCATTTGTGCTGTTTTTTTGTTTTGTTTTTTTAATAAACTTGGTGGTCTCAGCGGGGGGCATTGATAGTTTGGAGAAACTATTAGATAACCACCTGAACGACCTCAACATACAGTTATATACAATGTAATACTGACATATAATCACACACATAGGTTGGACTTGATGGACTTGTGTCTTTTTTCAACCTCACCTACTATGTAACTATGTAACTTATGGTTTAAGATTCATGACAGAGTTGTCACAATTAACACTGCCAGATGCAATTAATAGGTTGCTGGGAGGAACCCATCTGAATGTTATTATGGGGCCACATGCTCTGTAGTTGAGACCCCGTGTAGTTGAAAACTTTTGTGAGATTATACTGTACTGTATGTAAAATGATTTATGTTGATATAACCATTTTCAGGATTTTCCATACAGAAGGTTCCCTTTAGGTTTATATTCAGAGTTTCCTGTGACATTTCCATCCTGAGAAGAAAATAATTGAGAGAAGTGTAAGTTTTTGTGATTTGATACTTATTTTAGTTTTCTCAAGCACACTTTCTTCTTCTGTGCCTGTTTATTCGCATGCAACTGAAAAATAACTTCAGGCTAAGGTTTTGGAGCCCTTTTACACGTGCGGACCGTTCAGATACACCTATCAGTTTTTTCAGGACCTGAAACGGACGCTCCATACTTTTCTATGGAGCGACGGATGTCAGCAGTGACACGCCTGTTGACTTCCAATCCAATCCGCTCCACTAAATCCAGACAGATGGATGACCTATTTTCCATCCGTCTGGCGGATCGAACCAGTTTAAAATGGACAGGCGGTCCATTTCATCCAATCTCCCCATAGAGAAGAGCAGAGCTCTGACAGGTCTGTCCCTGCACAGTGTGCAAAGATGGACTTGTCATCTGCTGGCTCAGTGGGGATAAACGGAGCGATCCCTGCTGAGCAGGCAGATGTCTGAAAACGGATCCGCACATGTGAAAGGGGCCTTAAGTAAATTTATAAATGATAACTCAAAGAAAAATACTGTACTAATAAACATATACTTCCTCAGCTCCCCAGAGGCATGCATCGATGTGATCGGGGATAGCGCGTGTCCCTGGGACATAGCACATCCCCGATCATGGTAAACAGCCAAGGAAATTGGCTGTATACCACGTGACCAGCTGTGTCCAATCACAGCCGGTCACAAATGTAAACAAACAATGAGGGCGGTTACTATCTGATCCCTGCTCTCTACTCACACAACGATCGTATGAGGAGAGAGCAGTGATCAGTGTATTACATAGTTACATAGTTAGTAAGGTTGAATAAAGACACCAGTCCATCCAGTTCAACCTGAGTTAGTGTCTACAATTGTCCCTATCCCTGTACATTGCACACTCACATCGGTCCCTACCCTCAAGGAGCCCACAATCTAAGGTCCCCATTCATATACTAGGGACAATTTTGGACAGCAGCCAATTAACCTACCTGCATGTCTTTGGAGTGTGGGAGGAAACCGGAGTACCCGGAGGAAACCCACGGAGGAAACCGCCATCAGTACCTGCAAACTCCAGGCAGGTAGTGTCGTGGTTGGGATTCGAACCAGCGACCCTTTTTACTGATAGGTGAAAGTGCTAACCACTACACCACTGTGCCGCCCAATTGTATTGTATATTACTGTAAACAACATGACCCCCCCCCCCAATAAACAGAACCTGTCACATCCCATCTGGATCTGTCACCACAGGCCCGCCATTGGTACCGCCACACAGGCCCACCATAAGTACTGCCATCAGTACCATCGCACAGGCTCGCCATAAGTACTGCCATCAGTACCGCCATCAGTACCGCCGCAGAGGCCCGCCATTAGTATTGCCATCAGTACCGCCATACAGGCCCGCCATTAGTACTGCCAACAGTACCGTCGCACAGGCCCGCTATTTGTACTTCCATCAGTACAGTCACTCAGGCCTGCCATCAATGACCTGTCAGTACCACTAGCAGTACCATCACACAGGCCCGCCATCACTACCATCATAATGGCCAAAAGAGTACACACTACTGAGGAGGCATATGCCATGTTAACCAATGGTGAGAGCAGCGGGGAGCTCCCATCATCCGATTCTGGTTCGGAATATACGAGCCAGTAGAGGGTTGTGGATTGGAGTCCGAATCAGCGGAGGAAACCGTCTCTCCTAAAAGAATAAGGAGATCAGGACCAAGATCAGAAGACCTGCCAATCACCAGCAGCGCCAGACCCCAGGAAGGGGAGCTTAGTACCTGTACTGGAATTACACATCCAACCCAAAGAATCCAGGTCCAGTCCTACCTTCTCGATGCCCTGGCAAACTCCTTATGGTTGATTGCCAGCTCAGGATCTGCTATAATCTCCCCTTTCACCACACAGCCAGGTTTGCAGCCCAACACTATTTTTACACAATTGGATTATTTTTATTTGTTTTTCCCGACTATTTATTGCAGTACATGGTGGACCAAACAAATCTCTATGCAGATCAATTTATTGCCTCCAACCCCTATTCATCCTGTGCCCATATGTTCCATTGGCGATGTCTCACACTAGATGCATTTAAATTGTTTTTGGGCCTTACTTTTAACATGGGCCTTACTTTTAACATGGGCCTTACAAGAATGAACTGCATGGCTACTGGTCCACCAACCCCATCCACCACATGCCAATATATTCTACTGTCATGTCCAGGACATGCTATGACATGATTATGTGTTTTCTACACTTTAATGATAATCTGTGGGAGCAAAATACTCTTTTTTCCCCAGTAACATTCTTAATAATGTCATCTAGTGAGGTGCCAAACAGCCTCTTCCCTTGGAAGGGCAAATCCGCCATCGCTTTCTTAGATGCCTGGTCCGCAGACCAGCACTTAAGCGAAATCAAGCGACACAGCACCACTGCTGATACCGAGGCTCTAGAAAGCAAGGGGCCGTATTCAGGGCCGCATCACAGACATACTTAAGGCCGTGCACCAACTGGTCTGCGAGTTCCAAGCAGACTGGGGAAACCTGCTCCTTCCCCAACTCACGGTGCAACAATTTAGTCCATTCAGTAAGCGTCTGTGACACCAGGGCCGTGGCTAACACCAGCCGCAATGCTGACCCCACCACCGTAAACATGGACCGGGCAACTGCCTCGGCCCTTCTGTTGGCAGAGTCCTTGAAAGAAGGCGACCCTTCCAAATTGTGGTCACCTTATTTAACCTGGATACCGGGGGGTCAACAAACGGAGGAGATGTCTATTTTTTCAGGAAACTCTCCTCAAAGGGATAATGTACCACCTTTCGTCTTGGGACTGAAAAGGCCCGCTGCTGGCTTCACCACTCCTTGTAAATAAACTTATCAAAATAAGTTAAATAAGGAAACACTTTAGCAGTGCGGGCTGGCTTGTGTGCCCAAAAGGGGCCAACACCTCTGCAGATGCCCCCCGCCATATCCTCCATCTTTAAGGTATCCGCCGTGATAAATGCTCCTAGCACTTTTTCCTGTGCTGACACAGACGTGGAGTCTTCCTCCTCACTGTCTGAATGGTCCTGGTCCGCATCCTCTGAAACATCAGAACAGGAGCCACCTGCCACAGCAGGACCCAAATTTGAATCAGAGCTCTCTCCAGAAGATGGATGGGGCATTTTTTACTCCCCTTGCGCCCACACGCCATCTAAAACAAAACAACAAAAAACACTTTTCATAGAGCAAACTATACCTGTGTCTTGTGATTTTTATTTTTTTTGTATAGGCAGACTTTTCTAAAGTGGTGGGTCAGTAATCAAGGACAAAACAAAGTCACTTGTATCTTGACTATCTAACCAGGCATCCCACATTTTATAAAACTTTTTTTGAACACCCTCTAGCCTCGTAGGTTCGTTTTTATATATGGGCATATTTTGATTAATTACTCTCTTCCATACAGTAATATGGAGGGATTCTGTGTGTATCTATTGGAGCACCACTATTTTCCTGACGTAATATAGAAGAATTTGTAAAAAGTGTTTTTGTGTGACACCAAGATCCAAATCTTCAAAGATGCCCATTAGGCATCATATGGGATTACAAATATTGGGGAGATGAAATGTGGATGAAATTAAGGCATTAATCTGGGACCAAAAAGGCCTAACTCTATCACAATCCAAGACCATATACAGTATATCCCCAGGATGTGTAGAACATTTGTGGCAAATAGGTGTGTCTCTTTTATGCATGCGGAATAAACGTGGGGTGTAGTACATGCTGTGTAGGTATCTTAATTAAATCATCTTATCTCTGGCTGAAATAACTGTATCTGAATAAGAGTTAAAGACTTCCTGCCAATTTTCAATAGTAATATCTGGATTATCGGCTTGCCAAAATGTCTGTAACTTTAGGAAGAAGTGGCAGACATTTGCCATTCAGCAGCTGGTGGTAGAAGGCAGAAGTGAGTTGGGTGGAGAAGGGCCTTTTCCAGTTTAGAGTTAGAGAGATGCACCTCTGGCAGCCCGAACTGAGCTCTTGCAGTATGCTGGAGCTGTTAAAGCGGGATTCCGCTCTTTTTTTTTTTTTTCTTACCTGTGTTACAGGTGGGCGAGTGCTACCTTCGCTTAGCATCCACGTCCGGCGTTTTTTTGACCCCCGGCGCGACGATTCTTTTCCTCGGGATGACTTTTAAAAAAGTGCTCTGGCATTTTCCATTTTAAGTGTGGGCGTCTGAAGCCCACAGGCATTTACTTCCTGTATATCGATGACGCTCGGCTCCCAGCATGCTCCGCTCCATCTCGCACATGCTCAGTGTGCAATGGTGGTAATGGCAGATACAGCTGCCTGCCCACTTTAAAAATGGCAAATTCGGACACGCCCTCGTCACGTGACCGGCATCCTAACAAAATCTCACGAGATTTCGCAATTTCATTGTCCCCCCATGGATTCTTGGGAAATTTCCCAGGGACCATTGCGAGGACGATAACCACGCCTACTCCCACGGGAGGACAACCAGGAAGTCAGCAGAAACATCTGAAATAAAAGGTAAGTAAAGAATATTTTTTTTTTCAGGGTTCATTTAGGTAAGTATTCTATCTTGTGATTTTAATAATATGAAGTTTAATTTTTAGGTACCAAACCGCTTTAAAACCTAAAATACTAGTGTGCTGGGATCTCCAGCTCCTGCCGTAGTATCAGGAAGCATTTACATGAGCCTTGGGACTAGAGCTGATGCAAATATTTCAAACAATTTTCTGCCCAGCCAGGAAGGCTGGCTGAGCCCTTTACATTTTGCCCAGTGAGTACTGACATGAACAAAACTGTTATTTTTTTCCTCTTCCCTTTGATTGACAGCTTCAAGAAAAGAGGAGGTTGGACTCGGTAGGAGTAATGTACAACATAGCATATATAGCACATGAGTATGTACTGTATAACAGTGTATATAGTGCAGTAGTCAGAAGTATATCTAAACAACAGGTATATTTCAAAACCGCCCTATAATATACCACTCAGCGCAAATCAGGGACTACACTCCAGATTCAAAAGAATATATTAATGTATATCCCTATGTATATGTCTGCATATGAGATATCAATAGAACCAAACAAACTGGAAAAATCTGTCAGGTCTGTTATGATCAAGCAGTCCAACCAATAATAGCAGCCGTTTAAAAAATATGATGATTATATAAACCAGTAATACAAACAATTCATCAATAAAAGTCTGAGAATATCCGTATTAAAACAGCGCTCTATATAGAGTTCATAGTCTTTTCACAAATAATTGTGCATGAGCTCTAAAGCAAAGAGAGTCCTTAATGTGCAGAGAGGGTGAAAGTAGTGTTTTAATCAACGTTGCGAGGTGTTCAAAGTGCTGCTGACATTTCTTCCACCATAAAATGGGAGTGCTTCACCGCGTGCGATGCATCCCCCGCAGGAGGTTAAACTCACCAGACACCGTTGATAAAACCAGCCTTAAGGAGTAGTCACTCTTTTTGGTATACCCAAAAAATCCTACGTCTTCACTCAGGGGGTCACGTTTCCAGCAATACTCCAAGTTTATCATAGAATAAAACAAAGTATACATATAGTGTAATACTGTTTTATTTAAAAAAAAAAGATTGCTCAAACACAAAAAAATATCCCCATCTAAAAATCTGCGTACATTAATCAAAACATCACAAGCATTCAAAGTGTGTGTGTTTCACCGGTATTCCTGATCCCAGAGCCTTCCACCTGTGTTCCTCTGTGTACACTGTGAATGACTTCCTTGTCTTTGGTCAGCGGTGGAACGCACACCTCACTTCCAGGAGCGTCGTGTAGGCCACGCCCTGATGCGTTTTGTCACTTCCGACTTCTACGAAGGGCGTGGCTACACGACGCCAGCGGCCAGCTTATATTACCCAGTCTCCGCCTGTGTTGGCCAATCACTCAATCGTGCAGCGTCCGGCCCACATGACAACACTCATAGTCATGGCAACCGGACGCCATCAGCCTTTACCACATACAGGCAGAGAAATACACTAATGGACATGCTCGATCGCCGAACAGGTAGCCTGAAATAAGTCATACTAGCATGGCGATTATTACCCCTGGAACAGCACATTGACCAATTATGTTAAACATTAAAATTACAATTAGGACAATAAAAAAAATATATATGTATATAAAAGCATAATGTAAAAGAGGATGGCCAGAAACCGAAGCAATATACCATCACATAGTATATGTATATATGGACCCCCTAGAAGCACTAAATTGTACCCAATGTGGACAAAAGGTATACATAAAGTCCATTAAAGATACCATGCATGTATTTTATGTGCATACATACAAATATGCATCCTCAAGCTATATCCCCTACAGCCCTGAAATTGGCACCGGGATCAAAGAGGATCAATATATTTGGAATATAGTATATATCAACCAACAAAACAATTTCTAGGGAGAAAAAAAAATATAGAATTCTTGAGAAAAAAATTATATATACATTTCTTGAGAAAAAAAGGGGCATATATATATATATATATATATATATATATATATATATATATATATATATATATATATATAATATGTGTAGGTTGCCCTTCTAGTTAAAATTAGTTTTGCGACATTATTCACATTTTTTTTTATATTTATTTAAAAAATAAAAAATAAAATACAAAAATATAAGGTTGTATGGCACTAAAAGTATTATAGCCCAAAAAAATGTTTTATAATAATAGAACACAGAGAAATCTACCTCTATGTGTATATGATCACTAGGGATGAGCTTCGTGTTCGAGTCGAACATACGTTCGACTCGAACATCGGCTGTTCGTCCGTTTGGCGAAGTCCGAACATCTTGGTCCGTTCGCGCCAAATTCGTGTGGCGCTCACGGCCCACAATGCACTGCGATGGCGCAGTGCATTGCTGGCTCATGATTGGCCAAGCATGCACTGTGACCCCGCATGCTTGGCCAATCGCAGCGCCAGCAGCGAGGAGAGCCATGATTGGCCACAGGCAGGATGCCTGTGGCCAATCATAGCTCAGGCTGTGTAGTGCACACCCCACACTATATAAGGCCGCCAGCGCGGCGGCCTTGTGTAGTGTGTTGGTGTCTGAAGCAGTGGGTGTACTGTGTACCTTCAACACAGTACACACCGATCGTTTTCGGCCGATTTTCGATCTTGCTGTTGTGTAGTGGTTGTTGTCTGCTTGCCCTGACCGCAGTATACACCGCTATATTCACCTCACCTATATAGCTAGTGATCTATCTTTTATAATAGAGCTTGCAGTCAGTAGTGTTAGGAGCTTGTGCGTGCTGTCTGCGTGCTCTGTACCCAGTACATACCGCTATATCCACCTACATAGCTGTTCTCTATTTGAGCCCGATTGCCATCTGCAGGAGTTATTGGAAGTTGTGTGTGCCTCCAGCACAGCACAGTATACATCTGTATATACCCCTTTATCTCTGGTGTTCTATAATAAAGGCATCTGCAGGAGTTAGTGGGTGTTGTGTGCCTCTAGCACAATATACACTACCCAACTGCTTTTTTACCCAACTCCCTTCAGGCCATTACCATGCCTGGAAGGCCAGCAAGGAGAGGCAGACAGGCGCGAGCCGATAAAAGAGGGCAAGCAGGCTCTGTGTCTAGAGACAACAGTGCTGGTCGTGGACGCGGTGCATTGTCATCAGCACGTCGCCATGGGACACGCTTGTCCTTCTTTTCGGCAGCTGGACATGTTGAGCCGCAACATGCCAACAACTTGGTAGAGTGGATGACCAAGCCCTCTTCATCCTCCTCATCCTCTCTCACCCAGTCTCAGGGTACTAGCAAAGCAGCTGCCAATGCATCGTCTTCCCTCCTCTCAATGTCATCATCAGTGACTCCTTCCCTAGACCCACCACGTCCTCCTGAGGAGTCTCCTGAACTCTTTGAGCACAGTGTTGGGTACATGCTCCAGGAGGATGCCCAGTGTTTTGTGGGCTCTGATGATGACACTCAGCTAGAGGAAGGCAGTAGCGTGAGCGCAGAGAGAGGGGATGCTCAAGAAGGACAGCAATCTGGCAGTCATGTTCCACAAGCTGCAGCATACTGCCAGGTTTGCTACAGCGATGAAGAGGGAGGGGATGATGAGGGCACTGACTCCACGTGGGTGCCTGGAAGGAGAGAGGAGGAGGAGGAGGAGGAGGCACATGTCCAACGAGGCAGGATGCCCTCCGGGGGCCAGCTTAGGGGCAGCACACCGACTGAATCACACCGCAGAGCTCCGCCTGTGCAGGGCGCTGCCTCTGCGCGTTATTCTAAAAGTTCTTTGGTGTGGGCCTTTTTTGAGATGAGTGCATCAGATCGCACCGCTGCTATTTGCAACATATGTCTCAAGCGTATCTCGCGTGGCCAAAACATCAGCCGCTTGGGCACCACATGCTTGACCAGACATATGTTGACCTGCCATGCAGCTCGTTGGCAAGCGTACCTCAAAGACCCACACCAAAGAACAAAGCGGACCTCTCCTTGCTCCTCATCAGCTGGCATCTCCAACCCCACTAGACCTTCAGTCCTCTCTGAAACCTGCTCTGAGAGGAATGAAGGTGTAGAATTAGGTGTGTCACAGCCAAGTGCTTCCGGGAACTCTGCTAGCGGTACACCCACGTCCGATTATAGCAGGCAAATGTCCCTGCCCCAGCTGCTGGACCGGCAAAAGAAGTTCTCTCCCAGCCATCCACATGCCCAGCGGTTGAATGCTAGCTTGGCTAAATTGCTAGCACTTCAACTGCTGCCTTTTCAGTTCGTAGACTCGGCCCCCTTCCGTGAGTTTGCACAATGTGCGGTTCCTCAGTGGCAGGTCCCCAAACGCCACTTTTTCTCACGGAAGGCGATTCCGGCTCTCTACCGGCATGTGGAAGGCAATGTCCTTGCCTTGCTGGACAGGGCGGTCAGTGGTAAGGTGCATATTACCGCTGACTCATGGTCCAGCAGGCATGGACAGAGACATTACCTGTCTTTCACGGCCCATTGGGTCACTCTTCTGGCAGCTGGGAAGGATGCAGGACAAGGTGCAGTAGTGTTGGAGGTTGTTCCGCCACCACGCCTCCAAAATGCTACTATTGGTTGTGACACACCTCTCTCCTCCACCCCCTCCTCTTCTTCTTCCTCCACGGCCTCTTCCAGTGCTCTGTCCTCAGAACCAGCGGTGCTTCGTAGGCGTTCCAGGGGCTACGCAAGTACGCAGGCAAAACGATGCCATGCCGTGCTTGCGCTGGTTTGTTTGGGGGACAGGAGCCACACTGGGGCAGATGTTTTGTCAGCTCTGCAGGGGCAGGCCGAGAGGTGGTTGACACCACGCCAGCTTAAGCCAGGAATGGTGGTTTGTGACAATGGCACCAACCTCCTCTCCGCCCTCCGACAGGGACAACTGACCCATGTGCCCTGTGTAGCGCACGTCCTTAACCTGGTGGTGCAGCGGTTCTTGGGCAGGTACCCCGGCTTACAGGATGTCCTGAAGCAGGCCAGGAAAGTCTGTGTGCATTTCCGCCGATCATTTAATGCCTGTGCTCGGCTGGCTAAGCTCCAAAAGGAGTTGAACCTGCCCAAGAACCGCCTTATATGTGACATGCCCACCAGATGGAACTCAACGTTGGCCATGCTGCAGCGGCTGCACACGCAGCAGAGGGCCATCAATGAGTACCTGTGCGACTACGGCACCAGGACAGGGTCAGGGGAGCTCAGTTTTTTTCTCACCACGGCAGTGGGGCATGATCAGGGATGCATGGACTGTCCTGTCACCGTTTGAGGAGGCCACAAGGATGGTGAGCAGTGACAGTGCATGCATCAGTGACACTGTACCTCTTGTCCACCTCTTGGAGCATACGCTGCGTGGAATAATGGACAGGGCACTTGAGGCAGAACAGAGGCAGGAAGAGGAGGACTTCCTTGCCTCTCAAGGCCCCCTTTATCCAGACAGTGTTCCTGCTGTGCCACCCATCACACAGGAAGAGGATGAGGAGGAGGAAGAGGAGGAGGAGGAGGATGATTGTGTCAGCATGGAGGTGGAGGCTGGCACTCAGCATCAGCAGCAGCAGCAGCAGCAGCAGCAGCAGTCTTGTAGGGATGATTTACAGTCCCAAGAAACACGTGGACTTGTACGTGGCTGGGAGGAGGTAGCTGCAGATCATGTTGTCCTTAGTGACCCAGAGGACTCCGGACCGAATGCCTCAGCTAACCTACGCTGCATGGCCTCCCTGATCCTGCAAAGCCTGCGGAAGGATCCTCATATTCTTCGGATCAAGGAGAGGGACCATTACTGGCTGGCCACTCTCCTTGATCCACGGTACAAGGGTAAGGTTGCCGACCTTATCTTGCCATCGCAGAGGGAGCAGAGGATGAGACATCTCCGGGAGGCCTTGCAGAAAGGTCTGTGCAACGCGTTCCCAGAGACTGGGAGGTTACAAACTCCTGGTCCTGGACAACGTGTTGCTGAGGCATCGGTCAGAAGGAGCGGTGGAGAAGGTGGCCGTCTGACTGATGCTTTCAGACAATTTTTTAGTCCGCAGCCCCAAGGTATGATCGGTTCCAGCACCCATCGCCAGCGTCTGATTTACATGGTGCAGGAATACCTAGGGGCAAGGTCAGACTTGGACACCTTTCCCACCGAAAATCCTCTGGCTTACTGGGTCTTGAGGATGGATCACTGGCCAGAGCTTGCACAGTATGCAATTGAGCTACTGGCCTGTCCTGCATCCAGCGTTCTTTCGGAACGCACCTTCAGTGCTGCTGGGGGCTTTGTTACCGATCACAGGGTGCGCCTGTCCACCGAATCAGTTGATCGACTGACCTTCATCAAGATGAATCAGTCTTGGATCACCCACAGCTACCAAGCACCTGAAGCTGATGTAACAGAATAATTTTTTTTGAAATATCACATCCCTTCAAGACTGCCTATGCTGATGCTGAGTGACTGTCCTGTTATGTTGATTGTCTATCCTCTTCCTCCTCCGCTGATATGTTGGAAGAACATTTCTGGTTCTGGGTGATGCCATCAGCCCAATTTTTCTGCCCCTGTTTAACAGGGGCGTTTAAGTACAATTTTTCATAGTTTCATAGTTTCATAGTTAGTAAGGTTGAATAAAGACACCAGTCTATCCAGTTCAACCTGAGTGAATGTCTACAACTGTCCCCATCCCTGTACACTCACACCAGTCCCTACCCTCAAGGAGCCCACAATCCTAGGTCCCCATTCATATACTAGGGCCAATTTTGGACAGAAGCCAATTAACCTCCCTGCATGTCTTTGGATTGTGGGAGGAAACCAGGGTACCCGGAGGAAACCCACGCAGGCACAGGGAGAACATGCAAACTCCAGGCAGGGAGTGTCGTGGTTGGGATTTGAACCAGCGACCCTTCTTACTGCTAGGTGAGAGTGCTAACCACTACACCACTGTGCCGCCCTATAAATGCTTTGCAGCAGGGCTAATTCCTGCAATAAAACTAGAGTATATGGCAGAGGTTGCAGTGTGGTGGCACCAGCACCAGTGCCTAAGGCCCAATTTTTCTGCCCCTGTTTAACAGGGACATGTAATTACAATTCTTGATATAATATTTCACAGGAGGGCCCCTTCCTGTGCCCACCCAGAGTAACGGTGAGGACTTATAGTGTTGTGGCCCCAGCACCACAACCACCAAAGGTCAATTTTTCTACCACTGTTCAACAATGGCATAAAATTACAATTCTTGATATAATCGTTCACAGCAGGGCGCTCCAGCGCCCACCAAGAGTCACTTTCAGGGCTTACAATGTTGTGGCAAAACCAACACCTTGTTCCGCCATTTCTGCAGAGCATATAGGGCAGGCCCCTACTTTCAAACATCCAATTTACAAACATCTCCTACTTGCAAATGGAAGGAGACAACAGCAAGTGAGATGAAAAAAGATGGACGACAAAACAAATTATACAGGGGTGATAACCCTTCCTTATGTTTTCCAAAAAGCTTAAAAATAGTTTTTTTGACTGGAGCTACACTTTAAAAATGTACCAGTTGAAAATTACAAACAGATTCAACTTAACACAACAAACCTACACAGTCCCTGTCTTGTTTGCACCGCCTGTATACTGCTGTTCTGAGTATATAGGGCCTGGTGGCCACACGCATTTCCTTTTTTTAATATGGGTACAGGGTTCCCCTTAATATGCGTACAAGACCCAAATAGGCTGGTAATGGGCAGGGAGGGCTACCCATGCCATTTTTCTCAATGATTTTCAACCATATTGCAGGAACCAGATATAACATTAAAACCGCAAGCAGTTTTAAATGGTGTTATTTCCGTTTAATGTCATTTTGTGCAGGGACTGTTCTAAACACGGGAAACACATAGCACTTCACAGGCATACTACAGACACCCCCCAGGCGCCATATTTAAAGGAATATATCCCATTTTTTTTTTCACTTTAATCGTCATTAAAATCAGTGCTCCCGCCAAAACGGCCATTTTTAAAAACATTTTAGGCATTGACCCATGTCCCCTGGGGCAGGAGCCAGGTCCCCAAACCCTTTTTAGGACAGTATCTTGCATATTAGCCGTTAAAATTAGCACTTTTAATTTCGAACGTTCGAGTCCCATAGACTTCAATGGGGTTCTAAAGTTCTTTCAAATTTGGGGTCTGTTCGAAAGTTCTGGTGCGAACCGAACCGGGGGGTGTTCGGCTCATCCCTAATGATCACATTAAATAGATGTTGGTGTAAATGTATACATACCAGCACAGGGATTTTATGCTGCTATATATCAAGCATCTATATCGTATATATCATATAATGCATTGTACCCCCATTAGTAAATTGTCCATATACCATATCTACGCATCAAACAACAATCTTTTTGTCCGGCCTATATAAATCAATCCACATATATAAATAATTTTAACATATATATATACTTTTTTTCTCAAGAATTATATATTTTTTTTCTCCCTAGAAATTGTTTTGTTGGTTGATATATACTATATACCAAATATATTGATCCTCTTTGATCCCGGTGCCAATTTCAGCTCTGTAGGGGATATAGCTTGAGGATGCATATTTGTATGCATGCACATAAAATACATGCATGGTATCTTTAATGGACTTTATGTATACCTTTTGTCCACATTGGGTACAATTTAGTGCTTCTAGGGGGTCCATATATACATATACTATGTGATGGTATATTGCTTCGGTTTCTGGCCATCCTCTTTTACATTATGCTTTTATATACATATATATTTTTTTTATTGTCCTAATTGTAATTTTAATGCTTAACATAATTGGTCAATGTGCTGTTCCAGGGGTAACAATCGCCATGCTAGTATGACTTATTTCAGGCTACCTGTTCGGCGATCGAGCATGTCCATTAGTGTATTTCTCTGCCTGTATGTGTTAAAGGCTGATGGCGTCCGGTTGCCATGACTATGAGTGTTGTCATGTGGGCCGGACGCTGCACGATTGAGTGATTGGCCAACACAGGCGGAGACTGGGTAATATAAGCTGGCCGCTGGCGTCGTGTAGCCACGCCCTTCGTAGAAGTCGGAAGTGACAAAACGCATCAGGGCGTGGCCTACACGACGCTCCCGGAAGTGAGGTGTGCGTTCCACCGCTGACCAAAGACAAGGAAGTCATTCACAGTGTACACAGAGGAACACAGGTGGACGGCTCTGGGATCAGGAATACCGGTGAAACACACACACTTTGAATGCTTGTGATGTTTTGTTTAATGTACGCAGATTTTTAGATGGGGATATTTTTTTGTGTTTGAGCAATCTTTTTTTTTTAAATAAAACAGTATTACGCTATATGTATACTTTGTTTTATTCTATGATAAACTTGGAGTATTGCTGGAAACGTGACCCCTGAGTGAAGACGTAGGATTTTTTGGGTATACCAAAAAGAGTGACTACTCCTTAAGGCTGGTTTTATCAACGGTGTCTGGTGAGTTTAACCCCCTGCGGGGGATGCATCGCACGCGGTGAAGCACTCCCATTTTATGGTGGAAGAAATGTCAGCAGCACTTTGAACACCTCGCAACGTTGATTAAAACACTACTTTCACCCTTTCTGCACATTAAGGACTCTCTTTGCTTTAGAGCTCATGCACAATTATTTGTGAAAAGACTATGAACTCTATATAGAGCGCTGTTTTAATACGGATATTCTCAGACTTTTATTAATGAATTGTTTGTATTACTGGTTTATATAATCATCATATTTTTTAAACGGCTGCTATTATTGGTTGGACTGCTTGGTCATAACAGACCTGACAGATTTTTCCAGTTTGTTTGGTTCTATTGATATCTCATATGCAGACATATACATAGGGATATACATTAATATATTCTTTTGAATCTGGAGTGTAGTCCCTGATTTGCACTGAGTGGTATATTATAGGGCGGTTTTGAAATATACCTGTTGTTTAGATTTACTTACGTTGAGTGATTTTCTCGGTTGCCATGGACGCACTACATTTTCTAAAAAATAGAACCATAGACATCAACAGCATATTTGCAATTAGCGAACACACTTCCACCCAGGCTAACTACAATGGGGCAATGATGGCTCTAGGGAATGCCTTAGAGAAAAAAGTCAGAACATGGTGGGACATCTGCACTTTGGAGCAGTACATGAAAGAAAATATTATCGTCAGAAGTTTAAGGTGGGAGGTAATGCCCCAAGATGGCCTAGATGATCCTGACTCTATGAAAGAATGGTTAGAATTTTTTAATGGGGTGGGATTTAAATTACAGGATTTGGTTTTAAAGAGGAAACAGGGGAAGATGGCTAAATTAGAGGCAAGAATTAATGAGTTGAAATTACAATTAGACCCTATTAAAGATTTACAACAATTGATAGATTTCAATACACGTATTAAAAAGAAATTGGAGAAAGTGGATAAGGATACACAGAAAAAGAAAACAAAGAAGTTTCACAGAGACCTGGGAGATTTTCAAACAAATTCCATTTATGTATGGCAACAGACGAGTGGATGTCTATTAGAGGAGAACAAAGAAATAATTAGACAGGAGGGAGGTCCTCATATGGAATTTCAATATGAGGAGAGTAATAATCAAATGAGTGGAGCTTGCTCGACAAATGGTGGTACTCTGCACCAACCCGTGCATCAATCTACGCCTGTTAGGAATGTGACTAATAACATGAGAGGCCATAATGCGAGAGGAAATCCCCTGCATCTCCAAAGACATCCAACACAAGGTAATCATTACCAGGTACCTGTGCATAACAGATTTAATCCACTACAATATGATAATGGAGGGTATCAACAATCACTGCGTCCTTTTTTAGGGAGAGGACGGGGTTGGCAGAAGCGTGGACGGGGTCGAGGATACCCCAGGAGGGGGAGACCACCTATGCACACCCATCCACTACAGGAACCTCACTGGAAGGAACAGATGCAATGGGAAAGGAATCAAATGCAATCTCCAGATTACAGGAGAAACGAACGAGAGGCTGCAGAGCAGGACGAAGGGTCCAGAAAAAGAAGACGCGAAAAGGATTAAGGGGGATTTTCAATCTAGCAGGGGCCTCCCTTACACATAAAGAAACTAACATACTAAATTTGGGATTAAAATGCAGCCTGAAGAGACCGATAAACAAATTTAATGTATTTATAGATGTACATAAATACATAAGGAAAATCAATATGAAGAAATATTTTCTGAATAAAAATTCCCAACCGGTTACTATGATCTCATCAGTACAGACTGATAGTGGTCTACGTAATAAATCACTTTTTAACCCCGCTAATAGTGCTAATCAACAAATAGATGTTTTTAAGAACCTGGTTTTACGTGATTTAGAAACCTTAAATCCTAAGAAAGATGTCAATCCACGATATATCCATGAAGGCATTAAGAATTTAGAAAAAAGAAAGGACCTGATTATAAGGCCTGCTGACAAGGGAGGAGGTGTTGTTATACTTACAAAAGAATTCTATCACAACCAATTAACAGAAATGCTTATGGATGAAGATACTTATAAAAAACTTGAAAAAGATCCCACTTAACAATATGGGTATGAGCTAAAATCATTAGTGAACTTTGGTGTTTCAACAGGTGTCTTAACTAATAGAGAAATTAAGTATCTAATCCCTAGCAGCAGTAGGATTCCTACTATCTACACTTTGCCAAACATCCATAAGGACATACAGTGCCCACCCGGTAGACCAATTGTGAACGGGATAGGGTCTATTACATCAAGAATGGGTCAGTATTTGGATCTATTCTTGCAGAAAAGTGTAGTACAGACAAAAGCATATCTTCAGGACACAAAGAATCTTCTACAATTATTGGAGGAGGTGGATTTATCGGGGAAAGAAGAGATATATCTAGTCACAGCTGATGTTGCATCCTTATATACCATCATCCAACACGATGACGCTATTCTGGCCCTTAACTGGGCACTCAGCCAGAGAGATGACTTGACACACAATCAAAAAGTTTTTTTAAGAAATGCCCTCGACTTTTGTTTAAGTCATAATTATTTTTGGTATGGCGGAAAATTCTACTCCCAAAAACGTGGCGTCGCAATGGGCGCCAAGTTCGCACCAAGTATAGCGCATCTTTTAATGAGAGAATGGGAGGATAAGAAGATTTTTTCGGTTAAGAGACAGGAATTATTATTATACAGACGATATATAGATGACCTTATTTTTATTTGGTCAGGATCAAAATCCTCTATTACGGACTTTCTTGTCGAGTTGAATAACAACACTAGCCATATCAAATTGACGAGTGAATTAAGCACTGAAAATATTAATTTTTTGGATGTCAACATCTATAGACAGGGAGATAGACTGGGGACCAAAGCTTATTTTAAACCCACAGATTCAAATAGCTATCTACCGATACATAGTGGCCATCACCCAGTCTGGCTTAAGAATATTCCTAAAGGGCAAGTGACCAGGATTAGAAGGAATTACTCTGACGATAACGACTTCCACTCCCAGGCGAATATTATTAAAGAAAAATTTGTGGAAAAAGGTTATTGTGGTAAACAATTGGAAAGGGTGATAGAAGGAGTAGCATCAGTATCAAGAGATACTCTCTTGAATAATAACAGTGTCAATTGCACCTCTAATAGCCACGAATGGAACTTTATATCGGGATTCCATTCACAATATAAGGAAGTGGAGGCTATATTTTTGGCACATTGGCATATCCTCTTGATGGATAAAACATTACAATCAGTTCTACCTGTAAAACCTGGTTTTATATATAGAAGAGCTCCCAATTATGCGGACAAAGTAGTGAAAAAAGTGTTAGATCCTCCTACCCATCCTCCCACTTTTTGGGAAAAAGATGGGTTTTTTGCCTGTAGACGATACAGGGCGTGCAAAGAAGTTAATACACCAATTAGAGCCATGGATAGATTTGTGGCAACTGCGAATAATAAAGAATTCACGATTAAAAGTTTTATTACCTGTAACACATCGTATGTGGTGTACGCTATGCAATGCCCATGTGGATTGATTTATATAGGCCGGACAAAAAGACTTTTAAGGATTAGAATAGCGAAACATGTTGCTAACATTAAATTGGGATTTAAGGATCACAATGTGTCCCTTCATTTTAAAATTTATCACAATCAGGACCCATCCGGACTTAAATTTTGGGGTATAGATCACATGAAACCCTCCTGGAGAGGGTCTAATTTAGTACGAGAATTATCTAAACGCGAAACTGTGTGGATATATCTAGTAGACACTTTAGCACCAAAAGGGTTAAATGTGGACCTAGACATTATCTTATTTTATTAGTGATTATTAATTTTCCAGCATGCTGGCCCTGTTTATAAAATGGTATGCATTCTGTTGTTTGATGCGTAGATATGGTATATGGACAATTTACTAATGGGGGTACAATGCATTATATGATATATATGATATAGATGCTTGATTTATAGCAGCATAAAATCCCTGTGCTGGTATGTATACGTTTACACCAACATCTATTTAATATGATCATATACACATAGAGGTAGATTTCTCTGTGTTCTATTATTATAAAACATTTTTTGGGGCTATATAATACTTTTAGTGCCATACAACCTTATATTTTTGTATTTTATTTTTTATTTTTTAAATAAATATAAAAAAAATTGTGAATAATGTCGCAAAACAAATTTTAACTAGAAGGGCAACCTACATATATATATATATATATATATATATATATATATATATATATACTGTGAGGGGTTAGCTCGACAGCGGGTGTGTGTGACCCCCTGGATGGGTTCACAACACAAAGTCAGGCACAGCAGACAGCGGTGTAGGTTCAAAAAACAAAAGATCCGGTTTATTTAGGCTACATGCAGTGATACATATAACAGCCAAACAAAATAAAACAAGAAAATAAATCCTGGTCAGCTTGACCTCTAACTACACACGTAGACTCCCTGTCTAACAACTGGGTGCAGCCTTGTGCTGCCCCAGTCCCTGTCTCTATTGTAGGGGTTTGCCACACAGGCGTTAACTCACCGCACAGAACAGATCTCAGACTCCCCAGTCTATACACACAAAACGGGTTCCAGGATGGAGCATCTCCCTAAGCATGCTGGGGTTTTTTGTAGAGGTCTTAATGAGCCCACTTACTTCAGCTGGGCTCATTAACTCTTCCCCTCTAATTGTAAAAGTCTGCATAAAGCCTGAATCTAGGACACACATATTTACCATCCTGGATACAACCAGGTGACTTTACCTGCCTGCTGCCACATACCCCCCCTCTTGTTTCAACCTTGGGGTTGTAACACAAGCAGTCAGACACGCATGTATCCGAGACAAAGCATCCACATTCCCCATTTTAACACCAGGGCGATGCTTAACTGTAAAGTTAAATTCCTGTAGGGCCAGGAACCACCTATTTACCCTTCTATTGGTCTCCTTGTTCTGAGCCATCCACTTTAAAGGAGCGTGATCAGTCACCAGGTCAAAGTGCCTACCTAGCAGATAGTACCGAAGGGAATCTAGAGCCCACTTCACTGCTAAACATTCCTTCTCAATCGTGGAGTAATTTACCTCATGGGACTTTAACTTCCTGCTGAGGTAAATGACTGGGTGCTCTTCCCCGTTCCAGACCTGGGATAACACTGCTCCTAACCCAACGTCTGATGCATCAGTTTGTACAACAAAGTCCTTAGAGAAGTCTGGTGAGTACAACACTGGCTGGCTACATAAGGCTGTTTTTAAGGACTGAAATGCTTCCTCAGCCTCTGGGGACCATTTAACCATAACCGACTCTTTCCCTTTTGTCAGGTTGGTGAGGGGCACAGCCTGAGAAGCAAAATGGGGAATGAATCGTCGATAATAGCCAGCGATTCCCAGAAAGGCTCGTACCTGTTTCTTGCTGTTGGGACGTGGCCAACTCTGTATGGCCTCGACTTTATTGACTTGGGGTTTTATCACCCCCCTCCCAATAGTGTACCCAAGATATTTGGCCTCCTCCTGTCCAATGGTACACTTCTTTGGATTGGCCGTAAACCCAGCTTCCCGGATAGAGTCTAGGACTGCTTGTACTTTTGGCAAATGTGAGACCCAGTCTGTGCTATGGATAATCACATCATCCAGGTAAGCTGCAGCATATTTCTGATGGGGCCTCAGAATCTTATCCATTTTCCGCTGGAATGTTGCCGGTGCATTCTGTAACCCAAACGGCATTCTCTTATATTGGAATGCCCCATCTGGGGTTACAAACGCAGTTTTCTCCTTGGCCGACTCGGCCAGAGGAATTTGCCAATACCCTTTGGTGAGATCAAGAGTTGTCATATATCGGGCTGTTCCCAGCCGGTCAATCAACTCATCTATACGCGGCATGGGGTAGGTGTCAAATTTTGTAACTTTATTTAATTGTCGAAAATCGTTACAAAACCGCCAGCTCCCATCAGGTTTGGGCACTAGTACGATAGGACTGGACCAGTCACTCTGGGACTCCTCTATCACACCCAAATCCAACATCCTTTGAACCTCCCCACGTATTGCCTCCCATCGGGCCTCTGGTATTCTATAAGGTTTTAGTTTTACCCTTTCTCCTGGCGGGGTGATAATGTCATGCTCTACGCCAGATGTTTGTCCCGGAAGCTCAGAGAAAATCTCTTTGTTACGAAGTACAAACTCTTTAACCTCCTGTTGTTGGGCTTTCGATAAGGTGTCTGCTATTCCAACCTCAGGAACTAAGCAATCAGGCTGTACTTGTGACAAAGTCTCTGTGACTAGGGATTCCCTATCCCTCCAGGCTTTCAGCAGATTGACGTGATAGATCTGCTCCGGCTTTCGCCTTCCTGGCTGTCTAACCCTGTAGTTCACCTCACTAATTTTTTCAATTACTTCATATGGACCTTGCCATTTGGCCAGAAATTTGCTTTCAACCGTAGGGACTAGCACCAAGACCCTATCCCCCGGGGAAAAAGTACGTGTCTTGGCCCCACGGTTGTACACTCTCTGCTGTGCTAACTGCGCTTGGGTTAAATGTTCCTTTACAATTGGCATTACCTGTGCAATTCTATCTTGCATCAGGGCAACATGCTCAATCACACTCCTGTGAGGAGAACTCTCATTTTCCCAAGTTTCCTTGGCGATATCCAGCAGCCCTCTTGGGTGTCTCCCATAGAGCAACTCGAAGGGTGAGAAACCCGTAGAGGATTGGGGTACCTCCCTAATGGCAAACATCAGATAGGGTATTAGACAATCCCAATTCTTTCCATCTCTATCCACCACCTTCTTTAACATTTGTTTTAGGGTTTTGTTGAATCTTTCAACCAACCCATCTGTTTGGGGGTGATACACAGATGTACGCAATTGCTTCACTTTGTACAACTTGCATAATTATTTCATAACCCGGGACATAAAGGGTGTACCTTGGTCCGTAAGCAGTTCCTTACAAATACCCACACGGCTAAAAACAAGAGATAGCTCTTTGGCTATGGTTTTGGCCGAGGTATTTCGAAGAGGAATTGCTTCCGGATAACGGGTGGCATAGTCCAATATAACCAAAATGTACTGATGCCCCCTAGCGGACTTCATTATCGGACCTACCAAATCCATTGCGATCCTTTCAAAGGGGACCTCAATGATAGGAAGAGGTACCAGCGGGTTACGGAAATGTGGCATAGGTGCCGACTTCTGACACACAGGGCAGGAGGAACAATAATTTTCTGTTTCCTTCATGACCCCAGGCCAATAGAATCTCTGCAGTACCCTCTCTCTGGTTTTTTCGGTCCCCAGATGACCTCCCAGAATGTGCCCATGGGCCAATTCTAACACCAACTTCCTGTAAGGTTTGGGCACCACAAGTTGCTCAATGGTTTCTTCTGCCCTTTGAGCCACTCGATACAGCAGGTCCCTTTCCACAGTGAAGTACGGGTAAGTGCAAGTCTTATCTGGGTTCACTAACTCGCCATCTATTTTCACCACATTTTCCCGTGCCTTTATTAGGGTGGGGTCTTTTAACTGTTCTGTGGCAAAATTTTACCTGTGAACCTCAAGGTCCGAAAACTCCACAGACGGCATGTTTTCAACTGAGGATGTTGGCTCCTCCCCAGTTTCTCGAGTTTCCCCCGCCAATACCGACAAGGGAAATTCAGGAGAGTCCTCACCACTCCCAGAGGAATTCTGGTCATCTTCCTGGTCTATAGGGGCACCAGTGGGGGGCTCAGGACAATCCCAGAGTTCCCAGAATTTTGGAAAATCCCTTCCCACAATAGCATCATGTGGTAAGTGAGACACTAACCCCACCTGATGAGAGAGGTTACCTTTGGGGGTCTCAAAAAACACTGAAGTTACAGGATACTCTCGGGTGTCCCCATGCACACAAATAACAGCCACCCTGTTCTTCCCAGAGACCTCTGTAGTAACTAATTCAGCTTTTATCAATGTTACCAGGCTACCTGAATCTAGCAACACATCAACATGCCTACCATTAATACACATTTTACATAAATGTCTCTCAGGTCCCCGAATGGCAGTGCATGCAACTGTCGCAAACAGCGACTGACGTCTCTCCCTTATAAAGTCACATTGCATAGGCTCATCCACAACTGGGCAATTGGCTGCAATATGTCCCTCTTGCCGGCAGCGGTAGCAAATAATCTTTTTCGCTGCCTCTTGCAGCATGGGCTTCCTGGGCTGCTCCCGCCAGACCTTAGGTAGAACTCCCACCCTCTCTCCACCCTCATCCCTTGGAGTCATCTTACCCGTCACTGGGGATGATCTGGTCTTAGGGGGGAAAGTCCGTGAGTCCCTGGAAGAGGTGGTCAGGTTCTCTGTAGCCAAGTACCTCTCAACCAGATCCACAAGTTTATCTGCATTTTCTGGGTCTCCATGGCTTACCCATTTTTGGATGGCAGTAGGAAGAGCTCTCAGGAAACGATCCATAACCACACATTTCACAATGTTTGGTGCAGTCAAAGTCTCTGGCTGCAGCCACTTCCTGCTCAGGTGAATGAGATCATACATTTGAGACCTGGGAGGTTTTCCAACCTGAAAAGTCCAGTTATGCACACGCTGAGCCCGGACAGCCAGGGTGACACCCAGCCGTGCCAATATTTCTGCTTTTAGCACCACATAGTCTTTTGCTTGGTCAGGCTCTAGGTCATAATAAGCTTTCTGCGATTCCCCAGTTAACAGAGGGGCCACCAGTCCAGCCCATTGCTCCTTAGGCCACTTTTCCCTTTCAGCAGTCCTTTCAAATGTGGTCAAAAACACCTCCGGATCATCCTCTCCAGTCATTTTTGTCAGTAAATGGCTCACACCAAAGGATACGGTATTATTGTAACCACTTGCTTCATTGGTCTGCGGACGTTGCTGTATTAATGTCTCTATTTTCTGTTGAAAATTCTGCTCTTGCTTCTGCAACAGGTCTATGAAGCGGGCTTCAGATCGCTGCTGGGCTTGTTGCTGAGCTTCCAAACTCTGCTGGTGAGCCTTCTGCTGATTTTCCAAACTCTGCTGCAAAGTTGCATTTATCTGCTGCTGATTTGCATTTGCTTGTTGCTGGTTTGCATTTGCTAGAGCCAGCTGTCTCAGTATCTCCTCCATGCTGGCCTTAACAAAAAAAAAAAAAAAGTGCCAAAATTCTCCACCAACTGTGAGGGGTTAGCTCGGCAGCGGGTGTGTGTGACCCCCTGGATGGGTTCACAACACAAAGTCAGGCACAGCAGAAAGCGGTGTAGGTTCAAAAAACAAAAGATCCGGTTTATTTAGGCTACATGCAGTGATACATATAACAGCCAAACAAAATAAAACAAGAAAATAAATCCTGGTCAGCTTGACCTCTAACTACACACGTAGACTCCCTGTCTAACAACTGGGTGCAGCCTTGTGCTGCCCCAGTCCCTGTCTCTATTGTAGGGGTTTGCCACACAGGCGTTAACTCACCGCACAGAACAGATCTCAGACTCCCCAGTCTATACACACAAAACTGGTTCCAGGATGGAGCATCTCCCTAAGCATGCTGGGGTTTTTTGTAGAGGTCTTAATGAGCCCACTTACTTCAGCTGGGCTCATTAACTCTTCCCCTCTAATTGTAAAAGTCTGCATAAAGCCTGAATCTAGGACACACATATTTACCATCCTGGATACAACCAGGTGACTTTACCTGCCTGCTGCCACAATATATATATATATATATATATATATATATATATATATATATATATATATATATATATATATATATATATATATATATATATATATATATGCCCCTTTTTTTCTCAAGAAATATATATATAATTTTTTTCTCAAGAATTATATATATTTTTTCTCCCTAGAAATTGTTTTGTTGGTTGATATATACTATATACCAAATATATTGATCCTCTTTGATCCCAGTGCCAATTTCAGCGCTGTAGGGGATATAGCTTGAGCAGGGGAGGGCTGGGCTGGGGGGCAGGGATGCAATTGCCCCCTGGGCTGCTCTGATATGCTGTGGCAAAGGCTGCTGTGCCATCAGCTCAAGAGCACACATGCGCAGATCTTGAGCTGGCCGAGTCCAGTACTGTGATCCAGCGATGTCTTCATTTCAGGGCCGACAGTCTGTGTTACACAGCAAAGCCCCTTCCAGCCCCTCCCTCCTCCACACCATTGGCTGGCAGAGGCAGGACCTGCTTCTTTCCCCACCCACACTCCGGGGCAGCCCATGTGCTTTTTGTGAGGAGGATGTGTGGGCGGGAAAGTTCAATCTGAGCAGTCGGCTGGAATCCAGTGAGGCTCCTGGGAGGCTGAGACCATCCAAGTAAGTGAACTCCTCCTCCCTCCCCCACTCTGCAGCCAAAGAGTTTTTTTTTTTTCTAGCAGCCTGAGCAGTACCTTTTAGGTGGTATGATGTGGGCTCACACTGGAATGCTGCGGTTTGGCTGCAGTGCTGGTGTCCTGGCAGTCTTCCTGCATGTTGTCCCTGGTCCCATAGAGGTTGCACATTTTTACTGCATGTTCTGAAAGTGCACAAAACGTCCTGCATGCTGCATCTTTGGTGCAATTCCAGAAAATGCAGCAAAAATGTGCAACAAAAAAGAAGTCTGGGGGACTGTGAAAGCCGCCAGTACACTCGCACTGCAGCACACTAAAGGCTTGTATTCACTTGCAGCAGCCACTCCTCTAAAAAGTGATCCATGCTCAGGTCACTTTTCAGAGGCATTTGACAGGCAGTGAGGAGTTGATATTACATTTCATCCCTGCCTGTTTTAACCCTCTAAATGCCAATCCCTGCAGGTAATTATACGGTTCACTTTGAACTCCACCTCATTTCCATTACTCTCTGTAGGTATTAGATGTGCTCTCACCTTATTGTTTGCACATCTAATATCCAAGGGTACTTTCACACTGGGGCGGTGTGGGCAGTAGTGGTAAAGCATTGCTCGTTTTAGCAGCGCTAGCGGGGCACTTTTAAAACCCACTAGCAGCTCAAGAAAGTTAAAACCGCCTGTGTTGCTCATTTCAGTGGGCAGGGCACCTCTCCCAAACTGCTCCAATAATGCTGCTTGCAGGACTTTTCAGAATGTCCTACAAGCGCACCGCCCCATTGTGAGGGCACTCTGGGCTTTCACACTGGGGTGGCATGAGAGGCAGTTTACAGGCGCTATTTTTAGCACTAAAACGCCTGTAAAGCGCCTTCAGTGTGAAAGGACCCTAAAAAGAGTTCTGGAAATAAGGTGGAGTTCAAAGTGAATTTCTACACCTAAGTGGAGCGCTCCTTTCAGAAGATTTGAGGATATTATTAAACAGAGACTGGTGGACTTAGGCCACCATAGACAGATTGAAATTCTGCCTGTTCAGCAGAAATTTCAATCAATCTATGTGCAGACTGGCTGCACAGAATTCGATCTATCACCTGACAATACAACCAGCTTGTTTTTATTTCTTTTTTTTTTTGTGATCACTGCTGGCTGCTAAGCTGCCGGCAGCGATCACTGTATTCTGATGGCTTGAAAACTTTCACACCCACACACGGCTCTTATGGATGCTTAGTAAATCAAGTGCCAGGCTTCACTAGCATTACACCTGTGTGACTGCGACCAAGTCTGGGCACAAGCTAGCACAGGCTCCTGGAAACGTGGGAAGGGTGGCCAGTAAGAGGAGAGCTGGGAAATGACATTACTTGCCTCATATTCCTGCCACTCCTAAACCTGCTCCACTGCAGCACCAGGCCCACAATGTCCTTAATCTGGCTGGTGCCCCAGGGTGTGCACCTGCATGTGCTTTTCTCACTACCCACAATTGACACAGGAGGAGCCTGCACCCTGGTGAATATGGTGGTCATGCCAGGGAGAAAGCAGGACTTGCATGTTTAGCCTGCTGAACTCGCTGTGACTCTCGGCTACTCTGCTGGCTTGGCTTGCCCAGTGGTGTGGTGCTCACTCACCAGAGAAGCTCCAGACTCCACAGGTAGCACTTAGTGTGGCGGCAGTGACAGAACAGTCTTTAGTCATCACCTTCCTGCAGTCTTATTGGTCTTTGTACTGGGTGTGGGGAAGGGGCAAGCTCTTTTTCTCAGTCTCTCTGGGGCAATCATGCAGTCTCTCTCTGGGAGACTGCTCCAAAATGATTGTCCCCACAGGGATTGACTGTTCCACACTGCCTGCACAGAGAGTGACCACTTCACACTGCCTGCACAGAGAGAGTGACCGCTTCACACTGCCTGCACAGAGAGAGTGACCGATTCACACTGCCTGCACAGAGAGTGTGACTGCTTCACACTGCCCGCACAGAGAGTGACCACTTCACACTGCCCACACAGAAAATGACTGCTTCACACTGCCCACACAAAGAGTGACCGCTTCACACTGCCTGCACAGAGAGAGTGACCGCTTCACACTGCCCGCACAGAAAGTGACCGCTTCACACTGCCCGCACAGAAAGTGACCGCTTCACACTGCCCGCACAGAGAGTGACTGCTTCACACTGCCTGCACAGAGAGTGACCGCTTCACACTGCCTGCACAGAGAGTGACCGCTTCACACTGCCTGCACAGAGAGTGACCGCTTTACACTGCCTGCACAGAGAGTGACCGCTTCACACTGCCTGCACAGAGAGTGACCGCTTCACACTGCCTGCACAGAGAGTGACCGCTTCACACTGCCTGCACAGAGAGCGACCGCTTCACACTGCCTGCACAGAGAGTGACCGCTTCACACTGCCTGTACAGAGAGTGACCGCTTCACACTGCCTGCACAGAGAGTGACCGCTTCACACTGCCTGCACAGAGAGTGACCGCTTCACACTGCCTGCACAGAGAGTGACCGCTTCACACTGCCTGCACAGAGAGTGACCGCTTCACACTGCCTGCACAGAGAGTGACCGCTTCACACTGCCTGCACAGAGAGTGACCGCTTCACACTGCCTGCACAGAGAGTGACCGCTTCACACTGCCTGCACAGAGAGTGACCGCTTCACACTGCCTGCACAGAGAGTGACCGCTTCACACTGCCTGCACAGAGAGTGACCGCTTCACACTGCCTGCACAGAGAGTGACCGCTTCACACTGCCTGCACAGAGAGCGACCGCTTCACACTGCCTGCACAGAGATCGACCGCTTCACACTGCCTGTACAGAGAGCGACCGCTTCACACTGACTGCACAGAGAGAGTGACTGCTTCACACTGCTTGCACAGAGAGTGACCGCTTCACACTGCCTGCACAGAGAGAGTGACCGATTCACACTGCCTGCACAGAGAGAGTGACCGATTCACACAGCCTGCACAGAGAGTGTGACCGATTCACACAGCCTGCACAGAGAGTGTGACCGCTTCACACTGCCTGCACAGAGAGTGACCGCTTCACACTGCCTGCACAGAGAGCGACCACTTCACACTGCCTGAACAGAGAGAGTGACTGCTTCACACTGCCTGCACAGAGAGAGTGACTGCTTCACACTGCCTACACAGAGAGAGTGACTGCTTCACACTGCCTACACAGAGAGAGTGACTGCTTCACACTGCCTACACAGAGAGAGTGACCGCTTCACACTGCCTACACAGAAAGTGACCGCTTTACACTGCCCGCATAGAGAGTGACTGCTTCACACTGCCTGCACACAGAAAGTGACTGCTTCATACTGCCTACACAGAGAGTGACCGCTTCACACTGCCCACACAGAGAGTGACCGCTTCACACTGCCCACACAGAATGAGACCGCTTCACACTGCCTGCACAGAGAGTGACCGCTTCACACTGCCTGCACAGAGAGTGACCGCTTCACACTGCCTTCACAGAGAGAGTGACCGCTTCACACTGCCTTCACAGAGAGAGTGACCGCTTCACACTGCCTGCACAGAGAGAGTGACCGCTTCACACTGCCTGCACAGAGAGAGTGACCGCTTCACACTGCCTGCACAGAGAGAGTGACCGCTTCACATTGCCTACACAGAGAGAGTGACTGCTTCACACTGCCTACACAGAGAGAGTGACTGCTTCACACTGCCTACACAGAAAGTGACCGCTTTACACTGCCCGCATAGAGAGTGACTGCTTCACACTGCCTGCACACAGAAAGTGACTGCTTCATACTGCCTACACAGAGAGTGACCGCTTCACACTGCCCACACAGAGAGTGACCGCTTCACACTGCCCACACAGAATGAGACCGCTTCACACTGCCTGCACAGAGAGTGACCGCTTCACACTGCCTGCACAGAGAGTGACCGCTTCACACTGCCTTCACAGAGAGAGTGACCGCTTCACACTGCCTTCACAGAGAGAGTGACCGCTTCACACTGCCTGCACAGAGTGACCGCTTCACACTGCCTGCACAGAGTGACCGCTTCACACTGCCTGCACAGAGAGAGTGACCGCTTCACACTGCCTGCACAGAGAGTGACTGCTTCACACTGCCTGCACAGAGAGTGACCGGCAGTGTCAAGCAGTCTCTCTCTCACTGGGGCAATGTGGAGCAGTCTCCCTCCCTCTCTGTACGGGAAATGTGGTGTAGATGGATGGTCAGCTGATTCTGGGGTTTAATGGGCCACTTGACTGGACTTGCCCCCCAGGCCTAAGGCTGCCAGCCCTCCCCTGAGCTTGATGATGCATATTTGTATGTATGCACATAAAATACATGCATGGTATCTTTAATGGACTTTATGTATACCTTTTGTCCACATTGGGTACAATTTAGTGCTTCTAGGGGGTCCACATATATATTTATGTGATGGTATATTGCTTCGGTTTCTGGCCATCCTCTTTTGCATTATGCTTTTATATACATATATTTTTTTTTTATTGTCTTAATTGTAATTTTAATGTTTAACATAATTGGTCAATGTGCTGTTCCAGGGGTAACAATCGCCATGCTAGTATGACTTATTTCAGGCTACCTGTTCGGCAATCGAGCATGTCCATTAGTGTATTTCTCTGCCTGTATGTGGTAAAGGCTGATGGCGTCCGGTTGCCATGACTATGAGGGTTGTCATGTGGGCGGGACGCTGCACGATTGAGTGATTGGCCAACACAGGCGGAGACTGGGTAATATAAGCTGGCCGCTGGCGTCGTGTAGCCACGCCCTTCGTAGAAGTCGGAAGTGACAAAACGCATCAGGGCGTGGCCTACACGACGCTCCCGGAAGTGAGGTGTGCGTTCCACCGCTGACCAAAGACAAGGAAGTCATTCACAGTGTACACAGAGGAACACAGGTGGAAGGCTCTGGGATCAGGAATACCGGTGAAACACACACACTTTGAATGCTTGTGATGTTTTGATTAATGTACGCAGATATTTAGATGGGGATATTTTTTTGTGTTTGAGCAATCTTTTTTTTAAAAATAAAACAGTATTACGCTATATGTATACTTTGTTTTATTCTATGATAAACTTGGAGTATTGCTGGAAACGTGACCCCTGAGTGAAGACGTATAATTTTTTGGGTATACCAAAAAGAGTGACTACTCCTTAAGGCTGGTTTTATCAACGGTGTCTGGTGAGTTTAACCCCCTGCGGGGGATGCATCGCACGTGGTGAAGCACTCCCATTTTATGGTGGAAGAAATGTCAGCAGCACTTTCAACACCTCGCAACGTTGATTAAAACACTACTTTCACCCTCTCTGCACATTAAGGACTCTCTTTGCTTTAGAGCTCATGCACAATTATTTGTGAAAAGACTATGAACTCTATATAGAGCGCTGTTTTAATACGGATATTCTCAGACTTTTATTGATGAATTGTTTGTATTACTGGTTTACATAGTCAGAAGTATATAATATACAGTATGCTGGAGTGAAGGCTGTGTAAAGCTCAGAATTCAGTGGTTAGGCATATGTTATGTGCAGAGGTCAGGAGTATATAACATATGCTGAGTTCAGCATTCAAAAGTACTTCCCAAAACCCATTCAATTTTATTTTATTATTTTTACATGATGTCTTTATCGCCATGTTTTTAATGCATCAGTATGCATTATCTTGACCCAAAAATATATAATGAGTTCTTTATGACAGAATTGGATCGTTCTAATTATATATGATTCTTATTTATATATAGTTTGTATGTATATATATTTTCTATATCCTTGTCATTTTTGGTTGCTTTATGTCATTATATTCTTTCTATATACCTTTCTTTTTCCTCTTTATATAGACTGTGACTTGTTTGCTTTCTTACATTTCACTGGGGAACTTTTGCCTCTTTCTGGGGCGTTCAACATTAGCTGGTCTCACTGGTTTTCACTGGTTTGGTACCATCTTGGGGAGTACCAATTTCTTTTTGTTTGGATCCTTGGATGGACATGATTATCTGGTTTTAATTTTTTCTGTGACTTGTATATGTGTCTGCATAGTTTCCGTCAACATGTAAGTTTTATTTAGTATTGGTCGAATTACTAGGAGACACCCACAGCGATTTTAGCACCACATCGCAGAATGAAATAATCAAGTATATGTAGAGAAGGGACTTGGGATTTTAACGGTGCTTACATAGACACAATGAGTGAGTATATATCCATATTAAAATGAATTTATTATTTATTGAAATTACAGTATTAAACAAACACTTAAAATTTCTGAGGTAGTTACAAAGAAGTTTTTTTAGCGGTCCGAGAAATTCATATCGGAGACTTTCTTTGCAAATTATCCCGACATGTTTCGCCGATAGCTTCCTCAGGGGATGTGCAAGCTATTACAAAGTAAACAAAGAAAAAAGAAAACAAAGTAAAACTACACAGAGAAAAATACAATAATACAGGTAAATATATATAATCGCGCACTAAAAAGCCAGCTCCAGTAAAAAGTGCTTACCCTCAGCCAAACCCCCAATGGAAACAGAACCTCAGCTAGATGTGTAAGATCTGCCAATCAAGACCTCAAATAGCATGTTTGCCACAAAGAGTCATAGAGAGAGGCAAAGGTCAGGCTAAAAAAAAGATAAATTATAAAAATAGAATAGAATAGTAATGGGATTGAGAAATGTATTTGTTTTATACAAAACAAAATTTGTTAAATGTGATAGAGGGTTTATATTAAATAAATTTGGTAAGAAAAAGGATATATTAAAAAATATAAGCTTATATAATCAAATTAGGGGGCGTGCCTCCATACTATTATCATACATGAATATCTAAACTTTAATTATGCTCCGCATGAATATACAAGATCCTACCAGAGGCTCAACCAATACAGGCCAATTGATGCCTAACACTAAAATGGAAATAAAATAAATAATAAGAGTTTAGGACAAAGAAGTATACTCACTTAAAAACAAAAAGGGTGAGCTTAAACAAGTGAATCACTTATCAAAGCCAATCAATGCGAACCAGATAGGTTGAGCAGGTCTGAAAACAAAATATAAGAATGAACATAAAAAGTACCAAACAGAAGAAAAAGGAAAAATTTGATGAAATCTATATAATATAGGAGAGGGGACTCTTTTAGTCCACTACCATGCCTGTATGGTCACTTTATGTCGGGATAATGTGCAATGAATGTCTCCAATATGAATTTCTCAGACCTCAAACGCTATAAAACTTCTTTGTAACTACCTCAGAAATTTTAAGTGTTTGTTTAATACTGTAATTTCAATAAATAATAAATTAATTTTAATATGGATATATACTTACTCATTGTGTCTATGTAAGCACCGTTAAAATCCCAAGTCCCAAAATTGGTTGTATGTATATATTATGTGATTTATTTATTGTTTGTTTATTTTCACCATAGAAGAAATCTGCTCTAGTAATTTAGAAATCTCTGAAACGCGTTGGGGTGGTCTGTGCAATTTGCCAGGGTATTTCCATCACGGTAGTCCTGTGACCACCCTAGAGCTTTAATTTTCCATTTCCTATGCATGGTTATGTTGACACATATACGTATCAGCCACACTTCTTGTGTTTTTTTTTATATTCAACTTAATAAAATTTGTATAATTTTTACTATTTTTTTTATGTTATTGATTTAAATCAATTGGGCCATTAAAAATACAGATGAACCAATGTCCAGTAAACAGTCGCTGTGTGACTAACTTTAACTTGAAAAATTGACCCTTTAGTGTTATCTTCACCATTTATTAAAGTGGTTGTAATGGTAAAAGCATTTTATTACCCTAAAGCATTCTCTGCATTAAAGTAAAGAAAAAAAAAAACTTTTCATAGCGATTCCCCTGCAGCCCCCTCAAATACTCAGCCCCTGTGCATATCTGCAGATCTTCTCCCCTCTCCCCTGTCTCACAGCCTTGGCTGATAGCAATGGGAGACATTTTTTCCTGCTGCTGTCAATCAAAAGCTGTGAGCAGAGAGAGTGGGAGGGGGGCAAGTCTGGCTATGAGTTTAAATAGACTCAAACAGGGAATAAACACACACGGATGTCCCCATAGGATGTGGCTTGCTATGGGGGCACTCTGCAGGGTGGAGGGGGGATCCAGGAGTGCCAAAAGGGGACCCAGAAGAGAAGGAGCGAGGCTGCTCTGTGCAAAACCATTGCACAGAGCAGGTAAGTGTGACATGTTTATTATTTTAACTTTAAGCAGGAAGGCTGGTTTGCATTTTATCGCATTTATTCACTGCTCCACAAAATCATAAAAAAACACAAAATCACGATATATTAGTTTGTATTTGACCAAATTATGTAAGCTTATCACCAGCGCCAAGTGTCTAGTGAGCCCTACACTAACAATTTACAAAGTACAAAAAACTAACCATTTTTATGGTCCCAGACCACAAAAGGGCTTGTTCACACTTGACTTAATTTCTAACACTTAAAAAACAATTCTATAGCGTTAGCATGGACGTAAGACTCACATTAATGAGCTTTAGTATAGGCATTAGACCGGCATTTTACAAGCGTTAATGACAAATTAAAATTGTTCCCTATGTATGGGCAGTTTTGAAGCATTTGAGCATTAAATGCCTATTCTATTACAGGAAATGAACTAATGTTAACGCCCTGCAACCACACCACACCCACACCGCAAATGCCTGCCAGAGCATTTGCTAAATGTTACCATAGACTTGAATGGGAGGCATTGAAAGGCTTCAAACACCTCCTATTTTGACACAAGACTTACATTTTGAAGCAACGCAATGCTAACGCTTCATGTTTTGATAGTATGAACAGCACTGTGTGCTGTCTATTGTATCTTGTGCATAGACATTTTAGAGGCGTTTGAGGGGCGTTTTTAACACCCCTCAAACGCCTGCTTTTAATGCCAGGGTAAACTGAGCCTTAAAGGGTCAATTTTTTAGGAAAGTAGTTATGCTTTTTTTCACAGTTTCATAAATTTGTCAAAGGTCAAAATAGACATAATAAAACAGCTGTTTGTTGTTTAGTTGTGTTGTACTCAATAACTTCTTAAACATTAGAACCACAGGCCTGGCTGTCGATGGCTGTTCTCTCTGAACTTCTGTAAGAAAATGTTTGTTGCTTAGTACTATCACTGAACAATCAAAAGAGCTCTTCTGATATACCTTATCGGGAATATATAAAAATGGTCGGATATTACAGAAATACACCATGTCATATGATTTCTGGCAAATCTGCTGAAGCTACCTGCCTTCCTGCTGTTAAATCAGGTAGAGAGGAAGCAACTAAGAACAGCAAATTAAGTGCAAACAACAAACACTGAAAAGGTCAAAACACACGTTGATTTCTGCCTTTCAACCTTTCATCCCATTCCACTACTCAGATTCTTAGAAACGTGGAAGCACATGTTCATAGAACCTAAATACAAACCCACAAACATAATGTTCTGTGCCAGGCTTTGCGCTCACATACAACCTGAAATAGCAGATGGTACTATGTGTGCCAAAATAAATGAAAACATTAGCAGACAGCTGGAAATAATAGCGACTGGCAAATATATACAAGGTCATATTCTGGGTCAGGCAGAGCATGTGGCTTACTAAATGGAGAAAAGTAGTTCAGAATCAGCTGCTGATACCCCAAGGAGTACAATGCAAATGTATTTTGTAGCTGAATGAGAAAGGTATACAGTGCATGTCCTGTAATATACTCAGAAATATATGTGTTATGGTTCGGCTATTAAAATGATTGTAAACGATCACCTAGTTACATAGTTAGTCAGGTTGAAAAAAGACAAGTCCATCTAACAAAAAACAAAAAAAAAATCCCAAATACACAATCCTTTACCCACAGTTGATCCAGAGGAAGGTGAAAAACCCCAGCAAAGCATGCTCCAATTTGCTACAGCAGGGGAAAAAATTCCTTCCTGATCCCAGAGAGGCAATTTGATTTTCCCTGGAGTACCTATAAATGTTAGTACCCAGTTATATTATGTATATTTAGGCCTTAGGTACAGTGCTGCTGGTAAACGGATGTTCAGGCTGGATTAACACCTATGCAGTTTTAGTGCTTTTTGCATTTTGCAGATTTGCACTGCAGTCCATTTAACATGATTTCCTATGGAACACGTTCTGTAGAGCAAATCTGCAAAATGCAAAAAGCACAAAAAATGCATAGGTGTGAATCCAGCCTCAGAGGCAGTTGGCTGCTTTTTTCAGCTGCCCCTGAACTCATCCAATGTTATCCTATGTGTACATGTACACAGGTTTGTTTAACCCCCCTAGCAGTAATCCAGAGTCTGGTTCGGGTTAGGATTTTACTGATAGGAGCGGTAACCCCGAGCCAGACTCAGGATCACTTTGCTGGATGCAGGGGAGGACACATTGAGAGTTATTTACCTTGTCCCCTGGATCCAGCGATGTCCTCCGCGCTGTGTGATCGAGGTTTCCTCTGCTCGATTCACAGTGCCGAATGCCGCCGAGCTCCGTTCCCTGCAGAGTTGCGGCGCACGGGAGTGGAGAACAGCGGCAAATTCAAAAAAGTAAAAGTACACAAAACACACACAGCACTGTAATCTTACAGATTACAGTACTGTATTAAAAAATTACACACCCCCTTTGTCCCTAGTGGCAGGGGCGGATCCAGGGGGGGCAACAGGGCAATTGCCCCCCCCCCCCCCGAAATAGTAGCAGTGACATGTCATTATCACATTCTCCCTTGCTCTGTCTGCGCTGCCTCCGCTGCCCGAGTCTCTCTCACATAACCCGATCAGCGGCGCAGAGAGAGAGAGACTCGACTTGTCATTACGCCCAGCACTGACCAGGATTAAGAACAGCGGTGGGTGGAGCCTCTCTCCTGCACTCGTTGCTAACGCCTGGGCCGCCTGGCATCTAGCAACGAGTGACGTCAGTCTGAGTGAGTCACGTGGGAGGGAGTCTCACTCTCAGACTGAGCCAACGTGATGGAGGAGGAGCTGCTGGAGAACAGGTCAGGCAGCCAGGGAGAGGATAGTCAACTCTCTGATTCCCCAGAAAAAGGCTGATGTGCTATGGTGCTGCCAGTGGTGAACATCGCATGTGCAGTTCCACAATTGGCTGAGTACAACCCCATCAGGTGGCAGCTTTATAATCCATGTCTGGCCCCCATGCGGACATACTACCAGCTGTCGCTGCCACAGGATCCACAGAGCAGCGGCGCTGATACTGACAGGCTAGGTGAAGGGATATAACCTTCAGCTGCGGGGGGATTTCCTCCCCCTCCCTTTCCTCTTCACACAGACACTGCCTTTCGTCTGCTCTCTTCCTTTGCTCATTGGCCCTAGCCAGAGCCAATGAGAGGGAGGTGTCCAAGCAGGAGAGGATCATGGGATATGTAGTCCCAAGTACCAGTGGAAAAATGGTGATTGCCTAAGAATTGATTGTAGCCCGCAGCATGCACAGGGGGAGGGGAGAGAACACCAGGAGGCTGCAAAGGACATTGAGGGAGATGAGAAGGGATCATGAGGCGGTGAGCACGAGTTGGAGGGAGCCTGAGAGGGAGGAATTATTTCCCCTTTCCCTGCTGGGAAGACACTGCAGCTGAGCAAGGTGATGACCCTTTTCTGGAAGCAGCAACATGGTCAGCCACAGGTTACTTGTCACAGACCCCCTGATCTGCTGTGTGGGGCAACAATACAAATGTAGCAGCCCATGTATTGTAGGAACCGCCCCCCAAATCCCTGCTGCCGCCATCCATCCATGCACATTATGAATGTCATGTGACAAATCGCAAAATACATATGTGCCATTATGTATGATTATTTCTTGTGATACTGCGCTGCGGTACTTTGACTGGCTGATAATTGCATGGTTGTGCAACGCTGTACCGAAAATAAAATTTATGTTCTTTTTTCCCCACAAATAGAGCTTTCTTTTGGTGGTATTTGATAATCTCTGCGTTTTTAATTTTTTGCAATATAAACAGAAAAAGAAAGAAGAATTTTGGCAGTGCCCCTCCCGAGACTTGACTCTGGATCCACCTTTGCCTAGTGGTCTGTGCAGTGCCCTGCATGCACTTTTATATTATAAATACTGTTTTTTCTGCCTGAAATTTGGAGATTGTCCATAGCAACCAAAAAGTGTCCCTTTTTCAGTGTTTTAGGATTTGATTACATTATTGAATATTTTTTATTATTCTTTATTATATTATAAACTTTATCATACCTGGGATGTCTGCTAGACTCTGGTTTGAACATATTTAAGAGAGTTATTCTTAAGAATTACAGGACTACAATATAAGAAGCCAAATTTCCATGCAAAATAATTGTACCGCTTTCAGCACTTAAATCCTGACTGATGAACATTTTGCCGCAATTTTGTTTATAAGCATTTTTACAGGTGGCTTATTTTTTTAACATTACAAAACTTAAAAATTATAACAAATGATGAAAAAACACAAAACAATGTTTTAAAAACTTGTAATTGCTTGCTATGCTTTATAGACCATTTATATACCCCACAATGAGCATGATCCAATCCAATACACCACTAGCATTGCTGTTAGCCAAAGTATAATTGGAATTTGACCTATATGTTAGATTTCAACCAGGTGACCACCCACCATCACCCCCGACTTGATCAAATATAGTTGCATGAAATTTAGGGTTAGGGGTTAGGGTTAGTGTTTCTTATTATGGTTAGGGGGTTATGGTTAGGGTTTTCCCCTTGAAGAACAAGTTTAGGGTTATGGTAAGGGTTATGGTTTCCCGTTAGGATTTCTGGTTAGGGTTTCCCATTAGGGTTAGGGGGTTATGGTTGGGGTTTTCCTCTTGAAGAACAAGTTAGAGTTAGTGTTTCCGGTTAGGGGTTAAGGCTTCCCATTAGGGTTAGGGGGTTATGGTTAGGGTTTTCCCCTTAAAGAACAAGTTAGGGTTAGGATTTCTGGTTAGGGTTTCCGGTTAGGGTTTCCCATTAGGGTTAGGGGGTTATTGTTAGGGTTTTCCCTTGAAGAACAAGTTAGGTTAGGGTTTCCAGTTAGGGTTTCCCATTAGGGTTAGGGGGTTATGGTTAGGGTTTTCCCCTTGAAAAACAAGTTAGGGTTTCTGGTTAGGGTCTCCCATTAGGGTTAGGGGGTTATAGTTAGGGGTTTCCCCTTGAAGAGCAAGTTAGGGTTTCCAGTTAGGGGTTAGGGCTTCCCATTAGGGTTAGGGGGTTATAGTTAGGGTTTTCCCCTTGAAGAACAAGTTAGGGTTAAGATTTCCAGTCAGGGTTAGGGGTTAGGGTTTCCCATTAGGGTTAGGGGTTATGGTTTCCCCCGTAAAGAACAAGTTAGGGTTTCCCATTAGGGTTAGGGGTTATGGTTAGAGTTAGAAAATTGTATATAGTCAGCGCCACTACCTAAAAAGAAATATCATGTGTCACATCCAATATTAAGAGAAGCAAAAAACAAAATCCCCTATAGAGTGGACTATAAAGGCACAGGATATTTATTCTCCCAAGAGACAAATTCAATAGTACATTTTAAATAATTTATTGCAAAAAGTATACAAGAAAAACATATGTATGCATTAAAAACATGAATTGTTTGAACATCTCTCAAAGTAGATACAACATGTAGGTACACACTATAGTCAAATGGTTTCTCACACCCGTCGCGTCCAGTTAGGGTTTCTGGTTAGGGTTTCCCATTAGGGTTATTGGTTTATATTTAGGGTTTTCATTTTAAAGAACAGGTTAGGGTTATGATTGCCGGTTAGGGTTTCCCATTAGGGTTAGGGGGTTAAAGTTAGGGTTTTCCCCTTGAAAAACAAGTTAGGGTTAGGGTTTCCGGTCAGGGTTAGAGTTTCCCATTAGGGTTAGGGGGTTATGGTTAGAGTTTTCCCCTTGAAGAACAAGTTAGGGTTTCCTATTAGGGTTAGGGTTTCCAGTCATGGTTTCCCATTAGGGTTAGGGAGTTATGGTTAGTGTTTTCCCCTTGAAGAACAAGTTAGGTTTTCCTATTAGGGTTAGGGTTTTCCCATTTTTCCAGTCAGGGTTAGGGGTTAGGGTTTCCCATTAGGGTTTGGGAGTTAGGGTTAGGGTTTTCCCCTTGAAGAACAAGTTAGGGTTTCTGGTTAGGGTTAGGCTTTCCTATTAGGGTTAGGAGGTTATGGTTAGGGGGTTTCCCCTTTAAGAACAAGTTAATGTTAGGGTTTCCAGTTAGTGTTTCTCATTAGGGTTAGGGGGTTATAGTTAGGGTTTTCCCCTTAAAGAACAAGCTAGGGTTAGGGTTTCCCATTAGGGTTAGGGGTTTCCCCTTGAAGAACAAGTTAATGTTAGGGTTTACAGTTAGGGTTAGGTTTTCCAGTTAGTGTTTCTCATTAGGGTTAGGGGGTTATAGTTAGGGTTTCCCCTTAAAGAACAAGTTAGGGTTAGGGTTTCTGGTTAGGGTTAGGGTTTCCCATTACTGTTAGGGGTTATGGTTAGGGTTTCCAGTTAAGGTTAGGGTTTCTGGTTAGGGTTCCTCATTAGGGTTAGGGGGTTATAGTTAGGGTTTTCCCCTTGAATAACAAGTTAGGGATACGGTTTCTGGTTAGGATTTCCCATTAGGTTTACGGGGTTATGGTTATGAGCTTCCCCTTGAAGAACAAGTTAGGGTTAGGCTTTCGCATTAGGGTTAGGGGGTTATGGTTTGGGTTTTCCCCTTGAGGAAAAAGTTAGGGTTAGAGTTTCTGGTTAGGGTTTCCCATTAGGGTTATTGGTTTATAGTTAGAGTTTTCCTCTTAAAGAACAAGTTAAGGTTATGATTGCTGGTTAGGGTTTCCGGTCAGGGTTAGGGTTTCCCATTAGGGTAAGGGGGTTATGGTTAAGGTTTTCCCCTTGAAGAACAAGTTAGGGTTTTCTATTAGGGTTAGGGAGTTATGGTTAAGGTTAGGTTTTTCCCTTGAAGAACAAGTTAGGGTTAGGGGGTTAGGGTTTTCCATTAGGGTTAGGGGGTTATAGGTAGGGGTTTCCCCTTGAAGAACAAGTTAGGGTTAGGGTTTCTGGTTAGGGTTTCCCATTAGGGTTAGGGGGTTATGGTTAAGGTTTTCCCCTTAAAGAACAAGTTAGGGTTAGGCTTTCCCATTAGGGTTAGGGGGTTATGGTTAAGGCTTTCCCCTTGAAAAACAAGTTAGGGTTAGGGTTTCCCATTAGGGTTATTGGTTTATAGTTAGGGTTTTCCTCTTGAAGAACAAGTTAGGGTTAGGGTTTTCGGTTAGGGTTAGGTTTAGGATTAATTAAAAATATTTTAAAAATTGCAAATAAAATTTGCATAAAAAAGACAAAATAAATTAATAAAACATGAAATTACACATACAGCTTTAATTAAAAAAAAATCTAATAATCACAATTTAAAAATTAAATATATTTTTAAAAAATTGAATTTTTTCCTCACATATGCTGATTATGGGATCCATAGTAAAAGCACTGAAATTGAGGTAGATACAAGTACACTGCTGCTCTCTCAGCTGCTGCTACTCACTCTGGTCTCACAGTATGGCTGAAATAGTTAAATAATACTGTTGGGCTTTGGGAGGGTCCTGTGATGTTATCTTAAATAGACACAAATGTGGCAAAACATGGCATGCAAATGTGGAAAAATAAGTGTTTTTAAACGCCGGTTTGAAGCTGTCAAAAAATTTGTTCAGAGGAGGTTGCCTCAGCGTTCCATGTACTTAGGAAAGAATCCATGCCTTTTTTAAAGCAATCTACTGAGCTGGCCACCTCTGGAGGGAGTCTATTCCACATTTTCACAGCTCTTACTGTGAAGAAACCTTTCTGTATTTGGAGATGAAATATTTTTTCCTCTAGACGTAAAGCGTGCCCCCTTGTCCTCTGTGATGACCTTAAAGTGAATAACTCAACACCAGGTTCACTATATGGACCACTTACTGTATGTATTTGTACATGTTGGTCATATTTCCCCTTAATCTCCTCTTTTCAAGAGGGAATAGATTCAGTTACTCTAATCTATCCTCTTATTAGTTTAGTTGCCCTTCTCTGCACTTTCTTCAGTTCCCTGATATCCTTTTGGAGAACTGGTGCCCAAAACTGAACTGCATATTCCAGATGAGGTCTTAATAATGATTTGTACAGGGGCAAAATGATCTCTCTCTCTTAATACAAGAAAGGACTTTGCTTGCTTTTGGAAACTGCAGCTTGACATTGCATGCTATTATTGAGCTTGTGATCTACCAAAACCCCCATTTCCTTCTCCACTATGTATTCCCCCAGTTATACTCCCCCTAGCATGTATGATGCATGCATATCCTTAGCCCCCAGGTGCATAACTTTACATTTAATCAACATTAAACCTCATTTGCCACTTAGTTGCCCAATTAGTGCATTGAGGTTGGCTTGTAAATTAGAGACATCCTGTAAGGACGTTAATCCACTGCATAGCTTAGTGTCATCTGCAAAGACAGAAATTTTACTTTTAATCCCAGACCCTATATAATTTATAGAGATATTAAAAAGTAAGGGTCCCAGCAGTGAATCTTTGGATACACCACGGATAACCTTAGACCATTCAGAGTTATGCCGCATACAGACGACTAGAATTTCTGACAACAAATGTTCGATGTGAGCTTATTGTTAGAACAAAGTGTAGGCTCCATCAGATATTTTCTGTCTGTATTTCCGACAACAAAAATTTGAGAACTGGAACTCAAATTTTCCGACAACAAAATCCATGTAAATTCCGAGCGTGTGTAGACAATTCCGATGCACAAAATTCCACGCAAACTCTGAATAGGTTACGAGAAGGAAGCGCTCGGTCTGGTAAAACTAGCGTTCGCAATGGAGCTAGCACATTCTTCACGCTGCAAAGTTTTTAATCTTTTAATGCAGCACATTCTCTTCTTCTTTATAATGCTAGAATAATGAAGTTGTTTTGCTGCTGATATTCACTCAGAGTTCTGACAAACTGATTTCTTTTTTATTCCTCAAGATCTCCTGAATAATGTTTTTTTTTTTTGTCGCCAGATCTCCATAATAATGTTTATATTTTTTTATGGTGATCTACTTTTTTTGGTCAAGATCTCCTGATTTTTTTTTCTAGTGATCTCCATAATATTTTGTTGTTTTGTGTGTCAAGTTACCACAACACCATAATTATCTTGTATTTTTTAACCTCCAGGAGATTGGTTGGTGTTGGTGTCCCTTGTTAATATGACATTGTATTTTTGAAATGTACCTGCCTAATCACAAACAAACTGTCATTTTTGAACTAAAACAATTAGCCAAGTATTTGTGATAAAAAAATAGACATTTATTAGGGGTCATAACAAAATAAAGAGGAAGGCAACGCTGGATAATCTGGTGAAGTTGGCAAAGCCTTTGTACCCCAGGGCACACACCAACTATTTGACAGGCAAAAATGGTAGCCTGAGGAGTCCATTTAATAGGGAGCACAATCCGGTCCAGAACTCTGAGAGATCAAGAACAGCAGCAAAGGACATATAGGTCCTGAGGCTGTGGTCTTACAACAGCCTGCGTCTTTTGCCAGTCCAGACCGAACCCAGGCCATCACTCTCAAGACATCCTTGCATGCTTCCTTTGACGCTTGCTTCCGGGCTGTGGCTCTGGTGTTGGAGTTGTGGCAGGAGGTGGAGGAGGAGGAGAATGGTCCAACTCACACAGTGGATTTTGCTTGTGAGTTTGCCCCTCAACCCCTTATTTAGGGCCAGATAGATAATTTCCTCAGAAATTATGCATTGGCCCACTTCCATTTCCTGCATTTTTCTGGCTACCATGCAGGTATAGGCCTCTTGAATATTGGGGGTGGTTCTGAGGGCCGCAGTAGCCTCCCAAATCAAAGAAAGCGCTGCCTCCTACACGTTCCTCCCCTTCCTTGTACTTTTTGTTGGAGGGGAGGAACCTGGGATTCGGTCAGGCTACTGGGCAGGGCCACCTCCTGGTTGCCACTTACCCCTGCCTCCTCCTGGTTGTGACTTTCCATGGCCTCCTCATGGCTGAGACTTTCCACTGCCTCCTCCTGGCTGAGACTTTTCTGTGTATGAAAATGGGACATAGTTTTAGTTTTTTGGTCATTAATCACACACAATTTCAAGCTCATAACTGTTGCAAATTGAATGTTAACAAGCAGGCCTGTACTGGCCATCGGGACTACCGGGAGTTTCCCGGTGGGCCGATTGGCTCAGTGGGCCAGTTGTCAGACAGTGTGGTATGTGTTTGAATCACTACACTCTCCCTGGACTCTCCATGTCTGTCCTGTGTTACAATAAGGCTGGCGGCGGCGGCGGCGGCAGCTCAGCTCCTGCACTCGGCACACAAGCACCACCCCCTCGTGACGCTGCCATTTACTCCCATAACATTACAGGCTGCCTCCTTGTCCCGGCGCCATGACGTCACTCACGGCCGGAGGGCGGAGGCAGCCCGGGGACATGGGAAGAGCCGGAGCATAGTAAGCTGCTGCCCAAGCTTAGCTGCTTGTGACTGCAACCAAGAGGAGCCAGCGCTGCCGAGGAGGAACCTGAAAATTCCTTGCAGCAAGTCCACTCACCCAGACAGCAGCACAGACAGGGGGTCAGGGGACAAAGAAAAGTCGATCAGTGTAATTCAAGTAAGCACTAAATAATAAGCTAATCGGATGCTATATGGGATGCAGGCTGCATGGCAGCACGATTAATATTAAATTGAGAGTCTGACTGTTACTGTTAGTGTCTGTGATTTCTGTAATATACAGCATAGTGGGGGGAGGGGGGAGGGGTAAATGTACTGCCACTGGCCATGGTAACTGATGAATAATTTAATGGCACTGGTCATGGTAACTGATGAATAATTTATTGGCACTGGCCACGGTAACTGATGAATAATTGAATGGCACTGGTCACGGTAACTGATGAATAGTTTAATGGCACTGGTCACGGTAACTGATGAATAGTTTACTGGCACTGGTCATGGTAACTGATGAATAATTTAATGGCACTGGCCATGGTAACTGATGAATAATTTAATGGCACTGGTCACGGTAACTGATGAATAATTTAATGGCACTGGTCACGGTAACTGATGAATAATTTATTGGCACTGGTCACGGTAACTGATGAATAATTTAATGACACTGGCCACGGTAACTGATGAATAATTTATTGGCACTGGCCACGGTAACTGATGAATAATTTAATGGCACTGGTCACGGTAACTGATGAATAGTTTAATGGCACTGGTCACGGTAACTGATGAATAGTTTACTGGCACTAGTCATGGTAACTGATGAATAATTTAATGGCACTGGCCATGGTAACTGATGAATAATTTAATGGCACTGGTCACGGTAACTGATGAATAATTTAATGGCACTGGTCACGGTAACTGATGAATAATTTATTGGCACTGGTCACGGTAACTGATGAATAATTTAATGACACTGGCCACGGTAACTGATGAATAATTTATTGGCACTGGCCACGGTAACTGATGAATAATTTAATGGCACTGGCCACGGTAACTGATGAATAATTTAATGGCACTGGTCACGGTAACTGATGAATAATTTAATGGCACTGGCCACGGTAACTGATGAATAATTTAATGGCACTGGCCACGGTAACTGATGAATAATTTAATGGCACTGGTCACGGTAACTGATGAATAATTTAATGGCACTGGTCACGGTAACTGATGAATAATTTAATGGCACTGGCCACGGTAACTGATGAATAATTTATTGGCACTGGCCACGGTAACTGATGAATAATTTAATGGCACTGGTCACGGTAACTGATGAATAATTTAATGGCACTGGTCACGGTAACTGATGAATAATTTAATGGCACTGGCCACGGTAACTGATGAATAGTTTAATGGCACTGGTCACGGTAACTGATGAATAGTTTAATGGCACTGGTCACGGTAACTGATGAATAATTTAATGGCACTGGTCACGGTAACTGATGAATAATTTAATGGCACTGGTCACGGTAACTGACGAATAATTTAATGGCACTGGTCACGGTAACTGATGAATAGTTTAATGGCACTGGTCACGGTAACTGATGAATAGTTTACTGGCACTGGTCATGGTAACTGATGAATAATTTAATGGCACTGGCCATGGTAACTGATGAATAATTTAATGGCACTGGTCACGGTAACTGATGAATAATTTAATGGCACTGGTCACGGTAACTGATGAATAATTTATTGGCACTGGTCACGGTAACTGATGAATAATTTAATGACACTGGCCACGGTAACTGATGAATAATTTATTGGCACTGGCCACGGTAACTGATGAATAATTTAATGGCACTGGCCACGGTAACTGATGAATAATTTAATGGCACTGGTCACGGTAACTGATGAATAATTTAATGGCACTGGCCACGGTAACTGATGAATAATTTAATGGCACTGGCCACGGTAACTGATGAATAATTTAATGGCACTGGTCACGGTAACTGATGAATAATTTAATGGCACTGGTCACGGTAACTGATGAATAATTTAATGGCACTGGCCACGGTAACTGATGAATAATTTATTGGCACTGGCCACGGTAACTGATGAATAATTTAATGGCACTGGTCACGGTAACTGATGAATAATTTAATGGCACTGGTCATGGTAACTGATGAATAGTTTAATGGCACTGGTCACGGTAACTGATGAATAGTTTAATGGCACTGGTCACGGTAACTGATGAATAATTTAATGGCACTGGTCACGGTAACTGATGAATAATTTAATGGCACTGGTCACGGTAACTGACGAATAATTTAATGGCACTGGCCATGGTAACTGATGAATAATTTAATGGCACTGGTCACGGTAACTGATGAATAATTTAATGGCACTGGTCACGGTAACTGATGAATAATTTAATGGCACTGGCCACGGTAACTGATGAATAATTTAATGGCACTGGCCACGGTAACTGATGAATAATTTATTGGCACTGGCCACGGTAACTGATAAATAATTTAATGGCACTGGTCACGGTAACTGATGAATAATTTAATGGCACTGGCCACGGTAACTGATGAATAGTTTATTGGCACTGGTCACGGTAACTGATAAATAATTTAATGGCACTGGCCACAATAACTGATGAATAATTTAATGGCACTGGTCACGGTAACTGATGAATAGTTTATTGCCATTGGTCACGGTAACTGATAAATAATTTAATGGCACTGGTCACGGTAACTGATGAATAATTTAATGGCACTGGCCATGGTAACTGATGAATAGTTTATTGGCATTGGTCACGGTAACTGATAAATAATTTAATGGCACTGGTCACGGTAACTGATGAATAGTTTATTGGCATTGGTCACGGTAACTGATAAATAATTTAATGGCACTGGCCACGGTAACTGATGAATAATTTAATGGCACTGGCCACGATAACTGATGAATAATTTTATCTTATTTTTTTACGCAATTGTGTATAGTTTACATACTGTTTTTGTGCGTGTTTGCAAAATTAAAGTGGGCCGGTCTGAATGAAGTCCAGGGCCAAGTTTCTGTCCCAGTCCAGCCCTGTTAACAAGTAGAAAAGACTATCATTCTAACCCCAGCATTTCTTATTCTTGTCCCAATATTTTTTGGCTACTATTGTCTATTGATATGTAAACCACTTTGTTAACCAGTTGCCGACCGCCGCACGACGATGTACGTCGATAGCATGGCACGGGCAGGCATATTGGCGTACATGTACGTCCCTTGCCTCCCGCGGGTCGGGGGCCCGATCGGGCCCCCGCCCGGTGCCTGCGGCGGTCGGTATTCGTGCGGGAGCGATCCCGGACGAGGGGACGGCCATTCGTTCATGGCCACCCCCTCGCGATCGCTCCCGACGAATAGGAATCCCCCGTGACATCACTTCCTCTCCTGTAATGTAAACACAGGAGAGGAAGTGATGTATTCTCTCCTCCGTGTCGGTATTTTTCGTTCCGACACGGAGGAGAGCGGATCGGTGAGTTGCACCAACACTCTACACACACAGTAGAACATGCCAGGCACACTCACACCCCCCCTTTACCCCCCGATCACCCCCCCAATTACCCCTGCCCCCCAGTCACAGTGACACCAATGTCATTTTTTTTTTTTTTTTTTTTTTTTTTTGCATTGTTGTCATTTGTGACTGTAATAACTGTTAGGGCAGTTAGAGTTAGCCCCCTTTAGTTCTAATGTACCCCCCTAACCCCCCCAATAAAGGTTTAACCCCGTGATCACCCCCCGTCGCCAGTGTCACTAAGGCTGGGTTCACATTGCAGCGGTTTATGAGAACGAATGTGATTCGCACCGCACTGCAGTGCAAATCACATCCGATCTCTGTGCGATTCGAGTTCAGCCATTCGCCGCACCCGCCGCACCCGCCACACCCGCCGCACCCACCGCAAATTCGCACGGGACCCTTTTTTTGGCCCGCAGCAGAATCGGATCGCATGGGTGTTCACACCATGCGATCCGAGTTTGCAGATCGCACTGCGATATGCGAACTGATCTGGGGGTGTCAGTAACATTTCACTGACACTCCCAGCAGTTCGCATAGGGCAGTGTGAACTGCCGCCGGGAGGCATGCGATGCGGGAACCCGCCGCGGATTTGCGGCGTTTCCGCATCGCTCCAGTGTGAACCCAGCCTAATAAGCGATCATTTTTCTGATCGCCGTATTAGTGTCACAGGTGACGCTAGTTAGGCAGGTAGGTATTTAGGTTCGCCGCAGCTTTTTATAGCGCCGGGGACCCCCATATACTACCGCATAAAGCCCCCTGATTGCCCCCTAGTTAACCCTTTCACCAGTGATCACCATATAACTGTTACAGGTGACGCTGGTTGGTTAGTTATTTTTTATAGTTTCAGGGCACCCGCCATTTATTACCTAATAAAGGTTTAACCCCCTGATCACCCGGCGGGTGTCATTTGTGACTAATAACTGTTAGGGCAGTTAGGGTTAGCCCCCTTTAGTTCTAAGGTACCCCCCTAACCCCCCCAATAAAGGTTTAACCCCGTGATCACCCCCCGTCGCCAGTGTCACTAAGGCTGGGTTCACATTGCAGCGGTTTATGAGAACGGATGTGATTCGCACCGCACTGCAGTGCAAATCACATCCGATCTCTGTGCGATTCGAGTTCAGCCATTCGCCGCACCCGCCACACCCGCCGCACCCGCCGCAAATTCGCACGGGACCCTTTTTTTGGCCCGCAGCAGAATCGGATCGCATGGGTGTTCACACCATGCGATCCGAGTTTGCAGATCGCACTGCGATATGCGAACTGATCTGGGGGTGTCAGTAACATTTCACTGACACTCCCAGCAGTTCGCATAGGGCAGTGTGAACTGCCGCCGGGAGGCATGCGATGCGGGAACCCGCCGCGCATTCGTGGCGTTCCCGCATCGCTCCAGTGTGAACCCAGCCTAATAAGCGATCGTTTTTCTGATCGCTGTATTAGTGTCACAGGTGACGCTAGTTAGGCAGGTAGGTATTTAGGTTCGCCGCAGCTTTTTATAGCGCCAGGGACCCCCATATACTACCGCATAAAGCCCCCTGATTGCCCCCTAGTTAACCCTTTCACCAGTGATCACCATATAACTGTTACAGGTGACGCTGGTTGGTTAGTTATTTTTTTATAGTTTCAGGGCACCCGCCATTTATTACCTAGTCTCACTAGTGTACCCCTAAATTTAGGGGTGTCTACTTTCCAAAATGGGGTCATTTGGGGGGGGTTTGTGCCATCTTGGCATTTTATGGCCTTCAAAACTGTAACGCCCTTAGAAAGCCTGAAGGCGGTGCTTGGTTTTCAGGGCCCCGTACGCGGCTAGGCTCCCAAAAAGTCCCACATATGTGGTATCCCCGTACTCAGGAGAAGCAGCAGAATTTATTTTGGGGTGTCATTTCACATATGCCCATGGCATGTGTGAGCAATATATCATTTAGTGACAACTTTGTGAAAAAAAAAAAAAAAAAAAAAAGTTTGTAATTTTCCCGCAACTTGTGGCAAAATATAAAATATTCCATGAACTCAACATGCCTCTCAGCAAATAGCTTGGGGTGTCTACTTTCTAAAATGGGGTCATTTGTGGGGGTTTTGTGCCATCTTGGCATTTTATGGCCTTCAAAACTGTAATAGGTAGTGAGAAGTGAACTCAAAAATTTACGCCCTTAGAAAGCCTGAAGGCGGTGCTTGGTTTTCGGGGCCCCGTACGCGGCTAGGCTCCCAAAAAGTCCCACATATGTGGTATCCCCGTACTCAGGAGAAGCAGCAGAATTTATTTTGGGGTGTTATTTCACATACGCCCATAGCATGTGTGAGCAATATATCATTTAGTGACAACTTTGTGTAAAAAAAAAAAAAAATTTTTTTTTTTGTCATTATTCAATCGCTTGAGGCAAAAAAATAAAATATTCAATGGGCTCAACATGCCTCTTATCAATTTCCTTAGGGGGTCTACTTTCCAAAATGGGGTCATTTGGGGGGGTTTTGTACTGCCCTGCCATTTTAGCACCTCAAGAAATGAGATAGGCAGTCGTAAACTAAAAGCTGCGTAAATTGCAGAAAACGTACCTTAGTTTGTAGATGTGACAACTTTTGCGCAAACCAATAAATATACAATTATTGACTTTTTTTTTACCAAAGACATGTGGCTGAATACATTTTGGCCTAAATGTATGACTAAAATTGAGTTTATTGGATTTTTCTAATAACAAAAAGTAGAAAATATCATTTTTTTTCAAAATTTGCGGTCTTTTTACGTTTATATCGCAAAAAATAAAAATCGCAGAGGCAATCAAATACCATCAAAAGAAAGCTCTATTTGTGGGAAGAAAAGGACGCAAATTTTGTTTGGGTACAACATTGCATGACCGCGCAATTACCAGTTAAAGCAGCGCAGTGCCAAAGTGTAAAAAGACCTCTGGTCATTTACCAGCAAAATGGTCCGGTCTGAAAGTGGTTAATTCCGAAATTAGTGATCAATACTAACATCTAGTTAACATCATTCAATTTTTGGACAAGAAATATGTTTAACAATGCTATACCTGGCTCAAGCTGGGCTCCTCCACATCTTCCTGGGTGGAAGGCTCGAGAGTGATGGCCTGATTTCAGTCTGGCCTCAGGCCACCAATTTTGCACTTCAAATAGGGGATGGTTGCCGTGGGAATCACCGGCTTCACCAATTCCAGCATTTAATCCAGTTCTGCCTTCCTCTTTATTTTATTATTATAAAAAAGGTGTTTCACCTGCCACAGACAGGGGAGCTCCCTGTATTTATCAATGAAGTTGGGGAGGAAGTCATGATCATTGAATCTATCCATCTGCAAGACACAACACAAGACAAACCCTAATGTCAGGCTAAACGCTCCTAATCTTTTCCCAATATAGGCCTCAATCTATAAGCAGTATAGGCCACTGATGCCCCAAGTTAAAATGTTACATTTGTTAGCATGATCAGCGCTTACGCTACTCCCTCCTTACGTTACTCCGTCCTCCACTCACAGATTGTACACATGATGCACGCGTGTTAAGCTTTATATACACTGCACATGCATGACCTTCTTTATAGTATATTCCCTGCCCCTTCTCCCCTTTGGCGCAGTGGGAGAGCACATGGTGAAGAAAGAACAAGTGCATGCAGAGGAGAGCAGCAACGAGGAGGGTGACGAAAATCCGGAGCCACAAACATCCTGATCCTGGAGATTTAAGGCCTCAAATATGTCCTTTGTAGAGATGGTGGAGATAGTGGACATCTTGAAACTGGCATCAGAACACCCTTTTTAGGGTGTCCCACACAGGTGCTCCAGTGGATACTAGGGGTGTCTTCATGTGTGAAACTAGCACAAAACAGGTAAGTATTCTAGCTTTAGAAAGGGAAAAATTGAATTTTTTGTACTCACCGTAAAATCCTTTTCTCTGTAATTCACCGACTGCCACAGCTTCTCTCTTTAGACCATTGGGTTGTTATGCCACCTTCAGGAGAGGACTAGGCATTACATGTTAACATGTGATAATAAAACTAGAACTTTCTAGTTCCGCCCAAGGTGCGGCCCCTTAGGTAACAACCCCTCAGCATGCTACTGTAGTCTCAGTATGTCAGCAAGCAGTATAACGTAAAGAAAGTCAGTGAATTACAGAGAAAAGGATTTTACGGTGAGTACAAAAAATTCTATTTTCTCTTATATTCACTGACTGACACAGCTTCTCTCTTTAGACCATTCGGATGTCCCCAAGCAGTGCCAAAACGAGGGGTGGGAAAACAGCAAAAAATTCACCCACCATGGCATGTGGGAGCTAGTACAAACTTTACCCACAAAAAAACTACAGTGTGTGGAATAACCACCACAAAAAAACAGGTTGCTCTTCAACAGAGAAGCACTACCCTCAAACCGCACCAAAACTGCGGCACCAAATGCAACAGTGCATTAACTTAAAGGTACTATGTTTTTACCCCAAAAAACTGGAAAAAAAATTGTATGAGCAATTGCCATTATACAGCCACCTGCAAAACTTTGCGGCCAAAACAGGCATCAGCCGATGCACTGACATCTACCTTGTAGAATTTTGTAAAAGTGTGAACAGACGACCAAATCGCCACTTTACACACTTGAACAACACACGCTTGATGTCGGAAGGCCCAAGACGTTCTGATTGTAATTGTAGAGTGGGCCGGAAAGGGGGCACGTGCCCCTTCAAGGCGTAGGCCTGTACAACAATCCGTAGAATCGACCTGGAAAAGTTGGCTGACGAGACCGCGTGCCTTTTTTTGGACCAGCCACCGAAACAAACAAGGAGTCTGACTTCCGGAAGGGAGCGGCGACAGACAAATACCCCACAGAGCCCGAACCATGTCCAGGGAATGGAGGGCCACCTCCTTAGGATGTGTCGGCTTAGGACACAGAGGTGGTAACACAATGCTTCATTGATGTGGAACGCTGAAAACACCTTCAGCAGAAAAGATGGTTGCGGACACAACACCACCCTATCCTGTGGATAACAGGGTGACTTGCAAGACAAGGCCGCCAGTTCCAAAATCCTCCTGGCCAAGTGATGGCCACTAGAAAGACCACTTTCTGGGAAAGAGTCAACAGGGGAATCTCTCTGATATATTCAAATGGTGGTTTCTGAAGCATCGCTAACACCAGATTCAGACCCCATGGGGTAACGGTGGACGCACCGGAGGAACTACATGTCGGACCCCTTGAAAAAAGTGCTCACTAGAGAGTGAGACGCCAGGGGTCGCTGAAAAAAGACAGCCAAAGCTGATATTTGTCCCTTAATGGTGCTTAAAACCAATTTCTGGCCTACACCTTGCTGTAGAAATGACAGGATCCTGGATACAGAAAAGGAGCGCGGACGCCATCTTTTCTCCTCACACCTGGAGATGTAGGCCTTCCAGGTACGATGATATATCTTCCGAGAAAAACATTTCCGTGCTCTCAGCATAGTCTGAAAGACCCCGGTTCCTCAACACCTGGCTCTCAATAGCCATGCCGTTAAAGCCAGCGATGGTAAGGCAGGATGGAGAATTGGACCTTGAGACAGAAGGTCCTCACGCACCAGGCACACTAGGTCTGCGTACCAAGGACGCTGAGGCCAATTTGGGGCAATCAGTATTACTGGGATCCCCTCGGTTTCCACTCTGCGAAGCAGTTGTGGTAACAGTTTTAGTGGAGGAAAGGCACAGATCAGCTGGTACTGATCCCACGGAGCAACCAGCGCGTCTGACGCGTCTGCCCATGGATCCCTTGTGCTGGACACGAATCTCGGGACATTCTGATTGAGATGGGAGGCCAGAAGATCCACGTCTGGTGTGCCCCACCGCAGGTACATTAGCCTGAACACTTTCAGATGCAACACCCATTCTCTTGGGTCCAGCATCTGGCGACTTATGCCGCGTACACACGATCAAACAATCCGGTGGAAAAGTCAGTCGGACAATCACCCTGTGTGTGGGCTCCGGCTGACTTTTTTTTACCCAAAAGTCCGGCGGACTAAGAAAGTAGTTTTGCACCAAAATATGTCCGCCGGATTCGCAGTACAATAGGGCCGTGTGTGTGCTAGTCCGCTGTACTTTTTTAAATGAACGGACTTTTCCCGCACGGAGAAAAGTCCGTTCATTTTGAGCGTGGCTCCAGGAGGCGTCGTTGGCCCGGTCACCTGGTATGGATTTAAAGGGGAAGCCCTACGCCGAAAAAACTGCGTGGGGGTCCCCCCTAGGGTCATATCAGACCCTTATCCGAGCACGCAACCCGGCTGGTCAGGAAAGGGGGTGGGGATGAGCGAGCGCCCCCCCCCCCTCCTGAGCCGTACCAGGCCACGTGCCCTCAATAAGGGGGCCCCCGGATCCCAGACCCCCACCCTATGTGAATGAGTATGGGGTACAATGTACCACTACCCATTCACCTGTGGAAAAAAAAAGACACAAGGGTTAAAATAGTTTATTGCACAGCTCTGGGTGTCTTCTTCCGTCTTCGGGGGTCTTCTCGCCGGACTCCTCCGCTATCTTCTGCTCTTTTGCTAGCTCTTTTACTAGCGGAGGAGCCCGGCTTTCTTCTTTGTCGTCGCCCTCTTCTTCCGACTTCGGGGGTCTTGTCCCCCTCTTCTGGGGTCTTGTCCCCCTCTTCGGTTCTTCTTTCCAGGCCTCCGGGCCTTTTTCTAGCTCTTTTACAAGCGGTGGCCCAGTCTTCTGTCGCTGCCGCCTTCTGTTCTTCTCTTCTTCTGTTCTTCTCTTCTTGAGCTGTTGACTTATATAGGGTCATCGCCGGATGATGTCCCCGCCCATTATGATGTCACAGTCCCAGAGGATGCTGGGACTGTGACATCATAATGGGCGGGGACATCATCCAGCGATGTCCCTATATAAGTCGCCGCACGTCGCGTGCCTGTCATTGTGACCAGAGACAGCGACGAGGCAACAGCTCAAGAAGAGAAGAACAGAAGGTGGCGGCGACAGAAGACCGGGCCACCGCTTGTAAAAGAGCTAGAAGAAGGCACGGAGGCCCGGCAAGAAGAACCGAAGAAGGGGACAAGACCCTCGAAGTCGGAAGAAGAGGGCGGTGACGAAGAAGAAAGCCGGGCTCCTCCGCTAGTAAAAGAGCTAGCCAAAGAGCAGAAGATAGTGGAGGAGTCTGGCGAGAAGACCCCCGAAGACGGAAGAAGACCCCCGGAGCTGTGAAATAAACTATTTTAACCCTTGTGTGTTGTGTTTTTTTTACGTTTTTTTAACAGGTGAATGGGTAGGGGTACATTGTACCCCATACTCTTTCACATAGTGTGGGGGGCCAGGATCTGGGGGCCCCCTTATTAAAGGGGGCTCACGGATTTCGATAAGCCCCCCCGCCCGCAGACCCCAACAACCAACGACCAGGGTTGTTGGGAAGAGGCCCTTGTCCTCATCAATATGGGGACAAGGTGTTTTGGGGTGGGGGGGCTGCACAGCCCCCCTTCCCCAAAGCACCCCCCATGTTGAGGGAATGCGGCCTGGTACGGCTCAGGAGGGAGGGGCCGCTCGCTCATCCTCACCCCCTTTCCTGACCAGTCGGGTTGCGTGCTCGGATAAGGGTCTGATATGGACCTGGGGGCGAACCCCACGCCGTCTTTTTGGCGTAGGGCTTCCTCTTTAACTCCATACCAGGTGACAGAGCCAGCGACGCTGCCTTCGCTGGTCCCGGCTACCTGGGGCTGCGCTCAAAATGAATGGACTTTTCTCCGTGTGTGGGGGAAAGTCCGTTCATTTCAGAAGTACGGCGGATAATCCGGCGGACCTAGTCCGCCGGAAAAGTCACGTGTGTGGGCAGGTCCGCTCGTTCGGACAGTCCGGTGGACTTTACGGTGGTTTGTCCACCAGACTAAGTCCACCGGATAGTCTGATCGTGTGTACGCGGCATTAGTCCGTCTGCCAGTTCTCCACTTCCGGGATGTAAATGGCCGACAGGGCCGGTACATGTCGCTCTGCCCAACGAAGTATGTGAGCGACCTCCTGTGGGGCGGCCGAGCTTCTTGTTCCTCCTTGGTGATTGACATATGCCACAACCATGTCTGACTGGATCCTGATCGGACGCCCTCGCAGTCTCATCGACCATGTGGAAAGGCATAGCCTGATCACTCTCAGATTCAGCAGATTGATCGGCAACTTGGATTCCTCCGTCGACCAGAGGCCCTGAGTCGACTGAACTCCCATTACCGTCCATTTCAGAGGTAGGAACGACTTCCCGGTCTGAAGTACCAGGGACCTCAGCCACCAGATCAGGGAATCCCTGACTAACTGGCTCACCTGAATCTGTCGATCCAGGGACAACGGAGATTTGTCCCACTTTGTCAAAATCTCCTTCTGCAGAACTCTGGTGTGGAACTAGGCATATGGTACTGCCTCGAAGGAGGCCCAGGACTCGCATGCAGACGCGTAGCGACGACCACTTGCGGTTCATCAGCAGTTTTTATCGCAGCTCTGAGAGTCTGCAGCTTGTGTGAAGGGAGAAACACTCTCGCTTCCATGGAGTCCAGCATTAAGCCTAGGTACTCCAAACGCTGAGTCGGTACGATCACCGACTTCTTTAGGTTCAACAGCCACCCAAATTCCTGCAGGGTCTGCATGGTGATTGCCACATCATCCTCTAATTCTGAGGCAGAAGATGCTCTCAGGAGGAGATCGTCTAGGTAACCCACAATGGCGATCCCACGTGGTCGCAGCAACGCCAAAACAGAAGGCAATACCTTGGTAAAGACTCGGGGGGCTGATGCCAAACCAAAGGGAAGAGCCACAAACTGGTAGTGGGCTTCCCCAACTGCGAATCGCAGAAACCTCTGATGCCGAAGGCATAAGGGTATGTGCAGGTAAGCATCCTAGATGTTCAAAGATGCCAGGGAGTCCCCTTGATGGAGTGCAGCGACTATTGAGCGAACTGATTCCATTCTGAACCCCTGTACTTTTACAAAGTAATTGAGAGCTTTTAGGTCCAAGATTGGACGTACCCTTCCTTCTTGGGGACTACAAACAGTTTGAGTAGAACCCCTGGAAACGTTCCGATTCTGGAACAGGTACTATCACCCCACGATTCAGCAGCTCTCTTACCACCCCTAAGATGGCCTCCCAGCAAGCCAGGAGTACGGGTATGCTGGAGGGGAAGAATCTGTTTTGCAGCCAAGAGGAACTCCATCTTGTAGCCGGAGGAAATCAGATCGCAGACCCATTGGTTGGACAGCCGAGAGGTCCACTGGGCTGCAAACTCCCAAAGGCGACCCCCACCCGAGTTGCGGGTGGGGGCAAACCTTCATGCACTTTTGCTCGCAGGCTTGTTAGGTTTGCGGTTCCAGGGATGCTTTTGTCCTTCAGAAGCCGTCCTGTCAGGCTGGGGACGTTTGCCGAAGCTCCGGGCGGACGAAAGCTGTTTGTGATCGCAAAATGAGGGCCCTTGCCTACGGCATGGCTCCTTAGCCTTCCTGGTCTGTGGGAGTAGTGTGCTCTTACCATCTGTGGCATTTTTAATAATGTCATCTAATGAGGCTCCAAAGAGCCGGCCGCCAAGGAAGGGTAGATTCGTCAGGGCTTTCTTGGAAGACTGGTAAGCTGACCAGCATTTTAACCAAATCAGGTGGCTCAGCACCACTGCTGACACTGAAGCCCTGGATAACAGAGGGAGGGTATCCAGGGCCACATCACAAATGTTCTTAAGGCCTGCACTAATTGGTCTGCTAGTTCCACGCAGACAGGAGAAGTCTGTTGTTCTCCCAATTCGTGGTGCAACAGTTTTGCCCACTCAGTTAGTGTCTGCGACTCAAGTGCGGATGCCAGTACTGGTCACATCGTTGACCTCACAACCATAAACAAAGAACGAGCCACTGCCTCAGCCTTCCTGTCCGTGAGATCCTTAAATGCAGGAGTCCCCTCTACTGGGATCGTGGTTACTTTGTTTAACCTGGATACTGGGAGGTCCACGACTGGAGGAGCCAACCACTTCTTGAGAAGGCATTCCTCAAAGGGGTAACGTACCACCATATATTTGGGGACCGAAAAGGTCTGTTGCGGTCGACCTCATTCCTTGTAAATTAACTTGTCAAAATAAGTCAGACACGGGAACACCTTAGGTCATGGATCTTCAAACTATGGCCCTCCAGTTGTTCAGGAACTACAATTCCCATCATGCCTAGTCATGTCTGTGAATGTCAGAGTTTTACAATGCCTCATGGGACGTGTAGTTTTGCAACAGCTGGAGGGCCATAGTTTGAGGATCCCTGCCTTAGGTGAACGGGCTGGCTTACGTGACCCAAAAAAGGACCTCTACATCAGCAGAGGGATCTGCTGGCTCCTGAATTTTCAGGTTATCACGCACAGCTGTGATAAGTGCTCCAACAAGCGCTCTATCGCGCACGGACTGGACGGGGACTCATCCTCACTATCCGAACGGTCCTGGTCAGCGTAGTCTGAAACGACAAAGCAGGGGCCACCAGCCTCAGCAGGGCCCGAGTCTGCAAGGGCGGGGGCAGGGGTCGCTTTATAGCACCTTGCGCCCACGCACCGCCTCCATCTTGGCAACGAACAAATTGAGGACCGCTGACAAAGCGTCCAGGGACACTGCGCATTCCTCAGGCGAACCCGTTGCAATTGCCTGGATTTCGGAGGAAGAAACACCAGTTTCTGAAGCCATGCTGACCCTACCCTGTCTGCCACTTCTTGGGGACTTAGGACAGTGATGGTCCCACCCTCCTTACTGCTGCTGGCTGAGGGCCTCTTTCCCGCAGGACTCACCACCCTGACAGGTTCTGCGCTGTCCAGCATAAGGACATAAAACGCTGGGAAAATGGCCGCCGGACTATAGGGACACATGCTGTCTCTAGAGAATGCTGAAAAAACGTTCTCAGGCTTCGAGAAAATGGCCACCGGGCTTCCAGTATAAAGGACAAAACCACAGGGAAAATGGCCGCCGAGAAACAGGAGAGCATGCTGTCCCTTGCCCATACCTAAGATGGCCGCTGACACTGAAAAACCATGAGGTACAGTGACTGAAAATGGCGCTGCAGAGATCACAGACACAGCCTCACAGGCACTTCCAGGGAAATAAAAAAACACATCACAGGACGCAGCCAGCCAGTGCAGCCCCCCCCCCCCACAGGTGAGAGCCCCCCCCAAGAGCCCCTGTGCAGACACACACACCGCTCAGCAGCCACACGCAGCATCCCCCACAGGGAGGGGGGAGGGAAGATAGGGAGAGAAGAGAGGGACCCCCAATCGACCTCCCAGGGAATACCCAGCTGCTCAGCCCCACCGAGGCAGGGAGAGCTGTACTTAGCAGTCCTCAAGAGCTGGGAGACGTTCCATCACAGACCCACTCTCTGATCAGTACAGGGTGGCTGCTGGCCTCGCCACACTGTGACACAGGCATTAGTATGTCCAAACTGCCCGGTCATATGTAAGCCCGGAGCATAAAAGCTCACCGACCACCTCTGGAGCTGAGGTATGTCTTGGCCAGCCTAGCACATAGCTGCAACCTGCACACGCTCGCTGGTCAGACTGGGGAGACTACAAGGATAAGAGTATCCAGCCTGTCATCCAGCCGGCTGTTGATAGCAGATTACAGGATCTTTCATCTTGCGCAAAAAGCAAAGCTTCTGCAGAGAAAAACACGGACCCTTCACTAGGCAAAATAAAACTGAGGCTGCAGTAGCATGCTGAGGGGTTGTTACCTAAGGGACCGCCCCTTGGGCGGAACTAGAAAGTTCTAGTTTTATTATCACATGTTAACATGTAATGCCTAGTCCTCCCCTGAAGGTGGCATAACAACCCAATGGTCTAAAGAGAGAAGCTGTGTTAGTCGGTGAATATAAGAGAAAAAAATATTGTCTTCAGCTTGGAACTGACAATTATATGTCACTTCCAAGCTGTTTCATATTCTTAATTCTGTCCTCAAATATAGTTACAAAGTCCACCCAGTTCAACCTGAGTGAGTTTTTGACAAAGGCCCCTATCCCTGTACATTGCACACTCACATTGGTCCTTACCCTCAAGGAGCCCACAGTCCAAGGTCCCCATTCATACACTAGGGCCAATTTTGGACAGAAGTCAATTAACCTACCTGCATGTCTTTGGAGTGCGGGAGGAAACCGGAGTACCCGGAGGAAACCCACGCAGGCATAGGGAGAACATGCAAACTCCAGGCAGGTAGTGTCGTGGTTGGGATTCGAACCAGCGACCCTTCTTACTGCTAGGCAAGAGTGCTAACCACTACACCACTGTGCCGCCCCAAATCATGAGATATCAATGTACGCATTGTCATGGTTATGCAGTGATCTTCCCCTGTTTTCTTACCTCCCCTCATGTGTTCCTACTAAGAGGCCAGCCACTTCCACCTGGTGGTTTTTATAACCTCTCCTCTAAGCATGGCTCCACCCCAGGCCCTATCAGGGAATCCTATATTAACCTGTGCACTGCAAGCCAGCGGTGCTGATCAACCATTGTGTATTCATTGTGTGTTTGGCTTCCTGTTTCCTGCTTGCCGTGTGCTCTACGTTCGTCTCTGTTACCGACCTTGGCGTGTTCTCAACGATTCCTGTATGCTTGTGACCTTGACCTTTTGGCATGTCCCTGACCATCTCTGTCTGCCTGTGACCCTGAACCTTTGGCGTGTACTCTGTTGTTCCTGTCTGCTAGTTGCCCTGACCTCTGCCTTACTATTGTTGTTGTTCCAACCTGCTGCTTCCTTCTCCTGTAGTCTACTGTGAGTGTGAGCTGTGAGACCCTAGGGGCCGCGACCTGGAGCCAGACTGCAGCGAAGTCCATTCTCACCACTGGAGGCTCTGGTGAACCCCTGCTGGCTCTTAGACACCGCGCCCTGGGGAATCTATGCTCTAGCTCCTACTGGGATCTGTGTTAGTGATCCAGTAGACCTGTGTCCTGAATCTCCCTGGGTACAATCCGCAGCAGTCAGTCCTAAGGTCCACTACCTAGCGGTGCACTTCCGACTCCTACGGAGTGCATCTGTCACCTGGTCTCAGGTGACCTGACACGCATTTTGTGGGTGCAACCCCTTAGTCGCAACTAAAGTAGATGAGAGGAAGGGGTTGCACCCTTGAAACATGTCCATTGATCCCTCATGATGGAAGCTAGCAAATGTTGACATTAGGCATGGGATCAGGAGGGAAATCCACATTTTGACTCACAATTTGTGTGCATTTTCAAAATGTGGTTTTACAGGGGTGACATCCCATCTGATGAAGGCAATATCAACACAGTTTGGACATACTAATGTCTAATATTGCCTTCACTTTGTCAAAGTTGAACTATGTTGGTTTGTTCAAAAACCCTTTTCTAATGCACATGTGAATGTGCTTTGAGTAAAATGTTTTACACTCAACAATGTGTGGCATCTTCTTTCAATGCTCAATACCAGTTTTTGGAGTAAGTTAGTGTTTACAGTGACAATGGGGGTTATTTACTAACGGCAAATCCACTTTGCACTACAAGTGCACTTTTAGTGCAGTTTCAGTGCAGTTGCAGTGCAAAGTGGATTTGCCTTTAGTGAATAACCGCCACAGTGCTCTAAAATTTGCCACAATCAGGCCATTTTCGGGATTCAAAACAATTAATAATTCAAGGTGCTGAAAAGAATGTGTTTTTTTTATCAATAATGCATTTCATACATTAAAACAAAAACAAGGTGTGTGTGTAGCAGACCCACAACATAATAGTTAGCTGAAGAAGAGATTGTCATCTCATTTATCAAATAAATTATGTTTGCACTATTGAAGAAAATGGCCAAAAAGAAAAGCCCATTGGAGAACCTAGGAGACAGCTAAAAGAAACACAAGCAGTAAATCAAATAAAATATTATTTCAGTTTAAAAAAATATATATTTTAAAAATGTTTCTCAAAAATTTGCTGGCATATCAATGGCCCCCCTATCCGCAAAGTATTCCAGATATTTTTGATGGACTTTGCGGGAGCTTTGGGGGGCGAAGCCAGGACGGCCAGCTTCAAGCCTGTCAGGGTTGACTGATCTGGCAATCCTGTCTCAGGCCCAACTGAGGCCACATATTTCAAAGCATTTCTCCTTAGAAAGTTGTGCATAATGCAGCATGCAAGTATGCTATGGTTTATTTTGTATTGCGCCATGTGAATTGGCATCCGGAATAGGCAGAACTGGCTGGCCATTATGCCGAAAGAATTCTCCACCACTCTTCTGGCTCTGGCCAGCCAGTAGTAAAAAAACCCTCTGGTCCGGGTGAGGGTCCTCATGGGGAATGGCCTCATCAGTTGTTCACCAAGCCCAAATGCTTTATCAGCGGAAAAGACGAACAGTAGACCAGCCACGTTGTCTTCTGCAGGTGGCAATCCCCTCTGTAACCAAGGATAACCAATAACCAGTGGAAACTTAAGTGAGGAAATAACTTGGAATTGGATTATCTCATGGTGAAGAGCCCCTACGGCCATGGACAACGGAACATGGTCTCATGAGTCACATGGGCAGGCTGTAAAGGTCTCCCGTCAAGAGCTTCAATGGCAAGTGGAATGTCACACAGCTGCAGCGAAATCGAGTGATTCGATACAAAGGCAGCATCAATGAACAGGCCTGCAGCCCCAGAGTCGATTAAAAGCCTGCATGTCAATGGATGACTCAGCCCAAGAAAGGGTAATTGAAACCAGGGGCTTATCCTTCTGGATAACTGGGGACGAAACAACGCCACCTGTCCGTGACAGAATCTCAAGGTTCGGGTGTTCCCTGGACGAGTAGCACAAGACTTCAAAAAGTGACCTGCCTGGCCACAAGAAAGACACAATCTCTCCCTCCTCCTAAAGGTTCTCTCATACACAGAGAGACGCATGAAGCCTGAGTGCATGGGTTCATCTTCACAGACTGACTCAGTACCAGAAGGTATGGGAGGTGAGGGAGGCAAGGGTGGGACTGCAAAGCTCGGAGACAAATGTTGTCAGGGAAGACGGGCTTTCCATGTAAGATCCCGGCGTGCACGCATGGGTACTAGCACTTTAAGACACACACCTGTCACTAATACTGAAGTCAGGCGGGCTATTTAAACAGGGCTCCTTCAGAGGTTCATTGCTGTTTGGTCTGCAGCTTCTGTGTTGTTTCCTGTTTCCTGTGTGACCTCTGAATCCTATCCAGCTTGTTGTTACCAGTGACTGCCTGCTGCCTGTTCTGATCCCGGCTTCCCTTGACTCTGATCCTGCCTGCTGATTCTGTCTGCTGATCTTCCGGTACTACTTTTTTTTTTTTTTTTAAAGTTATCTTTATTGACATTTCAAGATGTGAACAAAACACTACAGAGCCTATTGGGCATACCCTGGCTCGATCACTACAACTTACCAACTAAGAGAGAACAAAAACAAAAACAAAAAACAAAACCAAACAAAAGGGTGAGGCATTACATAAAAATATGCATACCTACCCAAACCACTGTACGCTCAACCACCTGTGTAGAATATTCATATCAACCTGCCGATGCTACATATCCCCTACAAGGCTTACTCGAAATACTTAGGAGATAAAGTGTACATTATAATTACATCGTTGCATGCACGCTCCCCCCCTCCCCCCTAACTATTGGTTGAGCAACCCAGAGGGTTTATGAGGCCATAGATGCCACTTGGACAATTGGGGTACTTAGTGGAACGATACTAATCGTCCATCGAGTCAGCATTAGTGGACAGTGAGTCCGTCCAGATATCCCATACTTTGTAGAATTTTTTGGCACAACCGCGGGACAGGTAGGTAGCCTTGTATAGTGGTAGAGCCGCATTCACTAACCTCTTCCAAAAATTTAAGGAGGGCGCAGATGATGCCTTCCACCTGAGTACTATCGACTTGCGGGCATAGTAAAGTAATAATCCTAGCAGGGTTCTGACTGCCCGGCCTGGGGCCAAGGGTTCCACAAGTCCCAGCAGGCATACCTCTACAGACAGTGGTACTGGTACCGTGGTGATGGTCGTAATAGAGTTGGTCACCGCAGACCAAAAAATTGCGATCTGAGGACAGCTCCAAAATATGTGAATAAAATCTGCTGGGGACGAGTTGCATCTCCAGCAGGAGGCGGGAATAGATGGATACATTTTGTGCAGACGCGCGGGCGTGTAATAAACCCTATGTACTATTTTAAATTGCACTAATTTATCTCTAGCTGATACTAGCTGTGAAAAAGGACACTCCCAGATTTCCTCCCAATCCTCAGCGTCCAGTGAGGGGAAGTCGACCACCCACTTTGCCTGGAGGTTTTCTAGTCCCGTGTGTATGTTAGGAAGTATCGCTTTATATATGGTGGATAAGGGCTTTGGTAGAGCTTCGTCCCTGAGTAGAGTCTCCAGGGTTGATGTATAAAAAGCAACCTGAGCATTATCAAACTGGGTGTTAAATGCGTGCCTAAGCTGCAGGAATCTAAAGAAGTGTGAGTTGGGTATATCATATTGTTGTTTCAACCGTTCAAATGACAGCAGTCGGCCTTGCAAACAGAGTTGATTTATATATTTAATGCCCTTGCATGCCCAAACACTAGGGTCAGGAATGGACCCAAATTCCGGCAATTGTGGGTTAAACCAGAGAGGGCTGTGTGGCGATATATGTCCAGCGGGCATGGGTCGCATTGATTTTGCCACCAACCACGCCCGTATGACCGCTCTCATTGACGTTGTAAGAGGGAAAGGAGCCCTGGCACCCCGGTAAAGTAGATTCCTCAGCGCCTCATAAGATCCCAGATGTGCTGCTTCCAGAGCCACCGCTGCATTGGACTCATCAGAGACCAACCAGTTGTGGGCGTGGGATAACAGAGCCGCCAAAAAATAGGAGTGGAGATCGGGACAAGCCAGGCCCCCCTCCCCCCAAGGTCTCTGCAGCACCGTCAGTCTGAACCTCGGCTGACCAGTTCCCCAGAGGAAAGATGATAAAATAGAGTTAATCAGGCAAAATACTTTTTTGGGGATCCAGACAGGGGCATGTCTGAGGACATAAAGAAAGGTAGGTAGGAGCTTCATCTTAAATAAATTTATCCTGCCGATTAGAGAGAGGGGCAAATTCGCCCACGCCTTTAATCTACTCCTCATCAACTGTATCAATGGCTCCATGTTAAGGGTATAATAGTCAGAGGTAGATGTGGAGATGTGAATGCCTAGATATTTAATTTTGTCTGCCCATATTAAGGGGAGGTTGGGGTCTGCTACGTCCTTTGCAGCCTTATCAATAGGTAAAATTTGGGATTTATCCCAGTTTACCTTGAGACCCGAGCATCCACGGAAGTTTGAAAGAATGGTCAGCGTCTCTCGAAGCGACTGGGCAGGGTCATTCAAGAAAAGGATGAGATCATCTGCATATAAAGCTACTTTTTCATGTATGGCTCCCACCCGTATGCCCCTAACCCCATCAGCCTGCCTAAGGGCTGAGGCAAGGGGTTCCATCACCAGGCAAAACAGAGCCGGCGATAGTGGACAACCCTGCCGCGTCCCTCTTTTAACCAAAAAAGGTGCGGACAAAGCACCATTGAGTTTTACTTGCGCTGTCGGGTCCTTATACAAAAGATCAATCCACCTACGGAATTCTGCACCAAAACCCATAACCTCTAGAACAGAAGACATAAAAGGCCATGCTACCGAATCAAATGCCTTTTCAATGTCCAGTGAAACCATCACCCTCGTGGAGGACTCACTGGAAGGCAGCTGAAGATGTGTGAATACTCTACGTAAATTTATATCTGTTGACTTCCCCGGCATGAATCCTGTCTGGTCTATATTGATCAGGGATGGAAGAATCGCCCTCAACCTGGTCGCTAATATTTTTGTCAAGATTTTGAGATCATAGTTTAGCAGGGAGATCGGCCTATATGAAGAACATAGGGATTTGTCTTTGCCAGGCTTAGGAATGAGGACTATGTGTGCCTGGTACATAGAAGGGGGCAAGAACATCTGTTTTTTACTTTCAGAGAAGACCTTCAGCAGTTTCGGTGCAATTAATGAGGCATACATCCTGTACCACTCACCAGGAAGTCCATCCGGACCTGGTGTTTTGCCACTGGGAAACGAGCAAATTGCCGCCTCTATCTCCTCGGTGGTAAAATCTCTATCCAAGAATTCGAGATCCTCCTGCGAAAGAGTGGGCAGGCGCAGAGAGTGTAAAAACTCCCTACGCCGGTCCTCAGGCCAGCCAGGGGCTGCTTCATATAGTTTTTCATAGAAGGATCTAAATTCACCCAAAATCAGCTCAGGAGAAGAGAGCGTCTGACCATCAGACCCACAGATCTCCGACACCACAGTCTGTGATCTAGAGTCCGCAACTAAATTTGCTAGGAGTTTGCCGTTTTTATCCCCGGATTCAAAGATCCTCCCGGCCAGAGAGTTCAAATCCAGATGTGTGGCCGCGGCAAGATGCAGAGACAAAGCTCTCCTCGCCTCAGCTAGCTGACTGAAGTGATCTGGAGTCGGCAAGCCAGAAAAGGCCTCGGCCGCTCTAGCCTCCCCCTCCTCAAGTGCCTGAACCTGACAAGACATCTCAGAACGAACCGCTTTGATCGCAGAGATGTATTCTCCCCTGGTGGTAGCCTTAAATGCGTCCCAGACTACCTGAGCTGATGTTGAGTCCTCATTAATCTCCCAGTATTGTTGTAGTTTAGGAGAAACTTCCTCCCCCACCCTCGAGTCCTGCAACCATTTAGGTGCCAAACGCCAGCAGTCTCTACTCCCGGCATCAGACAACCCCAAGGTGACCTCCAGAGGGGCATGGTCAGAGAGGCCCGCGGGTAAGTACGAGACCCCCCTCACCGCCGCCAGGGCACATGTGTTACCGAAGATCAGGTCAATCCTGGAGCCCGACCTATGGGTGGCAGAGTGAAAGGAGTACGCCCTAGTGGTTTGGTGCTTCTATCGCCAGATCTCAGTGTAATTAAATGTTTGTGCCCATTGAAGTAAGTCTGGTGAAAACACCATATTTGGATTGGATGTGTCCAGGGATGGATCCAGAATGGAATTAAAGTCTCCAGCTATATATAGTCTGGAGAATTGTAGTGCAGCTAAACGCTCAAACAACTTATAGAGGACTTGTGGATTGAAGGGGGGAGGAACATATACATTTACTAAAGCATAGACCACCGCTCTAATCTCCAGCAAGAGGATTATGAATCTACCCTCCTGATCAGTTTGAAGATGTAGGACCTTATAGGGAAGGGATTTGCTCAACAGGATGGCCACTCCCCTGGCATAACTGGAGTATGTCGCATGAAATGATTGCCGTACCCAGGGTCTACGTAGTGCCAGAATCTTATTCCCCAGGAGATGGGTCTCCTGTAGAAACAAGATATGAGGTCTGTGACTGTTCAAGTATTTAAACATTAACGCCCTCTTTACCTTGTCGTTAAGACCCCGTACATTCCATGTTAGTAATTTTAACTCCATAAAGGCAATAACAATTTATGAGACAGGATAATGATACCTGCTTGGGAGAGATCCACCCTTGTGGGGCCGGGGGAGAATACAAGGAGGAGAACACCTTTTACACCGGGCCTTGTAAGCACGGACAACACACATGACACATAAATAGCAGACAGTGGATATAGAGCGTACAAAAAAGAAAAAGAAAAAACCAACCAGCAAACTATAAACTCCCTACTGACCATGAAATACCCCTAACAGAGAGAAAAAAACAAAAAACAAAAACAGAACTATGGTCAGTTTGATACCCAAAACCTAAACTCAAAAAAAAAAAATCTTAGAACTTCAGACTTCTGTGAAAAAGTTCCAAAGTGCGGCAATGCAGTGCCGCGAGTGCCTCTCCACTTGGCGTGAAGAGAAACTGCGAAGGGGTTAGAACTGTAGTGAGTTGTGTCCAACGAGATAGAAGGATGTAGAGGAAATATGCATCTAGTCCCGAACTAGGATCCCCAGTGAGCAGCGACTCTAGCCAGAGAAAAACTGCAATCTGAGGTATAGTAAACAAACCCTGTGAATTTAACAAACAGATAACGGAACAATGACCCCTCCGAACCCAGATCCAAAAGAGAGACAGAATCATCTCAGACTGTCCAGCCAATCACTTGCATCCGCCGGAGAATCAAAGAACCTGACCGAGCCGTTATGGGGGACCCTGAGGCGGCTGGGGTACAGCATGCTGTACTTAATGTCCTTTTCGCGGAGGCGCTTACGGACATCATTGAAAGACTTCCTCTTGCGCTGCAGGTCGGCGGAGAAGTCCGGAAACAATAGGATCGATGAGTTGCCGTATGGTAGCGAGGGATGTTTCCGAGCTGCGGAAAGGATCCTGTCACGGTCCCTAAAGTTGAGGAAGCGAACCAAAAAAGGTCGGGGATTCGCACCAGAGAGAACGCGTCCCGTGGGGACACGGTGGGCACGCTCAACAACATAGGTCGGAGAGATATCCGCAAGGCCCAGCAGGTTTTTGAAGAATTCCTCTGCAAACTCCGCCGGTCGGTCACCCCCCCCCCCCCCCCGGAAGACCCAGGACACGAACATTGTTGCGTCTTGCCCGGTTTTCCGCGTCGTCTGCTTTAGCAACAAGTGACTGTACTGTGCGTTGCAGGTCCGCTATAGTGTTGGAGTGGGTAGCTGTGAGATCCTCAGTGGCAGAAATTCTGGATTCTGATTCAGTCAGCCTACCTCTGATCTTGTCCAGGTCATTTCTAATGAGGTTACATTCTTCGGCCAGGCGGTCTATTCTCACCAGCATGGAGGTCTTGCTTTGTTCAATGGCAGCCAGGATCACTGCAGTGCTGTCCTGAGATGGCGGGGCAGAAGGGGCCGCACTTGGAGAGGCCTCAGACTCCATGGCCAAGTCAGTCAGCAGGACTTGCAGCCTCCCTATGAGAGACGGGTCAGATTGTGTAGAATGTGTAGAAAGTGTAGCCGGCGCAGGGGCCGGACGGCCTGGCGTTGATGTGCTTTTGGGACGGTGCTTAGGGCCCATGAATGTGGGGGGTCAGTGGTTGGCAGTGCAGAGCAGAGGAATAGTCAGCCACAGGATATTGGGCCCCCCACAACCACACAGACAGTTAGGCAATAGAAATATGTGTGCCACAGGAGCACGCACCAGGGCACTGATGCAGCACTGGCCCCAGGGCTCCAGTTTAGACAGAGGGCAGCTTTCAGGCCCAGAGCAGTGGCCAGGAGAATACCTGAGGCAAGGCACACTTATCCAGTCCCGGAAGTTCACAGCCCAGCAGTGGGAGAATATAGATCCAGCTGTCCCCGGTGAGTGTATAGATGATGGCCACTAGAAGTGTCAGCCGAGGGGACCATGCAGGAGAAGGCCAGGAAGCCAGAGTAAAGGCAGGGCAGGGGGGTGATTGAGATGCTGAGCACCAGGCCTTCCCTGTCTGCCTGCACCCGCAGTCTCCACAGGCAGCTCAAGCCCTTCTTTTCTTTTTTTTTTTCCCAGGATGGTGGAGGTAGGATGGGGGTGTGCAAGCCCAGCGGTGTCCCCACACCCGGTGACAAATCAGGCCGGCCGCGGCGCTCCCCCGCCGGCCGGCGATTTATGAAAGTCCGGTGGTCTGGAGGCTTCACCAGGCCGCACTAGGCCGGACTAGGCCGCGGCCGCTGCGGACGAAATAAAAACGGCCCCGTGGATCAGCAGGCTCCGCTAAACACACCGCTGGGTAGACCGAGCGGTGATGGGACCCCCTACCTCTCTTCCAGGCCAGTAACAGCTCCCGCGCCGGCTGCAGCGAAGAAAGATGGCGACGGCCGCCCTCGCAGAGGATCCGCGGTTCCCCAGGCCCGATCCCAGCAATATATGCACGGGGGAGCAGCAGATGATGCAGCTACACACTGTAGGTAGGTGTTTGGGCAGTTTGTAGGTGTTTTTGGCACGGATGGCAAAGGATTTCACATAAGGATGCCCGGAGCTCCTCTCCTACACGTCCACCACCACTCACATCCGGACACGCCCCCCCCCTTCTGGTACTACTTGGCTTGTGACCTGACCTCCCTTCTGCCTACCGTCTATGCCCGATCTGCCTGATTAATACCGACCCGGCCTGTCTGACTCTGCATCTTGTTCATCCAGCCTGCTTCAGCTCCCAGCCCTGCAAACCAGCATTTGGTCCTGCTCGTGTGAGTTCATCCACCATCTGCCTGCTGATCACCACTACTACAGGAACTGTTTTACAGGCACTCATACCCCACCGTGCTCCTGTGGCTGCTGTATCAATACCAGTGGTCCGTGAGCCGGAGTTGTACGAGAGGCCTTCCTCTGCACGTCAGGCTCACATCCCAGGTACGTAACAGTACCAAACAGCCATGTCTGAGCCTGCAAGAGGACCCTCTCCAGTGGATGAAATATGTCAGCACCTTGCTGCTCTTACACAGGCGGTTAAGTCGCTGCAGGAAGGATATGTGCGTCTGGAAGAGCGGGTACAGTCCCTGTCCATTCCAACAACTACAGCTCCTGCATCTGATCCAGCCTCCTCTACCACCCAAGCTGGGACTTCAGCCAGCCATACAGTAATGATGTTACCTCCTGAGCCCCGTGTACCTAATCCTGAGAGGTTTTCCGGTGATCGGAGCAAATTTAGAGCCTTCCGCAATGCCTGTCAGCTCTACTTTGCTCTCCAGCCACGGACTTTTTCCCTGGAAACCACCAAGGTAGGATTCATTATTTCCCTCCTCCAAGGGGAACCACAGTCTTGGGCCCACCGGCTGTTGGAAGAGAACAACGCACAACTAAACACCATGCAAATGTTCTTTGATGCTATGGCGCTGATTTATGATGACCCCCAACGTACCTCCACCGCTGAAGCCGCCCTTCATGCACTCCAGCAAGGCCGTAGAGCGGCAGAGGACTATGTCACTGACTTTAGACGCTGGAGTGCAGACACTAGCTGGAATGACGCAGCCTTGCGTCATCAATTTCGTTTGGGTCTCTCGGAAAGCCTGAAAGATGAGCTCGCTCGGGTCGGGGTGCCAAGCTCCCTGGAAGCCCTAATCACTCTGTCCATTCAGATTGACCGCCGCCTACGAGAACGCAGGTCTGAAAGAACCACACAGCACTTCCGTCCAGCATGGATGTTACCTAAGATCCCTGCTCCTCCTAACCCAACTCCTGGAAACTCCACTTTGTCCACTCCAGAGGCGCCTGAACCCATGCAATTGGGCCTGATTCGTTCTTCATTGACTCCAGAAGAACGCCAACGCCGAAGAGTAAATAACCTCTGCCTGTACTGTGGAGAAGCCGGTCACTTTGTACGTACCTGTCCTGCCAAGCTGCGTAAGTGTCTTTCAATTTCTTCACTCAACCAGTCACCCCTGCCCGCCTTATCTGCCAGCTCAGCGCATATCTCTCTGCCTGTTTCCTTCCAGCTGTCGGGAAGAACCATATCAGTGACCGCTATTATTGATTCAGGAGCATGTAGCTGTTTCATCGACCAGTCCTTCGCAGCTCAGCAACACATTCCTCTACAAACCAGAGGACAGGGACTCACTGTATTTCTGGCCGATGGGTCTCGCATTAAATCTGGACTGGTAACCAAGGAGACCCCACCGATGCTGACCATCTCCTCCACCAACCATCGAGAGCTGCTGCGTTTAGTCGTGATCTCTTCACCCCTGTACCCCGTCATCCTGGGCCTGCCCTGGCTACAGGCCCACAACCCACAGATAGACTGGGAATCCGGAAGTGTCAAGTTCCAGTCAGCATATTGTCAGAGACACTGTTTGGAAACTTCACCACCATCACCTGCTACCCTGCTGTGTATGGACGCAGACCCTGAATTATGTTGCGTAGTTCCAGATTCTTACCACGAATACCTGGACGTTTTCAGCAAACGAGGAGCAGACACTCTTCCTCCACACCGACCTTATGACTGCCCTATTGAGCTCCTACCCGGGGCCGAGATTCCATTTGGGCGCATCTTTCCTTTATCTGAACGGGAATCAGGAGTTTTGAAGGACTATATTGATGAGAATCTGCAGAAAGGATTCATCCGTCCCTCTACCTCACCGGCTGGTGCTGGTATATTTTTTGTAGAAAAGAAGGATCATTCCCTGAGACCATGTGTGGACTATCGTGACCTAAATAAAATAACAGTGAAGAATCGCTATCCCCTTCCTTTAGTTCCTGAACTGTTCCAAAGACTCAAATCAGCAAGTATCTTTACCAAGCTGGATTTAAGAGGGGCCTATAACCTGGTTCGTATACGAGAAGGGGATGAATGGAAAACTGCCTTCCGTACCCGATTTGGGCACTTTGAATATCTGGTTATGCCCTTTGGCCTTTGTAATGCCCCTGCCACCTTTCAGTACTTTATTAACGATATTTTCAAAGACTTTCTAGATATTTTCGTGGTTGTCTACCTTGATGACATTTTGATATTCTCTGTATCACTAGAGGTGCACCGAGGGCATGTTAAGAGTGTATTGTGCTGGCTCCGCAAATATGGACTTTATGCCAAAGCCGAGAAATGCGACTTTGAGCAGCAGAGCATCCAGTTCTTAGGTCTGATCATCTCGACCGAAGGGATCAAGATGGACCCACAGAAAGTCTCAGCGATACTAGATTGGCCAGCCCCCACAGACAAGAAGGGAATACAACGTTTTGTGGGCTTTGCCAATTTTTATCGCAAGTTTATCAAGAACTTTTCCGCTATCATTCACCCTATTACACAGCTGACCAGACAAGGTATCCGTTTCTGTTGGACTAATGAGGCTCAAGCTGCTTTTGAAACTTTGAAGAGACGGTTTACCATTGCTCCTGTCTTAAGTCACCCAGACTCTACCTTGCCCTATATTGTGGAGGTGGATGCTTCAGAAAGTGCAGTTGGGGCCATTCTTTCACAACGTCAAGGCCTCAAAGAAGTGATCCATCCAGTGGCATTCTTTTCACGCAAACTCACGTCAGCTGAAAGAAACTACGATGTAGGAGATCGGGAACTTTTGGCGATCAAGGCTGCATTGGAAGAATGGAGGTACTTGCTGGAGGGAGCGGCCCATCCAATTCTGATCTACACGGATCATAAGAATCTTGAATATCTGCGATCCGCTAAACGCCTCAAACCACGCCAAGCTCGTTGGGCACTCTTTTTTTCAAGATTCTCATTCCATATTACGTACAGGCCCGGATCAAAGAACACTAAGCCTGATGCATTGTCGCGCATGTTCGAAGATCCAAGAGACATCCTAATACCAGACACCATTTTACCAGCTGGAAGCTTCCTACTATTACACACTGACCTTTTGTCTCAGTTACACCAAGCTTCTGCAGTAACACCCAGTCCTCCAGGGGTCACACTACAAGCAAAGAATGGACTATTGTGGAGGGGTAAGCAGATTTTTGTACCTAAAGAGGTTCGAGCAATGATCTTGGGGGTTTGTCATGACCACCCTTTGGCAGGCCATTTTGGGGTTCATAAGACTGTCCAACTTGTACAACGCTCATTTTGGTGGCCAGGATTGGAGAAAGACTGCAGAGCTTATGTAAATGCATGCACCACCTGAATCCGGAGTAAAAGTTCCCGTAACAAAGCTTGGGGATTACTCAGACCTCTGCCTATACCTGACAGACAGTGGCAGATGATTGCTATGGATTTTATAGTTGAGCTTCCACCATCTGAAGAATGTACTGCTATCTTTGTGGTAGTAGATCGCTTATCAAAGATGGCTCATTTCATTCCTCTAAAGGGTACACCATCGGCTTCAGAAACTGCTCGAGTGTTTATAAAAGAAATTGTCAGACTCCATGGAGTCCCTGCAAATATTGTATCTGATCGCGGTGTCCAGTTCACATCCAGATTTTGGAGGGCCTTGTGCGAGATCCTACAGATTGAACTCTCATTCTCTTCTGCTTACCACCCACAAACTAATGGGCAGACGGAGAGGACTAATCAAACCCTAGAGCAATACATCCGTTGTTTTACTTCTTTTGTCCAGGATGATTGGGTATCATTATTACCCTTGGCGGAATTTGCCTATAATAATGCCAACCATTCTGCCACCAAGCAATCTCCGTTCTTTGCTAATTATGGATTCCATCCCACCTTCTTACCTAATCTCGTTGCAGAATCTTCCGTTCCAGCTGTCCAGGATACTCTGGACTTTTTCTCTCGTAATAATATGTTGTTACAGGAAACCATCGCAAAAGCACAGGAAGACAGCAAGAAATCATTTGAAAAGAAAAGAAGGGGGGAACTGACCTTGCAACCAGGAGACCAAGTATGGCTTTCAACAACGAATTTGAAGATGCTATGTCCTTCAAGAAAGCTGGCACCAAGGTTCGTAGGACCATTTCCGGTAAGGAGAAAGATTAATGATGTTTCTTTTGAATTAACTTTACCTGAGTCTTTTAAAATCCACCCAGTGTTTCATGTATCCTTGCTGAAGCCTGTTGTGCCAGATCAATTTCCGGATCATAGACCAGGTCCTCCTGCACCTATTATTATTGATGGGGATGAAGAATTTGAGGTTGAGGCTGTTTTAGACTGCAGGAAAAGAAGGGGTCAGACGCAATATTTAATCAAGTGGAAGGGTTATGGTCCAGAGGAGAATTCCTGGGAACCTGCACGAAATGTACATGCCACAGACTTGATTCGTGCCTTCTTCCGCAGGAACCCGCAAAAGAGGAACCAGTTGGGCACCCGGAGGTTGCCCGTAGGGAGGGGGCAATGTCAGGGAAGACGGGCTTTCCATGTAAGATCCCGGCGTGCACGCATGGGTACTAGCACTTTAAGACACACACCTGTCACTAATACTGAAGTCAGGCGGGCTATTTAAACAGGGCTCCTTCAGAGGTTCATTGCTGTTTGGTCTGCAGCTTCTGTGTTGTTTCCTGTTTCCTGTGTGACCTCTGAATCCTATCCAGCTTGTTGTTACCAGTGACTGCCTGCTGCCTGTTCTGATCCCGGCTTCCCTTGACTCTGATCCTGCCTGCTGATTCTGTCTGCTGATCTTCCGGTACTACTTGGCTTGTGACCTGACCTCCCTTCTGCCTACCGTCTATGCCCGATCTGCCTGATTAATACCGACCCGGCCTGTCTGACTCTGCATCTTGTTCATCCAGCCTGCTTCAGCTCCCAGCCCTGCAAACCAGCATTTGGTCCTGCTCGTGTGAGTTCATCCACCATCTGCCTGCTGATCACCACTACTACAGGAACTGTTTTACAGGCACTCATACCCCACCGTGCTCCTGTGGCTGCTGTATCAATACCAGTGGTCCGTGAGCCGGAGTTGTACGAGAGGCCTTCCTCTGCACGTCAGGCTCACATCCCAGGTACGTAACAAATGTACAGGAGGTTTCCGCAAGGGATCCTTAAAAGGAAGTCTTTCTCTGAGTCTGGAGTCAATAAGGATGGCAAACGTGATCAACTTTAGCTCAGTGGGTATATCTCGGGCTGCTATCTCATCCTTGATGGTATCCGAGAGACCATGAGAAAAAGCAGCCACGAGGGCTTTATTGCTCCAATGCCTGAATGTGCTACTTCAATGTTGGGCCTCTGTATGTGGCCAGGCTGTGTAAAAGGCTCACAAATGTGGTATCACCATACTCAGGAGGAGTGGCAGAATATATTTTGGGGTGTCATTTGTAGAATGTACATGCCATGTGAGAGAAATAACTTGTTATAATCACAATTTGGTGTGAAAAAAATAAAAAAAAATAAAAAAAATCTTCATTTGTGCAAAGAATTGTGCGAAAAAAATTACAACTTCAAAAAACGAACCATGCCTCTTACGAAATACATTGGAATGTCTGCTTTCCAAAAAGGGGCCATTTTGTGGGTATTTGTACTTTCCTGGCTTGTTAGGGTCTCAAGAAATAAGATAGGCCTCAGTACATCAGGTGTGATCAGATGTGATCAATTTTCAGTGATTGGCAACATAGCTTGTAGACTCTATAACTTTCACACAGACTTAATATCCACAAATTTGGGTTATTTTTACCAATAATATGTAGCAGTATAAATTCTGGCCCAAATTTATGAAGAAAAAATACTTATTTGCAAAATTTTATAATAGCAATGAAAACAATTTTTTTTTTAAATAAAAAAATAAAAATGTCCCACGAAGTCCATTCATCTTCTCTCGCTCCACTAATGGACTGAAAAAGAAAAAAAAGAAAAAAACCTGCGACCTGCCGTATGTCGCGTTTTCGCTGTGACAGCTCTTGTATAACTGAGGGTGAGGCCACACTGTGACGTTCCCGGATGGCCCTGCCCTCTCTTCCACCCCAGGAAAGCCATGGGAAAGTCCCACCCTCAGTTATATAAGAACTGTCAAAGCGAAGACGCGTCATAAGGCGGGTGCCTCCCATGGAGGCGGGTCGGTTGCAGGTTTTTTTTTTCTTTTTCGGTCCATCATTGGAGCGTCAGAAGAAGATGAATGGACTTCATGGGACATTTTTTTTTTTTAATTCTTTTAACCACTTACCCACTGGGCACTTAAACGCCCATCCTAACCAGACTAATTTTCAGCTTTCAGTGCTCTCACATTTTGAATGACAATTACACAGTCACCCATATGAAAGCGAGAGAAGAAGATGAATGGACTTCGTGGGCCTTTTTCATTTTTTATTCTTTAATAAAGGACTTGTCCCAAGCTGTGTCTTGTCTTTTGTACCATTTTGACACTTTATTTGTGAAATGGTAGGGATATGGTAGGGATACATTTGTACTCCGTTACCATTTTACACGGGGGAGGCCGGCATCTGGGGCCCCCTTGTTAAAGGGGGCTTCCATATTCCGATAAGCCCCCTGCCCGCAGACCCCCACAACCACTGGGCACGGGTTGTGAGGATGAGGCCCTTGTCCCCATCAGCATGGGGACAAGGTGCTTTGGGGGGCTACCCCAAAGCACCCTCCCCATGTTGAGGGCATGTGGCCTGGTATGGTTCAGGATGGGGGGGGGCACTCTCTCGTCCCCCCCTTTTCCTGCAGCCTGCCAGGTTGCATCCTCGGATAAGGGTCTGGTATGGATTTCTGGGCATTGGTTGTCGTGGTCTGCGGGCAGGGGGCTTATCGGAATCCGGGAGCCCCCTTTAATAAGGGGGCCCCCAGATACCGGCCCCCCACCCTATGTGAAGGAGTATGGGGTACAATGTACCCCTACCCATTCACCTGTGAAAAAAATTTAAATAAAACACAACACACAAGGGTTTAAAATAATTTATTGCACAGCTCCGGGGGTCTTCTTCCGTCTTGGGGGATCTTCTCGCCGGACTCCTCTGCTATCTTCTGCTAGCTCTTTTACTAGCCGAGGAGCCCGGCTTTCTTCTTTGTCGCTGCCCGGGGGTCTTGTCACCCTCTTCGTTTCTTCTTGCCGGGCCTCCGCTTTCTTCCTTTAGCTCTTTTACTAGTGGTGACCCGGTCTCCTGTCGCCGCCGCCGCCTCTTCTTTTGACTTCGGAGGTCTTGTCCCCCTCTTCTGTTCTTCTTGCCGGGCCTCCGCTCCTTCTTCCAGCTCTTTTACTGGTGGTGGCCTGGTCTTCTGTCGCCGCCTTCTGTTCTTCTCTCCTTCTTCCTTGAGATGTTGACTCGTCGCTGTCTCTGGCCATAATGACAGGGACGTGTTGTGCGGCGACTTATATAGGGAAAATGGGCGGGGCCACAGGGTGATGTCCCCGCCCATTATTATGTCACAGTCCCAGAGAATGCTCTACAGACTTGCTTGCTACTTACCTTCTGGTAAAGTCCATCCTGCACGAGCCCTCTTCCAGACCTTCACACAAGTCAGATATCTCGCTGGAGGCTTCTGCCTCTTGGTGCAACGCACTCCCTGTATCACCTCCAGGGGTGGTGTGTGCTGAGTTGCAACAGCCACCGCTCTCTGCATCTTGGCCTCGGTGTGTACCTCTTTGCTGATACTCCCAAATAAAAAAAGACAAGCCGAAACCAATATTACACACTTGCAACATCACAGTTCCAGTACCACACTTCACAACCCTAAGGACATAACAAATGCCTTTGGGGACTACTAAGAATCCCTTTATAAACTCAACAAAGACCCATCCACCCACCAACCCACAGAAAGAGAGATTGATGAATTCCTCCAGGGGATCAGATTGCCTTCAGTAGACACAGCATCGCTACAAGTGCTAAACTTTCCATTCACAAGTTCTGCACTTGAGACAGTTATTAAATCTCTCCCCATGCACAAGTCCCCAGGAGCGGATGGTTTCCCCGCTGAGTATTATAAGGCAACCACGACAGGATCCTTCCCAAGAGAAATGCCTCAAGCGATCATAGTTACCTTACCCAAATCCAGTAAAGACACATCTCACCCACAAAATTTTAGGCCAATCTCCTTACAAAATTCTGACCTAAAGATTTATGCCAAGGTTTTGGCCAACAGACTACTGGAAATTAGCCCCTCCCTCATAGGATTGGACCAAGTAGGCTTTGTAAAGGGTAGGCAAGCACCAGGCAGGACTAGAAGGATGCTAGACCTCCTGCGATTCGCAGAAGTTTACCAAGTACCCAGTATTTTCCTAGCCCTTGAAAGGCATTTGATAGGGTACATTGGGGTTACCTATCAAGCACCTTACATAAATTTGGAATATCTGGCCTGATTCATTCGGCAATCAAGTCATTGTATTCCAACCCCACAGCGCAAGTCTATACATCTAGTCTCCTCTATGATCCTTTCCTATTATCTAATGGTATGCGTCAAGGCTGCCCCCTTACCAATCATTTTTTCACTTATGATGTCCTTCAGGATTCACTGCTATTGCGTGCCCCCGGGGGCATGCACCATGGCGATTGGGGATGACACTTGTCCCTCGGACACAGCGCATCCCAGTTCAGGGTAAACAGCCAATAAAATTGGCTGTTTACCATGTGATCGGCTGTGTCCAATAACAGCCGGTCACATGTCAAAACAAATCATGCACACGCGCAATGCGTGCCGATCGGAGATGGCGTATGTGCCTTGGACATAGCCCCATCCCGATCAGGGTAAACAGCCAATGAAATGGCTGTTTACCCACGTGATCGGCTGTGTCCAATCACAGCCGGTCACAAGTATAAACATTGTGGCAGTTTCCAGGGATCTCTCCTTCTCTCTAATCACACCGATGGTGAGGAGAGAGAAGGAGAGATCTGATCAGTCAGTGAAACACTTTTTTCATATCATTTACTATCTGCACAACACAAACCCCCCCTTACCAATAAAGAGAACCTGTCACAGCCCAGCAGGACCCGTCACAGCCCAGCAGGACCTGTCCCCGTCATAGCCCAGCAGGACCCGTCACAGCCCAGCAGGACCCATCACAGCCCAGCAGAACCAGTCACAGCTCAGCATAACCCGTCACAGCCCAGCAGGGCCCATCACAGCCCAGCGGGGCCCGTCGCAGCCCATCAGGATCTGTCACAGCCCAGCAGGACCCGTCACAGCCCGCCATCGGTACTGCCATCAGCACAGCCACCACCATCAGCACCAGCATCGGTAACATCGGTACCACTAACAGTACCGCCATCTGTACCATCTGGATCCAAATCAGTACATGGTGGACCAAACAAATCTCTATGCAGGGCAATTTATTGCTGCCAACCCCAGTTCCTCCTATGCCCGTATGTTCCATTGGCGACGTCTCACATTAGACAAATTCAAATTGTTTTCGGGCCTTACTTTTAATATGGGGCTTACAAAGAAAAACAAACTGCATGCCTACTGGTCCACCCACCCCATCCACCACATGCCCATATATTCTTCTGCCATGTACAGGACATGGTATGAAATGATTATGCGTTTCCTACATTTCAATGACAATTCGCAGTGCCCTCCCCAAGATCATCCCAACCATGACACATTATATAAGCTTTAGCCCCTAATAAATTATTTTACCAAACGATTTTCTGAAGTCTTTATCCCCGACCAAAATATTTGTGTAGAAGAATCCCTTATCCACTTTACTGACCGGCTGCATATGAAGCAGTATATCCCAAGTAAGAGAGCCAGGTATGGTGTGAAATTGAATAAATTATGTGACCGAGCCACTGGATATGTGTACTCATTTTGTATTTATGAGGGCAAAGACTCCCAGCTCCAGCCCCGTGAGTGCCCCACATATATAGGAACCAGTGGTAAAATTGTGTGGGGTCCCACACAATTTTACCACTGGTTCCTATATATATTGCATACTCCCTGTTCGAAAAAGGTTACCACTTATATGTAGATAATTACTACAGCAGCTTGCCCCTTTTCTGTTATTTGTATCATGAAAAAACCCTGGCCTGCGGTACCTTCTGAAAAAATAGGAAGGGCTTCCCACAGAATTTACTATCAAAACAGCTACAAAAGGGGGAAGCCGCATTCAGGAGGAATGAGGAGGTGTTGGCCATGAAGTGGCAGGACAAGAAGGATGTTTCACACGATGACTACCATTCACAATGACATCTTGGTGGAGATTCAGAGAAGACGTGGCCCCGGAGTAAAGCCTGAATGTGTCCATGACTACAGTCTTTGTATGGGGGGGGTAGATTTAAATGATCAGATGCTGCAACCATATTTGTCAACACGCAAGTCCAATTATTGGTATAAAAAAGTCGCATTTCATCTGTTTCATATGGCCATGTTCAATTAATTTGTCTGCTATCAAAAATCACCCGAAAACCAACCCATCACCTACTTCAAATATATTGAAAACATTATCACTGCCCTTATTTACCAGCAAGGACCCGCCCCAGGAAGCATTCGCTCTGATAGGTCGAGTCGACTTTATGAGCAACATTTTCCCTATAACATTCCCCCCGCAGAATCCGGAAGAAGACGCCAAAAGAAATGTTGTGTATGCTCAAGTGGAGGAGCTAGAAGGGATACAAGTTATTATTGTCCCCAATGTTCCTAACAACCTGGCCTATGTATTGGTGATTGCTTCAAAAATTATCACACATCCATCAGATATTAGTTCCCCTTATTAGTAACAGACTGCCATTTCCCCATTTCAATTACCTGTGTGCATCATTTGCCTGCCACCATGTTTCTATCTTCCATGTTAACTGACCCTGGCCTGTTTACCGACAATGTCTTTGCCTGCCGATTTAACCACGTTTCTGACTTCCACGTGCACCAACCTCAGCCTGTTTACTGACGATGCCTGTGCCTGCCGTTTTAACAACGTTTCTGACTTCCACGTGCACCGACCTCGGCCTGTTAAATCGACCATGTTTTTGCCTGCCACTTGGACTGATCTTTTGCCCTTCTACTTCAGTACAAGGGGGTCTCACATATGTGAGGGGCTTCAGAATAGCGCTCTGAGTAGAGAAAATCAGTTTTTGGTTTTCTGTATTCCCAGAACAGGGTCTGATTGCCTGGAGGCTTCAAAGAGATTTGGGTGGGAGAAGCCTCTACCCCTGTCCCCCTGGCCTTAAGCTTGATGGCCCTTCCTGCTTCCTGGACCAATACTTTGGCTGTGCTGACCATATCGCTGCCTGTAATGACCCAGGACTTTATGGACTGTGTTTCTTTCTGCTGCCTGGACCAATACTTTGGCTGTGTTGACCATATCTCGGCCTGCTGCCTCTACTGACTATAGACAGTATTTCTGCCTGGACATCTCTGCCTGCTATCTGGACCAATGCTTTGGCTGTGCCGACAGTATCTCTGCCTGAATTAACTATGGACAGTATTCCTGCCTACTGCCTGGACGATTGCTTTTGCTGTCACTGACCACATCCCTGCCTGCTGCCTGGACCGATGCTCTCTTCTCTGGACCACTACACTACTAAAACCACAGGTAATCTTTTGTTATTTGGTATGTACATGTTATGTGTTAGAAATATGAAGGGCCTTCAAAAATGTGATCAGTAGTCAGGAAATTATATGTGTAATTTTTGCTCCTAGAACGACGAGGTACTATTTGGATGTTAGGCCTCTGTATGTGGCCAGGCTGTGTAAAAGTGTCACACATGTGGTATTGTTAAACTCAGGAGGAGTAGTAGAATGTATTTTGGGGTGTCATTTTTTCTATGTACATGCTATGTGTTGAAAACATCTTCTAAATGGACAACTTTGTGTAAAAAAAATGCGTTCTCATTTTTTTCCCCACATTTTCCGAAAACTTCTGGAAATAAATAGCCATTCAAAAGACTCATTATGCCTCATAGATTATACATTGGGGTGTTTGCTTTCCAAAATGGAGTCATTTTATAGGCGTTTCCATTGTCCTGGTGCTCCAGGGCTTTCAAAAGTGAGCTAGGTCATCATGAAATTATATGTGTAATTTTGCTCCTAGAATGCCTGGAGGGGCTTCTTGGATGTTAGGCCTCTGTATGTGGCCAGGCTGTGTAAAAGTCTCACACATGTGGTATCGCCATACTCAGGAGGAGTAACAGAATGTATTTTTGGGTGTTGTTGCAAGTATGCGCATGCTGTATTCAAGAAATAACCTGTCGTAAAAAAAAAAAAGTCTTAATTTTCCCAAGAATTGTGGGAAAAAATTACAACTTCAAAAAACTCACCATGCCTCTTACTAAATACCTTGGACTGTCTACTTTCCAAAAAGGGGTCATTTGGGGGGTATTTGTACTTTTCTTAATTGTTAGTGTCTCAAGAAATGAGATAGGCCTTCAGTACATCAGATGTGATCAATTTTCAGTGATGTGCACCCTAACTTGTAGACTCTATAACTTTCACACAGACTAAATAATATCCACTAATTTGGGTTACTTTTTACCAAAGATATGTAGCAGTATACATTTTGGCCCAAATTCATGAAGAAAAATTGCTTACCGTATATACTCGAGTATAAGCCGAGATTTTCAGCCTCTTTTTTGAGGCTGAAAGTGCCCCCCTCGGCTTATACTCGAGTCATCGCTGTCTGCCTGCTCGATCAGCGTGTCGAGCAGACAGACAGCGGACATTCTAAAATTCAAAAGCCGCGCCTCCGCCTCCGCCTTCGCCTGTGATAGGCGGAACACTGAATTTCCCAGCAGTCAGTGTTCCGCCTATCACGGACATCCGCTCATCCTCGTACTACGGACGAGGATGAGACGATGTCCGTGATAGGCGGAACACAGGCTGCTGGGAAATTCAGTGTTCCGCCTATCACAGGCGAAGGCGGAGGCGCGGCTTTTGAATTTTAGAATGGCCGCCGAGGCGCCGACGAAGAGCGGCGATCCTGGCAAGGCACGGGACGGAGGCAAGGCAAGGCACGGCACGGGACGGGACGGAGGCAAGGCACGACACGGGACGGAGGCAAGGAGGCAAGGCACGGCACGGGACAGAGGCAAGGAGGCAAGGCACGGCACGGGACGGAGGCAAGGAGGCAAGGCACGGGACGGAGGCTCGGGACACAGGTAGGCTGGACACACACACACACACACACACACACACACACATGGACACACACACACAGGGATGGATGGATGGAGACACACACACACAGGGATGGATGGATACACACACACACAGGGATGGATGGATGGAGACACACACACACACAGGGATGGATGGATGGAGACACACACACACAGGGATGGATGGATGGATGGAGACACACACACACAGGGATGGATGGATGGATGGACACACACACACACAGGGATGGATGGATGGATGGACACACACACACACAGGGATGGATGGATGGATGGACACACACACACACAGGGATGGATGGACGGACACACAGGGATGGAAGGACACACAGGGATGGACGGACACACAGGGATGGACGGACACACAGGGATGGACGGACACACACACAGGGATGGACAGGCATGTCTCACCCTCGGCTTATACACGAGTCAATAAGTTTGCCAGTTTTTTGGGGGGTAAATTGGGGGCCTCGGCTTATATTCGGGTCGGCCTATACTCGAGTATATACGGTATTTGCAAAATTTTAAAATAGAAACTAAAAGAAAAGTTTTTTTTTCCGAAAATGTTGCTCTTTTTCCGCTTATATCACAAAAAAGAAAAAATACTACCAAAAGAAAGCTCTAATTGTGAGAAAAAAAATGATAAAAAATTTTGTTTGGATACAGTGTAGCATGACAGAAATATTGTCATTCAAAGTGTGAGAGTACTGAAAGCTGAAAATTGATCTGGGCGGGAAGGTGTTTAATTTCCCTGTATTGAAATGGTTAAAAGAGGTGCTGCAGGCGGTCAACTCCTGTAGAATCTCCCTGAATGAAATGACTACCCAACTTAAAATAATTTAGGATGATCTTTCCTTTGTCAGGCATGACTTCTAAAAAGGTCAGGACAGAACTACAGCCCTGGAGAGTAGAGTAGGCCTGGTGGAGGACGATTTGGCCCCCCTTAAACGGGAGATGAGAATAATTAAAGAACAGCTGATCAAACAAGAAAGTAAAATGGATGAAATGTAAAACAGGATTAGAAGAAAAAACATACGCATAGTAGATCTCCCAGAACACAGTGAAGGTGCAGACCCCGCCGCTTTCTTGGAAACATTGGAAGATTGAGAATAGAACTCTTTTATTGGCTAATGTGTATTGAGATTTATGTATGTCGAGATTTTGCTCGATCTGGTGGAGTTTGTGCTGGACAAGCCGGATCTCCCTGTCTTGGTTGTAGGAGATTTTAACATGGTCATTGACCAGAGAGTAGATAGGCTCCCTCATGTGACACAACGGGTAGGGTTAATGGATGGCCAACAATCCCAGCTTATGGGTGAGATGGGCCTGAAGGATATCTGGTGGATAAGGAACCCAAATTCCCGGAGCTACTCTTGCTTCTCCAGCACATACTCCACACTATCGAGGATCGATATGATGCTTGGTAACGACGAGGTTATTACTATGATAAATAGCCTTAACTATATGCCAAGAGGCCTATCGGACCACTCCCCAATGACAGCCTCTTTGGAAATAGGGGAGGGAAGTCACCATCCGGAATGGAGAATATGCCCTTCCTGGTTGGAACTCATGGGAGAACCACAGGAGGTATTAGCGGCTTTGAAAGAATGTCTAGAGTTGACTACAGGTACAGCTCCTCAGGGGGTAGTCTGGGACACACTTAAGGCCTTCCTCCGAGGTTTATTGATCCAGCAAATCTCAACAATGAAACAATCAAAGGAAGGGGAAGAACTTGCAGTAGAAAAAGTGTCATTAACAGAAGAACAATATATTAACGATCCAACACCTGGGAACTTAAGGGCTTGGACCGAGACACAGCAGTATTATCGGCTAATATTGTTAGCAAAAGCTGAGAATAAATACATTTTCCAGAAACAAATAGCCTTTGGGGAAGGGGAAAGGGTAGGTCGGATGCTGGCCCACCTAGTCCGAACAAGTTCACCATCATGGATAGTTCCAATGATTACTACTAGCGAGGGTAGGTCCACATACACACCGGAAATAGTGGACAGATTTAGGAATTACTGTGAAGACCTATATAGGTCCAATTCAGGAGGAAAAGGGGGGAAGAAATGGATAACTTCTTTCGAGACCTGACAATCCCCGGTCTTTCTGACGAGGACAGGGCTGCACTGGATGGCCCTGTCACTCTGGAGGAGATTCAGCGGACCGTTCAGGAAATGGTGGGTCAAAAATCCCTAGGACTGGATGGCCTCCCCATCTAAATTTATCGCCATTATGGGGGGTGCTTCTTCCCGAACTGCTGAAGGTCTTTAACTGGTCAGTGGCAAAGGGAGAGCTCACCCTATCCATGATGGAGTCCGCAATAATAGTGATCCCTAAGGAAAATAAAGATCCGCTTGACCCCGCCTCACATAGACCCATTTCTTTACTGAACTCTGATACAAAAACAGAGTTGTACATAAACTTGTTCATCCTGATCAATCAGGATTTATTCCGAGTAGATCTACCAGTATAAATATAAGATGACTATATCTTAACCTTCAAATTCCTATGGATGAGCAGGGTAACAGGGTGATTCTCTCTTTGGATTCCGTCAAGGCCTCTGATACCTTAGAGTGGAACTTCCTCTGGAGAACCATGAGGGAATTCCGGATAGGACCGAATTTTGTCAATTGGGTGAAGTTACTATATGGGTCACCTGGGGCCAGGGTAAGAGTGAACAATGAGCACTCTGCCAGGTTTCAACTGCTGAGGGGAACGAGATAGGGGTGCCCTTTGTCCCCCCTTCTCTTCGTCCTTGCGATCGAGCTCTTGGCTGTGTGCCTTAGGTCTTCTCTAGGGATAAAAGGATATAAACGAAGAGAGGAAGAAGACAAAGTAATATTATTTGCAGATGATCTCCTCCTACTGCTTAGTGACACACAGGACTCACTGAGTGAGACTGTGCAAAATTGGTAACTTTGGTCATCTCTCAGGATTGAGGATTAATTGGGAAAAATCTTCTCTACTGCCAATCGACCTGATAGCCCTCTGCCCAGAGAGGCGGAACGACTAGAACTAGTGAACCAAATAAAATATCTTGGTAATAATATTACGAGGGACCCTAAGCAGTTTATAGTAAATAACCTAGTTCCATTATTAAACAAATTTAAAGAAAAAATTAAAATCTGGAAAAAACTTCCACTATCTGCGGCAAGTCGCTGTAATTTAATCAATATGATACTCCTGCCACAGCTTTTATATGTCCTGCACCCTGTATGGATCTATAAAAAATGGTTCCATAAGAATGATGCTTTATTTAGAGAATTCGTTTGGAAAGGAGGCATATCACAAATTAGTCTTGATACCCTACAACTCCCACACCCGTATAGTTATTTCCTGGCGGCGCAGGTTGTGGTTGGTTGTGAAGTTGAGGGAGAAGGTCGAGGATTACGTAATTCTTTGAACAACTCACCATAATGCAGAATCAGTGTGAGCTGTGAGGGTGTCACTTGCCACATCACCTGCCACCAAATATGGATTGTCACTTGCCATGTCACTTGTCACCAAATGCGGATTGTCACTTGCCACGTCACCTGTCACACATTGCGGATTGTCACTTGCCACGTAGTCTGCCACACATTACAGATTGTCACTTGCCACGTCACCTGCCACACATTGCGGATTGTCACTTGCCACGTCACCTGCCACACATTGCAGATTGTCACTTGCCACGTCGCCTGCCACACATTGCAGATTGTCACCTACTGTGTCACTTTTCTGCTAAGGTGGTCTTTTGCTGTGTCCCAGAGTGAAGTTAGGCAGCAGAGAGATGATGTAATCTCTCTGCTGCCCACTGCTTCCCACACAGTGAGGGCAGAACTGCAGAGATGCAGAGCAATGAGAGATGATGTCATCTCCCTGCTCCCCTGCCCGCTGGCTTCCTGATTGGCCAGCAGCCCACTCAGACACTGAGCCGTCAACCTGCCCCCCCTCTCACCTGCCCATTCACCGACCAAGCCACCCGCGTTGTCACCCGCGGAACCAGGCACTCTGTCACCTGCGAAACTGGCCGTGTTGTCACCCGTGGAACCGGCCGCGCTGTCATCCGCGGAACCGCCCGTCCGTGGAACGTCACCAGCAGAACCACCTGCGCTGTCACCCGCAACTCTCGGAGGGGGCATTTTCCCCGTTGCCCCCCCCCCCCCCTGGATCTGCCCCTGGTCTAAGCTACCCAATATGATGAAGCGGGAACAGGAAGTAAAAAGCGAATTCCCATTGCATCAATGACACTTAGCTATCCGATACAATACCAAATCCTCAGCCTGTATAGATCATTGGGAAAATGTGCAGAAGATACTACACATGTGGTATCTCACACCCCTACGTATCCAAAAAATGAACCCAAACAGCCCTCCACTATGCTGGTGGAACTGCAACAATACTGGAAACCTTCTACATATATTGTGGAGCTGTAAGGTGATAGAATCCTTCTGGCAGGAAGTAACTTCCCTCATTCAGGACATAGCAAATACCACATTCACACCAAACCCTGCATTTGCCCTTCTGAGCCTCGGCCTAGAAAACTTCCCACACACGGCAACGAAAGTTGTTATACATATACTATTTGCAGCTATTGCAGCAGGTATATCATTGGCAAGACAGTGGTGCTCACAATCACCTCCAAAAATTGAAGTAATTTCTAGAGTGGACGCCCACTAGACAATGAAGAAAATGCTTGCGTATAAGGAAAGAAGAGCTCAGGCCTTCCACAAATACTGTGAGGTCTGGAGAGCTTCTCACCATGCCTCCTCTCACTTGTGACGATAACTCTATATTTATCATACTCATGATATCTTAAGTAAATAACCAGTCATTTAGTGGTAATAACAAAAATTATTCTTGGACATAGTCACACCAAGGAAAAAACAAACAAAATATGTGTTCTTCTATTATTGCAGTCAGAAAGTATCACTGTTTATAGTTCATAGGATATTAACCTACACAGACTGAATGTTAATAGATACCTCACTACCGGGCACCTTCAATAAGGTCACTGGAGGGCTACCTCTTTCAAGTCCCTTAGAGGAACCTGTTCACAGTATGTACCCAGTCGGGGTGACAGGTTCTACCTCCTGTTGAGGTCGAAAGCTATGTGAATATAGGTAGCTCAGGTAGCAGAATTTATGTGTAGTAGTAAGCCTACCATTCACCAACCACCATGTTCATGTTATATGTTGTAAACATTGCTACACAATTCATGTATAAAATGTTTTATTTTCTTCAATAAAAATCTATGGTTAATGAAAATAATCTGATATTCTACCATTAACTTTTACCCTTGCTCTGGGACCCGCGTATAGTGCCATCAGCCAGCCCATCATCCGCTCTCTCATGCCGCGTACACACAATTGGAATTCCAGGCAGAAAAAGACCGTTGAGAGCTTTTCATCGGAAAAAGCGACCGCTTGTATGCTCCATCGGAATTTAGCTGTCCGAATTTCAGCCAGCCAAAAATGTAGCATGTTCTTAATTTTCCAGACGGAAAAACTTTCTATCGGAAATTCAGATCGTGTGTATGCAATTCCGACATGCCAAAAATCACGCATGCTCAGATTCAACTACAAGACAGAAACTATTGACTACTGGCTATTGAACTTCCTTTTTCGTCCCGTTGTACGTGTTGTACGTCACTGCATTCTAAACGATCGGAATTTGGTGTTTTGTGTTCTAAACGATCAGAATTTTGGTGTGCGTTCTAAACAATCGGAATTTGGTGTGTAGGCAAGACAGCTTGAGCGGAATTCCATCAGGAAAACCATCTGAGCTTTTCGATTCCGATCGTATGTACATGGCATCAGGCCCATCTCCCTCAAAACTCTGACCATAAACTTCCACCCTACCCTATCAAATGCTTTTTTAGCATCCATTGAAATTACTACACTCTGGGTCTGATTCGGTCCATTATGCATCCAGTGCAATACATGCAAGGCTCGGATAGTGTTATCTGTAGCCTCTCAACCTTTCATAAAGCCTGTTTGGTCTGGGTGAATCAGCTTTACTATATGCTCTTGTAATCTAAGGGCAAGAATCTTAGCCAGGAGCTTAGTGTCAGAGTTAAGAAGGGAGATGGGTCTATAGCTGACACACAGCTGAGGGTCCTTCCCCGGTTACGGGAGAACTGTCACATGGGCCAGCAATGCCTCTGGGCAGCTATGGATTTGCAATTGAAATGTAATTAAGGTACCTACAAAGAGGGGCCAGTAAAATTAAGGACAACTTTTTATAGTACATATTTGTGAAAACATCTGGTCTCAGGCTTTTACCCATTGGCAAAGCTGCAATCACTACGCCCAGCTCCTCCATAGAGATTGCTCTTTCCATTTCTTCCAGGGCTGCAGATGGGATGGGCTGCAGATCTGAGGCCTTAAGATATTCCTGAATTCTATATGTATATTCTTTGCAGCTCCTGTAGAAACTGGATCTATATTATACAAAGATCTATAGAAGTTGTGGAATTTAGCTGCTATTGCTTGGGAATCCACTATCTGTCGCGTACCTTTAATGTGTGAACATGGCGTAAGTCTTGTTGTTTCTTTAATTGTCTGGCCAGTAACTTCCGACCCTCATTCCCCTTTTCTTAAAAGCAGTGGGCGAAACACCTACGCTTATTTTGAACTTTTCGATCAAGAAACTGCTTCAGGTCGACCCGTAACTTCTCCAATCTCTGCACATCCCCGCGATTTAAATGGGCCTTATGTTTAATGTATTTCCTCCAAAAGCTCTACCATTTCCTTCTGTCTCTCTTTTCTAATATGCAAACCCATTGAAATCAATTCCCCTTTAACAACCGTCTTATGGGCTTCCCATACCACATGATCGGATACCTTTCAGATGCAATTATTTCAAAACAGAATGCTAATGTGCGAGACAAGGACTCCGCATTTTGCTTATCATCCAAAATAGATTTGTTCAAACACCATATTCATTCCATACTACCAACAGATGTCGAACAAATCATTAAGCTTATTGGAGCATGGTCTGATATAGTGATTGACTCGATAGTCGATGAGCACATATAATTCATGTAACACTGATCTACCGTCAACAAGTCAATCCTTGAATATGCGTTGTGTGTTTTGGAATAATAACTCAAATCCCTGTCTCGCTCATGCAACACCCTCCAAATGCCCACCAAATGCAGAGAGCGAAAGCGTGGCTTGATATGCCTTAAAGCTTTATGGGAAGGGAGCGTGTCCAAGATGGCGATGTGAGCAGCTGCTTTCTGCTTGAGCTCCGCTGGCCCTTCCGACATTATCCGGATCCAAGCTGCTTAACACCCTAGATCCAGACCCTGGTATCCCTGGATGAGGAGTAGATCCTCGGGTGTATCCGCGGGCAGGGGTAAAATCTCTCCCTCCCGCCAGCGTGGAGACCCGTGCCACACCAGGCCTGTGCGAAGCCTCCATGGCTTCTCAGAATGCACAATGGAAGAACCCAAGCACAGACCTCCCTGGCTCGCATAAGTAATGGCGGCCATAGTGACATGCCAGTCCATGCTTACAGCCAAAATAGAGGCTGTCCAGCTCGATGTGGGCCTAATACGCCAGGATATGGACAAGCTGCAGTCTCGAGTGACAGAGACGGAGCAATGTGTCAGCACTGCAGAAGATGTACGGTATTCTTAAAGCACTCCGCGGCACCCCAAACCCTTCAGACCAAGGTGAAGGCCCTAGAGTACAGGGCCGAGGATGCTGAAAACAGAAATGGGAGGAATAACCTCCTCATAGTGGGCCTAGCTGAGGGAGCAGAGGGGAATCATCCGACTGCTTTTGTGGAAGATATGCTCCGTGCCCTGCTGCCGGATGCCCGCTTCTCTCCCCAGTATGTGGTGGAGCGGTTCCACCGTTTCCAGCCAAGCCAGGACCTCTGGGATCCCCCCAAGGACTTCCATACTCTGGCTCCACAATTTCAGGGATAGAGACAAAGTCTGGCCGTCCCGAGCCCTGGGGGACTTACGGTACCAGAACAACAAGTTACTGATATTTCCGGATTACTCTGTGGAGATGCAGAAACTCAGGAAATCTTTTGACCAGGTGAAGGTGGATAGGGGAACCCGGAATATCCATTACAGCGCCCTGTTCCCGGTGCGCCTGCGAGTCCAAGATGGAGAATCCACCCGCTTCTTCAACGCACCTCGTAAGGCCTCTTTCTGGTTGGACTCCCTTCCTCGTGCCCGTTGACAACAGGATTTGTGAGTCTTTCTTACCCCCTCTTGTGCCTCTCTCCCCCGCCCTGGCCTCCCCCGCTATTATGCTGCCCTCCCTGGGTCCCCATGATCTCCTGGGCCAGGCTGCGGCCTATGGGCCAGACAGGGGCCTTCGCTGCTGATTCTGCTTCTCCATCCTCCCTGCTCTGTGTGTTCAGGGGGGTGGGGGGGGGTGGCCTGATGGAGACTCCATGGAGAGGCAACTGAGGGGCACTGTTGCACCCGTTGTGCGAAGTTATGTTACTCTTTAGCAACTTACGCATGTACCCCTGACGGAGTCAGGAGAATGGAACTGTGCCTTCTACTTGTGGTAAAAGAAATGAGGCTCAATATGCTATTCTGCATCTTATGCCTCGGATCATTTTGTGCCTTCCTTAAACTGAGAGGGGGTGACTAAGAATAAACACTTTTTTCCCCTGGATTGGCTCTGATGTCCCCTCTGATCTAGTTATTGCCCAGCTGAAGCTACAGAGCGGTGTTCACAAAAGCCCATCTGCACCCTCCAGACACTCTCAGAGGGGCACCTTAGCCACTTGAGCAGGCCCCCTACTTGACGTCTAATTGGCTGTAACAGGTTTTGGGCTGAAGACCCTCCTCATTTTTTGGGGGATGGGGAGGGGAATGTTGAACCGATAAGGGCCATTATGTTTTTCTTTTGTTTTTGCTTTAGTTGTTGGGTTTTTACAAATGTTCTTTTTTTTTTTTTTTTAAATCAGAGAAAGTTTATTGAATAACAACAAAACATACAACTTGCAGCTTACATCTCAAGTACAAATTTTTGTCACAGCGTATAAACTTGTTCACCCCTACAAAAGGAATATGCAGACATTTATTTCACCACTTCACATGCCACATCTTCCCATCCTCCTCATATATTGACACCTTATATACTAGCTGTACCCTGATTCACCCATACAGAGTCATTTACAGTGGGTGTCTAACATTCAATGCCCCCCCTACTCTAATTTCACTTCCCTTGCTCTTATCTCAGCATTCTCTCCATAACTAGATCAACCGGTGAGAGGCCGGGAGTATCCAACCAAAGTGCCCAGAGTTTCTCAAATTTTTCCGGTCGCCCTCTATGTTGAAAAATTTACTTTTCCATCCTAATAGTATCCCCCATTTGGGCAATCCTTTCCCCCAGTGTTGGAGGCTGGGTCGCCTTCCAATGCCGAAGAATCATCTTCCGTGCTTGGAACAGGGCCCTGGCCACGGCCTGTCCACTATTGTTCCCCAAGGAAATGTCATCTAGGATCCCAAATAGACATGGTTTCGGGTCTGTGGGTATGGTAATCTGAAAGACTCTGATAATAGTGTCCAGTACCCCTGTCCAGAATAGGTGTAGTTTGGGGCATCTCCACAGGAGGTGGATCAAATCCCCGTGATCTCTTGCGCACCTGGGGCAGTCTGGGTCCTGTCGCACCCCCATCCTAAACAGTCTGTCAGGCGTGTAGTGTACTCTGAGCACGATATATAATTGAGATAGCCGCTGGGCCACATTTAGCGAACAATATTGTACTGCCTGTAGTGCCTCCTCCCATTGCTCATCCTCAAATGTACCACAATCCCTCTTCCATTTATTTAGTGCCGTCTGCGGGAATCCCCCGAGGCAGGCAGTTAGGACCATAGAGTAAGTTCTGGAAATAAAGCCCTGGAACTGTGTTACGTTAGCCATAGATCGAAAGATCGGGGTCGGTGAAGAGCTCACGGGGCCCCCCCGCCTGCGCCTTCACCGCATGTTGCAGTTGTAGGTAGTAAAAAAAGCATGGACTGCGGTAGATGAAATCTCTCCCTCAAATCGGGGAAGGGAGTCAGCCTCCCTGCTGTAAAAATTTGTCCCAGATACTTAACCCCATGTCTCCTCCACGAGCACCACAATCCAGCAGTAGTAGCTCCTCATAGGGCCTATTCTCCCATATTGGGCTGTACTCAGTGAAGCCCTCCACCCCCTGTAGTTGTCGTAGTTTATTCCAGATTTTCTGCATAAGAGCATAGGTGGGCAATCGTTTGTTTGATTTTGCGTAGGCCAAGGCCTCCATTCCCGAGGGTACATCACCGTGGCCGGAGGCCAGGCACATCAGGGCCTTAACTGGGTCCAAGCATATGGCCTCCTCCTCTCCCCCTGTCCCCCCCTGCATTGCCCTGGCTATATGCTGTGCCTGTGCTGCCAGGTAGTAGGCCCAAGGATTAGGGAGGGCGAGTCCCCCTGCCTCCTTGGACCTTTGCAGTAGTTCTAGTTTAATCCGGGGGGTCTATCTAACCAAATAAAATCTCTAAAAATTTAGTTAATAATGCGAAAGAACTTCAGAGGGATTACCATAGGGGTATTGTGCAGAATATATAGAAGTTGGGGCATAAAGATCATCTTTATCAAGTTGACTCTTCCGACCAGTGAAATCTTAAGACGGGACCAAATTTTAGTTTTGTTTCGAATTCTATTTAATAGTGGGGTTAGGTTAAGGGAAATATAGTCAAGAGGTTTCCGACGTGACCTGTATACCCAGGTACTTCATACCCGTGGACACCGGCACGCCATGTATTAGCCGCCCTCCACTGTCCGGATCGACATCCAGCAGCAGCAGGGAGGATTTGGTCCAGTTTATAGTCAGTCCTGAATAAACACCAAACTTTCCTATTGTCTCCATAGCCTCCCGCAGGGAATCAGATGTGTCTCCCAGAAGTAGCATGGTATCATCTGCGTATAGCATGATTTTTTCCTGAAATCTCCCATACTGGAAGCCTAGTATCCTCTGATTTGCTCTAATCAAGGATACCATGGGTTCGATGGCCACGGCAAAAAGGAGGGGCGACAGTGGGCACCCTTGCCGAGTGCCCCTGTGCAGGGTGAATGGGGCGGAAATGTGTCCCGCCTCTCTGATAGTCGCCCGAGGTGAGCAGTATAATAGCTTCACCCATGACAAGAACCCTTCGCCGAAGCCAAACTTACCCATGACAGCCCATAAATATTCCCACTCCACGCTGTCAAACGCCTTGTGGGCGTCCAGAGAGAGCAAGGCCCTGTCACCCACATTCTCTCCCTGTGTTTGAAGATTTAGGTAAAGCCTACGGAGATTAATGGCTGTAGACTTTTGGGGCATAAAACCTGCCTGGTGTATGATGGAGGAGATGACCCCATTCAGTCTCAAGGCCAAAACCTTGGCCAGGAGTTTGATATCACTCTGTAAAAGTGATATCGGTCTATATGAGCCTGGATCTAAGGGGTCTTTACCTGGTTTTAGGAGGAGAACAATGTTAGCCCTGGTCATGGAGTCGGGCAGGCTATGGCATTCCCTTGCGTAGTTAAGAACCCTCAACAGGCGAGGCAGAATTGCCTCCCCATATTGTTTGAAGACCTCCATTGGGAGACCGTCGTCCCCTGGGGCCTTTGTGTTCGGAAAGAGGCTAAGAGCCCCTGGCAGTTCCTCCAGACTAATTGGAGAGTCCAAGAGTGCTCTGTGAGAGTCAGAAAGTTTAGGCAGTTCAATTCCCTGCAGGTAATCCCTTAAGTCAGTGGTCGAATAAGTCGCCCTGGATTTGTACAAATCAGAGTAAAACCTCACCAGTTCTGCCATAACCTGAGTTTGGGTGTTTACCAGCCTCCCCCCCTCAGTGCGCAACACTCCAATAGATGGAGACATCTGGGAGACCTTAACAATTTTGGCCAAAAGGTGGCCCGTTTGCTCTCCCTCCTCATAGAAGGCCTGCTTGTTGAAAAATCTTTTCCTGTCAGCTGCCTCCCTGGAAATCCGGGTAACAAATGTTCTTAATTTGGTTTTGTTCTACTTGTACTCTAAAACACGTGATATTTCAGCATTGCATTGTTTTCCGTCTCAGGTCTGGTGGTCCACTCCAGGAGCTGGGTTCCATACTGATCCTAATCCCCCTACTACTCCTAGAGCCCATGTCCACTCTTAACATCTTCTTATGGAACACCAGGAGGATGAACCTGCCTGTCAAATGATCCCTGGTGTTCCAATTCCTTAAAGCTTATAACCCACATATATGCATGCTCCAAGAAATGCATCTTATGAGGAGCAGAATCCTCACCCTTAAAAAACCCTGGGTGGGTTATCATTATCATTCTATGCATTCCAGCTTTGCCAGGGGAATCAGTATCCTGGTATTGAAATCTATTCCCATCCGGCTCCTGGATCTGGCCCTAGACTCAGACGGTAGGTATATCATCATTCATGCTAGGATCCACTCAATGACACGGACTATTGTGGGTTTATATTTACCTCCTCCAGCCTCCTCGCTGCTGCTCAATCAAATAACTAGCAAAATGGCCAAGTTTGCCTCTGATAATGCTGTCATCCTAGGCAACGTCAATCTAGTCCCTGACCCGGACATGGACAGGCTGACGTCTGTGGGACACCATTGCCCTGGGCTGGCTGGGCTGACCCCTACAGCCTGACGGATGTGTGGCGGTGGAGACACTCCCTATCTCGAGCATACGCGTATCACTCAGCCTCCCACAGAATGTTTTCTTGCATCGACCTGGTCTTTGCGGGGAGCCCAGTTCTGCCAAGAGTCACGGACATACAAATATTGCCTAGGGGAATTTCAGACCATGCACCCTGCTCCTGACCCTGGACCTCTCCCTGGGCTCAACTGACAGACTGTGGAGGCTATCCAGATTTTGGATCTCAGACACTGCTGTGGATGCTCAATTCAGGACTGAGTTTTTATTGGGCGGCTAACACTGGCTAAGCGGAGGCCACGGTCATGTGGAATGCCTTTAAAGCCACGACAAGGGGACACCACCAGGCCATAATTGCCAGAGTACACAGGGAGCGCAGAGCGGATTTGACTAGGGCTGAGAGAGAGGCGGCTAGCAGAGAGGTACTTTTTGTCCGCACTCGAGACCCCCAACATTATACGCATTTGCAGCCCATGATTAAGGCGGTCATCTGCCTCTGCACTTCTCTTACTCAGAAGAAAATGCTAGCACAGTCCCAATGGATCTTTGAGCAGGGGGAGAGGTTGGGGAGACTGTTGGCCTGGCTTTCCAGGGAACAGGCAGGGGGGATGAGCATCTCACATATCAGGGGATCCTCAGGACAGTTGATTCACATTGCAGATTACAGTAAGGAAGACCTGACGACATACCTGGCAGACATTGACATACTGACCCTTATGGTAACATACCGTAACAAGCTGGACACCCCCATTACGGTCCTAGAGATCCTGCATGTGCTTAAATCCTTGCAGTCTGGGAAAACGCTGGGGCCAGACAGAAGCTCAGTGGAGTTCTACAAGCAGTACGCTGCAGAGCTCGCTGACATACTCCATATTCTATTCTCTGCATCAACGCGCCTCAAGAAACTCCCTGACACCATGAGCAAAGCAGTCATAGTCATGATCCCCATGAGCAAAGCAGTCATAGTCATGATCCCCATGTCAGGAAAAGACCCCTCCCTATGTTTCTCGTATCGCTCTATATCCCTGCTCAATGTGGACATGAAAATACTGGCCAATAGACTAAACCTGGTCATAACTGCCCTCGTACACAGGGACCAAACGGACTTCAAGAGGTACCGATATTAATATCGGACACCTTCTCAATCATATAGACAGGGCCAACGAGGATACGATGGGGTGGTGGCCTCACTCGACTCAGAGAAGGCTTTTGACTCCATCGAGTGGGGTTACCTATGGCCCGGGTTTCACAAACTGGCTGCGCATGTTATACCAGGGTCCCTCGGCTAGAATACGCACAAATGGCTGCCTCTTGGGTCAGGGCATGAGAGGGGGCATCCCCCTCTTATGCCCTGACCCAAGAGGTAGCCATTTGCGACTCACCCCCATTATGGCCTTCCGGCGAGCCGGGAGTAAGGGTATGCTGGAGGGGAAGAATCTGTTTGGTGGCCAAGAGAGGAACTCTATCTTGTAGCCAGAGGAAATCAGTTCGCAGACCCATTGGTCGGAATGGCCAAAAGGCCCACCAGGCTGCAAACTCCCGAAGACAACCCCCCACCCGTGTTGCGGTTCCAGGGACGTTTTTGTCCTTCAGAGGTCATCCTGTCGGGCTGGGGATGCTTAGCCTAAGCCCCGGACGGACGAAAAAGCTGTTTGTGAGCGGAAAAAGAGGGACCTTGCCTACGGCGTGGCTCCTTAGCCTTCCTGGCATGTGGGATTAGTGTACTCTTACCACCCGTGGCATTTTTAATAATGTCATCTAATGAGGCTCCAAAGAACCACTCCCCAAGGCAGGGTAAATCCCTCAGGGCTTTTTTAGATGCCTGGTCAGTCAACCAGCATTTTAGCCAAATCAGGCACCTCAGCACCACTGCTGACACTGAAGCCCTAGCTAACAGAGGGAGGGTATCCAGGGCCGCGTCACAAACGTACTTAAGGCCTTGTACTAACTGGTCTGTTAGTTCCACGCAGACAGGGGAAGCCTGTTACTCCCCCAATTTGCGTTGCAAACATTTTTCCCACTCAGTAAGTGTCTGTGACACAAGTGTGGATGCCAGTACTGGTCGCATTGCAGACCCCACAACCGTAAACAGGGAACGAGCCACTGCCTCCGGTCCGTGGGGTCCTTAAAGGCAGGAGTCCCCTCTACCGGGATCATGGTTACTTTGTTTAACCAGGATACTGGGGGGTCCACGACCGAAGAGATCCAAACACTTTTTGAGAAGGCTCTCCTCAAAGGGGTAGCACACCGCCATGTATTTGGGGACCGAAAAGGTCCGTTGCGGTCGACCCCATTCCTTGTATATGAACTTATCAAAATAAGTCAGATACGGAAACACCTTAGGTGTACGGACTGGCCTACGTGACCCAAAAGGGACCACTACATCAGCAGAGCGATCTGCTGGTTCCTGAATTTTCAGGGTATCATGCACAGCTGTGATAAGTGCCCCAACAAGCCCTTTATCGCGCACGGATCCAGACGGAGATTCATCCTTACTGTCCGAACGGTCCTGGTCAGTGTCATCTGAAACAACATGATAAAAAAACAACACAAGATATTAGCGCTTTAAAAGATACTGGTGTGTCCTTTTCAGTTCAGTCTGTATCGTTCATTAAAATAAATTCAAAAACAGTTTTTTTTATCAAAGCAAGATTTTTTTTTTTTTAAGTTATCTGAGAAAACAGTACTTGGAATTCGCTAAAAATCCAGAAAGATTGCTTGCTGTCCTTAGAGGATAAGGGATGTATGTGCACAATCACCTGCGGCAGCTGCTTCTTTAGAGAGTCATCTCATGAACAGGATACCAATAAAAGAATATATAGAAGAGCACCAAGTCAGTAAAAAGTGCATTTATTTTATACAATCAATAAAATTCTCACTTACATCCATAATTATTATTGTCCTCCGTTTGATAGTCAAATCATTGTTCCCTTTCGCTGGTGCTGTTACTGAATCAATCCTCCTCCACAGCGCTCTAGGGGAAGCTCCGCTGTGTTCTGTGATGCACAGAGACACAGACTGGCTCGTAGACAACGTGTGACGTCAGCCGGGGGGTACCCGAGAGCACAATGCGTTTCTGAGCTTGCGCAAGCCTCGTTCGGGCATGCACGCTCCTTTCTCAAGCGCAGGTATAGGCAATGCTGCGGTGGACGGCTCTTAAATAGGAGAGTGAATAGATAATGACAGACAAAATAGCAATTAACCCTGTAATCGATGCATTTTAATTATGATTTTCATTTTTATTGTCTTTTTCATTTCTGTTAATTTTTCACAACTCTTTTATACATACATTCTTTGTTCCCCATATATATAATTTTTCTCTAAAACTTTTCACCTTTTTCAAGTTCACCTTCGTTACCATATATTTTATTCACCTGCCATAGTATTACCATTAGTATAACCCTCCCAACCTGCTTGCATCGATTACAGGGTTAATTGCCATTTTGTCTGTCATTATCTATTCACTCTCCTATTTAAGAGTCGTCCACCGCAGCATTGCCTATACCTGCACTTGAGAAAGCATGCCCGAACGAGGCTTGCACAAGCTCAGAAACGCATTGTGCTCTCGGGTACCCCCCGGCTGACGTCACACGCTGTCTACGAGCCAGTCTGTGTCTCTGTGCATCACAGAACACAGCTGAGCTTCCCCTAGCGCGCTGTGGAGGAGGATTGATCCAGTAACAGCACCAGTGAAAGGAAACAGTGATTTGACTATGAAATGGGGGACAATAATAATTATGGATGTAAGTGAGACTTTTATTGATTGTATAAAATAAATGCACTTTTTACTGACTTGGCGCTCTTCTATATATTCTTTCATCTGAAAACAACAGAACAGGGGTCACCAGCCTCGGCAGGGCCTGAGTCTGCATCAGAGCTCTCCCCTGAGGATAGGGGGTGGGGGCAGGGGCCGGTTTTTACCACCTTTGCGCCCAGGCACCGCCTCCATCTTGGCAACAAACGTATTAAGGGCCGCGGACAAAGCATCCAGAGGCACTGTACTGTCTGCAGGCAAACCGGTTGCAATTGCCTGGATTCCGGGGGAAGAAACACCAGGTTCTGAAGCCATGCTGATGTACCCTGTCTGACACCTGTTGGGGACTTAGGACAGTGATGGTCCCACCCTCCTAACTGCTTCAGGCTGAGGAGCCCCCACCGCAGGACTCACCACCCTGACCGAGTTTTGCGCCTTCCAGATAGGTGTGCCTGTGTCCTGTGTCAGGCCCCAGATGCATAAAAGACAAAACCACGCTGTGCTGAGCTCCACTGTATAGCGCTGAAGCTGAAAAACGTGTTCAGGCTTCAACAGAATGGCCGCTGAGCGTCCAGTATAAAGGACATAATCACAGGAAAAATGGCCACCGGACTACAGTAAAATAGAGACAAAGCATGCTGCTCCCTGGTCACACCAAAAATGGCCGCCGAACACTGTATGCAATGAAGGACAGTGAAAAAACAGGCAGAGAAATGGTGGTAAACAGTGATACAGTGATCAGCAGACACAGCCTCCAGACAACCAGGGCACAGCTACCCAGCGCAGTCCCCACTCCAGGTGAGAGCCCCCCCGGGGAGCCCCTGTCTATGGCACACACACCGCTCAGCAGCCCATGCAGCATCCCCCACAGGGAAGGGGGGGGAGGAAAGATAGGGACAGGGAGAGAATTGAGGGAGGTGAGGGACCCCCGAATCAACCTTCCAGCGAATGCCCAGCTTCTCAGCCCCACCTAGGATGGAAGAGCTGTACTTACCAGTCCTGAAGAGCTGGGAGACATTCCATCACAGACTTACTCTCCGATCAGTATGGGGTGGCTGCTGGCCTGGCACACTGTGACGCAGACATCAGTAGCCCAGTCATATGTGTGCTCCGGGGCATTTTGCCCACCGGCTGCCCCTGGAGCTGGGGGCATGTTGTGACCGACCCAGCGAGGAGCTCTGGTCTGCACACGCTCGCTGGCCAGGCTGGGGAGACTACAATGATAAGGGTATGCAGCCTGTCACCTAGCCGGCTGTTGATAGCAGATCACAGGATCTTTAATCTTGCTCAAAAAGCAAACTTCGCCAGAAAAATCCATGGACCGATAGGCCCGCAGGGTTCCTAGGTCCTTCTTCACTAGGCAGAAAAAAAACTGAGGCGACAGGAGCAGGCTGGGGGGTTGTTACCTAAGGGACCGCCCCTTGGGCGGAACCAGAAAGTTCTAGTTTTGTTATAACATATTAACGTGTTCTGCCTACTCCTCTCCTGAAGGTGGTGTAACAACCCGATGGTATAAGAAAGGAGCTGTGTCAGTCGGTGAACGTAAGAGAAAGACAGGTTTATACAATTTAAGTTCCTACATAGGGACTACTGCACTCCGCAGAGGCTGGTGTGTATTTACCCTCAAAGGGACCCTAACTGTCAAAGATGTAAACAAGAGGTGGGCTCATTCTGGCACATGGTCTGGTCCTGTCCCAAACTCCAGCCCTACTGGACAGCTGTGGCCTCCACACTGAGTGACATGACCGGGACGAAACTTCAGGTTGACCCGCAAACACTACTGCTAAGTCATCTGGGGGACGTGGAGGAGAACAGGTACTGTAAACTGTGTCTTACCTTCTCACTGTATTATGCTAGATGTGAATTCTTATTAAAATGGAAAACGGTAGACTCCCCCTACTCTTGCCTCATGGCAGCGAACAGTAAACTCGGTACTCCCCCATATAAGCTGACCTATGAGAGCAGACAATGCCCAGGGAAGTTTGATAAAATTTGGTCCTCCTGGATTGGGGCAGCACAGTGGTGTAGTGGTTAGCACTCTCACCTAGCAGTAAGAAGGGTCGCTGGTTCGAATCCCAACCACGACACTACCTGCCTGGAGTTTGCATGTTCTCCCTGTGTCTGCGTGGCTTTCCTCCAGGTTCCCCTGGTTTCCTCCCACACTCCAAAGACATGCAGGTAGGTTAATTGGCTTCTGTCCAAAATTGTCCCTAGTATATGAATGGGGACCTTGGATTGTGGGCTCCTTGAGGGTAGGGACCGATGAGAGTGTGCAATGTACTGTACAGGGATAGGGACAATTGTAGATACTCACTCAGGTTGAACTTGATGGACTGGTGTCTTTATTCAACCTTACTAACTATGAAACTATGAAACTATGGATAGATGCTTCTGACAACTTTGACCCCTCCCCCTGAGTATGATTTAAGCTCCACCAGTTGATACTATCCCCCTCCTCCCTCTCCATCGCATTCCCCCTTCCCACCTCCCCCGCCCCCCTCCCCCCACTCCTTCCTTCACCATACCTCTCCTGCCCCCCCCAACCCACATGAATAATGGATATTTACAAAATGTATGACAGGTTTTACTATTGCTGACATGTCCTAATGATTGTATACAACTGGTACCTATGACACCTGCACTGCCGAAGCATTAGCTAATGACTGCCGGATGGAGGTGGTTTTTCCTTTCTATACCTGTATATCTGTAACTGCTATATCAGTTTGTATTGTAATGCTGAATTGTCTAATAAACTTTTCTATTAAAAAAACAAAACAAAAAAACTCTATGGGACAAAAAGGTTTTCCCCGAAGAGGTATCCAAACTGGGATCCAAAGTAATATTAAATTCCCCTCCCACAACCAAAAAACCTTCCCTAAACTTCCTCAAAATATCTAAAGTTTTGAATAGAAATGTAACAGTATGATTATTGGGGCATATATAGTAGCAAAGGTGTAACACTGGCCTTGGATCTTACCCTTAACAAAGAGAAAACGACCCTCAAGGTCTACTCGTAATTCTGTGGGTACCAAGGGGCATGATTTATGGCTAGCTGTTGTAACTTCTCTAGCCCTTGGAACATGATGGTGATGGTGAATGGAACCATTGATTATATGGAAAAAGAGGCATACAGGGAGCTGAACCTGTCACAAAGTGTGCCTCCTGCAGAAACACTATCTCTGCCTTTATATGACGCAGTTCGTGTCGGAGATGGCCCCTATTACCAAATAAATAAAGCCCTCTCACATATCTATATGATATACAGTGCCTTGCGAAAGTAGTCGGCCCCCTTGAACTTTTCAACCTTTTGCCACATTTCAGGCTTCAAACATAAAGATATAACATTTTTATTTTTTGTGAAGAATCACCAGCAAGTGGGACACAATTGTGAAGTGGAACAAAATCTATTGGATTTTTGAAACTTTTTTAACTAATAAAAAAATGAAAAGTGGGGCGTGCAAAATTATTCGCCCCCCTTGCGTTAATACTTTGTAGAGCCAGCTTTTGCTGCCATTACAGCTGCAAGTCGCTTGGGGTATGTCTCTATCAGTTTTGCACATCGAGAGACTGAAATTCTGGCCCATTCTTCCTTGCAAAACAGCTCAAGCTCAGTGAGGTTAGATGGAGAGCGTTAGTGAACAGCAGTTTTCAGCTCTTTCCACAGATTCTCGATTGGATTCAGGTCTGGACTTTGACTTGGCCATTCTAACACCTGGATACGTTTATTTGTGAACCATTCCTTTGTAGATTTTGCTGTATGTTTGGGATCATTGTCTTGTTGGAAGATAAATCTCCGTCCCAGTTTCAGGTCTTTTGCAGACTCCAACAGGTTTTCATCCAGAATGGTCTTGTATTTGGCTGCATCCATCTTCCAATCAATTTTAACCATCTTCCCTGTCCCTGCTGAAGAAAAGCAGGCCCAAACCATGATGCTGCCACCACCATGTTTGACAGTGGGGATGGTGTGTTGAGGGTGATGAGCTGTGTTGCTTTTACGCCAAACATATCGTTTTGCATTGTGGGCAAAAAGTTCGATTTTGGTTTCATCTGACCAGAGCACCTTCTTCCACATGTTTGGTGTGTCTCCCAGATGGCTTGTGGCAAACTTTAGATGAGACTTTTTATGGATATCTTTGAGAAATGGCTTTCTTCTTGCCACTCTTCCATAAAGGCCAGATTTGTGCAGTGTACGACTGATTGTTGTCCTATGGACAGACTCTCCCACCTCAGCTGTAGTTCTCTGCAGTTCATCCGGAGTGATTATGGGCCTCTTGGCTGCATCTCTGATCAGTCTTCTTGTCTGAGCTGAAAGTTTAGAGGGACGGCCAGGTCTTGGTAGATTTGCAGTGGTCTGATACCCCTTCCATTTCAAAATGATCGCTTGCACAGTGCTCCTTGGGTTGTTTAAAGCTTGGGAAATCTATTTGTATCCAAATTCGGCTTTAAACTTCTCCACAACAGTATTACAGACCTGCCTGGTGTGTTCCTTGGTCTTCATGATGCTCTCTGCGCTTTCAACAGAACCCTGAGACTATCACAGAGCAGGTGCATTTATACAGAGACTTGATTACACACAGGTGGATTCTATTTATCACCATCAGTCATTTAGGACAACATTGGATCATTCAGAGATCCTCGCTGAACTTCTGGAGTGAGTTTGCTGCACTGAAAGTAAAGGGGCCGAATAATTTTGCACGCGCTACTTTTCAGTTTTTTATTTGCTAAAAAAGTTTAAAATATCCAATAGATTTCGTTCCACTTCACAATTGTGTGCCACTTGTTGGTGATTCTTCACAAAATATAAAATTTTATATCTTTATGTTTGAAGCCTGAAATGTGGCAAAAGGTTGAAAAGTTCAAGGGGGCCGAATACTTTCGCAAGGCACTTTAATCAAACCAAAGACATGCAGGTAAGTTAATTGGCTTCTGTCCAAAATTGGCCCTAGTATATGAATGGGACCTTGGATTGGGAGTGGGCTCCTTGAGGGTAGGGACCAATGTGAGTGTGCAATGTACAGGGATAAGGACAATTGTAGACACTCAGGTTGAACTGGATGGACTGGTGTCTTTATTCAACCTTACTAACTATGAAACTATGAAACTATGAATCTTTGTTCTACCTGTCATTATCTCTATATAGTTCCATGAATCTCTTATTGTGCTGTTGAACTCGGTCGATGTTTGTACCAACCCTCTGAGTTTTCTCCCTTGGGTGCACCTGATGAGAGGGAAAGAGAAAAAAAATACCACAAACCACAACAGAAAACTTCCACACGTATACCACTGTGTATGAAACACCCCCTAAGGGGAAGACGAGTCTGGGCAGGGGTGGTACTGACTGTAGTCCCCCTCCCTTCTGCCCCTTGTCTCGGGACCGACCTATTGGGGGAGAACATATTAAAAACATGAACAGAGCATCTCATGCTCTGCGGACCATTTATAATCCTATAGCATTATTAATTCACAGTACTTTATCTTTTTTGAATCCCTGATACAAAATGTTGAAGGAGAGGGGGAGAGAGGGGAGAGAGGGGAGAGAGAAAAAAAAATCCCTCTCCTTCCCCCCCTTCTCATCCATATCTTTACAATCTACATAGTTCCTTCTGCCCATTCTTACTCTAGACAGTTAGCTCCTTTCCTATTAATCTCACATTGACCTCATACCCTATTCAGGTATGTCCCTCTAGGGCAGTGATGGCGAACCTTGGCACCCCAGATGTTTTGGAACTACATTTCCCATGATGCTCAACTACACTGCAGAGTGCATGAGCATCATGAGAAATGTAGTTCCAAAACATCTGGGGTGCTAAGGTTCGCCATCACTGCTCTAGGGCTAAGTTATAATCCTATCTGTCCAAATGATTTTTCCTTCGGCCTTGAACAGGTACCTGTTGTCATTGTTCTAGTTGTTGTAATGATGATTTACAGTTATTCAATCTCCAATCTGGAAAATCCACCTGAGGTAGCTCCAACACTTCTATGAAATGCTGCAGATCATCTTTAGTTTGTGTGTTGCTGTTTTCCCATTCCGTGTTGTTATAACCTTAAAGGGATACCCCCAACGATATTTCTCATCAACTGCCCGTAATGCTGCGTGCACACGATCGGACTATCTAGCGGACTTAGTTTGGTGGATTTAGTCCGATGGACTTTGCAGCTGAGGTCCGCCGCACTTTTGAAATGAACGGGCTTGACCACACATGGAGAAAACTCTGTTAATTTTGAACGTGGCTCCAGATAGACGGGACTAGCGAAGGAAGTCAATTTTGCCGCCTCAATCCGCGAGATTGACACCTTGCTGGAACCGTCACCTGGTATGGATTTAAAGGGGAACCCCTACGCCAAAAAAACGGCGTGGGGGTCCCCCCAACGTCCATAGAAAACCCTTATCCGAGCACGCAGCCCCCTGGTCAGGAAAGGGGGTGGGGATGAGCGAGCGCCCCCCTCCTTAGCCGTACCAGGCTGCGTGCCCTCAACCTTGTCCCCATGTTGATGAGGACAAGGGCCTCTTCCCGACAACCCTGGCCATTGGTTGTCGGGGTCTGCAGGCGGGGGGCTTATTGGAATCCAGGAGCCCCCTTTAATAAGGGGGCCCCCAGATACCGCCCCCCCACCCTATGCGAATGAGTATGGGGTATGATGTACCCCTACCCATTCACCTGGTGAAAAAAGTGTATATAAAAAAAACACAAGTTTTTAAAATAATTTATTAGACAGCTCCGGGGGTCTTCTTCCGTCTTGGGGGTCTTCTCGCTGGACTCCTCTGCTATCTTCTGCTCTTTTGCAAGCTCTTTTACTAGTGGAGAAGCCTGGCTTTCTTCTTCATCGTCGCCGCCGTCCGGGGGTCTTCTTCCGACTTCGGGGTCTTGTCCTGCTCTTAGGTTCTTCTTGCTGGGCCTCCGCTATCTTCTTATAGCTCTTTTACATCCCTTTTATCCTTCCACCTCAAGGCCAGCACTTTGTTGCATCTCAGTGATGCTCTTTCCCCCTTCGCAGTTTTTTGTTCGCTAGTGATAGTGGGAAGCCCTACATTTTTTTCTGGAGGTTCCGCAGCCCAGGGTTTTTGAAAGGTATAAGTGTTTGAAAAGGGGTAGGCTGGTGTAAAAGTTGTCAAGGTATATGTGATATCCTTGGTTCAGAAGTGGGTATGCCAGGTTCCATAAATCTTTCCAGTTGTGCCCATGTAGGCCGGTAGGGATGAGCTTGGTGTTCGACTCGAACACTGGCTGTTCGCACGTTTGGCGAATACCGAATGTTATGGGAGGTGTGGGTCACAGCCCACAATGCACTGCGATGTTTGCTCACGATTGGCCAAGCATGCACTGTGACCCCGCATGCTTGGCCACTCACAGCGCCGGCAGCGAGGAGAGCCATAATTGGCCACAGGCAGGATGCCTGTGGCCAATTATAGCTCAGGGGGTTTAGTACACGCGCGGCGGCCTTGTGTAGTGTATTCCAGCGTGCAGAGCAGGAAAGAGCAAGATAGGCAGGGACAGTGTGTTCTTTTCTCATCTGCAGGAGTGGGTGTTGTGTGCCTCCAAAACACTATACACCTGTATCTACCCTTTATTGCTGGTGTGCTCTAATACAGGCATCTGCAGGAGTTAGTGGGTGTTGTGTACCTCCAGCACAGTATACACCTGTATCTACCCTTTATTGCTGGTGTTCTCTAATATAGGCATCTGCAGCATTTGCAGTGGGTATTGTGTGCCTCCAGCACAATATACACTACCCAATTGCTGGTTTTTCCATCTCCCTGCAGGCCACTACTATGTCTGGAAGGCCAACAAGGAGAGGAAGACAGTCACAAGCCAATAAAAGAGGGCAAGTAGGCTCTGTGTCTAGAGACAACAGTGCTGGTCGTGGACGCGGTGCATCGTCATCAGCACATGGCCATGGGACACGATTGTCCTCATTTTCGGCAGCTGGACGCGTTGAGCTGCATCATGCCGTAGACTTGGTAGAGTGGATGACCAAGCCCTCCTCATCCTCTCTCACCCAGGCTCAGGGTACTAGCAAAGCAGCTGCCAACACGTCCTCTTCCCTCATCTCAATGTCATCAGTCACTCCTTCCCTAGACCCACCATGTCCTCCTGAGGAGTCCCTCGAACTGTTTCAGCACAGTGTTAGGTACATGCTCCAGGAGGATGGCCAGCGTTTTGAAAGCTCTGATGATGATTCCCAGTTAGAGGAAGGCAGTAGCGTGAGCACAGAGAGAGGAGATGCTCAAGAAGGACAGCAATCTGGCAGTCATGTTCCACCAGCTGCAGCATACTGCCAGGTTTGCTCCAGTGATGAAGAGGGAGGGGATGATGAGGTCACTGACTCCACGTGGGTGCCTGATAGGAGAGAGGAGGAGGCACATCTCCGATGAGGCAGGATGCCCTCCAGGGGCCAGTGAATCACACCGCAGACCTCCGCCTGTGCAGCGAGCTGCCTTTGCACATTATTCCAAAAGTTCTTTGGTGTGGGCCTTTTTTTGAGACGAGTGCATCAGATCGCACCGCTGCTATTTGCAACATATGTCTCAAGCGTATCTCGCGTGGCCAAAACATCAGCCGTTTGGGCACCACATGCTTGACCAGACATATGTTGACCTGCCATGCAGCTCGTTGGCAAACGTACCTTAAAGACCCACACCAAAAGAACAAAGCGGACCTCTCCTTGCTCCTCATCAGCTGGGATCTCCAACCCCACTAGGCCTTCAGTCCTCTCTGAAACCTGCACTGAAAGGAATGAAGGTGTAGAATTAGGTGTGTCACAGCCAAGTACTTGCGGGCACTCTGCTAGCAATACACCAACGTCCGATTGTAGCAGGCAAATTTCCCTGCCCCAGCTGCTGGACTGTCGAAAGAAGGTCACTCCCAGCCATCCACATTCCCAGCGGTTGAATGCTAGCTTGGCTAAATTGCTAGCACTTCAACTGCTGCCTTTTCAGTTGGTTGACTCTGCCCCCTTCCGTGAGTTTGTGCAATGTGCAGTTCCTCAGTGGCAGGTCCCACTTTTTCAAGGCTCTCTACCGGCATGTGAAAGGCAATGTCCTTGCCTCGTTGGACAGGGCGGTCAGTGGTAAGGTGCATATTACCGCTGACTCATGGTCCAGCAGGAATGGACAGGGACGTTACCTTTATCTTTCATGGCCCATTGGGTCACTCTTTTGGCAGCTGGAAAGGATGCAGGACAAGGTGCAGTAGCGTTGGAGGTTGTTCCACCACCACGCCTCCAAAATGCTACTACTGGTTGTGACATACCTCTCTCCTCCACCCCTCCTCTTCTTCCTCCATGGCCTCTTCCTGTGCTCTGTCCTCGGAACCAGCGGTACTCCGTAGGTGTTCAAGGGGCTACGCAAGTGCGCAGGCAAAAAAATGCCATGCCGTGCTTGCGCTAGTTTGTTTGGGGGACAGGAGCCACACTGGGGCAGAAATTTTGTCAGCTCTGCAGGGGCAGGCCGAGAGGTGGTTGACGCCACCCCAGCTTAAGCCAGGAATGGTGGTTTGCGACAATGGCACCAACCTCCTCTCCGCCCCCCAACAGGGACAACTAACCCATGTGCCCTGTGTGGCTCATGTCCTTAACCTGGTGGTGCAGCGGTTCTTGGGCAGGTACCCAGGCTTACAGGATGTCCTGAGGCAGGCTCCGCCGATCATTTAATGCCAGTGCTCGGCTGGCTGAGCTCCAAAACGGTTGAACCTGCCCAAGAACCGCCTTATATGTGATATGTGTAACTCAACGTTGGCCATGCTGCAGCCGCTGCACATGCAGCAGGGAGCCATCAATGAGTACCTGTGCGACTACGGCACCAGGACAGGGGAAGGCACTGGGTGTTGTCTCCAAAGTGAAGAAAGCCCATTATCATCTTGTATCGGGACCTGGACATTTCAGCAGAATAAATGGGCATTTGATGAATGGGGTGGGTGGACCAATAAGCATGTACTTCATTGTTTTTTGTAATCCCCATGTTCAGGGTGAGGCCCATAAAAATTTTGAACTCCTCCAAATTGAGATCTCTCCACTCAAAGGGACGGGCATATGATGACTAGGGGTTATTGGCAATATACTGCTGGGCATATAAATTTGTCTGGGCCACAACGAATTGCAGCAATGTGTCGGCCAAAAACAGATGAAAGAAATCAATCTCTGAGAAATTTTGGGTGTTGGTCTGCACACCTGGCTGTGCTGTGAAAGGGGGAATAATTGGAGATGACGAGTCGGAAGGCAGCCATGTTGGGTTGGCAAGACCATCTGGCATATATGTAGAGGCCCTGGCTCTTGGGGGATGTGACACTCCAGTAGTTGGATTGGAATTTCCTGTGCTGGTACTCAGGAGTGATGTGGCAGCACTGGTACTGGGTCTGGGCATTTGTTGGTGGGGCCCATCGCTGGCGGCAAAGCTGGTATTAAGCATTTGTTCCCGGGGCCTAATGCTGGAGGCAGTGCTGGTACTGGGCCTGGGAATTTGTTCTTGGGGCCTATTGGTGGCGAGAGTTCTGGTACTGGGCCTGGGAATATAATCCTGGTTTCTAGAGTTCCGTGTCCTTTTAGGAGGGACCCATTCTTCCTCCGAATCATTTGCCGGGTTAAATGCCGAATTTTGAATTGGAATCTGATGAGAACTCCCAGTTGCTCTCATTGGTCATGGAGAGGATCTGGAACGCTTCCTCACTCGTGTATACTCTTTTGGACATGATGCCGATGGCTGTGTGACAGGTGACGGTCACTGATGGGCTTTGCATTGGGTGGCAGGTGACTTTTACTGATAGGTGATGGTGTGACAGGCCACGGACAGTGATGGTCATTGTAGGCTGGCGGTCACTGATGGCTGGCCGTCACTGATGGGTGACAGGTGATGGCTGGCCATCACTGATGGGTGACAGGTGATGGCTGGCCATCACTGATGGGTGACAGGTGATGGCTGGCAATCACTGATGGGTGACAGGTGATGGCTGATAGGTGACGGCTGGTGGTCACTGATGGGTGACGGGCAATGGCTGGCGGTCACTGATGGGTGACGGGTGATGGCTGACAGCTGGCGGTGGCTGATGGGTGATGTCTGGCAGTCACTGATGAGTGTCAGATTTTTGGACAGCAAAGGTCTGATGGAGCCCACACACAATCGAATTGTCAGATTGATTGATTCTGTCGGACCTTTGCTGTCAAAAAGTCTGGTCGTGTGTATGCGCCATTATACGTATATTCTGCCTACGGTCTCTATTTTCATGATTATCCATCTGATCCAACAGAGTTCAATGCTTCATGATTTTTTTTGTCATACCTTGAATATTGACCACTGCCTGTCTAATATCCTCCTGACCCATCTCCATTTCTTCCACTTTTTGTCCCAGTGCTCATATATGCCCCCTTAACCCCTCCACAGCCTGTTTACATGACTATTGTATAACAGATGATCCATACACCCACCTACTTTACCCGGCCAACCCCCAACTCCATTATCCTTACCATTTTCCCATGGTAATCCCACGACATCCAAGGATCCAACTGCTCTGTGAAAAAAAAAAAATATGAGTGAGGTTACGAGAGACAACCCCAATACCTACTATAACAAGGAGGGTGGGAGGCTCTCTGCTCCGGATAACACTGATGCTGGGGTGGGACCTTTGTTCTCCTAACTTCCTGCTGACTCCTCCTCTTCCTCCCACCAATCAGGGGCTAACAACCCCTGCTCATCCAGTCAAGTAACCCCTTCATTCTATTCTCTTCTTTTATTTACTCCGGGTTTCTCCTGACTATTGTATAACAGATGATCAGGGCCAGACTTACCATTGGGCTTGACTGGGCTCAAGCCCACGGGCCCCGCCAAGTGTACTCGGCTCGGCTCACAGTCAAGCCCTATGATGGACATAACACAGGGACTGGGCGTAACTGTGAGCCAAGTACACTTGGCGACTCTCGGCTCCGCTCGGGACTGCGAGAGCCGCCAAGATACAGAGGATTCTGTATCTTGGCAGGACCATTTTTAAACTTCAAGACTGCAATGCCAAGGCTGCAAATGACAAGGCTACTCGGACAAGGCTGCAAATGACACTGGACAAGGCTGCAGATGGACACTGATAAGGCTTGCATTGATGGGCATTTAAATGTAAGTTTTTTTCCTTAAAATTCCCTCCTAAACTTGGGGTGCGTGTTATACGCCGATAAATACGGTAATGTATAGAAGGTAGGGCCCGAAAGTGACTCAAGCCCAGGGGCCCCCACCACCCTAAGTCTTGCCCTGGCCGGCAGCCTGTAAAACTCTGCGGTTGCTGGGGCTGGATGGTTTAAAGCAAACCTTTGCCAGTTTAGAACTGAAGGCTGTAAATATTCACCTTTTCTGTTCCCAGGGCTGCCTAACACCGCTCCATTACCAAGCAATTGTCCACCAAACTACTTGCAAACCTATACTTTTGGGAGTCTCAATCTCATTTGTCTTACACCATGCTCTTGTAGTGATGTGAAGGTTAGCAGGGAAAACCAGTGCATTTTGCACAGCAGTAGTCACCCTCGATCGGATGATCAAGGAACGCAACATGCCGCAAGATGTACGAGTCGCCTCTCCACACCGGCCGTGCATCGTACCTATTAAATTTAATGAAGATTGGGGATTATACCCTGTCCAAATTACCTAACAACTAGCTTCCTGACACTAATACTCAACAAGACCATACACAGGCACTCGCAGAACTACGCGTACTCGCAGAGACCTACGTACACTCGCAGAACACAAGTACTAACCATACACAGACACACACACTACTCAGATACTCACACTACACAAAAGCCAAGGCCTCTGTTATAACTTTCTGTTTTAACTGACCACTTAGACCAGTTCCACTTGGACAGAGTTCCAGCAAGCTCAAAGATGAGCAGGCGCAAAATGAGTTCTACAGAATGCTATATAGACCTCAAGCACCTGTGACCAATTAACCACTCCCCTTAATTAGTAGGCTGAAGGAAGCAAAGAGAAAAAAAAAAAAGCCGGTTTAAAAAGTATCAGAAAAAGGTTTTAAAAAGCTACAAGGAAAAGTTCCAAAAAGAACCTAAAAATGCAACCCAGCAATCAAAAAGCAAGACATGTTCACTCTCCACTTAAGGTCCCCACCGTTTAGCTTCCAACCAGCAGTCTGTCAATTTCAGATATGCTCTACACAAGGTTATATTGATATTTTGTGATTAATATAAGCAGTTAGTACATTCAATTTTTATTTGCCAAAAGATCAAATAAAAATTTATTGTGTAACCTTGCACTGTGATGTGCTTTTTTTTGTGTACTGTCGCACTACACATATAGGGCAGCCTATTCATTTCAATAGGCTGCTCCACATGCACCAAAGTAGCTCATGCATCTTTTTGAGCATTACATATATTGAACCATGCAATTTGCCTTGTAAAAAAGGAGCATCTGCGCCAAAGTCTAGTTGCTTTTGCCGCCTCTGAAGAACAGCTTCATCACTCTCCAACTTGCACTTTGACTGCTCAAAGTCCAAGAAATCCAGTTCTGTATCAACACCGACACTGACCCCAGTCACAGCAGAGCCCCGTTTTGGAGGAGCTGGTTTGGGAAAAAGCAGCCTTGTAGTCTGTTCTGCATCTGACTGATTATAGTCTCTCTTTGCAAGAGGCGGTGTAGTGGTTAGCGCTCTCACCTAGCAGTAAGAAGGGTCGCTGGTTCAAATCTCAACCACAACACTACCTGCCTGGAATTTGCATGTTCTCCCTGGGCCTGTGTGGGTTTCCTCCGGGTACTCCCATTTCCTCCCACACTCCAAAGACATGCAGGTAGGTTAATTGGCTTCTGTCCAAAATTGGCCCTAGTATATGAATGGGGACCTTGGATTGTGGGCTCCTTGAGGGTAGGGACTGATGTGAGTCTGCAATGTACAGTGATGGGGACAATTGTAGACACTCAGGATGGACTGATGTCTTTATTCAGCCTTACTATGTAACTGGCTCTGCACATGTGAAAAGTGTCTTGCTCCATTCATGAACGCATACAAAACTGCATAATGTTCACAGAATTATATAGTATAAATGCAGCCTAATATTTACCTTCAGGGCCCGGAGTTTAACCACTACAGATCCGCGCTATTGCCAAATGACGGCATTAGTGCGGACCTACATTTCCGGGACTACGTCTATTGACGTGGTCCCGGTTACGAGCGGCCTGCGCGCCCCCTGAGGGGCGCGCTCTGTGATCGGCGAGTCCGTGAGACTCGCCTGATCACCGATCCGTGTAAGGGGTCGATCCCGACCCCTTATCACGTGATCAGCTGTCAGCCAATGACAGCTGATCATGTGATAGAACGGAGCCGGTAATCGGCTATTATTCCTCCTCGCGCTGACAGCGCGAGGAGAGAAAAAAAAAGCCGATCGCCGGCGGCCGTGATCGGGACATCAGTCCCGATCACGGCCATCAATACAAGGGACCACCTGCCTGTGGCCACCTGCCTCCCGCAGTGCCATCCTAAAATAAAAGCAAAAGTAAGTGCCCCCCGTCAGTGCCCACAGTGCCACCCAATCTGCCTCAAAGGTGCTGCACCCCAGTGCCGCCCATCTGTGCCCAGCAGTGCCACCCAGCAGTGGTACCCATCAGTGCCCATCCGTGCCACTTATCCGTGCCGCCTTATCTGTGCCCATCAGTGCCGCCTTATCTGTGCCCATCGGTGCCGCCTTATCTGTGCCTATTAGTGCCGCCTTAACTATGCCTATCAGTGCCCACCAATGCAGCCCATCAGTGCCCACCAATGCAGCCTATCAGTGCCGCCTAATCAGCGCACTTCAATGAAGGAGAAAAATGACCCGTTTGCAAAATTTTATAACAAACTATTAAAACATGATTTTTTTTTATTTTTTTTTTGCATCTTTTTTTGTTTGTTTAGCAAAAAATAAAACTCCGAGCTGTAACTAAATACCACCAAAAGAAAGCTCTATTTGTGGGAAAAAAATGATAAAAATTTCATTTGGGTACAGTGTTGTATGACCGCGTAATTGTCACTCAAAGTGCATCAGCGCTGAAAGCTGAAAATTGGTCTGGGACTGAGGGGGTTTAAGTGCCCAGTAAGCAAGTGGTTAATGAGGACACTTACAGCACTTTGGCAAGTATGAATGGATAGACAAGCTATTGCAAGAACTACAACATTCTGTCCTCTGAATGCAACTATACATTTATGTATAGGGTACGCTAATCACCCTCTATACAAAACAAAGTTCTTGTTTAAGGTGGAGGTCTCCACCTAAAAAAATTGTGTGTAATATATATTTATATAGGGTATATTTGTAAAATACTGCAATGAGGAAGATTGCGTACCTGTTATTGGGTAATCACCACAGATTGTTGATCCAGGAAATGTCCGTTTGTGGCCTGGGGGATCAGGAATAAATTCCCCTCCATTGGGGGAAATTGGACTTTCATTGGGATTTCTTGTCGATATAGAACTGTATTATGGGGGTTTTCTATTATTTATTTTTTTCAGTTAGGTAAACCAGATGTTATTTTTTTTTTGTAAACCCAACTATGTAACTGTATGCAGTTACAGCTCTTTATAAGCTTCAGTTTATTAATGAAGTATATAAAAAATACAGTACATGAGACATACAGCAAAAAATACAGAAACACAGTGGAGAGCCATCAACTTGTACAAGCTCTCAACACTGATAAGAGAGCAATGGAGCAAGTTTATAACAAGACATTAAATACCAGGGATCATAATAATAGTCACAGCAGACACACAGGCACAAGAAGCAAAAGATGCCATTTTTGTTTCAATAACATGGAATGTAACAATAAATGAAACAATGCACTTGCAAATTATGTGTCGTTCTGATTTACACCAATGTTTCTCAACTAAAGTACCCCCAATGGGTCATGCTTTCATAATTTCCCTTCAGATGAAAAACTGATCAAATCACCTGTGCAAAATAATGGGAAGCCTGAAAACATGACCTGTTGGGAGGGGGACTTGAGGACTGAAGTTAGGAAACATTGATCTACACTAAAATAATAACTATATATTTTTTGTTTACATCGACCATTAGCATAATGCAAAACTTGCTGCAACCAAATACTACTTAGTGGAAATGGCAATAAGCCGATTTATAACACATTGCTCCATTGTCTTATTGCACGTTCCCATACCACCAAATGTGGCCATTTAAAATATAATACATGTGCAGGTCTATCCGTCCAAATTCATGGAAGGTAGGCTCTTAGCAGCAAAAACTCTTCAAATTAATCTAGATTTCACTAGGCAGTGTCTAAATTGTATGTCATCAGTGCAGCTGATAACACATTGCCTTTCAGAGGCTGATACCAGCAATGGTCTTGAAGATAAGCATGTTTGTTTTTTGGCTTCTTAGAAAACAAGTCAGCCTAATGTATTTTTCCCCTCCTAAAAGTTTAGGTTATGTTGTACTAGCCCCATACACACAGTTATGGTTTCTGCAGATTTACCAAATGTAGTGCAAGGACCTGCCTAATTGCATACAAATTGAAACTCTTAAGATTTAACCTCATTTTATATGGTTTTGGTAAATCTGATGTCTGCAGAAAATCTAAGTGTGTATGGGGCTTAATGCTCTCAGGCATTTTTTTTAACCAAGGTTCTGAAGAATCCTAGGGATCCTCTGGGAGGTTGCTAGGGATGACCAAATAACCCTCAATCCCCAATGCTACTTGTCAGAACTATTGGAATTTCACCAATGATTTTTTTTTTTTTTATAGCCAACAGAAAGGGTATCACTCTTTCCACTGACTACCAATGTAAGTGGCACACACCCACCCCCCCCCCCCCCAATGAAAAAATCATTTTACCAGGGGGTTCGTTCCCAAGACAAAAAAAAAAAAAAAAAAAATTTAAGAGTTCCTCAAATGTTAAAAAGTTTCAGAAAGGCTGCTTTACTGTATATCCCTGTTACAGCATATAGACTCATTTACCCCGCAGTAAGATCCTGCTATCTATCAGTATCACTACAGTAAGGCTGATGTCCAAAAAAATGCCAGAAAGGACAGTAATGTTGGCTGTAGCATCCAGTTAAAATGTTTACTTTTATCTCAGAAATAGGTCAGCTGGAATATTACTAGAATCCATTCCTCATTTACATAAACTATGAATCTCAGGAAGAGATGCAAGGAAAAAAAAAAAAAATTATTCACCCATTCTATTTGTCCTGGAGACTAGTATTAAAAGAAAGAAAATGCCACATCTTATGCTGTCACCAGAACACAAATATAGGGCACATCTAATGTGGACAGTAGTTCTGGTGACAACCAGGGATTCCCTGAATTTGAAGGAATGTTCTAAACTTCCTGCTCTAGCAAAGGGGGCATGACGTGAAGAGAAATCTCCCCAATGGGGCATGCGCCCTCCCCCCAAAAAAAGTTGTCTTTAGTACTTGGTTCTAGAGCAGTGGTTCTCAAACACCCCCATGGGCCATGTTTTGGGAACTTCCCTTAGATAAAAAATAAATCTTAATACCATGCCATTGATTTAAAGCAGCTGTGCAAAGTAATCAAAAACATGGCCCACTGGGGATACGTGATGACTGAGGTTGAGAACTACTGGTCTAGATGAGGCAATGCCAAGACTAAATTTTGTCGAAGCACCAAAAGTTAAGAGTTGCCTAGGCTTAGAAACAGCTTACAGTACAGAAGAGGTCAAGGTCAGCGCCAAGTTGCAAATTTACTTTTCTAGGTCTGTGTCTTTGTAGACTAAGACCCCCATACACACTATTGGTGTTTCTGCAGATTTTGGTCTTCACATTTACCAAAACAATGAGGTCAAACCTTAAGAGTTTCAATCTGTAAGCAATCAGGCCGGCCCTTGCACTACATGGTTTTGACAAATCCGAAGCCAAAAATCTGCAGGAAGTCCAATAGTGTGCATGGGGCATTTAACAGTGCTCTTTTCTGTTAAGAAAATATGGCAAATCAAAATGCTCCTTTGGCATCAGCCTTTAAAAATATAAAAACTTAAAGCGGTAACAACTGACTTAGTTATAACTGAGGTAGGCAGAGAGGAGGAGGGGGGGGGGGGGGGAACAAAAAAAAAAAAAAAAAAAAAAAAAAAAAAAAAAAAAAAAAAAAACAACACACCGGGAGACCTGCTCCCTAGGTGATATGAAATAAAAACCTTCCCTACATTTGTTGGTTATTCATTGCCCTATAATCTGTGTCTGTTATGGCAGGAGTGGAACACATTTTACATTTCAGGAGCTACTAGGTAGTGTGGAAGAGGTAAGGCATCCAGAAGTCCATCAGATTTAAAATATTGATCACCGATGGAATATGTCAACTTCAAAAAAAAAAAAGTTACTTTGCAGGGGTTAAAGTCTTAGCAAAACATGGGCAAAGGATCATCTGTACTATAGAAGTATGGAAGGATGGAAATCAAAGCCTCTTCAATGGAAAAGAGATGCTTGTCTTCAGCTTCTGGACAATAATTATGCATAAAGTCTGCAAGCCGTAATAGATATTCAATGTTATGGCCTGCCCGTCCACTGGACACTACAATCTGAGCTGCAATGTCTTCATCAGAGGCTGGTCCAAGGTAACTAGGGTTTTGTGGAGTGGCTATATACACCAGGGCAAGTACTGCACCTTCTTCCCCTTCATCCTGAGGGTAGAATTTCACCAGTTTCGTGACATAGCCTCCAAGGACAGTCTCTCGTACATTCAAGTACTGAAGAGAGGATTCAATCTGATCTCCATGCACTTCATATGCAACACCCCATGTGCATTCCTGAAATAAAACAAGGCCAATTAAAATAACCATACTCCAGTTCTGTAACCCAAGATCATGCATGCAATGTCCTAGTTAAAATCCATTCCTAACCTCAGAAAATTCCAAATTAATAATTTGGTTACTCTAACCAAATGGTGATCTGGTCTGCAGTTTATTAGGTCCAGTAAGCACATGCCTATATAGCTGGCAGAAGGGCATAATTGGTCATGCTTTTTTCTATTAGTAATAGTCACCTTTAAGGTTGGATTCACACCTGTGCAGTTTTAGTGCTTTTTGCATATTTGCACTACAGTCCATTTACCATGGTTTCCTATGGAACACGTTCTGTAGTGCAAAAAGCACAAAAAATGCATAGGTTTGAATCCAGCCTTAGGCTATATTCACACTAATGCATTTTTGATGCACTTTGCAGAAATGCAGGGAACTTTAACATGGGTTCCTATGGAACATGTTCACAATGCATTTTTGTAATGTTGCAGCGTTTTGCATGTAATAGAAGTCAATGGACCCGTATCCAAAATGCAAGTACTGAATTTTTGCCACGATTTGCATTCCCCCCCCCCCCCCCTCCATTTTTTTTATTACACTGTATATAGCTGGTTGCTCAGCAACCACAAAAAAAATAAATTAAAAAATAATAAAAAAAAAAAAAACACACCACACACAAAAACGCTGCAAAAACACTCAAAGGCAACATGCATAGATGTGAATCGCGCCTTAGGGTTCATTCACAAAGGGCAGTTTGGCTCATACAGTGTGAAAACTGGATGTCAAGTAGGCAAAGGTGCCATGCACAGCCCGTTGCCAGCAACCTGTCAAATCATTAACATGCTGAAACACATGTAGGCTGTATGCTATTCCAAGTAGTACTGCAATTTAGGGGCTAGATGTGTTCAAGTACATATGGCCCCAAAAGGGAGTATGGCCTCTTGGAACAATGTCCAGCCACCATGTATTTCAGCCTGTTATTGATTTGCTGGCGGCAGGCTGTACCTGTCACCCGTGTATGAGCCCTTATCACAACAACATTTTCACCCCTTCCCGCCCAGCGCTGGGGTCCCCTTAACAGGGTCTTTACATCCAGGGGCAAAAGGACATGCTCATGTGACCACTGTCCTTGGCACTGGCCTGAAACAAGTATGTGGATCAGGAGTTCTGACTTCACTTCTACATGGTTGTGCCGGGTCAATGACAAAAAATAAATAAAACACACACACTAAATTCTAAGCTCTTAGTGTGTACATTGTGTTAATGTTAGTGCTATTATAGAATTCAACTCACCTCACAATCCTCTTCTAAGGTGACCACACGCCCGGGCTGCAAATAGAATAAAAACAGCCATTGAGAAGCCTAGCAAGACATCTATACATGTGCTGTACCCCACAGAAACATAAATATATACTCAAACACTCCTATTCTACGGCTCCTTCATATATTAAAAACAAATCGAAATAAAACTATGCAAGTTCTGTTATACATCTATGTGATATATCTATCCATCTATATTTTCCTGCTATACATATGGCAGTGTTAGCTAGCCCCCTCCTTCTGTGATGCAGTAGGTCTCCGGATAGGATGCTCACCATTTGAGGGCTTCCTCTATGGAAGTTGTCTCCTTGCCAGAACTTGCGGCTATAGCCAGGGATGAAGCCAACTTTACTGGAGGTGAATTCAAAATCCGGTTTCCACACCAAGGATCCATAGCCAAATATCCAGAGGGACTTGTCCTGCAAGGTGTGTTCCTCCATGGCAGTGGTTGGGTTGCTCAGCAACAAACCTCTGAAAACCGGCACAATGAACAGGCAATGGGACTAATGCAAGTCGTTCGCTTTATATAGACACGAGCTACGGGATAATCCCGCCCACCTAGGGAGTCCCGGTAGCTTCCCAGCGACTCAGCGCAGCTTGTGAGCAAACTCCACACCCATCTTGCCAGTCGACTGTCAGCCCATTGGTCAATGTTAGTGTCTGTCACCGAGTTACGCAGATGCTCTTCTAGGAGTTGTTAGAATGATGCAACTACCTAAGCTGGTTTCAGATCCGGCCAGATCATAGAGCAAGCATGGGGAAGATTGCATCAGGCTGAAGGCTGTTTGTTTGGGAGGATATGTGCTGCTCTGATTTATACGCCAGGATAGTATTACTACTTGCCTAATATTTGTAATCTACATATTTGTGAATAATTGACCCCCATCGATTTGTTCTGCAAAGTGATCTTCCACACATATACACACTTACATTCTAATAATTCTTAATGTTATATAGATATATATATATATATATCTATATATATCTTTTTAAAAATGTCATATATACATCTATATAAATCATTTTTTGTAGTTAAAGCTGAGTTCCAGCCTGGGTGAAAAAAAATGAAAAGTCAGCAGCTACAAATACTGCAGCTGCTGACTTTTAATATAAGGACACTTACCTGTGTGGGGAGCCTGTGATGTCGGTACCTGAAGCTGACCCGTCCATCAGCTCCAGGTGCAGGTACTGGCATCCTTAGGCCCCTTTCACACTGGGGCGGTGTGGGCATCGGCAGTAAAGCGGCGCTATTTTTAGTGCCATTTTAGCGGCGGTATTTGGCCGCTAGTGGGGCGGTTTTAACCCTCGCTAGTGGCTGAAAAGGGGTTCAAAGCGCCGCTGCAGCGGCGTTTTGCCAGCAGTATAGCTCCGCTGCCCCATTGATTTCAATGGGTAGGAGCAGTGAATTCACCACTCCGAAGATGTTGCTAGCAGGACTTTTTTACCGTTCTGCTAGCGCACCGCTCCAGTGTGAAAGCCCTCCACCTTTCACACTGGAGGGAAAGGGGCTGGTTTTTGTCAGGCACTATTTTTAGCGCTGTAGCGCCTGAAAAACAACTCGTGTAAAAGGGGCCTTACTAAGGAAAACAGGAAGTGAAGCCTTGTGTGCATGTGCGAGTCTCGCTGCTCTTTCTCGCTACATCAGTGGGGGAAGGAGGAGGGGCCGCATGTTTCATAGTTCGCCACACAATGATGTGATCTTACACGGAAGTGGGAGTGGATTCCTGGTTTTGACAGGTATCTGCTCCCCCCCCCCCCCCCCGGAGAGGTGCCAAATGTGGCAGCGGAGTGGGGAAGGGTACGAACAGAGGGGGTGATTTACTGAAGACCTGCACCTGTGGTGCAGTGGAGAAATTGACTCAAGACATTTATAAAAAATTATGGTGCACTCACATGCGCCAAACCATATTTACATAGGAAGCGCTACTCAGGGCCGTCTTTAAGGCAGGGCAAAAGGGGCAGCTGCCCTGGGCCCTGTCATTGTTGTGGGACCCAAAGCAGCTGCCTCATACTTGCCAACTATCCCAGTTTACATTCCCTTATCCATTGAGGTTTTAGTCCTGTGTTGTGTTCCAATATCTGTGTGAAGTGCTGCTACCAATGCTGCCCATATGTAAATATCAGTGACATGGATATGTAAATAGCTGAGGCCAACAGCATTGCTATGTAAATATAAGGCAGCATTCATATGTATATCATGCCCCCCTGCAGTTAGGAGATGATGTTCTGTAAGCTATAGCAACCAGTGAGCAGTATTACTGTACAGTATTCTCTAGCAGCCAATCAACAAGCAGAAATCATGTGCTGTAACCTCTAGCAACTAATCAGTGAGCCTTAAGGAGTGCTGTAACCTCTAGCAACTAGTCAGTAAGCAGTAATGATATGTTGTAACCTCTGGCAACCAATCGCTGCCTGATCTGATACAGTAAACTGATTTTAAGTCTAGCTGCTATTTATTGTATGTCTCAGAGAAGGTGGAGAGCGAAATTGCATGGGAGGAGGAGGGCCCTAAGAAAATTTTTGCCCAGGGCCCAATCAATATTAAAGACGGCCCTGGCGCTATTGCGCACTTGCACATTCTTTTGCGCCTACCATTAGCAAGCGCAGCCAATTTAATCTTCTACATTTTTGTCTGAATACTGTGGATAACTTTACTACAGTTTCCCCATCTTCTATTACCAGGCTAAAATGTACAGTATATTTAAATGCACAAATTCTGTCCAGAACATGTAGATCTAATCAAGCCTTTTTATACCTTCATTCAGCTTACTCAGCTGTACATGCGCATTGACAAAGCACACCATTTCATCCTCGCCTGACAGGGCGCACACACTTTAGCTTGTTAAATATGTGTGTTGTGCACGGGCGCATCTGCGTTCTCCAGAGTGCACAACTGCTTATACATTGAGCATTTGCTCATTGTAATGCTGATCATGTTAACCACTTAACGACCGCCGCATGGCATTGTACGTCATCACAATGGCATGTACAGGCACAAGCACGTACATGTACATGCTTGCCTTCCAGCAGGTGGGGGGTCCGATCGGACCCCCTCCTGCTGGATGCGGCGGTCCGTTTCGCTTCAGGAGCGATCCGGGATGAGGGGATGGCCGTTGGTTTCTGACCATCCCCTCTCGATTGCTCCTGGCGAATGAGAAGCTTCCTCCCACTGTGTATTGTATACACAGGCAGGGAGGAAGTGATGTCATTCTCCTCGGGGCGGTCTTTTTGACCGGACTACGAGGAGTAGACTAAAAGTAAGTGTGCACCAACACTACACTGACATGTAGGCACACAAACCCCCCCCCCCCCATCGCCCCCCCTCCCAGTCACAGTGTCACTGATTGCAGTGATCATTTATTTTCTGATCACTGCATTCAGTGTCAGTTGTAAAAGTAAAAAGTGTCAGGGCAGTTAGTGTTAGGTCCAGGGTAGCCCCCTACCACCCCCCCAATAAAGGTTTAACCCCCTGATTGCCCCTAGAGTTAACCCTTTCACCCCCTTTTGCCAGTGTCACTAAGCGATCGTTTTTCTGATCGCTGCATTAGTGTCACTGGTGCCGCTAAGTAGCTAGTTATTTTTTTAGGTTCACCGCCAGGTTTTTATAGCGCTAGGTACCCTGATATACTACCCAATAATGTTTTTAACCCCCTGATTGCCCCTAATTAACCCTTTCACCCCCTTTTGCCAGTGTCACTAAGCGATAATTTTTCTGATCGCTGCATTAGTGTCACTAGTGTCACTAGGTAGCTAGTTATTTTTTTAGGTTCACCGCCAGGTTTTTATAGCGCTAGGTACCCCCATATACTACCCAATAATGGTTTTAACCCCCTGATTGCTCCTAGTTAACCCTTTCACCAGCGATCACTGTATAAGAGTCACTGGTGACGCTGGTTAGCCAGTTAGTTATTTAGGTTCCCCGTCAGGTTTTTATATAGCGCCAGGGACCCCCATATATTACCTAATAAAAATGTGAACCCCCTGATTGCTCCTAGTTAACCCTTTCACCAGTGATCACCGTATAAGTGTTACGGGTGACTCTGGTTAGTTAGTTTACTTTTTATAGCATCAGGGCACCCACCATTTATTACCCAATAAAGGTTTAACCCCCTGATCACCCGGCGGGTGATATCAATTAGGTTTTAGGGTCAGGGTCTGCGTCGCCCCAGGCAGCGCTAGGTTAGTGCCAGTACCGCTAACACCCATGCGCAAAGCATACACCTCCCGTAGTGATATAGAATCTGAACAGATCAATATCTGATCTGATCAGAGCCTCTACTAGCGTCCCCAGCAGTTTAGGGTTCCAAAAAAACGCGTTGTTAGCGGGATCAGCCCAGATACCTGCTAGCACCTGCTTTTTGCCCCTCCGCCCAGCCCACCCAAGTGCAGTATCGATCGATCACTGTCACTTACAAAACACTAAACACATAACTACAGCGATCGCAGAGTCAGGCCTGATCCCTGCGATCGCTAACAGTTTTTTTTGGTAGCGTTTTATATTTAAATCCGGAAGGCAGTGATTGGTTTTCGGGGTCCCGTATGTGGCTAGGCTCCCAAAAAGTCCCCCATATGTGGTATCCCCGTACTCGGGAGAAGCAGCAGAATTTATTTTGGGGTGTAATCTGACTTATGCCCATAGCATGTGTAAGCAATATATCATTTAGTGACAACTTTGTGCAAAAAAAAAAAAATTGTAATATTCCTGCAACTTGTGGCAAAATATTAAATATTTCATGGACTCAACATGCCTCTCAGTAAATAGCTTGGGGTGTCTACTTTCCAAAATGGGGTCATTTGGGGGGGTTTTGTGCTATTTTGGCATTTTATGGCCTTCGAAACTGTGATAGGTAGTGAGGAGTGAAATCAAAAATTTGCACCCTTAGAAACCCTGAAGGCAGTGATTGCTTTTCGGGGGGGGGGGGGGGGGGGGGGCGTACGCAGCTAGACTCCCAAAAAGTCCCACATATGTGGTATCCCCGTACTCAGGAGAAGCAGCAGAATATATTTTGGGGTGCAATTCCACATATAACTATGGCATGTGTGAGCAATATATAATTTAGTGACAACATTTTGTAAACCTTTTATTTTTTATTTTTTGTGTCATTATTCAATCACTTGGGACAAAAAAAAATATTCAATGGACTCAACATGCCCCTCAGCAATTTCCTTGGGGTGTCTTCTTTCCAAAATGGGGTCATTTGGGGGGGGGGGGTTTGTACTGCCCTGCCATTTTAGCACCTCAAGAAATGAGATAGGCAGTCATAAATTAAAAGCTGTGTAAATTCCAGAAAATGTACTCTAGTTTGTAGATGCTATAACTTTTGCGCAAACCAATAAATATACGCTTATTGACATTTTTTTTTACTAAAGACATGTGGCTGAATAAATTTTGCCCTAAATGTATGACTAAAATTGAGTTTATTCTATTTTTCTTATAACAAAAAGTAAAAAATATTTTTATTTTTTTTCCATTTATATCGCAAAAAATAAAAATCGCAGAGGCAATCAAATACCATCAAAAGAAAGCTCTATTTGTGGGAAGAAAAGGACGCAAATTTCTTTTGGGTACAACATTGCTTGACCGCGCAATTACCAGTTAAAGCAGTGCAGTGCGAAATTGTAAAAAGACCTCTGGTCCTTAGGCTGAAAATTGGTCCGGGGCTAAAGTGGTTAATGAGATTTTCCTTATCACATGCAGAATGTTGCTTCCAGTTTTATTCCATTCATTAAATTATTTTTGAAACAACTCTATATTCATTCTAGAGATCCTCCTATCAACAACTGCAGAAACTTTCCTGGACTTGGATGTGAAATGTCATAATTGTCAAAATGTAATTGTGTGCATTTTATGGTAATAGTCTATAATCATTGGTGGACCCAAAACTTCCATGAAAACATCTTCTTAATACATGTCTGTGTATTATGCATTCTGAACAATTCATTTCCCCATACACTGTGCAATGTGGTTGTAAAACGTCTGAGGCCGGGTTTACACTTATGTGAATTGGATGCGGCTTATTATCCAATTCGCATGACATTTTGAAATACTTTCCTTTGAATGAGGCTGGTTCACATATCTGCTGTGCATTCGCACTCCGCATTGCCAAAAAAAAAGTGTGCATTTTCTAGGTAGTGTGGTCCGGCTCAGGTGCGAATTCAGGATCATTCTATGGGAACGCATCTGATTCGCAGATTCATTCCGTTGTGAACAGGCATTCTCTCCTCACTACACCTCCCCCCTCCCTGCTCAGCTGATCTGCAGATACAACACAGAGGGGCTGATTTACGAACCGTTTGTGCCATGAGTTGAGGCGCAAGCCGAGGTGCAATGTATGTTTTGGTATTTACGAAAATGTTTGCACCGGTAACACAGTGCTATTCCCCATTTATTATAGTAATTTCGGCGCACGGGAGGAGGCAATTAGTGCACCACTATAGACAGGACGCAGGGCATCTTCAACTCAGAATTAAAAGAAGCTGAAAGTGCCAATATTTTGGGGTGATGTGGGGCTTATGTGAGGAAGTATAATAGTGATAACTGCCCAAGTAACAAATATGCCCAAAATAGAATGAGAAAGTAACTTTTTCTGAACAAGTCTGCTGTGCCTGCAAGTATGTTTAGAACTGCGTAAGGTAAATTTATGCACTGCGCAATCGGCATTTGCGCACGTTCAAACGCGTTGGTTCACTGTGCCGGCCAAATCTTAGTACCGTATATACTCGAGTATAAGCCGAGATTTTCAGCCTCTTTTTTGAGGCTGAAAGTGCCCCCCTCGGCTTATACTCGAGTCATCGCTGTCTGCCCGCTCGATCAGCGTGTCGAGCAGACAGACAGCGGCCATTCTATTCAAAAGCCGCGCCTCCGGCTCCGCCTTCGCCTGTGATAGGCGGAACACTGAATTTCCCAGCAGCCTGTGTTCCGCCTATCACGGACATCGTATCATCCTCGTACTACGGACGAGGATGATACGACGTCTGTGATAGGCGGAACACAGGCTGCTGGGAAATTCAGTGTTCCGCCTATCACAGGCGAAGGCGGCGGCGCAGCTTTTGAACTTTACAATGGCCGCCGACGAAGAGGGCACGGGACGGAGGCAAGGGAAGGCACGGGACGGGACGGGACGGGACGGCGGCGGCAAGGCAAGGCACGACACGGGACGGATGCAAGGAGGCAAGTCACGGCACGGGACGGAGGCAAGGAGGCAAGGCACGGGACGGAGGCTCGGGACAAAGGTAGGCTGGACACACACACACACACACACACACACACACACACACACACACACACACACACACACACACACACACACACACACAGGGATGGATGGATGGATGGAGACACACACACACACAGGGATGGATGGATGGATGGATGGAGACACACACACACACAGGGATGGATGGATGGATGGATGGAGACACACACACACAGGGATGGATGGATGGATGGACACACACACACACAGGGATGGATGGACGGACACACAGGGATGGACGGACACACAGGGATGGACGGACACACAGGGATGGACGGACACACAGGGATGGACGGACACACACACAGGGATGGACAGGCATGTCTCACCCTCGGCTTATACACGAGTCAATAAGTTTGCCAGTTTTTTTGGGGGTAAATTGGGGGCCTCGGCTTATATTCGGGTCGGCCTATACTCGAGTATATACGGTAAATGTCAAACAATGTAAATGTATTTGCATGGGTTGAACAGGCGCACCTCTAAACTTGACATATTTTTTTTATGCTGGTTCACTTTTATGTGTTTTTTTAACCACTTAAGCCCCAGACCAATTGTCAGCCAGAAGTCTTTTTACAATTTCGCACTGCACTGCTTTAACTGGTAATTGCGCGGACATGCAATGTTGTACCCAAATGAAATTTACGTCTTTTTGTTCCCACAAATAGAGCTTTCTTTTTATGGTATTTGGTTGTCTCTGCAATTTCTATTTTTTAAGATATAAATGGAAAAAGACCGAAAATGTTGAAAAAAAAAATATTTTCTACTTTTTGTTATAAGAAAAATCGAATAAACTCAATTTTAGTCATACATTTAGGTCAAAATGTATTCAGCCACATGTCTTTAGTAAAAAAAATGTCAATAAGCGTATATTTATTGGTTTACGCAAAAGTTATAGCGTCTACAAATTAGAGTACATTTTCTGGAATTTACACAGCTTTTAATTTATGACTGCCTATCTCATTCCTTGAGGTGCTAAAATATCAGGGCAGTTCAACCCCCCCCCCCCCCCCAAATGACCCCATTTTGGAAAGTAGACACCCCAAGGAAATTGCTGAGAGGCATGTTGAGCCCATTGAATTTTTTATTTTTTGTCCCAAAGGACTTTTTGGGAGCCTAGCCGCATACGGGACCCCGAAAACCAAGCACCGCCTTCAGGATTTCTAAGGGCATTCATTTTTTATTTCACTCCTCACTACCTATCACTACCTATCACAGTTTTGAAGGCCATAAAATGCCAAGATGGCACAACAGATGGGCGGCACAGTGGTGTAGTGGTTAGTACTCTCACCTAGCAGTAAGAAGGGTCGCTGGTTCGACCACGACACTACCTGCCTGGAGTTTGCATGTTCTCCCTGTGCCTGCGTGGGTTTCCTCCGGGTACTCTGGTTTCCCCCCACAATCCAAAGACATGCAGGTAGGTTAATTGGCTTCTGTCCAAAATTGGCCCTAGTATATGAATGGGGACCTTGGATTGTGGGCTCCTTGAGGGTAGGGACCAACATGAGTGTGCAATGTACAGGGATAGGGACAATTGTGGACACTCGCTCGGGTTGAACTGGATGGACTGGTGTCTTTATTCAACCTTGCTAGCTATGAACCCCCCCCCCCCCCATGTCCCCATTTTGGAAAGTTGACACCCCAAGCTATTTGCTGAGAGGCATGTTGAGCCCATTGAATATTTTTTTTTTGTCCCAAGTGATTGAATAATGACAACAAAAAAAATAAAAACATTTTTATTTTTTACAAAAAGTTGTCACTAAATGTTATATTGCTCACACATGCCATGGTGGGACTTTTTTGGAGCCTAGCCGCGTACGGGACCCCAAAAAACCAATCACCGCCTTCAGGATTTCTAAGGGCATTCATTTTTTATTTCACTGAGCCTGAATCTGACAGATGAGTGACCTGCTCTTCACTATCTGTCATGCTCAGAAACATGTAGGCCTCTTCCCTAGTGTACCTTCGCTTTGCCATTTTGGGCTCTAAATTTAGTGGTACACTAGTGAGACTCACAGGTAAAAAAGCACCTAGGCCAGTGCTCGACAAAACCCGGTCGCCAGGTCGCATTGGCGACTAGAATCAGCGACCTTGCGCCTGGTGCAGCATAGCTGGGGGTATCCCGTCTCCGTGGACCCCCCCCCCCCCCGCGCGATCGCGTCGGGCCGCGCCGCAGGCGGCCGGTAATTGAGCCCCCGGCTTTGAGGCCTTCTGTGATCCTATGGTTCCTTCTGGAATCTGGCGCCCTCTTGTGGTGGCCGTTGGAATTACAACCAACAATGCTAATGGGCCAGTCTTTCTCCATCCCTTTACTTAGAACCCCTAAACAAAACAAAAAAAAAATATATATATATATATATATTTTTTTTTATTATTTATTCTAACACCCTATAGAGTAAAAATGGTGGTCGTTGCAATACTGTCTGTCACACCATATTTGCACAGCGGACTTACAAGCGCACTTTTTTTGGGGAAAAAATTTTTATTTAATAAAAAAAAAGACAACAGTAAAGTTAGCCCAATTTTTTTTTTTTTTTATATTGTGAAAGATAATGTTACGCCGAGTAAATCGATACCCAACATGTCACGCTTCAAAATTGCGCCCGCTCATGGAATGGCGACAAACTTTTACCCTTTAAAATCTCCATAGGCGACGTTTAAAAAATTCTTCAGGTTGCACGTTTTGAGTTACAGAGGAGGTCTGGGGCTAGAATTATTGCTCTTACTCTACCGATCGCAGCGATACCTCACATGTGTGGTTTGAACACCGCTTTCATATATGCGTTCGCTTCTGCACGCAAGCTTGGCAAGACAGGGCACATTTAAAACAATTTTTTTTTCTTATTTTAACTTTTATTTTATTTTTTTTCACTGTTCTTTTAAAAAAAAAAAAAGTGTGTCACTTTTATTCCTATTACAAGGAATGTAAAAATCCCTTGTAATAGAAAAAAAGCATGACAGGTCCTCTTTTATATATGAGATCTGGGGTCAGAGAGACCTCACATCTCATATTTACACTAAAATGCAATTTAAAAATGTCCCTCTAAGAGCTATGGGCAATGACTTGGAGACAGGTGGGGGGCTGGGGGCTATCTTCCCCTCACTTGTCTCCATGTCAGGCCAGGGACAGGTCCAGATCGCCGTCACGGACCTGGCTCCTAACTTTTTTAGCTGGCTCCTAGATTCCAAGCAAATTTGTCAACCCCTGACCTAGGCTGTCCGCGACTGTATAAAACGCTACCAAAAAAAAACTGTTAGCGATCGCAGGGATCAGGCCTGACTCTGCGAACGCTGCAGTTATGTGTTTAGTGTTTTGTAAGTGACAGTGATCAATTGATACTGCACTTGGGTGGGCTGGGCTGGGCTAGCAGTTATCTGGACTGATCCCGCCAACAATGCCTTTTTTTTTAACCCTAAACTGCTGGGGACGCTGGTATAGATCTGATCAGATATTGATCTGTTCAGATACTATACCACTAAGGGAGGTGTATACTTTGCGCATGGGTGTTAGCGGTACTGGCACTAACCTAGCGCTGCCTGGGGCGACACAGACCCTATCTGACCCTAAAACCTAATTGATATCACCCGCCGGGTGATCAGGGGGTTAAACCTTTATTGGGTAATAAATGGCGGGTGCCCTGATGCTAGAAAAAGCAAATTAACTAACCAGTGTCACCAGTGACACTTATAAGGTAATCACTGCTGAAAGGATTAACTCTAAGGGCAATCGGGGGGTTAAAACCTTTATAAGGTTGTATATGGGGGTACCTAACGCTATAAAAACCTGGCGGTGAACCTAAAAATAACTAGCTACCTAGCGGCACCAGTGACACGAATGCAGCAATCAGAAAAACGATCACTTAGTGACACTGGCAAAAGGGGTTGAAAGGGTTACCTGGGGGGCAATCAAGGGGTTAAACCTTTATTGGGGGGGTAGGGGGCTACCCTGGACCTAAAGGGGCCTAACACTAACTGCCCTGACACTTTTTACAGTCACAACTGACACTAAATGCAGTGATCAGTAAATAAATGATCACTGCAATCAGTGACACTGTGACTCGGGGGGGGGGATCAGGGGGTGACTGGGGGTGAAAGTGTGCCTATGTGTACCTATGTGTCAGTGGACTGTTGGTGCACTTATTATGATGTCTTCTCTCCTCTCCGTCCGGTCAAAAAGACCGCCACGAGGAGAGTGAGATCACTTCCTCCTGCCTGTGTTTACACTACACAGGCAGGGGAAGCTTCTCATTCGCCATCCCCTCATCCCGGATCGCTCCTGAAGCGAAACGGACCGCAGCAGCCAGAGGGAAGGGGTCCGATCGGACCCCCCACTGGCTGGAAGGCAGGTACGTGCTTGTGCCTGTCTGTGCCATTGTGGCGACCTATAATTACATGCGGCGGTCCTTAACTGTTTAAAGACCAGTTCACACCATAGAAACGCCGTCTGGATGTGTTCCAGGTGCTTTTCTGCATGCGTGTTTTTGATGCGTTCCAGTGCATGATGCATTTTTGGGGCATTTTTGATGCAGTCCAGTGCTTATTCCCCCCTCTTTTTTCTTAATAGGGCTTCCACACTGCACCGCCCATAGTGTCGGCGGTAAAACGCTGCTATTTTTAGTGGCGTTTTACCGTTGGATTTGTGGGGCATTTCGGCCGCTAGCGGGGCGTTTTGCGGGCGGTATTGCAGTGCTGCCCCATTGATTTCAATGGAGAGCGGCGGTGGAGGAACGGTAAACACAACACTCCTTCACCGCTCCAAAGATGCTGCTGGCAGGGCTTTTCCTGACGTCCTGCCAGTGCACCGCTCCGGTGTGAAAGCCCTCGGGTTTTCACACTGGAGACAATGGTGCAGCAGTTTGAGGGCGGATTACAGGCGCTATTTCATTGGAAACCATATAACCTACTTTCCATGCATTTTTGATGCAGAAAAAAAATGCACTGGACTGCAGGTGGTGTGAACTGGCCCTAAGGATATTTAATCACAGGTCATGTTAGCATGTTACATTGCCAGCATGTGACATGCACCTGGGTAAAATGATGTAAAAAGACTCTCGCTCCTCTAGGCCCTCCTAAAAAGGCATTTAACCTTCCCACCTCTAATGCATATGATTTCCTTGGGCGAGCTTTTGCTTTTAAAGGGGAACTCTACACTCCAATGCTCTTTTCTCTCTCTCCCCCCCCCCCCCTAATGCATATAATTCTTTGGGGCTAGCTTTTTCTTTTAACCACTAGAGATCCGCGCTATAGCCAAATGACGGCTACAGCGCGGACCTCCTTTGCCGGGACTACGTCTATTGACGTTGTCCCATGAACGAGCGGCCTGTGTGCCCCGCTCTGTGATCGGCGAGTCTACGAGACTCGCCTGATCACGGATCCGAGCAAGGGGTCAATCCCGACCCCTTACCACGTGATCAGCTGTCAGCCAATGACAGCTGATCATGTGATACAACGGAGCCGGTAATCGGTTATTTTTCAGCGCGAGGAGAATAAAAAAGAGCCGATCACCGGCGGCCGTGATCGGGACATCAGTCCCAATCACGGCCAGCTTTACCAGTGCCCACCTGCCCCCTGCCAGTGCCACCTCATGAATAAATAAGTGCCCCCGTCAGTGCCACCCAGCAGTGCCCACAGTGCCACATGTCAGTGCCCACAATCTGCCTCAACAACGGTGCTGCACCCCAGTGCCACATATCCGTGCCCATCAGTGTCATCTACCACTGCCCATCAGTGCCGCCCATCACTGCCCATCAGTGCCACCTATCAGTGCCCATCAGTCCCATCTATCAGTGGTACCTATCAGTACCCCGTAGTGCCACCCATCCGTGGCCATCTTTGCCCATCAGTGCCGCCTTATCTGTGCCCATCAGTACTGCCTTATCTGTGCCTATCGGTGCCACCTTATCTGTGCCTATTAGTGCCGCCTTAACTATGCCTACCAGTGCCCACCAGTGCAGCCTATCAGTGCCCACCAGTGCAGCCTATCAGTGCCGCCTCATCAGGGCACTTCAATGAAGGAGAAAAATGATCTTTTTGCAAAATTTTATAACAAACTATTAAACATGATTTTTTTTTTTTTTGCATTTTCTTTTTGTTTAGCAAAAAATAAAACTCCCAGCTGTAATTAAATACCACCAAAAGAAAGCTCTATTTGTGGGAAAAAAATGATAAAAATTTAATTTGGGTACAGTGTTGTATGGCCGCGCAATTGTCATTCAAAGTGCATCAGCGCTGAAAGCTGAAAATTGGTCTGGGCAGGAGGGGGGTTTAAGTGCCCAGTAAGCAAGTGATTAAAGGGGAAATCCACACTCCATTTTCCAACCTCCAAAGGCTGAGAATTGCCTTCACCAATCCAAACCACATACTTTTTCAGAGCAAACAGGGCCAGCTAGGAAAGGGGCGATCACCCAATCCCCTCCTAACCCAATACCAACCACAAAGCACCTTGTACCCACTAGTTTAACCACTTGACCACTGGGCACTTAAACCCTCTTAATAACCAGACCAATTTTCAGCTTTCGGTGCTCTCACATTTTGAATGACAATTACTCAGTCATGCAACACTGTACCCATATGAAATTTTTGTCCTTTTTTTCACACACATAGAGCTTTCTTTTGGTGGTATTTAATCACCGCTGGGTTTTTTATTTTTTGTGCTATAAAAGAAAAAAGACAGAACATTCTGTAAAAAAAAAAAGAAAATGAATTTTTCTTTGTTTCGGTTATAAAATTTAGCAGATTAGTAATTTTTCTTCATACATTTTGGCCAAAATTTATACTACTACATATCTTTGGTAAAATAAGTACAAATTGGTGGATATTATTTGGTCTTTGTGAAAGTTATAGAGTCCACAAGCTATGGTGCCAATATCTGAAAATTGATCACACCTGAAGTACTGATGGCCTATCTCATTTCTTGAGACCCTAACATGCCAGAAAAGTACAAATACCCCCAAATGACCCCTTTTTGGAAAGAAGACACTCCAAGGTATTTAGTAAAAGGCATGATTAGTTTTTTGAAGTTGTCATTTTTTCCCACAATTCTTTGCAAAATCGAGATTTTTTTTTTCACAAAATTGTCATATTATCGGGTTATTTCTCACACACTGCATATGCATACCACAAATTACACCCCAAAACACATTCTGCTATTACTTCAGAGTATGGCGATACCACATGTGTGAGATTTTTACACAGCGTGGTCACATGCAGGGAGCACCATCAGGCGTTCTGGAGCACCCAGGCCAATTCTGACATTTCTCTCCTACATGTAAAAATCATCATTTATTTGCTAGAAAATTACATAGAACTCCAAAACATTATATATGTTTTTTTAGCAAAGACCCTAGAGAATACAATGGTGGTTCTTTTTATCTCGCACAGTATTTGTGCAGCAATTTTTCAAAAGCTTTTTTTCGGAAAAAAAAAACAGTTTTGTGCTTTAAAACAAAACAAAACAGTAAAGTTAGCCCAATGTTTTTGCATAATGTGAAAGATGAAGTTACGCTGAGTAAATAGATATCTAACATGTCACCCTTCAAAACTGCGCATGCTTGTGGAATGGCGCCAAATGTCGCTACTTAAAAATCCCCATTTACATTTTTTTTTACTGGTTACATGTTTTGAGTTACAGAGGAGGTCTAGAGCCAAAATGATTTCTCTCGCTCTAACGTTCGCAGCGATACCTCACATGTGTGGTTTGAACACCGTTTTCATGTGTGGGCGGGACTTACGTATGCGTTCGCTTCTGCATGCGAGCACATGGGGACAGGGAGGCTTTAAAAAAAATATATTTTTTATTGTTCATTTTACTTTATTTATTTTAGTTTGACACTTTTTTCCCCAAAAATAAATTTTTTGATCACTTTTATTCCTATTACAAGGAATGTAAACATCCCTTGTAATAGGAATATGGCATGACAGGTCCTCTTTACAGTGAGATATGGGGTCAAGAAGACCCCACATCTCACCTCTAGGCTGGGAAGCATGAAATAAAAACGATTCTGGCTTTGATCGTATTGGCGAGTCGGTAGAAGCACCAGAGGGCGGGGGGGGGGAGTCCCCTCTCACCTCCTGTAAGAATGATAAAGCAGCGGAACAGCCGCTATGATTGTTCTTATGGTGTAGGGAATCGCCGGCTGAAAAAGCTGTAGCTACAGGCACCATTCAGATATCCCCGCACAAAGTCAAGGATGTCATATGACGGCCGGCGGGCGGGAAGTGGTTAAAATGCATTTTTTTTAGCACAAAGTTGTCAATTTATAAAATATTTCTAACACCTAGCATGTACATGCCAAAAATGTCACCCCAAAATAGATTCTCCTACTCCTGAGTACGGCAATAACACGTATGTGAGACTTCCACAGTCTGGCAACATACAGAGGCTGAGTACAGCCAAGCATGGCCGAGCATGGCTGGGTATCACCGAGTATTGCAGGGTATCACAGAGTATGGCTGAGCATGGCCGACTATGGTTGGGTATTGCAGAGTATGGCTGGGTATGGCTGGGTATTGCAATTTATGGCAGAGTATTGCTGGGTGTTGCTGAGTATTGCTGGGTGTTGCTGAGTATTGCTGGGTGTTACTGAGTATTGCTGGGTGTTGCTGAGTATTGCAGAGTATTGCTGGGTATTGCAGAGTATTGCTGGGTATTGCAGAGTATTGGCAGGGCATTGCTGGGTATTGCAGGGTATTGGCAGGGTATTGCAGGCTATTGCAGATTATTTCTGGTATTGCAGATTATTGATGGGTATTGCAGAGTATTGGCAGGGCATTGCTGGGTATTGCAAAGTATTGGCAGGGCATTGCTGGGTATTGCAGGGTATTGCAGATTATTGCTGGGTATTGCAGATTATTGCTGGGTATTGCAGAGTATTGGCAGGGCATTGCGGGGCATTGCAGAGTATCGGCAGGGCATTGCAGAGTATTGGCATTGAATTGCAGGGTTAATTGTCGGTGAGAAGCGCTGAGGGCACTGCAGATCCAGCCCACAGCACTGCTGGCACCGATCTCTCCCCTCCACTGTACCGATCGGTTTGTTTACAAGTGATCTCTGACGGAGCGATCACGTGGTAAACGGCCGCGATCAGCCACGGATGCTCTTGAGTGCACGCCCCAGGGGGCACGTGAGAGCGGAATTCTGGGAGGACGTACTATAAAGTCCTCCCGGAGTTAAGCAACCGCCCTGTAGCCGTCATTCGGCTATGGGCCAGTTGTTAAGTGGTTAAAGGGGCTTTCCACATTTCATAAAGCCCCCCTGTCTGCAGCCCCCTACAACCCCAGCCTAGGGTTGTGTGGAAGAGGCCCTTGTCCCCCTGAATATGGGAACAAGGTGGTTGACTTTTGGGGTGCCTGAGCCCCTCCTGCCCCCAAGCATCCATCCCCCTTTTCATAGACTGGCTTGCTGTGTGTTTGGCTAGGGGTTTGTTAGTGCGTGGGAGGGACACAATATTTTTAGATTTTGGGGCTGTATTTTTCACGTAGGGGGTCCTCATTTTAGGACTTTACAGCCCCAAATGGCCTTCCATGTATTGGTGGGCAGGCTATTTTTGGTTTTGCGTTTAAAATCTTGTAGCTGCAATGTAGATTTGTATATTTTCTCTAAAGCCGTACATCTTTGAAGCAGCATTTTGTATGCATGCTACAGATGCAGCACTTTACAGGCAGAGTAACCCCCCCACCCCCCACCCCCCCAAGTTACTATGAAACTAAAGATATGTTGGTATTGCGCTGCCCCTATATTAAATAACCCTCCCAGGGTGATGAGTATAATGCCTAGTTACACAAATCAATAGTGTAATATAAAAATGTATATATATAAATGTCTACTAAATAATTTCAAAAAGTGCAAAGTGCTACATTAAATAAAATAAAATAAACACACCACAGAGGTGATAGAATCCAAATAAATGAAAATCAAGTGAACAAAGGTAAGTAACTAAAAACAGTCTCTTAAAAATTACTATTTTGATAAAGTGCAGAGAAAATGCAGAAGAAAAAAAAAAAAGTAAACGCACTACAGAGTCAATTGAAAACCTCCACGGAAACACAACTGCTTCAATTGAGTGCAAAGCCAAAAAACAGTGAATTGATCATAAAGTGCCAAGTGCGTCTTATAAATGTGCAAATAAGTAAACACTCTCCAGAGGTGATATAAGTGAACCACCCTAATAATAAACAAATGATATACAAGAAAATAAGAAAGAGTATACCTAGACCAAAGAGAGGGTACCCTCTCCTGATCACATGGAAATAAACTTTAGAATTAAACAAAAAATATATATAGTAGTAAATGCACTACAGAGCCGGCTGTAACATGTTATATCAGAATGAATCCGGCCTCTATAGATTAAATATTCATATTGAAATCCATCAAAAAGAAAAAAAGAAAAAGATATAAATATTCAAGTCCATAAATAAACAACGGTCTCCTTTAACCACTTCAGCTCCGGACCAATAAACACCTTAAGGACCAGAGGTCTTTTTCCAATTTCGCACTGTGCTGCTTTAACTGGTAATTGCGCGGTCATGCAATATTGCACCCAAACGAAATTTGTGTCCTTTTCTTCCCACAAATAGAGCTTTCTTTTGATGGTATTTGATTGCCTCTGCGATTTTTTTTTTTTTGCAATATAAATGGAAAAAGAGTGAAAATTTTGAAAAAAAAAGATATTTTCTTCTTTTTGTTATAAGAAAAATCAAATAAACTAAATTTTATTCATACATTGAGGGCAAAATTTATTCAGCCACATGTCTTTAGTAAAAAAAATGTCAATAAGCGTATATTTTTTGGTTTGCGCAAAAGTTATAGCGTCTACAAACTAACGTACATTTTCTGGAATTTACACAGCTTTTAATTTATGACTGCCTATCTCATTTCTTGAGGTGCTAAAATGGCAGGGCAGTACAACCCCCCCCCAAATGACCCCATTTTGGAAAGTAGACACCCCAAGGAAATTGCTGATGGGTATGTTGAGCCCATTGAATATTTATTTTTTTTGTCCTAAGGGATTGAATAATGACAAAAAAAAATAAAAAATTTTTTACAAAAAGTTGTCACTAAATGATATATTGCTCACACATGCCATGGTTATATGTGGAATTGCACCCCAAAATATATTCCGCTACTTCTCCCGAGTATGGGGGCAAATTTTTTATTTTACTCCTCACTACCTATCACTACCTATCACAGTTTTGAAGGCCATAAAATGCCAAGATGGCACAAAACCCCCCCAAATGACCCCATTTTGGAAAGTAGACACCCCAAGCTATTTGCTGAGGGCCATGTTGAGACCATTGAATATTTTTTTTTTGTCCCAAGGGATTGAATAATGACAAAAAATAAAAAAATTTTTTTTTTTTTACAAAAAGTTGTCACTAAATGATATATTGCTCACACATGCCATGGTTATATGTGGAATTGCACCCCAAAATATATTCCGCTACTTCTCCCGAGTATGGGGATACCACATGTGTGGGACTTTTTGGGAGTCTAGTCACGCACGGCACCCCGAAAACCAATCACCACCTTCAGGATTTCTAAGGGTGCAAATTTTTGATTTAACTCCTCACTACCTATCACAGTTTCGAAGGCCATAAAATGCCAAAATAGCACAAAACCCCCCAAAATGACCCCATTTTGGAAAGTAGACACCCCAAGCTATTTACTGAGAGGCATGTTGAGTCCATGGAATATTTTATATTTTGCCAAAAGTTGCGGGAATATTACAAACTTTTTTTTTTTTGCACAAAGTTGTCACTAAATGATATATTGCTCACACATGCTATGGGCAGAAGTCAAATTACACCCCAAAATAAATTCTGCTGATTCTCCCGAGTACAGGGATACCACATGTGGGGGACTTTTTGAGAGCCTAGCCATGTACGGGACCCCGAAAACCAAGCACTGCCTTCCGGATTTAAATATAAAATGCTACCAAAAAAACTGTTAGCGATCGCAGGGATCAGGCCTGACTCTGCGATCGCTGCAGTTATGTGTTTAGTGTTTTGTAAGTGACAGTGATCGATCGATACTGCACTTGGGTGGGCTGGGCAGAGGGGCAAAACGCAGGTGCTAGCAGGTATCTGGGCTGATCCCGCTAACAATGCGTTTTTTTGGAACCCTAAACTGCTGGGGATGCTAGTATAGATCTGATCAGATCAGATATTGATCTGTTCAGATTCTATACCACTACGGGAGGTGTATGCTTTGCGTGTGGGTGTTACTGGCACTAACCTAGCGCTGCCTGGGGCGACGCAGACCCTGACCCTAAAACCTAATTGATATCACCCGCCGGGTGATCAGGGGGTTAAACCTTTATTGGGTAATAAATGGAGGGGGCCCTGATGCTATAAAAAGCAAACTAACCAGAGTCACCCGTAACACTTATACGGTGATCAGTGGTGAAAGGGTTAACTAGGGGCAATCAGGGGATTCACATTTTTATTAGGTAGTATATGGGGGTCCCTGGCGCTATATAAAAACCTGACGGGGAACCTAAATAACTAACTGGCTAACCAGCGTCACTAGTGACACTTATACTGTGATCGCTGGTGAAAGGGTTAACTAGGGGCAATCAGGGGGTTAAAACCATTATTGGGTAGTATATCGGGGTACCTAGCGCTATAAAAACCTGGCGGTGAACCTAAAAAAATAACTAGCTACCTAGCGACAGTAGCGACACTGATGCAGCGATCAGAAAAATTATCGCTTAGTGACACTGCCAAAAGGGGGTGAAAGGGTTAACTAGGGGCAATCAGGATGTTAAAACCATTATTGGGTAGTATATCGGGGTACCTAGCGATATAAAAACCTGGCGGTGAACCTAAAAAAATAACTAGCTACCTAGCGACAGTAGCGACACTGATGCAGCGATCAGAAAAATTATCGCTTAGTGACACTGGCAAAAGGGGGTGAAAGGGTTAACTAGGGGCAATCAGGATGTTAAAACCATTATTGGGTAGTATATCGGGGTACCTAGCGCTATAGAAACCTGGCGGTGAACCTAAAAAAATAACTAGCTACCTAGCGACAGTAGCGACACTAATGCAGCGATCAGAAAAATGATCGCTTAGTGACAGTGACAAAAAGGGGGTGAAAGGGTTAACTAGGGGCAATCAGGATGTTAAAACCATTATTGGATAGTATATCGGGGTACCTAGCGCTATAAAAACCTGGCGGTGAACCTAAAAAAATAACTAGCTACCTAGCGACAGTAGCGACACTGATGCAGCGATCAGAAAAATGATCGCTTAGTGACAGTGGCAAAAGGGGGTGAAAGGGTTAACTAGGGGCAATCAGGATGTTAAAACCATTATTGGGTAGTATATCGGGGTACCTAGCGATATAAAAACCTGGCGGTGAACCTAAAAAAATAACTAGCTACCTAGCGACAGTAGCGACACTGATGCAGCGATCAGAAAAATTATCGCTTAGTGACACTGGCAAAAGGGGGTGAAAGGGTTAACTAGGGGCAATCAGGATGTTAAAACCATTATTGGGTAGTATATCGGGGTACCTAGCGCTATAGAAACCTGGCGGTGAACCTAAAAAAATAACTAGCTACCTAGCGACAGTAGCGACACTAATGCAGCGATCAGAAAAATGATCGCTTAGTGACAGTGACAAAAAGGGGGTAAAAGGGTTAACTAGGGGCAATCAGGATGTTAAAACCATTATTGGGTAGTATATCGGGGTACCTAGCGATATAAAAACCTGGCGGTAAACCTAAAAAAATAACTAGCTACCTAGCGACAGTAGCGACACTGATGCAGCGATCAGAAAAATTATCGCTTAGTGACACTGGCAAAAGGGGGTGAAAGGGTTAACTAGGGGCAATCAGGATGTTAAAACCATTATTGGGTAGTATATCGGGGTACCTAGCGCTATAGAAACCTGGCGGTGAACCTAAAAAAATAACTAGCTACCTAGCGACAGTAGCGACACTAATGCAGCGATCAGAAAAATGATCGCTTAGTGACAGTGACAAAAAGGGGGTGAAAGGGTTAACTAGGGGCAATCAGGATGTTAAAACCATTATTGGGTAGTATATCGGGGTACCTAGCGCTATAAAAACCTGGCGGTGAACCTAAAAAAATAACTAGCTACCTAGCGACAGTAGCGACACTGATGCAGCGATCAGAAAAATGATCGCTTAGTGACAGTGGCAAAAGGGGGTGAAAGGGTTAACTAGGGGCAATCAGGATGTTAAAACCATTATTGGGTAGTATATCGGGGTACCTAGCGATATAAAAACCTGGCGGTGAACCTAAAAAAATAACTAGCTACCTAGCGACAGTAGCGACACTGATGCAGCGATCAGAAAAATTATCGCTTAGTGACACTGGCAAAAGGGGGTGAAAGGGTTAACTAGGGGCAATCAGGATGTTAAAACCATTATTGGGTAGTATATCGGGGTACCTAGCGCTATAGAAACCTGGCGGTGAACCTAAAAAAATAACTAGCTACCTAGCGACAGTAGCGACACTAATGCAGCGATCAGAAAAATGATCGCTTAGTGACAGTGACAAAAAGGGGGTAAAGGGTTAACTAGGGGCAATCAGGATGTTAAAACCATTATTGGGTAGTATATCGGGGTACCTAGCAATATAAAAACCTGGCGGTGAACCTAAAAAAATAACTAGCTACCTAGCGACAGTAGCGACACTGATGCAGCGATCAGAAAAATTATCGCTTAGTGACACTGGCAAAAGGGGGTGAAAGGGTTAACTAGGGGCAATCAGGATGTTAAAACCATTATTGGGTAGTATATCGGGGTACCTAGCGCTATAGAAACCTGGCGGTGAACCTAAAAAAATAACTAGCTACCTAGCGACAGTAGCGACACTAATGCAGCGATCAGAAAAATGATCGCTTAGTGACAGTGACAAAAAGGGGGTGAAAGGGTTAACTAGGGGCAATCAGGATGTTAAAACCATTATTGGGTAGTATATCGGGGTACCTAGCGCTATAAAAACCTGGCGGTGAACCTAAAAAAATAACTAGCTACCTAGCGACAGTAGCGACACTGATGCAGCGATCAGAAAAATGATCGCTTAGTGACAGTGGCAAAAGGGGGTGAAAGGGTTAACTAGGGGCAATCAGGATGTTAAAACCATTATTGGGTAGTACATCGGGGTACCTAGCGATATAAAAACCTGGCGGTGAACCTAAAAAAATAACTAGCTACCTAGCGACACTAGCGACACTGATGCAGCGATCAGAAAAATTATCGCTTAGTAACACTGGCAAAAGGGGGTGAAAGGGTTAACTCTAGGGGCAATCAGGGGGTTAAATCTTTATTGGGGGGTGATAGGGGGCTACCCTGGACCTAACACTAACTGCCTTGACAGTTCTTACTTTTACAACTGACACTGAATGCATTGATCAGTAAAGAAATGATCAATGCAATCAGTGACACTGTGACTTGGGGGGGGGAGGGGGCAGGGGGGGATCGGGGGGCGATCGGGGGGGTTTGTGTACCTACGTGTGTACCTATGTGTCAGTGTAGTGTTTTGGTGCACTTACTTTGTGTCTTCTCCTCGTAGTCCGGTCAAAAAGACCGCCCCGAGGAGAATGACATCACTTCCTCCTTCCTGTGTAAACAATACACAGTGGGAGGAAATTCATCATTGGCCAGGAGCGATCGAGAGGGGGTGGCCAGAAACCAACGGCCATCCCCTCATCACGGATCGCTCCCGGAGGGAAACGGACTGCCGTAGCCAGCGGGAGGGGGTCCGATCGGACCCCCCACCCGCTGGAAGGCAGGCACGTACATCTACGTGCTTGTGCTTGCCTGTGCCATTCTGATGACGTAGAATGGCAATACGGCGGTCCTTAAGTGGTTAAGTGCAAGTGCTTTGTGCAAACTTGTGCAAATTCAACTGAGGTGTGGGTCTCCCAGTGCTTAATCCCGTTGTGATCACACTTTAGTGGGCAGTGGCCCCTTACCTATAGCAAGGAGGGATTCGCATAGAGGTATATAGATTTCTTTATGTCTTCTCTCCTGGTAAATTCGGTCACCTACTCCTTTAGGCTGGGTTCACACCGGAGCGATGCGGGAACGCCGCGAATCCGCAGCGTTTTTCCGCATTGCATGCCTCCCGCCGGCAGTTCACACTGCCCTATGCGGACTGCTGGGAGTGTCAGTGAAATGTTAATGACACCCCCAGATCAGTTCGCATATCGCAGTGCGATCTGCAAACTCGGACAGGAATCGGATCGCATGGTGTGAACACCCATGCGATCCGATTCTGCTGCGGACCAAAAAAAGGGTCCCGTGCGAGATTGCGGCGGGTGCGATGCAAATTCAGCCATACTATCTGTATGGCTGAACTCGCATCGCACAGAGATCGGATGTGATTTGCACTGCAGTGCGGTGCGAATCACATCCGGTTCTCGTAGCCGCTCCAGTGTGAACCCAGCCTTAAATGTTATTCTTATTGCTCCAGAGGACCCAATAGATTAATAGAGAGGGAATACCATAGTGTAGTATTTCACAAATAGCATTTATTAAAATTTTTCATACACAGGGTACTCACACATTAATAGATAGAAAAAAGCCTTTTTCTAGTAATCAGCAGAAAGTGCACCCACAGTCAGCGTCCTTCCCGTCCCCAAGTTACTAGCTTTAGGGCTAGTTCAGTTTATAGAAACGCAGTCCAGATGCTTTTCTGCATGTACGTTTGTGATGCGATCCAGTGCGTTTGATACGTTTTTGGTGCAGTCCAGTACTTTTTTCAACCTTCTTTTTTTCTTAACCTTAAATAAGGACATGCTGGATGATGTGTTTTGGAATGGGGGGGTGTGGCTTATTTTGTGCTGGCTGCATTTGGGTTGGTCTTTCCATGCTCAAGGACTTTAGTTTTTTTTTTTTTTGTGCGTGAAAAGCACTTGGATGTTTCTGGGCATGCTCAGAGAGTGTGTTTTTTGGGTTAGTAATTTAAGGACATCCTTAACTACTTCCCGCCCACGGCCGTCATATGACGTCCTGGACTTTCAGTGGGAATATCTGAATGATGCTAGCAGCCACAGGCATCATTCAGATATCCTTGTTTTCAGCCGGCAATTCTGTGCACCATAAGAATGATCATAGCGGCAGTTCCGCCGCTTGATCGTTCTTACAGGCGACGGGAGGGGACACCCCCCCTCCCGCCGCCATCCGGTGCTTCTCCGGGCTCTCCTGTGCCATCGGGGACCTGGAGAAAGAATCGTCTGGTGCCGGATGATGACGATAGAGATTTCCGGTGACCCGATGGTCACCAGTCATCTCCATGACCGTCGGAGGCTGGAAGTAAACAAAGCTGCATTCAGGGCTGTCAGCATGGGAACGGTGAAATTTTTTCACGATCTCATGCTTTCCAGTCTTACCGACCCCATATCTCTCCATAAAGAGGACCTGTCACATAGATTCCTATTACAAGGGATGTTTCCATACCTTGTAATAGGAATAAAAGTGATCAAAAAAAAAGTTGTAAAAATAAAAAAATAACGTAAAAGAAAATAAAAAAATAAGTTTTTTTAAAACACCCCTGTCCCCAGTAGCTCGCGCTCAGAAGTGAACGCACATGTTAGTCCCGTCCACATATGTAAACACCATTCAAACTACACATGTGAGGTATCGCCACGTGCGTTAGATTCTAGCTCTAGACCTCCTCTGTAACTCTAAATATGTAACCTGTAAAAAATGTTAAAGTGTCGACTATGGAGATTTTTAAGTACTGAAGTTTGGCGTCATTCCATGAGTGTGCGCAATTTTAAAGCATGACATGTTAGGTATCTATTTACTCAGCATAACATCAGCTTTCATATTATACAAAAAAATTGGGCTAACTTTACTGTTTTGTTATTTTTTAAATCATGAAACTTTTTTTTTCCCAGAAAAATTGTTGCACAAATACTGTGCGAGATAAAAAGTACAATGGCCGCCATTTTATTCCCTAGGGTGTCTGCTAAAAAAAATATATATATTTGGGAGTTCTGAGTAATTTTCTAGCAAACAAATTATGATTTTTACGTGTAGGAGAGGATTGCCAGAATAGGCCCAGTATTGAAGTGGTTAACAGGTGTACCCACTTTGAAGTTTGGCCTCTACACTGCGTGAACTTGCATTTTGTGTGTTTTGCATGTGTTTTCAGTTGCCTCATTAGCACACAAACCTATGTTATATAAAGCTTGCAGATAGCATTCTTTACCTTGCCCTGAAAAGAGGCCAGATTGTGGTGGGGCGCAATCAGCAAACTAGTACATTTGGGTTTCCTTATTAGGTTTGCAACACATGTATTTTCTCTTTGTATTTTGTTTGTTACGTCTTTGCAAAACAGATGTGTTTTTGAGCAAGTTTTTTTTTTTACTTTGGTTTATTGTATTTTTTTGGGTGGGGGATATTTTCCCCTGAAATATGTTTGTTGTCAATGTGTGTCCTTTGTAGGTTGTTCACTTTGATTTAATTGTCTGTGCTGCATTATTCTACAAAAACGTTCTCAAGATGTTGTGACCAATGTTTTAAATCCTTAATAGATATCCATTTGTGGGCGCAGTCCTTTTATCTCCTGTTAACCATATTCTGTTAGTGTCTCAAATTAACATACGTGGGTTTTTTTTTTTGCTTTCCTTGCTCTTTTCCAAGTCCTGTTTTGTTGACCAAATACATTTGTAGCAAATTGTTGTGTTTGTGTTTTTTTTTGTTACTTTTCATGCAACACATTTCCCAGCTGCAGCTTAACCGGTTCCCGACCAGCGCACACCGATGTACGTCGGCAGAATGGCACGGGCAGGCATATTGGCGTACAGGTACGTCCAATCTCTAATGCCGGCGGCGCGCTCGCGTGCTGGTTGGGACCCCCGTGAGTCCGGTCGCGGATCCCGTGGACTCGATCGCCGCGGGCATACCCGCGATCGTCTCACGGGGCGGCTGAATGGAGAGATTATGTTGTAAACAGCATCTCACCGTTCTGCCTAGCAACTAGTGACGCTGATCTCTGCTCCATGTGATTGGAGCAGAGATCAGTGTTCACTAAATGAAAGCCCAGTCCCCAACAGTTAGTAACACACCCCTAGGAACACTTAACCCCTACACTGCCACCCACTGGTTAACCCCTTAACTGCCAGTGTCATTGACAGTGGTCCCAAAAATGTGTCAAAAATGTCCGATGTGTCCGCCATAATGTCGCAGTCACAATAAAAATCCCTGAACTCTGCCATTCCTAGTAAAAAAAAAAATTATTAATAAAAATGCCATAAAACTATTTTGTAAACGCTATAACTTTTGCGCAAACCAATCAATAATCGCTTATTGCGATTTTATTTTACTAAAAATATGTAGAAGAATACGTATCGGCCTAAACTGAGGGAAAAAATTATTTTTTATATTTATTATAACAAGAAGTAAAAAATAATGCGTTTTTTTTTCAAAATTGTCGCTCTATTTTTGTTTATAGCCCAAAAAATAAAAACCACAGGGGTGATCAAATACCACCAAAAGAAAGCTCTATTTGTGGAAAAAAAAGGATGTCAATTTTGTTTGGGAACCACGTCGCATGACCGCGCAATTGTCAGTTAAATCGACGCAGTGCCGAATTGTAAAAAGTGGTCTGGTCTTTCACCAGTAAAATGGTCGGGGCTGAAGTGGTTAACTAGGCTGATCGGCATGGCAAATCCCAAAAAAGTGTGATTTGTCTCAGTTACTTTCCTGGTAGGAGATGCATGGATTCTGTGTATGCTGCCATGTATAGGCACCAGGAAAGAAATTACAGAGAGTATTACATTTTCCATTTTAGCGCAGTGGTTCTCAGCCTCAGTTCTCAAGTACCCCCGACAGGACATGTTTTGGGAATTTTATCTTGGGAGACACAGGATAGTGGTGATAGCGCAGAGAAGCATGCAATGACTGTAGAATCAGGCAGAAGCAGTGAGGAGAAGAAGCTCCGATTTTAAAACTGCTGCCGTCACCCCTGTAATGCCGTCACGCTGTGCACCATTTTGGAAGCAGGAAAAACAAGGAAGTCGCCATGACACCATGGTCTGCGCATGCACAGAATTGCCGAAAAACACCCGGCGCACATCGGAGGCAAGCTTGTAGGACTACAAAGCTCAGGGGAACCTCAGTGCAGAAAATGAAAACTGGAGGGCCGCTGCAAAAAGGTTAAGCTTGTTTAAGGCTTGGAGTACAACTGCCAGCATACCCCTGAGACCGCCAGTGTGGGTTTCCTTCCATGTAGCTCATTTAGAGATTGTTACAGGTAAGGAATTCCACCCAGGAGAGACTTGAACCTGGCTGGGGAAAAGCAGTAAGGGGGCGCTGATCCATTTGGTCCTGACAGGTGAGGAAAAGAAAGAGAATACTGGGGCGGGAGCATTCTCTGGAACTTATAGCTATGTGGTCCTATCAGTTTGTGGGGGCGGAGTCACAACCCAAACTATGCTGTCATGATATGACAGGAAAAAAGTTTGCTTTTAGTTATACTTTAAAAAAAGAAAGAAATATGATTTCATATGTTTTTTTCCTCTGCTTGATCTTAAAACATCTGCATCAGATTACATCTGCTAATTAGTCTGCAGTTAAAAAGAGTGCTTGCACACATTGGTGAGCTGTTACACCAACCTGATTGACATGAATCATGGCTTCAACCCAAAAGATGTCAGTTGAAACAAAGGAGAGGATTATAAAACTTCAAGAAGGTAAATCATAATGGAATGTTGCAATAGATGTTGGTTGTTCCCAGTCAGCTGTGTTTAAAATCTAACCAAGTACTAAGTGGACTAAGTACAAATCAAACAGGAAGGTTGTTAAAGGGAAGCATACTGGTAGACCAAGGAAGATGTCAAGATAGAAAACATAAAGAAATATGCCTTGAAAATAGAAAATGCACAAAAAAACAAATGAGGAACAGAGGTCAGAAATTGGAGTCAATGTCTGTGACCGAACCGTAGGACATCGCCTAAAGAAAATAGGATTTACATACGAAAACCATAAACCTAAACAGAAAAAACAAGGTTACAGTGGGCTAAAGAAAAGCAATCATGGACTGTGGGTGACTGGATGAAAGTGATATTCAGTGATAAATTACAAATCTGCATTGGATACTGTAAGTTTTATTTGGCGCTGTTCCAATGAAATGTTTAAATATGACTGCCTGAAGAAAACATGCACATTTCCACAATCATTGATGATATGAGGTTGCATGTCAGGGAAAGTTATGGGGGACATGACAATCATTAAATCTTCAATAAATGCACAAGTTTATATTGAGATTTTACATACTTTTCTTATTCCATCAATTGAAAGGATGTTTGGTGATGACAACATAATTTTTCAGGATAATAATGCATCTTGCAAAAGCCATGAAAACATTACTTCAGGAAAGACATATAATGTCAATGGAATGGCCTGCAAATAGTCTGGATTTCAATCTAACTGAAAATCCGTGGTGGAAATGAAAGAAAATGGTCAATGAAAAAGCTCCAACCTGCAAAGCTGATCTAGCAACTGCAATAAGTGAAAGTTGGAGCCAGATTGATAAAGAATATTGTTAGTTAAATCTATGCCTCAGAGAATTCAAGCTGGTGTACTGTAAATGCCAGGTAGTGCAACAAAGTACTAGTGGTGTACAGGCATACCCAACTTTTAAGTACACAGTGGGACCAGATCATGTACAGTATCTCACAAAAGTGAGTACATCCGTCACATTTTTGTAAATAATTCATTATATCTTTTCATGTGACAACACTGAAGAGATTACACTTTGCTAAAATGTAAAGTAATGAGTGTACAGCTTGTATAACAGTGTCAGTTTGCTGTCCCCTCAAAATAACTCAACACACAGCCATTAATGTCTAAACCGCTGGCAACAAAAGTGAGTACACCCCTAAGTGAAAGTGTCAATATTTGGCCCAATTAGCCATTTTCCCTTCCTGGTATCATGTGAACAAGGTCTCAGGTGTGAATGGGGAGCAAGTGTGTTAAATTTGCTGTTATCGCTCTCACTCTTTCATACTGGTCACTGGACGTTCAACATGGCACCTCATGGCAAAGAACTCTCTGAGGATCTGAAAAAAACAGAACAGAACAGGCCTCGCCATGGTCGACCAAAGAAGTTGAGTACACGTGCTCAGCATCATATCCAGAGGTTGTCTTTGGGAAATAGATGTATGAGTGTTGCCATCATTGTTGCAGAGGTTGAAGGGGTGTGGGGTCAGCCTGTCCATGCTCAGACCATACGCCACACACTGCATCAAATTGGTCTGCATGGCTGTCATCCCAGAAGGAAGCCTCTTCTAAAGATGATGCACAAGAAAACCCACAAACAGTTTGCTGAAGACAAGCAGACTAAGGACATGGATTACTGGAACCATGTCCTGTGGTCTGATGAGACCAAGATAAACTTATATGGTTCAGCTGGTGTCAAGCGTGTGTGGTGGCAACCAATTGAGGAGTACAAAGACAAGTGTGTCTTGCCTACAGTCAAGCATGGTGGTGGGAGTGTCATTGTCTGAGGCTGCATGAGTGCTGCTGGCACTGGGGAGCTACAGTTCATTGAGGGAACCATGAATGTCAACATGTACTGAAATGTGACATACTGAAGCAGAGCATGATCACCTCCCTTTGGAGACTGGGCCACAGGGCAGTATTCCAATATAACGACCCCAAACACACCTCCAAGACGACCACTGCCTTGCTAAAGAATCTGAGGGTAAAGGTAATGGACTGGCCAAGCATGTCTCCAGACCTAAACTCTATTGAGCGTCTGTGGGGCATCCTCAAAGGGAAGGTGAAGAACCGCAAGGTCTCCAACATCAACCAGCTCTGTGATGTCATTGTGGAGGAGTGGAAAAAGACTCCAGTGGCAACTTGTGAAGCTTTGATGAAGTCCCTGCCCAAGAGGGTTAAGGCAGTGCTGGAAAAAAATGGTAGCCACACAAAATATTGACACTTTGGACCCAATTTGTACATTTTCACTTAGGGGTGTACTCACTTTTGTTGCCAGCGGTTTATACTCTATACTAATGGCTATACGTTGAATTATTTTGAGGACAGCAAATTGACACTGTTATACAAGCTGTACACTCACTACTTTACACCATAGCAAAGTGTGATTTCTTCAGTGTTGTCATATGAAAAGATCTAATAAAATATTTACAAAAATGTTAGGGGTATACTCACTTTTGTGAGATACTGTATGTAAAATGAAAATGTACTTAAAGTGAAGCAATACTTTTTTTCACTTCTCAATGCATGTACTGTAGCATTGCAATAGTCATTTACAGGCATAACTGATATAAATAATGCATTAGTAACTAAAATAAACAAAATAAAAAATTGTCTGATGTCACAAGGCCAGAGCAGCTGAGAGAATTTATTGTAGTAGGAAGACATACAGGTATCTTCTGTTCTTTAAAGCGAGACACTTTCTTGCTGGCAAATTGGGTGAACTACAAGTAGAAATCAGAGTAGGAGCAGGACTTGATGGTGAAGTCAGAGCTGGAAATGGACCTGGGATTAAAATGACTGTCAGTCAATGGTGACTAGGGATGAGCCGAACACCCCCCTGTTTGGTTCGCACCAGAACCTGCGAACAGACCTAAACTTCGTGTGAACTTTAGAACCCTATTAAAGTCTATGGGACTCGAACGTTCACAATCTAAAGTGCTGATTTTAAAGGCTAATATGCAAGTTACTGTCCTAAAAAGTGTTTGGGGACCTGGATCCTGCCCCAGGGGACATGGATCAATGCAAAAAAAAGTTTTAAAAACAGCCGTTTTTTCAGGAGCAGTGATTTTAATAATGATTAAAGTGAAACAATAAAAGTGTAATGTTCCTTTAAATTTCGTAGCTGGGGGGTGTCTATAGTATGCCCGTGAAGGGATGCATGTTTCGGCTTTTTGAATTTGCCGCAAACAGCCCAAATTGTTCACTGTTCGCTGAACAGGCGAACAGGCAATGCTCGAGTCGAACATGAGTTCGACTCGAACTCGAAGCTCATCCCTAATGGTGATGATCTGCATGCTGATGGCCTTTTAGAAAAGTAAAGCCACATACACATTATCAGATTTTCTGCTAATTTTTTTCCTTCAGATTTACCAAAACCATGTAGTGCAAGGGCCTGCGTGATTGCATACAAATTGAAACTCCTAAGGTTTGACCTCATATTATATGGTTTTGGTAAATCTGAAGGAAAAAATCAGCAGAAAATCTGATAGTGTGTATGGGGCTTTAGTGTCTATGGAGGTTTGAAGTATAGCTTTTCTTTCCCGTAAATTTCTTTTTAATAGGCATAAGCCCCTGAAATGTTAACATTGACTTTTGGAACTTCTTTCAAAATCCCTATTATGCTTTTAAAAAAGAGCCATGGTGCTGTCAAGATGACCGAAAGCTTCAAAGAGAATTTTTGTAGTTAAGCCTTCAGGCTGTTCAATGAAAGAGGCTCCAGAGGCATAAACCGTGGTGGACATTTTTACACCACTCATTTGCCTATATTAATAGGATGTTAATCAGTGGTCCCTGGTTTTATCCACATATTTACCTATTCTTCCTGTAAGGATTTGGCACACACTTTGGACATTTTCATGCACATTCTGTGTAGAACCCTCGTTTATGCACTTTATATTGCTGCACTTTAATCGTTTGACAGTGGATTGCTTTAGAAATTGCCGTTTTGTTATTTATTTTTTATTCATATTTTTTTGCCACATTTTGTGGCCATTTACATATGTTATGCACTTTTAATACCTGCATATTTCTGTGGCGACCTTATCACTTTGCACTTTAACCACTTATCGACCGGCGCACGCCGATGTATGTCCATTTTTTGAAGAGGGCTATCTCGGTAATGGCAGCAGCTGCTGCCACAACCGAGATATACATCTCTTCAGGCGCCAGTCATGTGTACAATAATGGTGGTCTCTGCGGCGGGTTCTTGGTGGCAGGAGAGGTGCCACCCCCCTCTTGCCCCTCTCCCATGCCCTCCGCCGCTTACCGGAGCCACCTGTAGTGGCGGAAGCGATCGGGACCTGCCTTGTCTGTGGTATGGAGATGAGTGAGGCTAAGATGGCCCCCACCCGTCTCTATATCATACCTCTTAAAGGCACATTTTTTTCAATGTCATTTTTTCAAATGACAATTTTTTTATTTTTTTTTATTGCATTTAAGTCCAAATATGAGATCTGAGGACTTTTTGACCCCAGATCTCATATTTAAGAGGACCTGTCATGTTTTTTTTCTATTACAAGGGATGTTTACATTCCTTGTAATAGGAATGAAAGTTATCCAATTTTTTTTTAAAACAGTGTAAAAATAAATAAAATCAAGTAAAAAAAAAAATAGAAAAAAAATTATTTTTTTAAAAACGCCCCGTTCCGACAAGCTAGCACGCAGAAGTGAACGCATAGGTGAGTAGTGCCCGCATATGAAAACGGTAGTCAAACCACACATGTGAGTTATTGCCACAATCGGTAGAGCGAGAACAATAATTCTAGACCTCCTCTGTAACACATAACATGCAACCTGTATAATGTTTTAAATGTCGCTTATGAGGGTAAAAGTTTGACGCCATTCCACGGGCGGGCACAATTTTGAAGCGTGACATGTTGGGTATCAATTTACTCGGTGTAACATTATCTTTACCAATATAAAAAAAAATTGGGCTAATTTTACTGATGTCTTATTTTTTTTTTTCTTTAAAAAAGTGAATACGGTGTGAAAAAAGTATTGCAATGACCGCCATTTTATTCTCTAGGGTGTTAGAAAAAAAACCAATATATAATGTTTGGGGGTTCTAAGTAATTTTCTACCAACAAAAACTGTTTAAACATGTAAAGACCGAGTCTGAAAAAGAGGCTTGGTCCTTAAGTGGATAATGTTTCACACAGGTACAGGCACTTATGGTATATTTCTTGCCTTGGCATTTCTGTGTTTTTCCAGAAACCGCACAATATCACCATACATGTATTGTTTTATATATATATATATATATATATATATATATATATATATATATATATATATATATATATATATAAAATGTTATTTACTTTTGTGTATTGTGAACACTAATACGTTTTGCTGCGGTTTCACCTATACAATTTCATCACTATGTTTGTAGATAGACACATTACATTTGTTACTCCCAGTAGTGCAAGGGAACCTATACATATTCATGCATTTATTCACATTTTTTACTCTTGCTGCTACAATGGATGTTTTTACATTCATGGAGAATAGGAATGTAAATCTAGATAAAGTATTTAACCCACAGAATAAAATACGGAATATGGATTTAGAAAGCCTAGTTAGAAAATTAGGACATCACATTGATAAAAAAAAAAAATCTCTGGTGGGACACTAACACCTTTGAGAGATACATAAGGGAGAATATTGTCCCTAGACGTCTATGGTGGGAATTACCACCTGACGGTCTAGTGGACAAAGAATCAATGAAAGAATGGTTTAATTTCTTCAACGATAAAAGTATTGATTGTCTTAAGTTCTTGTTACAAAGAAAGCTTAAGAAGACCAGACTAATAGAACAACAAATTGAAGAAATTAAAAAGAAAATAGAACCACATAAGGAGTCCACAGATTTAAAAATAACTTGCCACACAATTAAATAAAGATCTAATTGCGAAAGATCTGGAAGTACAACACAAAATGAAGAAGTACCAACGTGATTTGGCAGATTACAAAATGGACCAAGTCTTTAAATGGCAAAGCAAAATTGAAAAGACACAACCCAGTTCAACATATTCCACACCGGAAAGAGAAGTTAGAATTCAAGATCCTACTACATCTCATATATATAATCCACCTAAGTGGGAGGACAGGGATATATATACTGAAACAACAAGATTCCAACAAGATCAACGAAACAACAATAATTATGGGCATCAATCCCAGAAGAAAACGGGGAAGAAACCATTTAAGAAACCTTTTAAAAAACCCTATAATAATTGGCAATACAATGAGAGAAAATAGAGGTTCCCCATACCAACAAGATTACTATGGGGGACAGGATAGAACACATATCCAGCTCTAACAGATATGACCCAATCAGGGATTATCAAGACCAATACCACAATGACCAACATTACTACCAATATGACTACAACACACAGTGTCCTTTTTTAGACAGTGAGGAGAGATCATTCACCTTGGAGACAACGACGAGACACAAACGGCTCACACAGGAGACGACCCCCAAGAATACAGGGCATGAAACAGCCCAGAACGAAGAGAGGTCACAGAGCGGGAAAGAGACTCCAAGAGAAAAAAGAATAATTGGAGAGAACGTTGTGAATTTGAGTGGCATATCCATCACAACTGAAGAAATGGCAGTGTTAGACAAGGGATTGAAACATGCACCTGTTCAAAATCTGGCATGATATCCAGTTTAGCCAGCATAATTATATACTATATTGGTCAGTATCCTGTGCCCTTTAGGAGGCCATCTATTTTTTCTTTCTGAGGGGTTGCTTCACCTACTTCCGGGAGTTGCGACGCACACCGCAGCTATCCCCCACCCACTTGGCCGTCAGGTCTCTGGTGGGGGGGGCTCGCCCTCGCTGTGCGTTGACGTCATGCCCACACGCCTTACGCCCGGCGTCATTTGTGACGCTGAACGCTGACGTGTTTGTTTTTCCAACTGCATTCAGCACGAGGGCTGTTGGGCTCTCTCATGTGAGCGCAAGTCATTCGGATGTGGGTACTCTCGCTCTCTGAGCTGTGCATTTTCTGCGTGATTTTGGTCACATCCCCGCCGGTGGTGCAGGCTACTTTCATCACTGATCTTCCTTTGGAGGATACTCTTTACTTCAATAGGGTCTCCTTACACCTGTCACTCTTATACAACACACAATTTCATTTCAGGTAATTTATGACCTCTTGTTTTGGGTCTCCTATTTTCATGGTGATATGGTCACTTTGGTTTGCAAATTCTGTGTTCACCTCTTGCACATTCTTTTCTTACTTTGGGATGACTATTCTTGTCCAATATTCATTGGCTCACATATTTTTTCTTTCCTCTCCATATATTATTGCCACTTAATTCCCCTCCTCTCCCCATCCCACTTCACATTCATTATATATGAAAAAAAAATATATGAAATATATATTTTTTCTGGCACAATCAGACCTATTACAAACAAGCTATAGGAATTGCAATGGGTGCAAGGCGTGGCAAACGCCTTTATGGTTCAGTGGGAGGAGAAAGCAGTATTTACAGATACTCTACCCAAACTCACCCTATATAAGAGTTATATTGATGATTTGATTATAGTTTGGAATGGTGACAGGGATAGTTTAGCATGTTTTTGAACCAACTAAATAATAATAATAAAAAAAAACATCTGCGTGGTGTGGAAAATAGATGAAAAATCAGTCGATTTTTTGGATTTAAATATCAGCCTAGAGGGGAATAAGGTTGTGACGAAAACTTTTTTTTTAAGAATGTGGACACCAACAGCTATCTGTCAACTGATAGCTACCACTATAAACCTTGGCTATATAATATCCCTAAGGGGCAACTAATAAGATTAAAAAGAAACTGTACGAGAGAAGAAGACTACAGCATCCAAGCCAAACAAATTGGAGAAAGATTTAAATCAAAAGGATATGCTGACACATGGATAGAGAACCAGATACAACAAGTAAATTAAATGGACAGGAGATTTTATATATATATATAAATTCTTTCTGTGCCAACTCATCAAATTTATTAACTCTATGAAAACATCATCACTAAACAAAATATACTTTACAATATCGCCAGTGACTGATCACCAAAAAGTGCAAGTGCCACACATAAATCAAGAAAAGTATAAAAAAAATAATTAATTAATTAAAAATTGCTAAAAAAAAAAGGCTGGAAGAATACTTGTGCAAATTGTTGTTTTCAATCCATAAAACAGCAACATAAAAAGTCTATGCCACAGTACAATAGATGTCCTCAGTGAGTGATCAATAATGGCTTTCCTTTCCAGTGTTAAGTGCTTCTATATCCACCATCAAACATGACTTTACCACCACATAGTGTAATGGCCACACACCAGATAAACCAAAATATGCACCTTTGGTTCATTTAGGATAACCACTCCGTTACAAAATGGATCCGCCAGCAGCCTTTCCGAGCAGTGTATTAATGCCTCTTGCTCTATTGTTTCTCATAAAGACATATGGATAGCCATCACAGTGTAGTATATAACTAATATTTATTTAAATATTAAATGGCGTGCATTCTAACCAGCAGCGTGCGTTCCATGCCTCACTTTTGCTAGACTGGAAATTACGAAAATATTTCCCAGCAGCCTCTACGTGTTTTGCAATGTAATTTGCATCATCAGGAAGCTGCTGTTTTCCTGTTCTCTCTTTTATACCCCTTATGATACCAATAGGATACATATCAAACAGCTGGAAATGGCTGTGCCGCTATACCGGAAGTAGTTGATCCACCATCTTGGTTACTGGATCCTAAACGCATTATGCCCTCAATATATATATTATTGCTAAAATAGCGAAGAAAAATTATACTCATAATTTTTCTTCACACATTTTATATACTATACTATTTCCCCAGCTATACATCGGGTTTCCCCATACACACAGCTGGATTGCTTTCACAATCTTATACATCTATTTAAAAATTCAAGTTTATTTAAAATCATTAGGAGACTGTAAGCCCGTCATACTCCCAATTTCCTATTTGAGAAAGTTACAATGCCTTCTTTAAATAAAATAAAATATATCAATAATCTTTTAAACCAAATCAGTTTATTTACTATCACAAAACTGCCTTAGAAGAATATGGACCCATATATAAAATAAAAAATAATGATGAAAGATGTTGAAATAAAAAGAATGAAAAATATAAAATGTAATAAAAATAAAAATAGTAAAAATAAAATTTAAAGTAAAATAAAAATAAATAAAAATAAAACAAAATGAAAAAATAAAAACGAAAAATTGAAAAAAGAAGAAATTTTGAACATAAAATGTGAATCAATAATACTCTATGAAGCAGTTTACATCCAATTCCACATTCATCCCTTGAGGTCTCATTGTATTTAATCTAAATATCCAATAGGTTTCATTACTGTGGTATTTATACTCCTTTTTAATGTTTCTCACATGTTCCCCTATTCGGACGGTCAAGGTTCTTGTTGTTCTACCTACATACTGGAGGCCACAGCTACACTGCAATACATAGGTAACATGTGTGCTACCACATGTGATGAGCTTATCAATTTTAAATTCCTGTTTTTTTACATGGAATTGAAATTTTGTGATTTTTCTATATTCCTTATTCGTGAGCCTGCATGGTTTACATTTTCTGCACCTATAAAAACCTTTATGGTCTAAAAAAGTCGTCATTCTATTAGGGGGATCAGGTACATTTTTTTACAATTACATCCCTTATTTTTGGGAGAATTGTACTCAAATGTTGGTCATTGCAGATTATAGGCCAATTCCTTTTTATAATCCCTTCTAATATTTTGTATTGACTATTAATTCCGGTGATGAATGGTATTTTGTCCTTAACTTTATTTGACCTATTTTTGCTCTGTAATAATTCATTCCTATCCAGATGCCCAATTTGTTCTGTGTTCCAGCTCTTCCTTCTTGTATCCTCTCTCCACTAACCTTTCTATTAGGACCCCTGTTTGGTCCTGATAGTCTGTCATCAAGTCACAGTTTCGCTTAATTCTAATGAATTATCCCTTGGGTATTGCTCTCTTCCATTGCGGGTGATGGCAGCTGCTGAACGGGATGTATCCATTTCTATCCATTTCCTTAAAATGCATCCTAGTATTCAATTTATCTCCATTTTTGAATATTTCCAGGTCCAAAAAATGTATGGTCTCATGATTAACGTTCACTGTGAATTTAATACCATACTGGTTCACACCTATGTGCTGGATAAATTCCTCTAATTCATCCCAACTGCCTTTCCAGATGATCAGGATGTCATCTATAAATCTTTTATAGACATTTATGTGTGGCCAAAACCTTCCGAATATCTCCTCTTCTTCCCACTTATTCAGAAAGATATTGGCCACACTGCGGGGAATACTTTTTTCCCCATGCCTACTCCCTTAATCTGTCTGTAAAATTTGTGCTTATACCACAAAAAATTGTTGCCCATGGCCATTCTTAGTCCTTCTAGAATGAATCTTCTCTGCTTTAATCTTAAATCAGAAAAATGTTTCAGGGCCCATGCCACTGCTGCCAATGCATCCGTTTACTTAACCACTAGCCTACCGTCCACCACCATATGACGGCGGGATGGTAAGGCTCTTGTTCTGGGTGGACGTCATATGACGTGAGCCCATTTAAACAGGGCATGAGTGCAATCGTGTGCGCGCAGCCCTGTACTGTCGGTGGCGGCGCGTCACCGAGACACCGCTCGTCACCATGGGTGAACAGCCAATGGGCATGGCTGTTTACCACGTGATCGGCCGTTATGAAGTCACAGCCAATCACATCTGGTAACACCCCACTTTACACGGCGCATGCTCGCGATCATGAGCGCGCTGCACATGTCCATGGGTGGCAGCGTGTTCCCGGGAACACTGCTCGCCACTGATGATAGTAAACAGCCATTGGCCAGGGCTGTGTACCACGTGATTGGCTGTGATCCATTTCCACTGTGAGAAGAGAAGAGCAGTGAGTTACAGATCTATGTTTAGTAGTGTCTGCACCAACACCACACCTGTCCCATTGGCCCCCCAAATGTCATCTGTCACCTAACAGTCACCACAGTCACCCCATAAAAGTGCACCTATCACATAAGAGACTGCCATCAGTGACCATCAGCAGTGCAACCGTCACGATCAGTGACCGTGCCCTGTCACCCATCACCCATCAGTGACCGTGCCCTGTCACCCATCACCCATCAGTGACCATGCCCTGTCACCCGTCACCCATCAGTGACCATCAGCGGTGCACCTGTCACCCATCAGTGACTGTGGCCTGTCATGCACCTGCCACCCATCAGTGACCGTCAGCGGTGCACTCGTCACCCATCAGTGACCGTGGTCTGTCATCCATCACCTGCCACCCATCAGCGACTGTCAGCGGTGCACCCATCACCCATCAGTGACCGTGGCCTGTCATCCATCACCTGCAACCCATCAGTGACCATCAGCAGTGCACCTGTTGCCCATCAGTGACCGTAGCCTGTCACCCCTCAGTAACTGTGGCCTGTCACCGTCTTGGCCTGTCACCCATCAGTGACCATCACCTGTCACCCATCAGTGACCATCGCCCATCAAACCATCATCACCTCTCAGTGAACGTCACCTGCCACCCATCGCACAGCCCATTGGTGACCGTCACCTGCTACGCATCTGTCACCTGGCTACCCACCACACAGCCATGTCCAAAAGAATATAAACCAGTGAGGAGGCGTTCCAGATCATCTCCATGACTGATGAGAGCACCGGGGAGTTCTCATCAGATTCCAATTCTGATTCCAAATCAAATTTGGCATTTGAATCAATCGAGAGTAGTAATGATTCGGATGAAGAATGGGTACCTCCTAAAAAGGCACGGCACTCTGGAAACCAGGCAGCCACCAGCAACCAGGATTATATTCCCAGTACCAGCACTGCCGCCAGCGATAGGCCCTAGGAACAAAAGCTCAGTACCAGTGCTGCCCCCAGAAATAGGCCCCAGGAACAAAGGCCCCAATACCAGTGCTGCCGCCAGCGATAGGCCCCACAAACAAATGCCCAGGCCCAGTACCAGTGCTGCCACATCACGACTGAGTACCAGCACAGGAAATTCAACTCCCCCAACTACTGGAGTGTCAAGTCCCCCAAGAGACAGAGCTGCTACATACATGCCAGGTGGTCTTGCCAATTATTCCCCCTTTCACAGCACAGCCAGGTGTGCAGGCCAACACCCAAAATTTCACAGAGATCGATTGCTTTCATCTGTTTTTGTCTGACTTCGCTCCAATTCATTGTGGACCAGACTAATTTATATGCCCAGCAGCATATTGCCAACAACCCCCAATCATCTTATGCCTGTCCGTTTGAGTGGAGAGATCTGAATTTGGAGGAGTTCAAATTGTTTTTGGGCCTCACCCTAAACATGGGGCTTACAAAAAAAAACGAAGGACATGCCTATTCGTCCACCAACCCCATCCACCACACGCCCATTTATTCTGCCGTAATGCCTAGGTCCCGATATGAAATGATTATGAGATTCATTAATTTTAACGACAACAACCAGTGCCCTCCCCGCAATCATCCAAATTCTGATAAGCTATATAAGATTTGTCCACTGATAAATTTATTTTCTCAATGATTTGTAGAACTCTATGTCCCCGAGAAGCATATATGTGTGGATGAGTCCCTGGTACCATTTTCACGCTGGCTAGGAATAAAAAAATATATTCCTAGCAAAAAGACAAAATGTGGAGTAAAATTTTACAAGCTCTGTGAGAGAGTCACGGGATATCTTTATATGTTCCGCATATATGAAGGAAGAGATTCCCAGCTCCAGCCCCCTGAGTGCCTGGTCTACATGGGCACAACTGGAAAAATCATATGGGACCTGGCTTACCCACTTCTGAAAAAGGATATCATACATATATATATATATATATATATATATATATACCTTGACAACTTCTATACTAGCCTGCCCCTTTTCAAACACCTATACATCGAAAAAACCCTGGCCTGCGGAAGCTCCAGAAAATATAGGAAGGCTTCCCACATTGTAAATAAAAAGCTGCAAAGGGGGGAAAGAGCAACACTGAGATGCAATGAAGTGCTGGCCTTGAGGTGGAAGGGTAACAGGAACGTGCACATGATGTCCACCATTCACGATGACACTACAGTTGTAGTTCAGTGAAGACGAGGTCCCATTGAAAAGCCGACATGTCCAAGATTATAATCTCTACATGGGGGGTGGATTTCAATGATCAAATTATTCATCCCTATTCGTCAATAAGGAGGTCCTGATTCTGGTACAAGAAGGTAGCAATTTATCTCATTCATTTGGCCTTTTATAATTGCTACATAGTCTACACCAGATCCACAGAAAGCTCCGCCCCCTTCCTAAAACTCATAGAAGTCACATCCCTCATCTATCAACAAAGACCGATGGCAAAAAAGATGTCGCGTGTGCAGCAGAGGATTTCGAAAACATACCAGCTACCATTGTCCCCAGTGTCCCTCCCAACCTGGCCTTTGCATTGTGAATGCTTTGAACTTTATCATACATCCCTAAAATATTACAATTTAAAATCAGCGCTCAGTGGAACTCAACATAAATACAATCAATTAATTAAAAATATCCCATTTAATCAAAAGAGAAGCACAGAGGTAAAATCATTAATATCCAGCACAACAGTGAGGGATGTACTTATTGCACAGTCAAGTAAAAATCCAAAAGTAGGACTAAAGCAAAAGTAATAGTACACTGTGCCGCCTTCCTTCAGGAAACAAGGGGTTAACTTTTGGCTATAGATCTATTACCGGTAGCCAAAGCATGGAGGACTCATAGTTCCATGTTGCAGTAACTTGGCAATTCACTTATCGCAGGCTGCTGTCCACAAAAATGGGCGCTGTTTTAATCTCAAATTGAGATGACCAGGGATCAGACAGCGCTGCGACCAAGACAGTCACCAGAGTACCTCTATTCACAATGAGCGGCGTCCTATAGTGTATGTCCGGGAGACATCGGGTTGGCATCCCATGACGCTCGCCGTGTGTTGAAGAGGGGAGAAGCCTGAGTCGCCAGGAACGACCGGAAAAGGACAACCACTACCGTTCGGGAAAATGGAGCTCCCGTTCAGAAGGAAAGGGCGGTCAGTGAAGCTCAATAAGTTACCGTGACTGACATGTTTCGTGCCTGCGCTTTGTCAAAGTCACGGGAGTCACTGGCAGGGTGGAATATAAAGCATAACAGACACTGAGGGATGGACCAATCAGCTGTCTGAAGTAACCTTAGATTTAACCCCTTGTTGGATGCTTCATATACATAGCATAGCGAGGCTAAGAGATAATACTATTAGACACTTACTACAAAGATATATATAAATATAGATAATATAACATATTGTATAAAATGTGTGTATGTGTGTATATATATATATATATATATATATACCACATATAAACCAATCCGAATCTAAAAGGCTAAATTAATTGGTAAAAAATAAATAAATAATAAAAAAAGAAAAATTGTAGAAAAAGAAAAAAAATCTATATATACATACATTAAATTTAAAAAAGTATATATTTTACATATAAGATAAACTGGATAGTGGGTAGCTTATTTTCAAAAGATGGTAATAATGAATATATCCCCATGGGTACAAATATACACATACAGTAAGGCTCGGTTCACACAGGGGGCGACGCGCCGCGACCTGACAAGTCGCCCCCGTTCTGTACTACGGAACCGTTCTAAGAGGAGCGACTCGAGTCGCTCCGACTTAGAAAAAAGGTTCCTGTACTACTTTTGGGCGACCTCGGGCGACTTGCATTGACTTCTATACAGAAGTTGTTTGCAAGTCGCCGCTGAGGTCGCGGTAGGTCGCGGAGCGGCAAGTCGTGTCGCCCCCTGTGTGAACCGAGCCTAAGGCATATAAATTGTGTTAACTGATAATCAGATAAACAATAAACATAATTCTGCCGCTGTTAAATTATGTGAGGACAGGTTAAATATTTTTATAGTACTCTCACCCCTCCACATGTCTATCCTCTCTTTTGTTTGATGTCAGAACATCTGCCACCTCTTCTACCTCGTCTAGTTTTCTTTTTTCTTTCTGTGATAGTCCTCCCTTTGGAGATCTAGGAAAAAAATCATATCATATTGAAGAAGGGTTTAGGTTTCTCTCCTTCATCAGGCCCGAATAAATTTGGTCTGTTTAAGGACCTTAATAAATTCGCTCTCTCACCCTGAAGAGACACTATGCGAAGCTCAACTCGTCTAACAACCAAGTTATGGGCAATGATGTTATCTCCTACTCTGAACAAGATATGCTAAAGGTGAGACTCAATATCCCTTTCAAGATCCTGATATTCAACATATTTTTATATTTTTTATATAATTTTAAACCTCCTTCTATATTTAACCCCACAAATTCTAAGGGTCCACATATTGAAAATTTTTATTAAGCAGTATACAAAGACTTTTTGAACATATGTGACGCCCCACCCAAGAACAATAGTCAGAATTTGAGTAAGGATGAGCAGCAAGCACTCAAAGATCTCACTACCAATAGAAAGATCATTGTGAAGCAGGCGGATAAGGGTGGTAGCCTTGTAATTCAGGATAGACAGGATTATCTGCGTGAAGCTCATTGTTAACTTTCAGATATGAATACGTACCTGAAGCTTTCATTCGATCCTCTTCCTGGTTTCCAACGTGAACTAGCTCAACTTGTGGAGGCAGCTTACAAGGATGGAATTCTGAATATTAAAGAAAAATGGTTCCTGCTCCCCAAGGTTTGTAGCACTCCGTATTTTTATCATCTCCCAAAGGTGCACAAATCTCTCATTGATCATCCATCGTTGCCAGTACAAACAGTTTTTTTAGTGGCCTCTCCATCTATATTGATCATTGGTTACAACCGATGGTGGTCCAATTACCATCCTATAGTAAAGACGCGAGTAAGGTGATTGAGACACTGAAGGAGTATACATGGCAGGAGGATTACCTGTGGGCCTCCTTGGATGTATCCTCTCTGTATACCTTGATACCCCATGAGGTGGGTATTGCAGCCGTACAGTTCTTTCTAAACAAAAATAATGATATGAATTCCAAACAATCTTCCTTTTTGCTTTCTAGTATCGAGTTTTGTTTGCGCCATAATTACTTCACCTTTCTGGACCATTTCTATCTCCAGTGTAAAGGGACTGCGATTGGGGCCAATTTTGCTCCCGGGTATGCTAACCTAACCATGGGGCATTGGCAGCATTTGAAAATTTTGGTCGAGAACCCCTTTTCACGATATATCGTCTTTTATGGACATTATATCGATGATGTCTTGTTGATCTGGAGTGGTAGTAGAGAACTTTTTATCACATTTGTAGCCTATTGTAATGAGAACTCTTTTGGATTGACTTTTACGCATGAGATAAGCCAGAGCGAACTGTTTTTTCTTGATCTGGTCTTGCCACACGAGAACAATGTTATCATTACCAGTAATCATAATAAACCTACGGCTGTCAACTCCTACCTCCACTATGGTAGTTGTCATCATCCTATATGGAAAAACAACATTCCCAGTGGACAATTCCACAGGCTACGTAGGAATTGTACCAAAATGGAGGAGTACAGGAAACAGGGTCAAGTGATGACCAAAAAGTTCGAAGAAAAGTGTTACCCCAGTGAAATAACAGCAGAGGCTTTTCGTTTAAATGAGATATGTCCCCTAAAAAAGAACAGGAGTGATCCAGTTGAAATGGGCCATGCAGTAAGGTTAATTTCCACATTTAATACTAAGTTCAGATCTATTTCTAAAATCATAAATAAACATTATGCCATTCTCAAATTTGATCATCTCCTGGCTCCGATACTTACCTCGAGACCACAAGTGACGTTCAGATGTTTTCGCACAGTGAAGAATATTATTGCTCCCAGCAAGTTGACAAACTCTGTGAGGGGTCCCCTCTCCGATATTAGAACTTATTTTGATAACAGGGTTGGGATATTTCAGTGCCGTAAGAGGGGTTGTCTTATCTGTCAGTACATTCCCCACGGATGTTCTGAGGTAACCACCAGTAAGGGCAAAACATTTAAAATTATACAATTCATTACCTGTTCAACTGAATTTGTCATTTACATCCTGCGATGTTCATGTGAATTGCTTTACGTGGGACGCACAATACGTACCCTACGTACCAGGGTGGGTGAACACCGTAGACTGACAAAGAAAGGCTGCACTAAACATAGTGTCTCACGTCACCGTCGCCAAGCTCACAATAAAGATTTTAACCAAATAGAGGTTCAGGCCATAGAGGCTATACCCAGGGATATCGTCACGTAGAACGGAAGGTTTTCCCTTCTGTGTCGAAGGGAAGCCTTGTGGATCTATCGTCTGGGGTCCCTTGCCCCTGAGGGTATGAACGAAGACCTTGACGTCCTCAGTATAATTTCAAGTTGAGCCCAGCCCCTGGGTCTGATTGTCAGTTAACACAATTTATACAGTATGCCTTTACGTGTATGCGTATATTTGTATCCATGGGGATATATTCATTATTACCATCTTTTGAAAATAAGCTGCCCACTATCCAGTTTATCTTATATGTAAAATATATACTTTTTTTAATTTAATGTGTGTGTGTGTGTGTGTGTGTATGTATGTATATATATATATATATATATATATATATATGTAGGAAGGCCAGTATGGTGGCCTGAATTTATGGGAGGAGCCCGGAGGGTATTTAACCAGCCCGCTCGCCTGTGGTCTTTGTCGGTTTCCGGTGCACGGCACGACGTCACTAGGCCGACTCTTCGAAACTCATTAGCGTCCGTGAGTTACCGTTTCGTAGTTGTTCGAGGTCCTCGTTCCCGTTTGCAATTCACGTACTAACGCGTCGATTCGGCTGTCGCAGGTAGGGTTTTTTCGGTTGACTTGTCATTTCATACATTGTAAATGTCTCGTCACTAAACCTCGATATCAAACTTATGAGTTATTCGTAAAACCCTACACACAGCCGCGACGTCTGTCTACTACTCGTAACGTTATCATACTAAACATTTCTTTGGTGTTTGTGTACCTCACACCGATGCAAAGACACAGCTTCGTTTAGGCGTGTCTCACTGTTTTTTGCTCCACAGACTAATCGATGTTTCTCGTGGATTTGATGGACACCGGTCAGTGCCATGTCAAGGCCGAACCATTTCAACCATTTCAAACCATTTCAGATCATTTCAAATCATTTCACTCTCACCTACCGTGCTCCGATTCGAATCCAGTCGCATCCACAATGCACAGATTCGTCCCGGTGTGCCCCAGTTGCTTTTTCGGCCTCATTTCAGTACATGCTCCAGAGTCCCATTTGTTGAGTCACCGACTCATGCCTCTGTCATGGTAAATCATTTCACTGTCACGTATCACGTTCCGATACGAATCCAGTCGCATCTATGATGCACCAATTCGTCCGGCGTGCCCCAGGTATTTTTCGGCCTCATTTCAGTACATGCTCCAGAGTCCCGTTCGTTGTCAGTCGCAGGTTGCAGCGCACGATTCGTGCCTCTGTCATGGGAAATCTTTTCACTGTCACGTATCACGTTCCGATACGAATCCAGTCGCATCTATGATGCACCAATTTGTCAGGCGTGCCCCAGGTATTTTTCGGCCTCATTTCAGTACATGCTCCAGAGTCCCGTTCGTTGTCAGTCGCAGGTTGCAGCGCACCGATTTGTGCCTCTGTCATGGGAAATCATTTCACTGTCACGTATCACGTTCCGATACGAATCCAGTCGCATCTATGATGCACCAATTCGTCCGGCGTGCCCCAGGTATTTTTCGGCCTCATTTCAGTACATGCTCCAGAGTCCCGTTCGTTGTCAGTCGCAGGTTGCAGCGCACCGATTTGTGCCTCTGTCATGGGAAATCATTTCACTGTCACGTATCACGTTCCGATACGAATCCAGTCGCATCTACGATGCACCAATTCGTTCCGGCATGCCCCAGGTATTTTTCGGCCTAATTTCAGTACATGCTCCAGAGTCCCGTTCGTTGTCAGTCGCAATCGCGGCACGACCGATTCGGGCCTCTGTCATGGCAAACTTTTGTCACTCATTTCACTGTAACTTACCACGCTCCGAATCGAATCTAGTCGCATCCGTGATGCACCGATTCGTTTCGATGTGCCCCAGTTGGTTACGGCCTCATTTCAGTACATGCTCCAGAGTCAGGATTCATTATCGGTTGCAGGTTTCGGTTCTCTGATTCATGTCTCTGTCATGGGAAATCATTTTCACTGTCACGTATCACGCTCTGATACGAATCCAGTCGCATCGTGCACTAATTCGTCTCTGCGTGCCCCAGGTATTTCAGCCACATTTCAGTACATGCTTCAGAGCATGCACAATTAACGGACAGTCGCAACAGCGGCATGATCGATTTGTGCCTCTGTCATGGCAATAAAAATAATTTCACCGCCACGTACCGCGCTCCGTTTCGAATCTAGTTGCATACATGCACCGATTCGTTACGGTGAGCCCCAGTGCTTTAGCCTCATTTCAGTGCATGCTCCAGAGTCCGGTTCATCATCAGTCACAGTCGCGGCACGACCGGCTTATGCCTCTGTCATAACAGGTTTTTTCATTAAATTGACCGTCATATATCGTGCCCCGATTCGAGTCGGTCGCATCCAACATGCACCGATTCGTTCCGGCGGGCTTCAGTTGTTTTCATTTGTACGACCGATTTATATCGGATTCATTCCATACACATCCAAGAAACAACTTCTTGCAAATCGCTGCTAGCACGCACCTAAGCATACACTGCCTGCAATCATTGCAAACACATTTCCAAGCACAGACTTCTGGCAATCGTTGCAAGCACGCATTCAAGCATGGAGGTCTTGCAGTCGTTACAAGTACGCATTCAAGCGTAGACTTCTTGCAATCATTGCAAGTACGCATTCAAGCGTAGACTTCTTGCAATCATTGCAAACACGCATCCAAGCATAGACTTCTTGCAATCCTTGCAAGCACGCATCCAAGCGTAGCCTTCTTGCAATCGTTGCAAGCACGCATCCAAGCATAGACTTCTTGCAAATCGTTGCAAGTACGCATTTGAGCATAGACTTCTTGCAATCATTGCAAGCACGCATTCAAGCATGGATGTCTTGCAGTCGTTGCAAGTACGCATACAAGCGTAGACCTCTTGCAGTCGTTGCAAGCACGCATCCAAGCGTAGGCTTCTTGCAATCATTGCAAGCACGCATCCAAACATAGACTTCTTGCAATTGTTGCAAGCACGCGTTCAAGTGTAGACTTCTTGCAATCGTTGCAAGCACGCATTCAAGCATGGACGTCTTGCAGTCGTTGCAAGTACGCAAACAAGCGTAGACTTCTTGCAATCGTTGCAAACACGCATCCAAGCGTAGACTTCTTGCAATAGTTGCAAGCACGAATCCAAGCATAGACTTCTTGCAAATCGTTGCAAGCACGCATTTAAGCATAGACTTCTTGCAATCGTTGCAAGCACGCATTCAAGCATGGACGTCTTGCAGTCGTTGCAAGTACACATACAAGCATAGACTTCTTGCAATCGTTGCAAACACGCATCCAAGCGTAGACTTCTTGCAGTCATTGCAAACACGCATCCAAGCGTAGACTTCTTGCAATCATTGCAAGCACGCATCCAAACATAGACTTCTTGCAATCGTTGCAAGCACACATTCAAGCATAGACCTCTTGCAATCATTGCAAGCACGCATTCGAGCATAGACCTCTTACAATCGTTGCAAGCAGATGTCCAGGCACAAACTTATTGCAATCATTGCTAGCAGGCAGTTCTGGCTAGCTCAATAGATTGCTTTAGGAAAAGCCTGGATACTTTCCTAAATGTACATTATATAACGGGGTACTTATATTTATAGGTAAAGTTGATCCAGGGAAAAATCTGATTGCCTCTCGAGGGATCAGGAAGGAATTTTTTCCCCTGCTGTAGCAAATTGGGCTATGCTCTGCTGGGGTTTTTTGCCTTCCTCTGGATCAGCTGTGGGTGTAGAATTGGGTATGTCGGGTTGTGCGATATTTTATTTATTTGATTTGTGGTTGGACTGGATGGACTTCTGTCTTTTCTGACCTGGCTACCCATGTATCCTACCATAACTCCTTGCAATCGTTGCAGGCACGCATCCTGGCATAACTCCTTGCAATCGTTGCAGGCACGCATCCTGGCATAACTCCTTGCAATCGTTGCAGGCATGCATCCTGGCATAACTCCTTGCAATCGTTGCAGGCACGCATCCTAGCATAACATCTTGCAATCATGGCAAGCATGCATCCTGGTGTAACTCCTTGCAATCGTTGCAGGCACGCATCCTGGCATAACTCCTTGCAATCGTTGCAGGCACGCATCCTAGCATAACATCTTGCAATCATGGCAAGCATGCATCCTGGTGTAACTCCTTGCAATCTTTGCAGGCACGCATCTTAGCATAACATCTTGCAATCGTTGCAAGCACGCATCTTGGCATAACATCTTGCAATCGTTGCAAGCACGCATCCAAACACACGTTCAAGCACAACTCCTGCAGTCTTCGCAAAGCACATGCGGTAATACAAATTTCTCACAGTCACTACGAACACTTCTCCAGTGACAAACTCCCGCGCAATTGTCGCAAGCACACGTTTAAACACAACTTTTGCAATCATGCCAAGGCTCGCGACTTAGCATAACTTCTTGCAATCATTCTTTTGCAAGCACATTCTCAGTGGCACACAAACTGGCTACACGTCGTTTTCAGCAGCACTTAATTGGCCACTTGTCTCCTGTGGCTTTTCTTACAAGCCACTCACCGTTTTCTGTTTGTCTCTCCCTTAGGACAGTTGAGTTCAACTTTCGTCCTGCACCAGGATCGTGTTGACACACGCAACTGGCTTCTTCCTGTAACACGCTCAGGCTATACCTAGCCAGCGTTCAGCATTTCTTATCCTTACAGGGCCCGGAGAGCCATCTGTCTTTACAGCCCATACAGTAAGATCCCCACTATGAGGCATCCAGAGGCATCAGCCCCTAGCCAACGGCAACGCTCGCCCATCACAACTGCCATCAGTCTGTCCATTAGTCTGAGGGTGGTAAGCTGTAGTCAATGTTTAAATCTTCACACAGAGCCCTCCAAAATCTGGAGGTGAATTGCACCCCTCGGTCAGAGACAATTTTATCAGGGATACCACACAGTCTTACAATTTCTTTGATAAATGTGGAGGCAGTCTCAGAGGCTGAAGGGGTGCCTTGCAGATTTACAAAATGTGCCATATTGGTCAGACGATCAACAACAAATATAGAGGTAAAGTTCTCAGACAGGAAAAGCTCCACAATAAAAACCATAGATATCATGCTCCAAGATTTCTTTGGTACAGGAAGACATTTCAGTAGACCCCAAGTCTTGGCTCAATTGGTTTTACAGCGTAGGCATGTCACACAGGTCAGGCCACCAGAAGGAATGGGAAATTAAGTCTATATTCTTATGGATACCAAAATCACCCACCAAGGGGTGATCATGGCACCGTTTAAGAACAGAGACACTGAACTGTTCTGGGACAAAGATCTGCTTGTAATAATAGAGTCTGTCCTTTAACTGGAGAAGTAAATCTTGAGAAGGCGGGTGCTCGGTCACATCTGCCCTTATTTAAGACATCGGGCCTGATTTGAAGAAGGAGGACATTTGTGGCCGGCAGGATAGTGTCTGGCTCCGAGGATCGGACTGGATCATGGAACGTGCACGACAACACATCTGGTTTGCCATTCTTAGAACCAGGACGGAAGGTGATATGGAATATAAAGTGAGAGAAAAACAATGCCCATCTTGCCTGGCGGGGTCTTAGTCTCTTGGCTGTTCTCAAATATTCCAGGTTCTTGTGGTCGGAGAAGATGAGGATTGGGTGAGAGGCTCCCTCCAACAAGTAATGCCATTCCTCAAGTGCAGCTTTAATGGCCAACAATTCCCGATCTCCAACATCATAGTTCCTCTCAGAAGGATTCAGTTTCTTAGAGAAGAAGGCTAAGGGATACAGTAAAGATTTAGGGCCCTGTTGCTGAGATAAGATAGCCCCTATGGCATTCTCAGAAGCGTCTAACTCCACAACATAGGCCAAGGATGGGTCGGGATGCTTCAGAATGGGAGCCAAGGTGAACAAGGTCTTTAATTGTTCAAAGGATGCTTGTGCTTCAGGGCCCCATTGGAAGGGAACATGCTGTTTGGTTAGTTGTGTAATAGGAGAAATAATGCCAGAAATTTTTTAAATAAATTTCCTATAAAAGTTAGCAAATCCCACAAACCTTTGTACTGCTTTTTTGTCTGTAGGAGCTGGCCATTCCAGGACTGCAGCGACCTTCTGGGGATCCATGGAAATGCCGTCAGCAGAGATAACAAGTCTAAAAAACTGTATTATCTGCTTTTCAAAGTCACACTTCTCAGCCTTGGCATAGAGGTAGTGTTCACAAAGTCTATTCAAGACCTTCTTCACATGGGTGTGATGTATTTCTACCGTATCAGAGAATATAAGGATATCATCAAGGTAGACTATAATAAATAGATCCAGGAAGTCCTGAAAAACATAATTTACCAGGTTCTGGAATGTGGTAGGGGCATTGCAGAGGCCGAAGGGCATAACTAAATATTGAGAGTGCCCAAAGTGTGTCCTGAAAGCTGTCTCCATTCGTCTCCCTCTTTGATCCGGAATAAATTGTAAAGCACCCCTCAGATCAAGTTTGGAAAATATTCCTGCTCCCCGCAACCTTTGAAACAATTCAGGGATCAGCGGAAGTGGGTACCAGTTTTTGATAGTTATCTTGTTAAGATCCCGATAGTCAATACAAGGTCTTAGAGAGTGATATTTGTTTCTCTACAAAGAAGATACTGGCCCATGCTGGTGAGAAAGAATGCCGAATAAACCCTTTCTCCAGGCTTTCATCTATATACTTGCACAGGGCCTCTAATTCAGGTTCCGAGAGTGGGAAAATTCGACCAAAAAGAATCTCGGACCCTAGTAAAAGTTCAATGGGACAGCCATAGGTCCTATGTGGAGGCAAGGTATCTGCACTTTTTTTGTTGAAAACATCCAAGAATTCAAGGTAGGCGACAGGCACCAACTTTGCAGTTTCAGTGTCAGGGAGGACACTGAGGAGAGAGGCAGGGTTATCAGTCCTTTCCCGGGAAACAATGTGACAGTAATTAGTAATTGGATGAAAATGAGACATCTCCAGTAAGCCAGTCAATATGGGCGTTATGGGCCTTTAGCCAAGGTAGCCCCAAGATAATGGGAAACATGGGCGAGGTTATCACATCCAGACAGAGAAGTTCCTGGTGCCCTGAGGAAGTTTCGCAAAGAATGGGTACAGTCTCTTGAGTTACGGGCCCAGACTTGAGACCAGAGTCGTCCACCAGATGAATGGCAAATCCCTGCCTCTTGGTGCATAAGGATAGTTGAAGAAGAGTGAGAAATGCTGAATCCACAAAGCAACTGCAGGCTCCAGAGTCTATAATTGCAGATACAAAAATTGTCTTTCCTGGTAGCTGGAGCTGAAGCGGAAGAGGGAGATGTGACAGGTCCCTCCCAGGGAGATGCATCATGTGGGGCAGCAGAGAAGCGGATTTGAAAGGTTTCACAGGGCAAGTCTGTATGAAATGGCCAGCCTTTCCGCAGTACAAGCAAAGTCTGTTATGTCGTCGCCAGAGGCGTTCAGAAGAAGACAGAGGTGGTCTTGGGAAACTCCCACGGGGGGGTTCCTGGTACCCCTTATTCTTAATGTGCACCTTCGGTGTTCTGACAGAAGTTGCAAAAATGGAAGAAATCGTTTTGGGGAGCACAGATAGCTTGGCATCGCCTTTCTCCTAGCCGTCGGTCGGTCTGAATGACAAGATTGATCAGATCTTCCAGAGATGTGGGTACCCCCCACACGGGCAAGTTTGTCTTTTAACATATCAGAAAGTCCGAGATGAAATTGATGGTGGAGAGCAGCCCTATTCCACTGAGTAACCATACTCAGAACACAAAAGTCTGACACATAGTCCTTGATGGACCTTAGGCCTTGCTGGAGTCTGCTGAGTGTGGATTTTGCAGTCTGCTGGAGGAAGGGGTCAGCATACAGCTGGGACATGGCAGAGAAGAAGGAGTGGGTAGTTGTCAAAGCTGGGTCATGTTATTCCCGAAGATGATGAGCCCAGGAAAGAGGTTCATTTAGTAATAAAGAGATGATGAACCTCACTTTAATGCCTTCTGAAGAGAAAGTTCAGATTTGAGAGAAGTGACCGGAAAAAGACTGCAACATACCCAGCATACACAGCCCATATGTTCGATTGATCGATGGATAGATTCCAGGAAAAGGACCTGGAAAAAATAATAAAGAAGTTCTCAATAACTGATGGAAACACATATAAAAAAATAATAATAATTAAAGTTGTGGGTTTATGAACCCGAAACTGGGATTATAAATGAATTGGGATATACATTCAAAAGAATATTTATTAAGGATAATGAATAATTGTGCAGCATGGTCAGCAAAGGAGTGGGCGTCTTCCACCCAATTATATAGATTTGAGAGAAGTGACCTGCCGCAGTACCAAGTAGCAATGGCATGCTTCCGTCCCGGGTAAATTGTATAAAGAAAAAAGTGGGCAAGTGGGACTTTAAGTGAAGCATGTCAATTGAAAATAAAAATAATGGATACATGTGAGTAGATAAAATGATTTAGATTTAATTTATAATCAATAACCCCTAGGGGTAGTCCATGATCTGAATGCAAAAAAAAATGACTTACAATATAAAAAATTGGGCAGAACTTCCAGCAATGGGATCTGTTATAATCTGAGATATAATAAGGGGTATATTGGTGTTGCGCTGTTCTCGTTTAGAATTGCTATACAAAAGATACAATTGTCTATTGATTCTTATACGTTAATGCCAAAAATGGCCCGTGGAGATGTCCTAGGGGCCACTGATTACAGTGCAGCTGTATTTAGATGTGGGTCTCACATGGACATAAATAAATAGGTAATAGAAAAAGTGCAAAGTGCCAAAAATAAATAAATAAAGGTATCAAAGTGCAAAATGTCTCCTAAAAATATTTTCAGTAAACACACTACAAGGGTGACTCCTCCAAAAGGTGTTATGTGTATAGAATCAGAAGTGAACAATAGTGGTATTTATCTAAAAATCTATATACCCGATATATAACTCAAACATCATTGATAAAAATAATACAAATAAAAAATAAACGCACTACAGAAACAACTGTAACATGCGTTGTATGTATGAAATCAGAAGTAAACAATAGTGATATTTATCTAAAAATCTATATACCAGATATATAACTCAAACATCATTGATAAAAATAATATAAATAAATAAAAAAACGCACTACAGAGACAACTGTGACATGCGTTAGATAGATATCTTTAAGTTACTATATAGATTATCTATTCAGTTGCATATATAGGTGTTCGATTCAAAAAGAAAAAACCCCGCAACCATGAATGGGTTAGTGAACCAAGAAAGTGCTATGTGCTATATTCAATAAGTACAAATGAGTAAAAAATAAAAATACAAAATGGTAAGACAAAAAATCTGTAGAAATAAAAAAGTGGCTGAAACAAGCTTATAAACATAAATCAATAATCCAAAAAAAAAGGCCAGAATTAGTAAATGCACTACAGAGCCAAATTTCCACTGTGCGTTAAAACAGAACTCCAAACTATATCTAATACAGTGTACACCCTTAATAAGAGTATTTCAGATAGAGGGTGTATTTAAGGATCAATAAGCAAATAGTTCAACACAAAAAGAAAACCATATACATATATAAATTCTTCAGTAAAAATATATAGTCTCTTCTAAAGTGCCAGTGCTTTTTTGTGACAGGTTGTGTGCATTCCAATCAAGTGACCACTTCCCAGAGTTTTATCCACTGTGACCGTACACTCAAGTGGGCAATGGCCCCTTACCTTATGGTAAGGAGTTAATCGCATATAAGTAAAGGTCCCTTTTAAGGCGCTTCTCTCCAATATACCCCTTATTGTTGCACAAAGTGGATATGGTTTGATCCATTTCGGTGGACGCAGCAGTTCCTTGATCTAGTGCATACTAGTGGTAGCGCAGGAATACTTGTTCCATAATCTGAGATATAACTGTCTCATCCGGGGTTGAGGCAGGGTTCTGACCATCCCCCCAAGAATGTCAGGGGCGGGCCAGTGGGAACAGAAGCCGACCGACCTAGACGCCCTCAACACTAGTCCACTAGGTACTGAATGTTATATGTATTACCCAAATCTGTGGAAAAAAAAAAGAGAATAATATCAATTTTGTCCTATAGAGTTTGAACTCATTCTTGTGATTTTATTTTATTTTTTTCTCCTCTATGCACATACATTGTTTCATTCAGAGCAATGCACAAACTTTTTCACACGTTTGAATGGATGATTTGGGATTTCCTTTTTCAATCCATTTTCACTTATTTTACACACATTTAGCTTTCTCCTATTTCCTATTCTTTTTAGTATATCTCATTTACACACATTTTCCAGTAATTTGCTATATCCATTTAACACGTTCAATCTAACACTCAGTGTTTTTTTTTTGTTTTTTGTTTTTTGTGACACATCACACGTCTCTTTTTTTTTCACAGATTTGGGTAATGCATATAATTTCAGTACCTAGTGGACTAGTGTTGAGGGCGTCTGGGTCAGTCAGCTTCTGTTCCCCCTGGCCCCACCCCCTGACATTGTTGGGGGGTGGTCGGAACCCTGCCTCAACCCCAGATGAGACGGTTATATCTCAGATTATAACAGATCCCATTGCTGGAAGTTCTGCCCAATTTTTGGGCTATATTGTAAGTAATTTTTTCAATCAAGTGGATCAATTTGATACTCTCTCTATTTAGCTGAGGTTCCACATATATTAATAATTGTCATATTCATTTGCTTTTTTAGTAAAAACATGCATTCCACCCCTGATGACTGGCAAGAAGCCAAGAAACGCATCAGGTTCTCAAACTGAGGATGCCCAATTAAGTTTATTTTAATCCTTGATAATATCAATTTTGTCCTTTAGAGTTTGTACTCATTCATGTGATTTTATGATTTTGATTGGTAATTTATGTATTTCTGATATGAACTGCATCCAAGTATGTCCATTGATTTGTCTGTACTCCAGATTTTCTGATTATTATTATAAAAATATATTAATTTTATATATGTATTTATATTACTGTATTACTATTGTATGCATTCAGATTATGGACTACCCCCAGGGGTTATTGATTATAAATGAAATCTAAATCATTTTATCTACTCGCATGTATCCATTATTTTTATTTTCAATTGACATGCTTCACTTAAAGTCCTACTTGCCCACTTTTTTCTTTATAAGAGAAAGTTCAGGGTAACGAGGAAAAATACAGTTCACAGGCGTTTCGGAAGGTACAAAACTGTTTGAGATTCCCGGAAAAGCGGTCAGGAAATGGCACTCTGGGTTCAGGAGGAATGATGGTCTCGCAGGGCTGACTAAAATCTGTTTGCACAGAAGAACTCATAACAGCAAGAGAGGTGGAGGGTAGGTGAGTTGAGACATCAAGCTGGTTCAGAAGCTGACCTTCCAATCCGCTTGATTCATTTGGAGACTCCGTACTGTATTGGATAGTGCAGAGATTGATTGGCAAATGTCCTCAAAAGTTGAGGCCTCCCTTTCAGACCCCATTGTTGGCTGACCGATACTGTCATGTACCTGGTTGGAGTCTGAAATGATAAGTGGATATTATACTTTTGTCTTTACATACTCCATAAAATAAAATGTTATACTTCTATCGGCTAAGAATGTTTGTGTCTAATCTGCTTGCAACGTTATGTGCAAAAGTACTAATTTTTATATTTTCTTGTTTGACTCCACAGTTTCCTTCAACCCCACAGGAATGGCAAACTGTGGCCTCCCAGTTTGGCCAGCAGTGGGGCTTTCCCAACTGTGGAGGGGAAATGTCACATATCAGATAAGACCAGAACTGTGTGGACTGCAACAGAGGAAACCCAAACGTGTATAAGTGAAATATGATTTATTAAAGAAAGTGAATAATATAAATACAACCACACAGTGCAATAAACCAACCAACAAAGACCCCCAAACAACAACAGACAGATATGTACAATAAATGGGAAATGCAAGGACCGTAAATGGTAGGCAGGCCAGGGTCATACACAGAGGATCAGCAAATAAACAAGGGCAGTACAGAATCAGAGTCACAAGCCAGGCCAAGGTCATACACGGGGAGATCAGCAAATGGGGTAAGGAACACAGGACAGGGAGAGGATGGACGGATCAGACTGCAGGACAGGGATAATGGTAACAGGTGGGACAGGGTAGGGACCAGGACAGGGAAACAGGATCAGAACCACGGGTCACAGGTTCAGGGCACAGGAATAGGTTCAGAATCAGGATCGCCAGCAGCAGGTCAGGGCACAAGGAACAATACCAAGGCGAGGTGTGTGTGCACCTGCCGGGTATTTATAATGGCTGCTGTCAGTCATGTGACGCCTGACTGTAGAAGGCAATACCTGCTCCACACTGCCAGGATCCCTCCGCTGGTGGACACCAGTACTGCGGACCAAAGATTACATAATTCCAGCAGGAGACACCTGCTGGTGGATCGCAGTACTGCATGCCAAATTATTGATATTACCAGCGGAGGGAACCTTTCCTGACAGTACCCCCCCTCAAAGGAGCGACCTCCGGACGCTCCAACTAGCAGTTGCTGGGGAAAGTCCATTGCGTCAAGCTGGGCTATGAGCAAAGTCACATCAGGTTGGGTAACGGGCACTTCAAGCAGGGCAGCAGACAAACACATCGGACCGGGAAGCTGGCACAACGGGCTGGAAGGCGGGCAGCGGCACGTCAGGCTGGAAGGCGGGCAGCGGCACGTCAGGCTGGAAGGCGGGCAGCGGCACGTCAGGCTGGAAGGCGGGCAGCGGCACGTCAGGCTGGAAGCGGGCAGCGGCACGTCAGGCTGGAAGCGGGCAGCGGCACGTCAGGCTGGAAGCGGGCAGCGGCACGTCAGGCTGGAAGCGGGCAGCGGCACGTCAGGCTGGAAGGCGGGCAGCGGCACGTCAGGCTGGAAGGCGGGCAGCGGCACGTCAGGCTGGAAGGCGGGCACTGGGACGTCAGGCTGGAAGGCGGGCACTGGGACATCAGGCTGGAAGGCAGGCACTGGGACATCAGGCACATCAGGCTGGACAGCACGCACATCAGACTGGAAGGCATCGGACTGCAAGGCCGGGACATCAGACTGGAAGGCGTCAGACTGCAAGGCCGGGACATCAGACTGGAAGGCGTCAGACTGCAAGGCCGGGACATCAGACTGGAAGGCGTCAGACTGCAAGGCCGGGACATCAGACTGGAAGGCGTCAGACTGCAAGGCCGGGACATCAGACTGGAAGGCGTCAGACTGCAAGGCCGGGACATCAGACTGGAAGGCGTCAGACTGCAAGGCCGGGACATCAGACTGGAAGGCGTCAGACTGCAAGGCCGGGACATCAGACTGGAAGGCGTCAGACTGCAAGGCCGGGACATCAGACTGGAAGGCATCAGACTGCAAGGCCGGGACATCAGACTGGAAGGCGTCAGACTGCAAGGCCGGGACATCAGACTGGAAGGAATCGGACTGCGAGGCCGGGACATCAGACCGCGAGGCCGGGACATCAGACCGCGAGGCCGGGACATCAGACCGCGAGGCCAGGACATCAGACCGCGAGGCCGGGACTTCAGACCGCGAGGCCGGGACATCAGACCGCGAGGCCGGGACTTCAGACCGCGAGGCCGGGACTTCAGACCGCGAGGCATCAGACCGGAAGGCTGGGACATAAGACTGGAAGGCATCAGACTGGAAGGCCAGGACATCAGACTGGAAGGCATCAGACTGGAAGGCCAGGACATCAGACTGGAAGGCATCAGACTGGAAGGCCGGGCATCAGACTGGAAGGCCGGGCATCAGACTGGAAGGCATCAGGCTGGAAGGCATCAGGCTGGAAGGCCGGGGCATCAGACTGGAAGGCATCAGACTGGAAGGCCGGGGCATCAGACTGTAAGGCATCAGACTGGAAGGCCGGGGCATCAGACTGGAAGGCCAGGGCATCAGACTGGAAGGCCAGGGCATCAGACTGGAAGGCATCAGACTGGAAGGCCGGGACATCAGACTGGAAGGCCGGGACATCAGGCTGCAAGACGTCAGACTGGAAGGCCAGTACATCAGGCTGCAAGACGTCAGGCTGGAAGGCCGGGACATCAGGCTGCAAGGCGTCAGGCTGGAAGGCAGGGACATCAGGCTGCAAGGCGTCAGGCTGGAAGGCAGGGACATCAGGCTGCAAGGCGTCAGGCTGGAAGGCAGGGACATCAGGCTGCAAGGCGTCAGGCTGGAAGGCAGGGACATCAGGCTGCAAGGCGTCAGGCTGGAAGGCAGGGACATCAGGCTGCAAGGCGTCAGGCTGGAAGGCAGGGACATCAGGCTGCAAGGCGTCAGGCTGGAAGGCAGGGACATCAGGCTGCAAGGCGTCAGGCTGGAAGGCAGGGACATCAGGCTGCAAGGCGTCAGGCTGGAAGGCAGGGACATCAGGCTGCAAGGCGTCTGGCTGGAAGGCCGGGACATCAGGCCGGAAGGCGTCTGGCTGGAAGGCCGGGACATAAGGCTGGAAGGCGTCTGGCTGGAAGGCCGGGACATCAGGCTGGAAGGCGTCTGGCTGGAAGGCCGGGACATCAGGCTGGAAGGCGTCTGGCTGGAAGGCCGGGACATCAGGCTGGAAGGCGTCTGGCTGGAAGGCCGGGACATCAGGCTGGAAGGCGTCTGGCTGGAAGGCCGGGACATCAGGCTGGAAGGCGTCTGGCTGGAAGGCGGGACATCAGGCTGGAAGGCGTCTGGCTGGAAGGCCGGGACATCAGGCTGGAAGGCGTCTGGCTGGAAGGCGTCTGGCTGGAAGGCCGGGACATCAGGCTGGAAGGCGTCTGGCTGGAAGGCCGGGACATCAGGCTGGAAGGCGTCTGGCTGGAAGGCCAGGACATCAGGCCGGAAGGCGTCTGGCTGGAAGGCCGGGACATCAGGCTGGAAGTCATCTGGCTGGAAGGCCGGGACATCAGGCTGGAAGGCGTCTGGCTGGAAGGCCGGGACATCAGGCTGGAAGGCATCTGGCTGGAAGGCCGGGACATCAGGCTGGAAGGCGTCTGGCTGGAAGGCCGGGACATCAGGCTGGAAGGCGTCTGGCTGGAAGGCGGGACATCAGGCTGGAAGGCGTCTGGCTGGAAGGCCGGGACATCAGGCTGGAAGGCGTCTGGCTGGAAGGCGTCTGGCTGGAAGGCGGGACATCAGGCTGGAAGGCGTCTGGCTGGAAGGCCGGGACATCAGGCTGGAAGGCGTCTGGCTGGAAGGCGTCTGGCTGGAAGGCCGGGACATCAGGCTGGAAGGCGTCTGGCTGGAAGGCCGGGACATCAGGCTGGAAGGCGTCTGGCTGGAAGGCCGGGACATCAGGCTGGAAGGCGTCTGGCTGGAAGGCCAGGACATCAGGCCGGAAGGCGTCTGGCTGGAAGGCCAGGACATCAGGCCGGAAGGCGTCTGGCTGGAAGGCCGGGACATCAGGCCGGAAGGCATCTGGCTGGAAGGCCGGGACATCAGGCTGGAAGGCGTCTGGCTGGAAGGCCGGGACATCAGGCTGGAAGGCGTCTGGCTGGAAGGCCGGGACATCAGGCTGGAAGGCGTCTGGCTGGAAGGCGGGACATCAGGCTGGAAGGCGTCTGGCTGGAAGGCCGGGACATCAGGCTGGAAGGCGTCTGGCTGGAAGGCGTCTGGCTGGAAGGCCGGGACATCAGGCTGGAAGGCGTCTGGCTGGAAGGCCGGGACATCAGGCTGGAAGGCGTCTGGCTGGAAGGCCGGGACATCAGGCCGGAAGGCGTCTGGCTGGAAGGCCGGGACATCAGGCTGGAAGTCATCTGGCTGGAAGGCCGGGACATCAGGCTGGAAGGCGTCTGGCTGGATAGCAGGCAGATGATTGGCAGAATCAGGTGGGTGATCAGGTTCAGCTGGCATGCAGGCAGACTGGAGCAGGTTGGTTGATGTGGAGGCAGGTTGCGTTACTGGCAGGATCAAATGGGTAGGGAAGAACTTCCGTCTCTTTTTAAATTTAGCTACTGAAGGCCTGTAGGTAGCTGCAGATCTATAGGTAGGGGATGAAGCAGACTGGAGAGAAGGGTTGGAATATGGCAGGGAAGAGGTAACAGTGGCTGGGGGAAGTTCTTGAGGGATAGTGGGCCACGGGAAAGAGGCAGGTGGATTAAAGGCAGGATATGTGCAGCAGGAAGAAACAGGGTATTGATATTTGGTGGGCAGTAGAGTATATTGGGCTGAAACTGAGGTTGCCATAGGTGATGGAGGAAGAGACTCTTGGGCAGGCAGGTGTTTGGTAGCAGAGATGGTTTGTTGTGGGCTGGCTGTGGCTGATTGCAAAATACCAGACCATGCTAAAAGTAATGGTTGTACAAACTGCGGGTTACATACTGCCTGTCTAACAAGGGATTGTACAGAATCAACACATTCTATTATCATTGTTGGGAACAGGCTGTGTAATGCTCAAAAAAGTAAGGGGAATCATCTTCCAGAAGCCATACCAGTGATGTGACTTGATTAATACTGAAAGGGGGAGAAAAATCATCCTGGCCCCCTGGGATGCAGGGCAGGGCCAGCTCTGTGCAGATTTGAATTAACGGCTGAACATCCCCAAACAACATACAGCCCTGATCAACCCAGGAGTGAGCTAAACGAATGGTTTCCAACAGCTGATCACTGGTCCACCCTTTCAGTATCTGGCGGAGATAGTCACCACTCTCAGACGCCAACAAAGCATAATAACGAATCGCTTCTAAATTAATTTCAGTAAGCAACCTGAACCAAGATGGTTCCTCTGTGTAGCCACTTCTGGTCAGGGATGGCCCTGGTATTCTGTCACATATCAGATAAGACCAGAACTGTGTGGACTGTAACAGAGGTACCCCAAATGTGTATAAGTGAAATATGATTTATTAAAGAAAGTGAATAATATAAATACAACCACACAGTGCAATAAACCAACCAACAAAGACCCCCAAACAACAACAGACAGATATGTACAATAAATGGGAAATGCAAGGACCGTAAACGGTAGGCAGGCCAGGGTCATACACAGAGGATCAGCAAATAAACAAGGGCAGTCCAGAATCAGAGTCACAAGCCAGACCAAGGTCATACACGGGGAGATCAGCAAATGGGGTAAGGAACACAGGACAGGGAGAGGATGGACGGATCAGACTGCAGGACAGGGATAATGGTAACAGGTGGGACAGGGTAGGGACCAGGACAGGGAAACAGGATCAGAACCACGGGTCACAGGTTCAGGGCACAGGAATAGGTTCAGAATCAGGATCGCCAGCAGCAGGTCAGGGCACAAGGAACAATACCAAGGCGAGGTGTGTGTGCACCTGCCGGGTATTTATAATGGCTGCTGTCAGTCATGTGACGCCTGACTGTAGAAGGCAATACCTGCTCCACACTGCCAGGATCCCTCCGCTGGTGGACACCAGTACTGCGGACCAAAGATTACATAATTCCAGCAGGAGACACCTGCTGGTGGATCGCAGTACTGCATGCCAAATGATTGATATTACCAGCGGAGGGAACCTTTCCTGACAGGAAATAGATGGGAAGCACGTCCGCATAGTCCCACCCTCAACTCCAGGTCATACTATTACAATTATAAGGGTTTAATCGTATAGTGTTGTTGGTGTTGGTGTCGGCAACGTACGTGTTTCTGTATGTGGACGTGGGGAAAAATGGCTGCATGTCAGATGGTGGAGTCATCGCCCAGACAGAGATGTTCAGATGACTCCAGAATGGCGGCTTGGGCTTGCCACCTCCGGGAAGACAACATGGTGGGACTCCCATTTGTCTTCGTCGTGGATGAAGCTTTTGGGATGGGTGACCATCCGATGTGGCCGTACCCGATGAGGACCCTCAACCCGGACCAGAGGGTTTTTAATTATCACCTGGCCAGAGCCAGAATGGTGGTGGAAAATGCCTTTGGAATAATGGCCAGCTGGTTCCTCCTATTCCTCACAGCGATCAACATGGCAGAATACAAAATAAATCATATTGTTCTTGCATGCTGCATACTACATAATTTCATATATATATATATATATATATATATATATATATACATACACACCCTAATATATATATATATATATATATATATATATATATATATATATATATATATATATATATATATATATACATATATACATACACACATACATACACAAAACGGGGCATGGTATTTTAATTAGAAAGTCCTCACAGTGGTTCTCTTGAAGCTCATTGATATAAATATTAATTCCAAAATCTCCACATCAGTTCCCCCTGAAGTTCATTCTTGAACTTATGCCCTCTCTCAATGATCCTGTACCCACCCACAACAGTCCAGAAGCTCTGACCCTTCCCCATCACCACTGAGGCCTCCTCTTCCTTTTTTGAACACGCCGGAACCCATCAAGGTAGACTTGAGACAGCAATCATCAGCAAGAAATCCTGGTGGCTTTGAGACTTCACACCTGAACCATGACTGCCTGTACTGGAATGTTTCCTCACCCCTCTGCCTTGGAAGAGCGGAACTCCAACATTGATGGCGGGATCCTGGCATATGTAGTCCTGTGACTTGGGAATATGGTGTAATGGTTGCACCGATTGGATGGGACTGTGAGGAAGCACTTTTCAGCATGGTGAAGGAATGTTCAGGAGATTCTTATTCGTTGCACATTTGTCTCAAGAGATGACTTGGTAGTCGTTGCTTCTTCAGGGGGCGGTTGGGCGGGCCTGCAGACAGTCGTGCATGAATACAAAAAAAAGGAGAATGTCAGTGTACAGTTTTTGGAGCTACTTGCAGTCTCTTCCTCTTGGTGTGCCCCCCCCCCCCCCCCCCCCCGCAAGCATGGTAACTTAAAATCTTTGTGTATTATATTTCCTTTACTGTAGTCCCTTTACTTTCTTTGTGTGTAACTTAAATTATCTTTGTCCATTGGCCAAACTGTATTTGTAACATCACTATGCTATATTTGGTAATATCCAATTATTCTAATGTTTCTTTTCTGTATAAATAAATTAGATCTTTGTATATTAGCACCATTATCATTCCTTATTGATTTCATGGGTTACAGCTGCAACTGCATGGGTTGATTCATATAGAGATAAAAGGTTTTAATCACTTATGTTATGTATCATTAAGCATATAAGTGAGGTAGGTAAATATCACCCTATCAATATGTCACCTGCTGCTGCTCCCGATCTCTCAACGTCCTGGACCATATTGTGCTCCCTATTAAATGGACTGATCAGGCTACCAATTTTGCCTGTCAAACAATTGATGTCTGCCCTGGGGTACAAAGGCTTCACCAATTCCAACTGTTTCTCCAGCGTTGCCTTCCTCTTTATTTTGTTAGGACCCCTATTAAAGTTTAAAGTTTTGTTTTGAGAAATACTTGGCTATGTGTTTTACTTCAAAAAGGACAGTTTGTGCGTAGGCAGGTACATTTCAAAAATACAATGTCAAATTAACAAGGGACACCAACCAACCTCTTTGAGGTTAAAGTTTGAGTTTGAGGTGTTGTGGTAACTTGACACACAAAATTACAAAAATTATTATGGAGATCACTATAAAAAAAAATGTTTCTGGAGATCTTGAGAAAAAAAATAAAATTAAAAAGTAGATCACTATAAAAAAAAAAAAGATTATTCTGGAGATCTTGAGATAAAACAAAAACAATGATTATTTCAGGAAACCACGAGAAATAACAAGAAATCCGTTTGTCAGAACTGTGTGTGAATATCAGCAGCAAAGCAACTTATTTATTCTAGAATTATAAAGAAGAGAATGTGCTGCATTAAAAGATTTAAAAATTTGCAGCGTGACGAATGTGCTATCCCCATTACTAACGCTAGTTTTACAAGACCGAGCGCTTCCGTCTTGTACTTGATTCCGAGCATGCATGGAATTTTTTCCGTCGGACTTGTGTACACAAGATTGGACTTTCCTGTGTTGTCTGAAAATTTGAGAACCTGCTCTCAAACATTTGTGTGCGGAAATTTTGACAGCAAATGTTCGTTGGCTCACATCGAACATTTCCCTATGGAAATTCCGATCATGTGTATGCGGCATTAGTATCTGTAGCAGCTGCCTCTCCTTGTACTTTAATGCTATGTACAGTAGGTTAGACCTCTTCTTGAACCCACGGCTTGCAAAATTTTTTGCATCCTCTGCTGTCTCACCTTTCTTAGTCTTCAGGTCATTGAATAGGCTTAAGGCTTTACTTTGTATAATTGCCTGGTTGACAGGAACATGATGTGTAGTCTGATTTCCTATCCAAAGTATTAAGAGTCTGTTCATGTCTGCAACAATGCTATCCCTTTTTTGAATTGTTGTTGTGTTAACGGGTGTAGCACTCTTAATTCCTGCAAGAATTTTTTCTGTTTTTCATTATGGTGTTAACTGTAGTCTGAGTGAAGCCTAGCCTTCGGCCTATTTCAGCTTGAGTTACACCTTCATCATACAATTTAATAATTTTAGCCTTTATATTCAAGGTAATAGATTTTCTGCTTTTTTTTCATACTATCAACCATTATTAATGTCAAGTACAGTACATGATAGGTACCGGCAACAATCAAAAGAACAAATAGAAGTTTCTAAAATATGTGCAGTACAGTAACTGTATTTCAAAATGACTGTATGCCTAAATTGCGGTATGGTATTATGCTTAAATTCACAGACTTGTTCAGTATTTACAGTACTACAGTATTTTAGAGGGTCAGGGGATGTAGTGGGGAGTCAGGGTCTATAGTGGGGGAATCTGGGCCTACAGTATAGTAGGGGGCCGTGGGCTGTAGTGGGGGGGTAGGGAGTGAAGTTTATTGTACAGTAATCCACTTACATTTAGGCCGGCAAGCACCTCTGAGCTGGCTGGCAGGCACCTCTAGGCTGAGGTGCTGGCAGGCACCTCTGGGCTGGCTGGTAACTCTGGCTGGCGGGCACCTCTAGGCTGGCGTGCAACGGTGGGCTGGCGGACACCTCTGGGCCGGCAGATGATGCTTGGCTGGTGGGCAATGCTGGGCTGGCGGGCACCTCTGGGTCGGCGGGCAAAGTTGGGCTGGCTGGCAACTCTGGGATGGCTGGTGGGAACTTTGCCTCTTCTCTCTTCAATGACGACAAATCCGGACGGCAGCTCCTCTTCTTCCAGGCCATTCTAAGGCTACATGGCAATGTTCGGAATGTCCGTACTTGCAAGGAACTTTATGCACACTCGTGGGTATGTCCATACTCACGAGTGTACATAACGTCCATAAAGCGGGGTATGCCTGTACTGTAGTGTTTTTTTTGTTTTTTTGTTTTTTTATGATTCCATAATCTTTTCCTCAGAATTAAGTGATTCCATATTTTTTTACTCTGCTTGATCTGCAAAAATAGCTGCAATTGACTACAGTTTTCTTTCTTCTTTATTTTTTTAAGTGTTTCTTAAAGCCAGAAAGTTGGAATGTTAAAGGAAAATATTTTTAAGGCATGTCTGTGATTAGTTTTTTCTACACAATTAAACAATTGAACATTTTCCAAAAGTGGTGATTCAATACTTTTTGCCAGGGGCTGTATAATCAGCTTTATACTCTAGTGCCCCAGGTGATATTCCAGTTAGAGCTTGGGGCCACAACGCCATAAACTTTTTTCACATCTATTCATTCCATGAGCAGTGGCATATCTATGTCAGCAGTCTGTCAGAATCTATAATATGCTGAAATATGCAGCAGGTCGATGCTGCACCCAATGTTTAGGGCCATATGTGTTCAGGGACATATTCCCTGAATGCAAAATTCTGTGCTCCATACAGCTCTAAATTTGAGTACTACTTGGTACAGCAACCAGCCACTGCATATTTTGCCCATCACAGATTCTGACAAACTGCTGGCAGTGGAGCTGGATGCCTCCTGAGCTCCCAAAAACACTAGGATGTGATATCACACGGTGCTAAGCACTACTGTTCATGAAGCCTAAGGAACAGAAAGCAGTGAGGTCAAAAAGGCAGTGAGGTAGACAGTGACTTTTGTCCTCTTCTTCCCCAGGTTCCTGGAGATTACCACATAAGCAGAATCGACCACTCTGAAGGTCTTAAAATGATACTGCTGAGACTAAAAATTCTCTGGCAGCTGCAGAGACCTAATTTTTCATGTAGTGCATTGTCCAGGAGTCTTCTCAGACACATGGCCTAATTTGCTTAGCTTGTCCCTGGGAAGGAATTCCATATGGTTAGCATGATCTTGGAAGAGCATTCAGCAGGACGGGGGCAGGATGTTAAGGTCATTTCAACCCTTTGGAGGTATTATCCCCACTGTAATAAATATAAATATATATATATATATATATATATATATAATGAAAAGGGATGAGACTTTGTGTATACCTTCAAGGGTATGATACAGACAATAGAAATATATAATATTAACACTTTATTCAGTATATTGTACACATATTCATTAAAAAAAACGTAAAACCATATATGCAAGTTAGCTATCGGAAGTCACTGTTCATATGGCCTTGGGATCAGCTTTTAAAGAGTTATGCTTTTGCAGGAAACCCCCGCTTCATCAGAACCTTGGATCTCACTATAAAAGTGCTTTAAAGCAGCGCTCCACCCAAAAGGGGAAACTCTGCTAGTTTGCCTCCTCCCCCCTCCGCTGCCACATTTGGCACCTTTGGGAGGGGGGATTGGGCACCTAGTATTGACAGGTACCCGCTCCCACTTCTGGCTCAGTTTGGAGCTTGGACCCCCTCCTTCCCCTGCAGCCTTCTGGGACACTTCACAGGTCCCAGAAGACTGTGGCCCATTCACAAAGCACAGCACACTTCAAGCATGCACAGTAGGAAATCGGCTATGAAGCCGCAAGGCCTCACTGCCCGTTTCCCTAATATGGTCGCCATCTTGGACACAAGCTGGGTGGTCAGTAGGTATATTATTCTTAGAGCAGCCTTCCAGTCTATGGACTGCATATTCTAATTTTCTTGGTTGCAAGTCCTTTCAATATAATTGAAGCTAAGACCATGAATGTTATTATAGATATACAGTACATATAATTGTCTTTTTTGGTGTGGAGCATTCTTTGGTTTCTCCCTGTAGTCCGGCAGACTTTTACCACCAACCACTCTCTTATGAGTTTAAGTAAAACACTTTTATATTGAGATACAAGGTCCTGTGTCAACCTTTACAAGCTGATCTCAAGACCATATGAGAAATGACTTTGGATGGCTAACTTACATATATGGTTTTACTGTAAGTCTTTTAATGAATACCGTATATACTTGAGTATAGGTCGATCCGAACATAAGCCGAGGCCCCTAATTTACCACAAAAAACTGGGAAAAAGTATTGACTCGAGTATAAGCCGGGGGTGGGAAATGCAGCAGCTACTGTAAGTGGCAAAGAGGGTCAACAATGCCCATCTGCAGCTGCATGTCTCACTGTGTCTATTGCATGCCTCCCTGTGTCCTGTGCAGATCTGCCTACCTCACTGTGTCCTGTGTATACCTCCGTGCCCATTGCAGCCTACCTGTGCTAATCTTCATCCTCTGTGTCCTGTGCATGCCTCCGTGTGCCCAGCTGCAGCCACCGATCAGCATGTCATAAAAACATACGGCGGCCATTCCAGTATTCAAAAGCCGCGCTTCCTCCTCGTCTGATAGGCAGAACACTCAATTTCCCAGCAGTCAGTGTTCAGCCTATCACAGACATCCCCTCATCCTCATACCTCAGACGAGGATGAGGGGATGTCCGTGATAGGCTGAAAACTGACTGCTGGGAAATTGAGTGTTCTGTCTATCACAGACGAGGAGGAGGCGTAGCTTTTAAATACTGGAATGGCCGCTGTATGTTTTTATGACACGCTGGCCACTGTCTGTCTACATGACATGCCTGATCAGGTAGGCAGATGGCGGTGACTCAAGTATAAGCCGAGGGGGGCACTTTCAGCCTAAAAAAAGGGCTGAAAATCTCGGCTTATACTCGAGTATTTATGGTATACTAAATAAAGTGTTAATATTTGATATTTCTATTGTCTGCATAATATATTTTGAGGTATACTGTACACAAAGTCCCATTCCTTTGCATTCTCTATATATATATTTGACTTGGTATTAGCATCTTGCAGTCCCCTGTACAGCAGTTTAACTGCTTAAGGACCACCTCCTGCACATATACGTCGACAGAATTGGGTCACAGAGCTGAAGAACGAGGAGAGGTCTGTGTAAACAAACCTCTCCCCGTGCTTCCTACTAAGCCTGTCACTTATTGTCTGTTCCCTGTTATAGAAAAAGACGATCAGGGACATCAGACGCCAAGCCACGTCCCCTACAGTTAAAAAAAAACAAAAAACACACACACACACTTAACCCCTCCCCGCCCCCTATTGGTTAACTCCTTCGCTGCCAGTGTCATTTACACAGGAATCAGTGCATTTAAATAGCACTGATTGCTGTATAAATGACAATGGTCCCAAAAATGTGTAAAAAATGTCCGACGTGTCCGCCATGATGTCGCAGTCACAATAAAAATCGCTGATCGCCGCCATTACTAGTAAAAAAAAATATGAATAAAAATGCTATAAAACTATCCCCTATTTTGTAAACGCTATAACTTTTGCGCAAACCAATCAATAATCGCAAATTTTTTTTTTTTTACTAAAAATATGTAGAAGAATACGTATTGGCCTAAACTGAGGGAAAAAAAAAATTTTTATATATTTTTTGGGGATATTTATTATAGCAAAAAATAAAAACCGCAGAGATCAAATACCACCAAAAGAAAGCTCTATTTGTGGGAAAAAAAGGACGCCAATTTTGTTTGGTAGCCACGTCGCACGACCACGCAATTGTCAGTTAAAGCGATAAAGTGCCGAATCGCAAAAGGGGCCTGGTCCTTTGCCTGCAAATTGGTCCAGGGCTTAAAGAGGAAGTAAACCCTGATGAGCTTACTTCCTCTTTGATTCCCTGCAAAGGTAAAGCATAATGGACTACTATGCATCGCATAGTAGTCCATTATGTGTCACTTACCTGACACAGGAGCCAGCGAAGTCACCGCTGTCCCCTGTAGTCCGGAGCATCCATCTTCTCGTGGGTCTCGCTGCTCCGCCGCTGTCATTTGGCAAAGCCGCGATGACGTCACTCCCGCGCATGCGCACGGGAGCCGCCACTCGTGGCATATTGCCGTTGACAGCAGCGCGCTCAGTGCGCCTGCATGCCGCTGTCTACGGTGCCTGTCTTTCGGCAAATATCTCCTAAACCCTATAGGTTTAGGAGATATTTCTTGGACCTACAGGTAAGCCTGAATCTAGGCTTACCTGTAGGTCAAAATGGTTTGTAAGGGTTTACAACCACTTCAAGTGGTTAAAATATATGTACACTGTTGGGCCCCTTTTACACACCAGCAGTAAGGTCAGATCCTCCTGTTTTTCAGGTGGACCCTGTTGGACCCTCCTTTCTGCTCTTTGGAGCAGCGGGTGTAAACAGTTATGTGTATGTTTCTGAGCCGATCTAAGCCCATCCCCTAAAAACAGACTATATATATCAAACTAATAAAGTGATTTCAATATGTAAGCCCCCACTGGGAAATCATTACTCCAGGTGGCTCAATACAAGAACTGACGATCAAACCACAGTGATGAGTACAAAAACATAGATATATATTGCAATATAACTAGTAAAATTGTCCAAATGTCCAATTAGCTCTGGAGTGTCGCTAAATGAATGTTCCACAAGGTAGTGCAATTCCAAACGGTATTCAGATGATGGTTCCTTAACGCTCTATTCATTAGTGACATAACACTACATTACCCAAGAAATAGTGACAGGGTATAATAAGGCCCTCCACCACCGAAAATACTACCGCTTACCAGATTGCTAGATCTCTTGTTAAGGAGATCACAAATGCCTGTGGCTCTTTCCCCAGCCCCTGATCTCTGTGTAAGGATGGCAGAAAATTCCCATATGGTCTGTTCGGGTTATCCTCAGTATAACTAATAATCACTCATTCTCCATGTAAAGAACAGAAAAGCCTCCATAGTGTAACTCTTTAAAATCATTTACTAAATAAAAATGTATTGCACTTACAGAATGCCGTATATAGAAAAGCGTCTCAGATAGTGTTCGAGCCAGCCGACTCTCGATCGCTGCCCGTTGCATGGTATGTGGTGACATCAGCACGCTGCTCCTCCCTACGCCGCTTTGTCACAGATGACGTCTTCCAGGGGCACCTGGAATTTTTTCCAGGGCCATTTACATCTGACTGTCCATAGAAGAATATGGGCTGTGTTTTGCTCTACAAAAGCCTACAACGACAAGACCAGTCATCCTAAAAAATGGAGCCCAAGACAGTCACCAATGGTGAACCGCACTAAGACCCTAGCAGCGCTTTATTATTTTTAAAACGTAAACATCACTCTATAAGTTTAAATTTGAAATGTAATGCAGAATATCAAACAGCACCCAGTAAGAAACCTTTTAATATATATAATCAATTTCAAACTGAAAACGTAAATAATATCACATATGCCAGAAACAAAAAAAGTTCATTAATGTTTAAGTAGTAGTTCATATTCAGCACAAATCCTGTTAATATAAAGTGCTGTAAATAAAAAAGTGGCAAATGTTGCTAGCAGATCGTTCAGATTCACAGTAGTCCACCACCACACCTCCTGTGCAAATCCCTATAGGTTATGCAGTTACCAGAAAAACCTGGTTTAAAAGCACATCTCGTATCACCGGAAGACCGATTGTGTCATTAGCTCTCACGTATAACGGGGCATCGGATATATCTCATTAGCTGTATAATAGTCACTTTCCCAGAAGGTGTTTTGCACATATAAAGGAATGGAGAAACTACATAGCGTAATTCCGTTCGTATCAAAAGATATATTAAAAACACTTGTAAAATTGCGCACTCACAAAATAAACGTCTTCAATAATGCATAAAATTCAAACTCATAATCCGATCGGTATGGTCTAACCTTACACTGCCGTCCATGGTGTTCCCGGGGAGTGTAGACTATCCAACGATCGTTCAATCAGGTAAGCTGCATGACTACGCCCTGACGTGTTTCAGTCATCACTTTCGTCAGAGGGCGTGGCCACGCAGCGCAGCAACCTTCTTTAAATACATTCAACCGAGCGGAAGTGTCCCGACACGGTAATCACATGATGTCTTACGACACTTCCAGAACATCCCAAAGTGTCAGCAATGTATGTAACCATTCAGATGTCAAAATTGCTTATACACTACGATTATTAAATAAAGACATCTGAAAATAAATGCATAAAAAACATTTTACAAAACACTCAACTACAACAGTAATTAACCTATTGAGGTCAATCGCTTATATTAAATAATACTTTAAATGAACTTAAATAGCTATATAAAAAAATTGCTATATTAAAAAATACCTCGATACGAATCGCATGGTTATAAAGCCAAAATTAAGGTAATTAAATATAGGCATTAATAGTCTCTTTTTGATCTAATAACTATTATTATTTTTATCTTCAGTTTATATTCAGTCAGACTAAAATATAGTTACTCCTTATAGTATTTTACTTAAAACCTAAAGGAACTACTCCCTCAACACATGCGATTCTATCTTTATGCACGTGGATAACTGTCTAAAATTCCATAATCAAAACTAAAAATTCACTTGAATCAAATACATTACATGTATTGTTTCTTTAGACAGTGGGAAATTACTTAAAATACAACAAAAAAAAATAACCAGAAAAAAGAAGAAGAACAAGAAAAACTGTATCTATATAAAAATTGAAAAATCGCTAATAAAACAATTTAAATCTAATTCAACATTCATCCCTTTGGGGTGTAAAGTATCGGCTAAAAATATTCACATTTAGATATTTTGTGAACTTCATTGCACCCTCGCCAGTCACGGTGTAACTTTTCTATTCCCCAAAACTTGAGGCCTGAGGGATCTCTGTTGTGTTTTAATCTGAAATGCATAGACACACTATGCTCTTTATACCCAATTTTAATATTATTAATATGTTCTGAAATTCTTCTCGTTAAAGTCCTTTTTGTACGTTCTATATAGAGCATATTGCACAGACACAGGAGTACACAACATGCGTGGTCATACATGATATAAAATCTTCTAATTTTTGGATTAGAAGGAGACTGGAACTCTGTAAGTCCACGTAGTCTTGTATGAACCTGTCGGCAGGAAATACACCTACGACAGGCGAAAAAACCAGGAGACTCGTTAAATATAGTCGGTCTCACTGGTGGATCTAAAATTTTCTTAACAATTTCGATAATAAATCCCCTTGGAGGGTTGTTGCGGTGCCAATTGCCGCTTTGGCCCCTCAATCCTCTCCTCATTCCTCATCCTAAAAAAGGAAACTGGCTCCCTCTGAATCCGTCACTGTTTTGTTGATTTAATACCTCATATCTGTTAGAAGTAGGACTTGGATAAGGGCTCCAATGGTCCTTAGCCACGTATTGGTGCTAATAATTAGGTCGAGGACTGCTTTGATAGTAGTCTCTATTTTGCTGTAAATGGTCTTTGGGCCACTGATTATAATAATGTATATCATTATCCGGTATGGAGTTAAACTGTCCTCCATTACCACTTGCATATGTCTGTGGTGGCAATGTATACTGGTCATTTGTTCCAGTGTATATGCCTTGATATTGCACCTTTGCCCTGTTCTCAAATTTTATATTTTTATTCTTGTTTATACCTCTTAGTGAGTTTTGACCTTTTATCCCACCTTGGCCTCTTTTACTCCGTCCTGTATTAGATTGGGATACCAAAGACCATTTGGGAGTCTCTGGCGCAGTGTCCCCTTTTCCAATTGGCACTTTTTGGACAGACTGTACTCCCGGATTGTGGGATCCAGTTTGAGTATCTATGCTACTAGATTGCCACAAGTATATATTATTGGTTCTGAAATCCTCCATGTCTCTCTGATATTTTTTACTTTTCTTTTTTTGTATAGCTTTATCTATTTTTTCTAATTTCTTCTTGATCTCAACATTGAAATCAAGAACTTGAGGTGTATTTTTAATAGGATCTAGCTTCTTCTGTAAATCTGCAATCTTTGCTTTTAAAAGTCTCATCTTATGCTGTTTTCTTTTGGGAACTAGCTGTTGTAATTTAAATCCTACGCCATTGAAAAAGTCCAACCACTCATTCATCGATCCTTGGTCTGTTAGACCATCTTGTGGAAACGCCTCCCATCTTAAGCTTCTCATAATAATATTGTCTTTTAAATATTGTTCAAAAGTACAGATATCCCACCATGTGCGAATTTGTTTTTCCAAGGTAAAACCCAAGGTGGATAACGTCTGACTCTGATTAGCATAATCAGTGGATGCAACATCGACCGAAAATACTGAATCTAAATTAATCGAACGATTTTGTCATCCGCCTGCTTAGCGGGGATCAGTAGACAACTTCTTAGCTGGGAGTCCATCCCATGTGAAAGGGGCCTTACACTTCACTTCTCCTATTTGTTCTTTTTTTTGGTCAGATAAATGTACAGTACAGTACAGTTGAAAATATCTTGCTAAATCAGTTTTATAAATGCAAAAAATATCTGTTGATCCTGCAAGAAATCTTACATAAAATCAGAAAAGGGGGGAGAAAAAAGGCTGAGAGGTGACCAGCCTCGGGACTTTAAACGGTATTGGATTGATTAAGTCAAAACATTCCAAAATGGAAATATTAAAAGTTCATTTTATTTTTACAGAGTAAAAAACATAAAACAAGAAAACATTAATACATCCGTGACATTGGATATATGCATTATTCAAACAAATGTATATAAAGTGCAACCACTCTCAACATGTTTCACTTGTTAGAGCTTCCTCAGGAGATTGGTGGTGCAGCTTGTTTGTATGCTGGAATAACAAGATACAACGAAAAACATCCGTTTAGATGCATAAACATAGATCTATTGCAGTATATCAAATCATTGATTGAGTAAAACAATTCAATAGTATAATATATTAGATACAAGGGCATAGAAAGCACATGACCAGGAGTAGCAAAAACAACTTCTATTTTTTTTCAAGTTCTATCTCAATTATATATTATGGTGTTTTTATCGGCTTTATCATCATTGAAATTCAGGCTTATGTGGTGAGATTTGTTTTTGCTACTCCTGGTCATGTGCTTTCTATGCCCTTGTATCTAATATATTATACTATTGAATTGTTTTACTTAATCAAAGATTTGATATACTGCAATAAATCTTTCTTTTATATTCACCGACTCTCTTAGCCATTGGGTTGTATACCTAACCTCTAGGAGAATACTAGGCAAAGTTGTAATATAACACTCAACACTCAGGACTCTCAGTTGCGCCCATGGGGGCAGTCCCTTAGGTATCAACCCTCCTGCCTGCTAGCAGAACTCAGTTTTATTTTGCCTAGTGAAGGAGAAAGACCTAGGAACCCTGCGGGCCCATAGGTCTGTGTTTTTTTAGGCAGAAGCTTGGCTTTTTGTGCAAGATGAATGATCCTGTGATCTTCTATCAACAGCCGGCTGTGTGACAGGCTGGTTCACGTATCCTTGTAGTCTCCCCAGTCTAACCATCGAGCGTGTGCAGGTTGCAGCTACGGCTCAGCAGGCCACGACATACCTCAGCTCCAGAGGTTGTCGTGAGCTTTTATGCTCCGGGGCATACATATGACCGGGCTACTGATGTCTGCGTCACAGTATGCCGAGGCCAGTAGTTACCCTGTACTGATCAGGAGTAGATCTACAATGGAATGTCTCCCAGCTCTTCAGGACTGGTAAGTACAGCTCTCCCTGTTCTGATGGGGCTGAGCAGCGGGCATTCCCTGGGAGGTCAATTCGGAGGCCCCCTCACCTCCATACCTTCTCTCCCCTGTCCCTATCTTCCCTCCCTCCCCCCTTCGGGGGGGATGCTGCATGTGGCTGCTGAGCGGTGTGTGTGTGCCTATATAGGGGCTCTCTGTGGGCTCTCACCTGACATGGGGGGGATGGCTGAGTGGCGGTGGTCCTGGGACTTGTATGGTATGCCACTGGAAGGTGCCTGTGAGGGTCTGCCGGGAATGGTGCAGCGCTGTGGCTTTGCAGTTTTTTTTTTTATATCTACCTCATGGCGATGTTTGGCGGCCATTTTAGGTGTGGGCAGAGCAGGCTGACTGTCTGGGCTTCAGCGGCCATTTTCTATGTGATTCCTATTCAAGGCACTGGCAGCCATTTTCTGGAAGCCTGAACATATTTCAGTGTTCCCTAAAAGCAGCATGGCTCATGTACTCTCACAGTCTTTTTTCCCTTTGTTTCCCGTCTGTGTACTGGACGCTGAGCGGCCAATTTATGGAAGCCTGAGCATTTTTTCTGATCGTTTTAGCGATCGTTCCAGCGGTTATCACCAACTCCGTTTTTGGTTTCCTCTGCACCTGGGCGCACTCAGGGACTACAGGCACCACTTGTGGACAGCGCAGAACTCCCCAGGGTGGTGAGTCCGGCTGGAATGAGCCCCTCAGTCAGCGGCAGCAGGGAGGGTGGGACTGTCACTGTCACTAGTGTTTCTTCCCCTAAAGTCCAGGCAATGGCAACTGGGTCACCTGCAGACTGCGCAGTGCCCTTGGACACCCTGATGGCAGTCCTCAACTCATTCATTCCTAGATGGAGGCGGTGCGTGGGAAGATGGGTGCAATAAAGTGGCCCCTGTTCCCCCCGTTCTCTGGGGAGAGCTCTTGCACAGACTCGTGCCCTGATGAGGCTGATGACCCCTGCTCTGTCTTGTCAGATGACGCTGACCAGGACCGTTCAGACAGTAAGGATGAGTCCCCATCTGGGTCCGGGTGCAAAAATGCGCTGTTGGAGCACTTATCACAGCTGTGCGTGATACCCTGAAGATTCAGGAGCCAGAAAGGCCCCTTTCTGAGGTACCCGTCCCCTTTGGGTCCCGCAAGCCAGCATGTTCACCTATGGTGTTCCCGTATCTGACTTATTTGACAAATTAACCTACAGGGAATGGGGTCGCAGGCCACAGACCTTTTTGGTCCCCAGACACAGGGCGGTGCGTTACCCCTTTGAGGAATGCCTTCTTACAAAGTGGTCGGCTCCTCCGGCCGTGGACCCTCCAGTATCCAGGTTAAATAAGTAACCAGGATCCCGGTAATGGGAACTCCTGCATTTAAGGATCTCGCGGACAGGAAGGCTGAGGCAGTGGCTCGTTCCTTGTTTATGGTTGTGGGGTCCGCTGTGCGACCAGTACTGGCACCCGCACTTGTGTCGCAGACACGGTCTGTGTGAGCAAAACCTTTGCACCGCGAATTGGGAGAGCGTCAGGCTTTTCCTGTCTGCGTGAAACTGGCAGACCAACTAGTGCAAGGCCTTTAGTATGTTTGTGATGCGGCCCTAGATACCTCGCTCTGGTTCTAGGGCTTCAGTGTCAGCTGTGGTGCTGAGGCACCTGATTGGCTGAAATGCTGGTCTGTTGACCAGGCATCTAAAAAAGCCCTGACGGATTTTCCCTTCCTTGGTGAACGGCTCTTGAGAGCCTCTTTGGATGGCATTAATAAGCATGCCACCGGTGGAAACAGTGTATTACGTCCACAGGCCTGGAAGGCTAAGGAGCCACGCTGTAGGCAAGGGCCCTCTTGTTTCCGTTCACTAACGGCTTTTCCATCTGCCTGGAGCTTCGGTATAACGTCCCCAGCCCCGACAGGACAACCACGGACGGACAAAAGAATCCCTGGAACCGCAAGCCTAATAAGCCTGTGAGTATAAGGCTATGACATGAATGTTTGTCTCCACCCATGTCTCGGGTGGGGGGTCTCCTTCGTGAGTTTGCAGCCCCATGGTCCCCTCGGTTTTCGACCAATGGACCTGCGACCTGATTTCCTCAGGCTACAAGATAGAGTTGCTCTCTTGGTCGCCAAACAGATTCTTCCCTTTCAGCATACCCGTATCCCCGGCTCACCGGGAGGCCCTCTTGGGGGCAGTAAGGGACCTGCTGAGCAGCAGGGTGGTTGTACTGGTTCCGGAATCGGAACGTTTCCAAGGATTCTACTCAAATATGTTTTGTAGTTTCCAAGAAGGAAGGGGTACGTCCAATCTTGGACCCAAAAGCCCTCACTTTGTTAAGGTGTAGAGGTTCAGAATGGAATCAGTCGCCCCCCCCCCCCCCCCGTAGTTGCTGCACTCCATCAAGGGTACTCCCTGCCACCCTTAGACATCCAGGATGCGTACCTGCACATACCCATATGTCTGTGGCAGCAGAAGTTTCTGCAATTTGCAGCCAGGGAAGCCCACTACCAGTTTGTGGTTCTCCCTTCGGTCTGACATCAGCCCCCGAGTCTTTACCAAGGTTTTGGCTCCGGTTTTGATGTTGCTACGGCAACATGGGATCGCAATCGTGGGATATCTAGACGATCTCCTCCTGAGAGCATCTTCCACCTCAGAGTTAGAGGAGGATGTAGCGATCACTATGCAGACTCTGCAAGAATTTGAGTGGCTGTTGAACGTAAAGAACTTGGTGATTGTACCGACTCAGAGTTTGGAGTACCTAGGCTTGCTGCTAGACTCCATGGAAGCGAGAGTTTTCTCCCTTCAGACAAGCTGCAGACTTTCAGATCTGTGGTAAGACTGCTGATGTACCGCAGGTGGTCGTCGCTTCCCTTTTGCATGCGAGTCCTGGGGCTCATGGTGGCCTCCTTTGAGGCTGTACCGTTTGCCCAGTTCTACGCCAGAGTCCTGCAGTAGGACATCTTTTCTAAATGGGACAAATCATTAGATTCAGGTGAGCCAATCAGTCAGAGAATCACTGATCTGGTGGCTGAGGTCCCTGGTGATTCAGGCTGGAAAGTCATTCCTACCTCTAAAGTGGACAGTGATCACAACGGACACCATCCCTTTTGGCTGGGGTGGAATAATGGGGGTTAAGTCGACTCAGGGCCTCTGGTCGCCGAAAGAATCCGAGTTGCCGATCAATCTGCTCGAACTGAGAGCGATCAGGACGTGCCTCTCCACATGGTCAATGAGACTGCAAGCACGTCTGTTAAGGGTCCAGTCAGACAACACCACTGCAGTGGCATACGTCAATCACTAAGGGGGACAAGAAGCTCAGCCGCGGCACGGAAGGTCGCTCATACTTCGGTGAGTAGAGCGACATGTACTGGTTTTGTCGGCCATTTACATTTCTGGAGTGGAGAACTGGCGGACTATCTGTGTCCCCAGATGCTGGACCCAGGAGAATGGGTGTTGCATCCGGAGGTATTCAAGTTACTGTGCCTGAGATGGGGCACACCAGATGGGGATCTTCTGGCCTCTCCTCTCAATCAGAGGGGGCCAAGATTCGGGTCCAGGACAAGGGATCCGTGGACGTGCTGGTGGTACCATGGGATCAGCGCTAGCTGATCTATGCCTTTCTTCCACTAAAGCTGCTAGCACGTCTGATTCGCAGAGTGGAAGCCGAGGGGATCCCAGCAATACTGGTGGTCCCAGATTGGCCTTAGCGCCCATGGTACGCAGACCTGGTGCGTCTGGTGGCAGACGCTCCCTGGCGACTGCCATTACGAGAGGGCCTTCTGTCTCGGGGTCCGATTCTCCATCCTGCTTTACCATCGCAGTCTTTAACGGCATGGCTATTGAGAGCCAGGTGTTGAGGAACCGGGGTCTGTCGGACTCGGTGATCCCAACTATGTTGAGAGCACGGAAATCTTCTAGGAAGATATATCATCGTACCTGGACGGCCTACATCTCCATATGTAAGGAGAAGGGTTGGCATCCACGCTCTGTTTCCATATCCAGGATCATGCTGTTTCTTCAGCAAGGAGTAGACCAAAAATTGGCATTAAGCACTATTAGAGGGCAAGTTTCAGCTTTGACTGTCTTTTTCAGTGACCCCTGGCGTCTCACTCATAGTGAGTACCTTTGTTCTGGGGCTGGTCTGTCATAGAGTCCCTCTGGTGCGTCCACCGTTACCTCCATGGGATTTGAACCTGGTGTTATCTGCGCTTCAAAATCAGACGCTTAAAAATATCAGGGCGTTCCCCTGTTTATGCTTTTTCAGAAAGTGGTCTTTCTAGTGGCCATCACATCGGCCAGGAGGGTCTCAGAACTGGCGACCTTGTCTTGCAAGTCGCCTTATCTGGTTATCCATAAGGATAAGGTGGTGTTGTGTTCGCAACCGTCCTTTCTACCGAAGGTGGTCGTGGCTTTTCACATTAATGAGGACATGGTGTTACCATCATAATAGAATCATGGCTACTGAGGCATGGCATCCACTGGTAAAGAGCTTGACGCGTTTCGTGGATTGTCTCCACTCATCAGGAGCAGCTGTTTATTGGAAAAACCTGTGATAGATCATATATTATAGTAATAATGATAATTGATTATACACATAGACAAAAGGGGGAGCATAACAATGGTCCTAACCACTCTTACCTATGGACGACAAATAATATATATAGTAAATGGTAGTAGTAGTATACATCAAAGACGCTGGGAGGGGTATGATAGCCTCCCCCGGGAGCTGGGGTGACATCCAGGATTGGCAAACGGGCCACAGAAATAAGGTGAAAAACCCTTGTGGATGGGGTTCATTCTGCCAAACAGCTATCAAACTGGTGAGAGGCAACAAATAAGACTGTTGTTGGTGAAGTGTGAAATCAGGGGGGCTAAATTAGCAGAATAATAGAAAGAGAGAAAAAAAAGAGAAAAAAAAATCCAAGAAACGCGTCGAGATCTTTACCAGTGGATGCCATGCCCCAGTAGCCATGATTCTATTATGGGTTTGATCTACTTCAATCATTAATTTTATTGGTTATTACTGTGTACACACCTTGGAATGTACTGTCGGTTTACTGTCTACTTTACCATGTTTAATAATATCATCGTATCATTAATTTTATTGTGTTATGTGATAATTATACTATTTAATTCTGTATATTATATATTTTATTAATATACCCACTATACTACCTCTTGATGTGTTATGTTATATTGATTGAATTAATTTACCCCAAGTATTTTGTTTCATATAAAGTCCCACTGCCCATTTTTGCCCCCTTCCCTTTTCTTTATCAGATTGTAGTACAAGCCTACGCCTTAAAGGGGCAGGTGCCCCTCTTTCCGGTTATGAAAAACTGTTTGTTACCGCTTTCCGGTTACGGCCCACTCCACAAGGGCAATCGGAATGTCTTGGGCTTTCCGAAACCAAGCGTCTATAGCTCAGGTGTGTAGGGTGGCGACCTGGTCGTCTGTCTACACATTTACCAAGTTCTACAAGGTAGACGTCAGTGCATCGGCTGATGCCTGTTTTTGGCCGCAAAGTTTGCAGGCGGCTGTATAGTTGCAATTGAATATGCAATATTTTACCTTTTTTTTTCCCCTGGTTTTTTCGATTAAAAACACAGTACATTTAAGTTAATGCACTGTTGCATTACATTCTGCAGCTTTTTTGTGCGGTTGAGAGTAGTCACTCCTGCTGAGGGTACCCTGATTTTGTGGTGGATTTCTCCATGCACTGTTCTTTTTTGTGGGTAAAGTTTCACTTGTTCCCACTTGCCACGGTGGATGAAGTGTTTATTCTGTTCTTCCCACCCCTCGTTTTGGCACTGCTTGGGGACGTCCCAATGGCTAAGAGAGGAGCTGTGTCGTTCTGTGAATATAAGAGAAAATAGGATTTTTTTGTACTCACCGTAAAATCCTTTTCTCTGTAATTCACCGACCGACACAGCACCCGTCCCTCCTTTTTCCTTTACGTTATACTGCTTGTTGACATACTGAGTTCTGCTAGCAGGCAGGAGGGTTGATACCTAAGGGACCGCCCCCATGGGCAGAACTGAGAGTTCTGAGTGTTGTATTACTTTGCCTAGTATTCTCCTAGAGGTAAGGTATACAACCCAATGGCTAAGAGAGGAGCTGTGCCGGTCGGTGAATTACAGAGAAAAGGATTTTACGGTGAGTACAAAAAATCCTATTATCTTTATGCATCTAAACTGATGTTTTTCTTTGTATCTTGTTATTCTAGCATACAAACAAGCTGCACCTCCAATCTCCAGAGGAAGCTCTAACGAGTGAAACATGTTGAGAGTGGTAGCACTTTATATACATTTGCTTGAATAATGCATATTTCCAATGTCACGGATGTATTAATGTTTTCTTGTTTTATGGTTTTTACTCTAAAAATAAAAAATGAACTTTTAATATTTCCATTTTGGAATGTTTTGACTTAATCAATCCGATACCGTTTAAAGTCCCGAGGCTGGTCACCTCTCAGCCTTTTTTTATCCTCCTCTTTTCTGTTTTCGAGTAAACATATGTTGGATGTGGTATCGTTAGTTTGACTTCTTCATCTTGCCTCTCCTTATAAGAAATCATACATAGTTGCATAGTAGGTGAGGATGAAAAAAGACACAAGTCCAACTTATGTGTGTGATTATATGTCAGTATTACATTGTATATCCCTGTATGTTGCGGTCATTCAGGTGCTTATCTAATAGTTTTTTGAAACTATTGATGCCCCCCCGCTGAAACCACCACTTGTGGAAGGGAATTCCAAATCCTTGCCGCTTTTACAGTAAAGAATGCTCTACGAAGTTTAAGGTTAAACCTCTTTTCTTCTAATTTTAGTGAGTGGCCATGTGTCTTATTAACCACTTATGGCCCGCCTGTTATCATTTTATGTTGCTACTTTGAAGAGAAATATCATTGTTATGGCAGCAGCTAGCTGCCATAACCCCAGTATCCTCTTCTTCAGTGGGCAGTGCGCTTTCAGATAAAAATGGTCTCTGCAGTGGATTCGCTGCAAGATCTCTTTTATTGGAGGCGGGATCGGGCCCTCCTCCCTTCAGTGCCCTCCGCCACTTACTGGAGACGTCGGTAGCAGCGGAGGTGATCGGATTCTTCTTCATGGCATGGAGACGAGTGAGGGGAAGATGACCCCCACCTGTCTTCATATCATTGCAGGGCGGAACCAATGTCAAAACTTCACTTCCGCCCATAACTCTTAAAGGGCCTTTTTTTTTAATTACATTTATTTATTTATTTATTTATGGTTGAATTTTAGTCTAAATGTGAGTTCTGGGGTCTTTTTGACCCCAGATTTCATATTTAAGAGGTCTTGTCATGCTTGGGATGTTTACATTCCTTGTAATAGTAATAAAAAGGACACAATTATAAAAAAAAAAAATAAAAAATAAATAAATAAAATAAAAAGGTAAAATAAATAAGATTTTTTTTTTTAAATGTGCCCCGTCCCGTGGAGCTCGCATTTTTATTAAAAATAGTGTGCTTATTAGACCACTGCACAAATACGGTGTGGCAGAAAGTATTGCAGCAACCGCCATTTTATTTTCTAGGGTATTAGAAAAAAAAAATATGTTTTGGGGTTCTAAGTCTTAAACTTGTAAACACCAAATCATCATATCCCCTCTCGTTTCTTCTCCAGAGAGAATAAGTTCAGTGCTTGCAACCTTTCTTTACTAATATCTTCTCTGTACTCGCTCCATTTCCAGTACATCCTTCCTGAGGACTGGTGTCCAGAACTGGACAGGATACTCCAAGTGAGGCTGGACCAAAGTCTTGTAGAATGGGAGAATTATTGCTTTATCCCTGGAGTTAATCCCCTTTTTAATGCATGCCAATATTCTGTTTGCTTTGTTAGCAGCAGCTTGGCACTGCATGCCATTGCTGAGCCTATCATATACTAGGACCCCCAGGTCCTTTTCCAGCCTAGATTCCCACAGAAGTTCACCCCCTAGTGAGTAGATTGTATTTATATTTTTTCCATCCAAATGCATTATTTTACATTTTTCTACATTAAACCTCATTTGCCATGTAGTTGCCCACAGCAGTAATTTGTTAAGATCTTCTTGCCAGGTTTCCACATCCTGCGTAGAAGTCATTGCCCTGCTTGGCTTAGTGTCCTCCGCAAATACAGAGCTTGAGCTGTTTACCACATCCTTCATTGTTTATGAACAAATTAAACAGGATTGGACCCCTCTTCCCACCCCTGACCATTCAGCGTATTCCCCATTTATCACCACCCTCTGAATTCTCCCTTGTAGCCAGTTTTCAATCCATGTACTCATCGTATGGTCCATTCCAACGGACCTTACTTTATACAGTAAACGTTTATGGGGAAATGTGTCAAATGCTTTTGCAAAATCCAGATACACCATGTCTATGGGCCTTCCTTTATCTAGATGACAGCTCACCTCCTCATAGAAGGTTAATAGATTGGATTGACAAGAACGATTCTTCATGAATCCATGCTGAATACTGCTAATGATTGAGTTTTCATTACTAAAATATAGTATATAGTCCCTTATCATCCCCTTCAAGAACTTGCACACTATTGATGTTGGTCTGTAATTCCCAGGGATGTATTTTGGAATTTTTTCTAAATATTGGTGCTATATTCACTTTTTTTCCAATCAGCTGGTACCATTCCAGTCAGTAGACTGTCAGTAAAAATTAGGAACAATGGTCTGTAAATTACTTAAATTAGTTCCCTAAGGACCCACTGGTGCAAGCCATCTAGTTCTGGTGATTTATTAATGTTAAGTTTCCCAAGTCTATTTCTAATTCTGTCCTCTGTTAGTCATGAGGGTGCTTCTTGTGATGTGTCATCAGGACAAACAGTGCAGTTTTGGTTACTGAAGCCCCCGGATTCCCTCGTGAAGACTGAAGAAAAGAATAAATTCAATACCTTCGCCATCTCGCTGTCCTTTGTAACCAGTGTCCTTCTTCATTCCTTATGGTGCCAATATGGCCTGTCCTCCATTTTTTACTGTTTATATACTTAAATAATTTTTTGGGATTTATTTTGTGTCTTTTGTGTTCTATCTTAGCTGCCCCAATTTCACCTTATATATCTTGTTGCATTATTTGTAAAGTCTGAATGCTGATAATGATCCCTCGGCCTTTTTGAAGGCCTTCTCCTTTGCTTTTATATGCATTTTTACATTGGTGTTAAGCCATTCAGGACTTTTGTTTGCTCTTTTAAATTTATTTCCCATTGGGATGCACTGGCTAATGCCCTTATTTAACCACTTGCCGACCGCCGCACGACGATGTACGTCGACAGAATGGCACGGGCAGGCATAAGGGCTTACATGTACGTCCTTGCCTGCCCGCGGGTCGGGGGCCCGGTGCCTGCGGCGGTCGGTATTCGTTCGGGAGCGATCCCGGACGAGGGGACGGCCATTCATTCATGGCCACCCCCTCGCGATCGCTCCCGACGAATGAAAATGTCCGGTGACATCACTTCCTCTCCTGTAATGTAAACACAGGAGAGGAAGTGATGTATTCTCTCCTCCGTGTCGGTATTTTTCGTTCCGGCACCGAGGAGAGAGCATCGGTGAGTTGCACAAGCACTACACTACACAGTAGAACATGCCAGGCACACTCACACCCCCCCCTTTACCCCCTGATCACCCCCCAATTACCCCTGCCCCCCAGTCACAGTGACACCAATTGCTTTTTTTTTTTTTTTTTTGCATTGGTGTCATTTGTGACTGTAATAACTGTTAGGGCAGTTAGGGTTAGCCCCCTTTAGTTCTAAGGTACCCCCCTAACCCCCCCAATAAAGGTTTAACCCCGTGATCACCCCCCCTCGCCAGTGTCACTAAGGCTGGGTTCACATTGCAGCGGTTTATGAGAACGGATGTGATTCGCACCGCACTGCAGTGCAAATCACATCCGATCTCTGTGCGATTCGAGTTCAGCCATACAGATATTATGGCTGAATTCGTGTCGCACCCGCCGCACCCGCCGCAAACTCGCACGGGACCCTTTTTTTGGTCCGCAGCAGAATCGGATCGCATGGGTGTTCACACCATGCGATCCGAGTTTGCAGATCGCACTGCGATATGCGAACTGATCTGGGGGTGTCATTAACATTTCACTGACACTCCCAGCAGTTTGCATAGGGCAGTGTGAACTGCCGCCGGGAGGCATGTGATGCGGGAACCCGCCGCGCATTCGTGGCGTTCCCACATCGCTCCAGTGTGAACCCAGCCTAATAAGCGATCGTTTTTCTGATCACTGTATTAGTGTCACAGGTGACGCTAGTTAGGCAGGTAGGTATTTAGGTTCGCCGCAGCTTTTTATAGCGCCAGGGACCCCCATATACTACCGCATAAAGCCCCCTGATTGCCCCCTAGTTAACCCTTTCACCAGTGATCACCATATAACTGTTACAGGTGACGCTGGTTGGTTAGTTATTTTTTTTATAGTTTCAGGGCACCCGCCATTTATTACCTAGTCTCACTAGTGTACCCCTAAATTTAGGGGTGTCTACTTTCCAAAATGGGGTCATTTGGGGGGGGGGGTTTGTGCCATCTTGGCATTTTATGGCCTTCAAAACTGTAACGCCCTTAGAAAGCCTGAAGGCGGTGCTTGGTTTTCGGGGCCCCGTACGCGGCTAGGCTCCCAAAAAGTCCCACATATGTGGTATCCCCGTACTCAGGAGAAGCAGCAGAATTTATTTTGGGGTGTCATTTCACATATGCCCATGGCATGCGTGAGCAATATATCATTTAGTGACAACTTTGTGAAAAAAAAAAAAAAAAAAAGTTTGTAATTTTCCCGCAACTTGTGGCAAAATATAAAATATTCCATGGACTCAACATGCCTCTCAGCAAATAGCTTGGGGTGTCTACTTTCTAAAATGGGGTCATTTGTGGGGGTTTTGTGCCATCTTGGCATTTTATGGCCTTCAAAACTGTAATAGGTAGTGAGGAGTGAAGTCAAATATTTATGCCCTTAGAAAACCTGAAGGCGGTTCTTGGTTTTCGGGGCCCCGTACGTGGCTAGGCTCCCAAAAAGTCCCACATATGTGGTATCCCCGTACTCAGGAGAAGCAGCAGAATTTATTATGGGGTGTCATTTCACATATGCTCATAGCATGTGTGAGCAATATATCATTTAGTGACAACTTTGTGAAAAAAAAAAAAAAAAAATTAAAGTTTGTAATTTTCCCGCAACTTGTGGCAAAATATAAAATATTCCATGGACTCAAAATGCCTCTCAGCAAATAGCTTGGGGTGTCTACTTTCTAAAATGGGGTCATTTGTGGGGGTTTTGTGCCATCTTGGCATTTTATGGCCTTCAAAACTGTAATAGGTAGTGAGAAGTGAAATCAAAAATTTACGCCCTTAGAAAGCCTGAAGGCGGTGCTTGGTTTTCGGGGCCCCGTACGCGGCTAGGCTCCCAAAAAGTCCCACATATGTGGTATACCCGTACTCAGGAGAAGCAGCAGAATTTATTTTGGGGTGTCATTTCACATATGCCCATAGCATGTGTGAGCAATATATCATTTAGTGACAACTTTGTGTAAAAAAAAAAAAATAATTATTTTTTGTCATTATTCAATCGCTTGAGGCAAAAAAATAAAATATTCAATGGGCTCAACATGCCACTTATCAATTTCCTTAGGGTGTCTACTTTCCAAAATGGGGTCATTTGGGGGGGTTTTGTACTGCCCTGCCATTTTAGCACCTCAAGAAATGAGATAGGCAGTCGTAAACTAAAAGCTGCGTAAATTCCAGAAAACGTACCTTAGTTTGTAGATGTGACAACTTTTGCGCAAACCAATAAATATACAATTATTGACTTTTTTTTTACCAAAGACATGTGGCTGAATACATTTTGGCCTAAATGTATGACTAAAATTGAGTTTATTGGATTTTTCTAATAACAAAAAGTAGAAAATATCATTTTTTTTTCAAAATTTGCGGTCTTTTTACGTTTATATCGCAAAAAATAAAAATCGCAGAGGCAATCAAATACCATCAAAAGAAAGCTCTATTTGTGGGAAGAAAAGGACGCAAATTTTGTTTGGGTACAACATTGCATGACCGCGCAATTACCAGTTAAAGCAGCGCAGTGCCAAATTGTAAAAAGACCTCTGGTCATTGACCAGCAAAATGGTCCGGTCTGAAGGTGGTTAATATGCTCTTAAAGCAAACCCATCTCTCCTCCGTGTTCTTTGTTTCTAAGATTTTATCCCAATTTATATCTTCTAGCGAGTTTCATAGTTTAGGAAAGTTGGCTCTTTTGAAATTCAGTGTCTTTGTGTTCCCCTTGTGTTTCTTATTTGTGTGATTTATACTGAGGCTGATTGACCTGTGATTGCTTTTTCCTAAATTGCCCCGTATTTCCACATCCGTGATCAGGTCTGTATTGTTGTTAATCAGTAGATCTAGTAACGCCTTATTTCTAGATAATGCGTCTACCATCTGACACATGAAATTATCCTGCAAGACATTTAGGAACTGGCAAGCCTTATGCCGCATACACACGACCGGACTTTTCGACGGACTAGGTCCGATGGTCTTCCCAACGGACTTTCGGCGGAGTTCCAACTGACTTTCTGAACTAACGGACTTGGCCACACACAAGCACACCATGGTCCGACGGATTCGAACGTGATGATGTACGACCAGACTAGAATAAGGAACTTCATAGCCAGTAGCCAATAGCTGCCCTAGCGTCGGTTTTCATCCATCGGACTAGCATACAGATGAACAGATTTTTCCACTAGATTCGAGCCCCTCGGAAAGATTTGAAACATGTTTTATTTCTAGGTCATTCGGAAAAAAAAAGTCCGCTAGGAGCCATACACAATCGTAATATCTGACGGATTCATTCTGTTGGACCTAGTCCGTCAAAGTCCGGTCATATGTATGCGGCATTTGACGTATGCGTGGTTCCCTCTGCCCAGTCTATGCCTGGATAATTAAAATCCCCCATTATGATAACCCTTCCCGTTCTTGCTGCTAATCCAAATTGTGATAGGAGGTCCTCCCCCCTCCACCCTCATGTTAGGGGGCCTATAGCATACTCCAAGTATTATTTTCCCCTTAGCTTCATCCCTTTGGAGCTCTGCCCATAAGGATTCTACCTCCTCCCTAGCTCCCTTTATTAATGTCATCGCTCACATTCACTTGTACATTATTCTTGATATATAGGCATACCCCTCCCCTTTTTCACTCTCTATCCCTGCAATAAAGGGAATACCCTTGAATGGTTGCCAGCCAATCATGAGAACTGTTGAACCAGGTCTCGGAAATTTCCAGAAAATGTAAATCCTCCTCATTCAATAGTATCTCTAGTTCACCCATCTTGTCCACCAGGCTCCTGGCATTGGTGAACATGCCACGTAGTTTAGACCAGTCACATACTGTCCTCTTATTGGGTCTTCTGAGATTGCAAATAGGACTTGTTACTATACTTATCTCAGGTTTTTATGCTTTAGTCAACCTACCACTAATGCCCCCAATACTACCCTCTGGAATATGTTCATTGCTGACTATTTCTACCTTTCCGACCACAAATGTTCAAAGTGAGCTTGTTGTCAAAAGTTCTGACCATGTGTAGGCTCCATCGGACATTCCGTGTCGGAATTTCCGACAACAGATGTTTGAGAGCTGGATCTCAAATTTTCCGAAACAAAATCCAAAGTTGTAACTTCCGAGCGTGTGTAGACAATTGCTATGCACAAAATCCCATGCATGCTCTGAATCAAGTACCAGACGGAAGTGCTCTGTCTGGTAAAACTAGTGTTCATAATAGAGATAGCACACTCACCACGCTGCAAATTTCTAAATCTTTTTATGCAATCTCTTCTCCTTTTATAATGCTAGAATAATGAAGTTGTTTAGCTGCTGATATTCACACAGAGTTCTGACAAACTGATTTCTTTATTATTTCTCGTGATCTCCTGAATAATTTTTATTTTTGTTTTTCGCTAGATCTCCAGAATAATGTTTCTATTTTTTTTATAGTGATCTCCTTCTTTTTTTTTTTTTTTTTTATCAAGATCTCCCGATTTTTTTTTTTTTTTTAATGTTTTTTTTTCCTAGTGATCTCCATAATATATTTTGTTGTTTTGTGTGTCAAGTTACCACAACACCATTATTATCTTATATTTTTTAACCTCAAGGAGATTGGTTGGTGTTGGCATCCCTTGTTAATTTGACATTGTATTTTTGAAATGTACCTGCCTACTCACAAACAAACTGTCCTTTTTTAACTAAAACACATAGCCACATAGCCACATACACATTTATTAGGGGTCCTAACAAAATAAAGAGGAACGCAACACTGGATAAACTGTTGAAATTGATGAAGCCTTTGTACCCCAGGGCAGGCATCAATTATTTGACAGGCAAAATTGGTAGCCTGAGGAGTCCATTTAATAGGGAGCACAATCCGCTCCAGGACTCTGAGAGATCAGGAGCATCAGCAGATGACATATATGTCCCAAGGCTGTGGTCTTACAACAGCCTGCGTCTTTTGCCAGACCAGACCGAACCCAGGCAATCACTCTCAAGACTTCCTTGCACTCTTCCTTCCAGACTGTGGCTGTGGTGTTGGAGTTGTGGCAGGAGGTGGAGGAGGAGTATGGTCCAAATCACATATGTGACTTTTGTGTGAGTTTGTCCATCACCCCCTTATTTAGGGCCTGATAGTTAACTTCCTCACAAATGAGGCATTGGCCCACTTCCATTTTCTGCATTTTGCTGGCTGCAATGCAGGCATAGGCCTCTTGCAGATTGGGGGTGGTTCTGAGGGCTGCAGTAGCCTGCCTAATCAAAGAAAGCACTGACTCCTCCACGTAACTCCCCTTTCTGGGTCTTTTTGTTGGAAAGTGGAGGGGAGGAACCCGCAATTCAGTCAGGCTACTGGGCAGGGCCACATCCTGGCTGCCACTTTCCACGGCCGCCTCCTGGCTGAGACTTTCCACGCCCTCCTCTTGGCTGAGACTTTCCTGTGTATGAAACTGGTACATAGTTTTAGTTTTTTCACACACAATTTAGAGCCCATGACTGTTACAAATTGAATGTTAACAAATAGAAAAGACTATCATTCTGACCCCAGCATTTGTCATTCTTGTCCCAATAATTTTTGGCTACTACTATCTATTGATATGTAAACCACTTTGTTAAATCAGAAATTAGTGATCAATAATAACATCTAGTTAACATCTTTAATTTTGTGACAAGAAATATGTTGAACAATGCTATACCTGGCTCAAACTGGGCTCCTCCACTTCTTCCTGGGTGGAAGGCCCAGGTTGGACTTCTGAAGCCTCATCTGAGGTGGAAGGAAGAGTGGAAAGAATGGTTGAGAGTGATGGCCTGATTTCAGTCTGGTCTGACAAAAACCAGTCTGTCGTAGTACCAGGGCCTGGGGACATAAATGTCACCTGCTGCTGCTTCCGATCTCATGGAATCCTGTACCTTCTTCTGCTCCCTATTATATGTGCTCCTCAGGCCACCAATTTTGCACTTCAAATAGGGGATGGTTGCCGTGGGAATCCTCTTAATCTTTATTTTATTATTATAAAAAGGATATTTCACCTGGCACAGACAGGGCAGCTCCCTGTATTTATCAATGAAGCTAGAGAGGAAGTCATGATCATTGAATCTATCCATTTTATCTGCAAGACACAACACAAGACAAACCCTAATATCAGGCTAAACTCTCCTAATCTTGTCCCAATATAGGCCTCAATCTATGAGCAATATAGGCCACTGATGCCCTAAGTTAAAATTGTACCTTCGTTAGCACGATCGGTGCTTACGCTACTCCATCCTCCACTCACAGATCATACATACGGTGCACACATGTTACGCTTTATATACACTGCACATGCATGAAACTCCGCCCGCCCACCCCTGACCTTCTTTCTAGTATATTGACCACTCCTTCTGTTTCGACGCAGTGGGAGAGCACATGGCAGAGACAGAGGAGGTGCATGCAGAGGAGAGCAGCAACGACGAGGAAAGCCCGGAGCCACAAAGGTCCCGATTCAGGAGATTTAAGGCCTCAAATATTTCCTTTGTGGAGATGGTGGACATCTTGAACATCTTGAAGAGGGCCTACTATCATGGCAAATATGGACTGTACAGAAATCCAAATGTGAGAAAGGACAAAATCATGAGTAAATTTGTGAAAGGTCTGCAGAAGAATTTTGGGGTACGGTGATCCAAGGATCAACTGAGGAAATGAAGGTCAGACCTCAAATTGAGGTAGCATGATCAATACAGAAGAATCAAGAGAATTCTGCAAAAAAGTAAGTATTTTGTCGTGTGTTCCTATTATTATTACTTTCGGTGCTTTCCATGTGCTTTTCTTTACTGTTGTACAGTTTAAAATGGTAAGTTTGAGGTTCATGGGCACAGTAATCGTTCATTGTAAACATCGTTCGTTCGCTCACTAATACAATGTTTTTGGCAGATGCAGGTTAAAGAGGAGGGCTAGGTTAAAAAAAAATTCTTTTAAAGTCAGCAGCTGCAAACACTGTAGCTGCTGACTTTTAATAAGCAGACTTATGAAAGTCATTGGCTCTCGGGTCCCGGCGCCGCCATTCCAACTAAGGGAAACAGGCAGTGGAGCCTTGTGGCTTCACTGCTCGTTTCCTACTGCGCATGCGCGAGTCACGCAGCGCTTTGTGAATGGAGCGCGCTGTGTTCTGGGACACAGTTCCCAGAACACACAGCGCCCCATTCCCCAGAAGACGCTGCACGGAGGAGAGAAGACCAAACCTCACCGCGGAGTAGGAAGAGGCAGATTAGGACGATATGCCTAGCAACAGGCATTTCTGGTAAGTTTTTCAGGGTGGCCCTCCACTTTAACTACATTTTTCAGGCCTATTTGTATTAAAAGATGTTTGTTGTCTAGAGGGGTTTGTAACTAGAATGAAATGCAAACTTGATTCAGGTTAAGGAGAGGACACTCAGCAGCTGTTTACACATCTGGATGCAGGAGCACTAGTGTGGGACACCAGAACACCCTTTTTAGGGTGTCCCAAGCAGGTGCTCCAGTGGATACTAGGGGTGTCTCCATGTGTGATACTTTACCAAAAAGGTAAGTATTCCAGCTTTAACAAAGGGAAAAAAGCAGCTTGAAACTCTGCCAAAACAGACAATGGTACGACACTTCCAAGCAATGTTTCATATTCATATTTCTTGCCTCAAATATCTGTGTGCTAAGTATACCTTTTTTGTATTCACATAGGGGAGAAAAGACTCGGGACATCTGAGGACACCAGGGACCCCCAACCTCCTAAAGAAGGGGGAGTCACCACACCACAACCTGAGGATGTGGAGGGAGGAGAGGTTCATGACATGGTTGAAATAGTGACTACAACAGGTGAGAGTCTGAGACCACAGCTTCATGGAATAGATGCATGCCTGCATATTTATAATACATTGTGTGTTTTATTCTTTTTAGGTAATGTGGATGTTGTGGAAGAAGAAACTCATTTCACCAGTGCAAGTGCACATATCCTCATCTGGGAGATCAGGGTGTGCAATCGTGATTTAGAAAAGACAAAGGAAAACATAATGATGTTCAACAAAAAATGAAGAACATCATTGATGTTTTAGACAGAATCTAAAACACAAAAAAATTGTACTGTTTTGCCAAGGAATTTTTTATTTTAAATCAAATTTTTTTTGTTGTAAATAATTTTATTGAGTATTTCTCAAAAACATAACATAACAGAAAACAAAAAGAGCGGATGCAACCGCTGCTTGTAGTACAGAGTTAATTGACAGCACTCTTATAGCAACAAATATCATAGTGTACACAGTAAGGACCACAGGGGTATACAGTTCACAGATAGACTCTCCGTCACCATAAAATATCAAGAGTGAATTGTCGTTTGCGTAAACAATAGGAAGTATAAATGATGGAATGATATTTATGTTCAAATAGGCCGTAAGGCTATATTGGGAATATTGATTCAACGCATTGTGTATTAGTTGGAGTGTGGATTCGCCTTAGAAGGGTTGTAACCAACCATGTTGGTGAGGGTGTATTAGGTTTGTAATAGGGCTTGTGTATGTATATGTGGATATTTAAAAAAGAATCCTGGATTGGATGTGGGGGGCTATGTCCAGGGATGTATCATGTCAGGGGAAGAGCTCAGTTGTTAGGTATCGTCCCAACTTGTTGATTTAAGGGATCACTGAGCGATAGTTTGCAGAATTGCGGAAGTGTAACCAACTTGACCAAATGTGAGTGTATTTGAAGGGGGTATCTTTCGATTGGTGGATTAATTCCTCCATTTCTGATTTTTATTTATCCTACGGAACCAGTCCTGTAATGTCGGTGGATCCGAGGATTTCCATTTAGCAGGTATGCATAGGTTGGCTGCCATAAGCAAGTGCATGGTTAAAGATCCCAAGTAGGAGCGCTTGGATTGTGTTGATGCATGCAGTAAAAGTTGTGCAGGGGAAAAGTCTAGTGGGTGGTGATCAATTGAGTAAGGCGGTGCACCTCCTTCCAGAACTGTTCAAGAGTACCTTGTTCATTTTTGCATCTCCAACATAAGGGAGAAACGGACGGGAACGTGCAAAGTAATATAGATGGCGTTTTATACCATCTAGATAGTAACTTGTACGTTTTCTTGGGCACACACATTTAATGAGCCCTTATGAGCTATGGTATAGACTTTTTCCTAGTCCTTGTTCGTAAGGTCAACGTGCAGGTTTTTTTGCCACGTCCTGTTGGTCTAGTGTTCGAATCTGGATTGGTGAGGGAACATCAAGTTGTATGATATTGAAACTAGGTGTCTCTGTGGTTCACTACGTGTACATATATCTTCGTACGGGGTCAAGTTTCTTGACCATTCTAATTTGTGGGCTGTGGTCACGAGGAAATGTCTAATTTGGTTATATGTCCACATGGAAAGTTTGTCAGTCTTTATTTTCTTTGTAAGTTCCTGGTAGGACTGGAGTCGGTTGTTTTCATAAAAGTGTTTGGTTAGGACCGAAGGGTGAGGCCAGAATCCAGCTAAAAAGGAGGAGTGCATGCCAGGGGGAAATTCAGGATTGAATTTTACTGGTGTCATGGGTCCTAAAGGCATTGAAATACGGTATTTAGTGCAAGCATATTGAAACGCTGCGAGTGTTGGAGCAATTACCGGGTGAGAGGAGTAGACCAGAGGGACTTGTTTGGGGTGTAGCCATGGGGTTTGGGCTAGAGGGATCGGGTCCAGAGATGATTCAAGTTGGACCCAGTCTTTTGTATGTAGGTGAACATTCCAGTCGATGATCCTAGTTAAATGGCTTGCTAGGTAATATTTATGTATGTCAGGTAAACCTATCCTTCCGTGCAGTTTCGGGACTGTGAGTCGCTCATAACTTAACCTGGGTTGTAGAGAGTTCCAAATAAAGCTTGTGCATAGTCTACGGATAGAAGTGAAAAAAGCTTTTGGGAGTTTAATAGGGATTGTCTGTAATAAATATAAAATCCTAGGCAGTATATTCATCTTTACGATGGCTCCTCTGCCAAACCAGGAGAATACACCTGTTAACCATTTTGTTAGATCAGTTGCCAGTGTTTGTAAGAGTGCTTGGAAGTTGAGTGAATATAGGTTAGTTAGTGATTTTGGTACAGTAGTTGTATCCCTAGGTAGGTCAAGCTCTTAGAGCTCCATCGGAAAGGGAAATTGGATATGCACTGGGTGCGTTGCTCTTCGGGTAGTGAGATGTTTAGTGCCGTCAACTTTGTAATGGTCCAGTGTTTTCAGCAGGTTAGGAATGGATGTCAGAGGTTCCATTAGAAACAGAAGAATATCGTCTGCGAATGCGGCGGTCTTGAAAGATCGGCCTTTTACATCTACCCCTTTAATGTCCGAATTAGCTCTTATTTGCCTTAAAAGTGGTTCGAGTGAGAGTACAAAGATTAGCGGGGATAGTGGGCAGCCCTGGCGAGTGCCGTTTGTGATGGAGAAGGCATCCGATAGGTGGCCATTGACCTGCACCCTAGCTGTGGGACCAGAGTACAACGCAAAAATTAAGTTTAGCATTCTGTCAGGCAGGCCGATAGCTTTTAACGTTTCACTCATATAGTCCCATGCCACCCTATCGAATGCCTTCTCCGCGTCTAAAGATAGAAAGAATCCTTTTTGTTGTTGGGACGAGAGCCAGTGGTGTATATTGAGTGCCTTAAGGGTATTGTCTCTCGCCTCCTTCCCAGGTATGAAACCCATCTGGGTGGATGAGATCTGGGATCAGGGGGAGAAGTCTGTTAGCTAGGATTTTTGCATACCATTTAAGATCGACATTTAAAAGAGATATAGGTCTGTAGTTATTAACTATTGTAGCGTCTTTACCTGGTTTGGGGATGACAGCTATATGACCCGTCAATAGATCACGAGGAGGGTCAATGTGGGATGCAAATGTGTTGAAGGAAGAAAGAAAATGTGGGATCAGTAATTGTTCGTAAGTTTTATAGTATCTGACAGTGAAGCCGTCGGGACCCGGGCTCTTACCTGTCTGCATAGATTTAAGTGTCAACCTAGCTTCTGCAGTAGATAAGGGAACATCGAGCTGTTTGTAAGAAGCTTCTGAAATTGGGGATGGACTGAATTGGCTCAGGAAATCGCAGATGATCTTTGTCCTTTTCTGTTCCGAGGACGTGTGGTTGGTGGGTGAGTTGGATAAGTTGTAAAGTTTGGAATAGTAGTTTACAAATTTGGCGGCTATGTCAGGTGTCGAGTTTAACTTTCGTCTTGATGGGTCTGTGATGTAATGGATCGTACACGGCACGCTTTCTTTGTTTGGAGTGCTCTCGCTAGCATTTTTCCCGATTTGTTACCATATTCATAATAGGTTTTTTGGGTGAGTATGTATTTGCGTCTTGTTTGTCTCCCCAACAATTCTAGCATGTCTTTTCTAGCCCGGGTTAAGGTGGTGAGAAGCGTTGTTGCTCTGGTGAGTTTGTGTGAGCTTTCCAATCGTTTAATTTTGTTGGCCAATTCAAGGAAGTGTTGTCTGGATTCTTTTTTCTTTCTAGTGGCTGCTGCTATAAGAAGACCCTGTACTACACATTTGTGTGCTTCCCAGTTAATGAGGGGAGAAGTACCGTATATACTCGAGTATAGGCCGACCCGAATATAAGCCGAGGCCCCCAATTTACCCCCAAAAAAACTGGCAAACTTATTGACTCGTGTATAAGCCGAGGGTAAGACATGCCTGTCCATCCCTGTGTGTGTGTCCGTCCATCCCTGTGTGTCCGTCCATCCCTGTGTGTCCGTCCATCCCTGTGTGTCCGTCCATCCATCCCTGTGTGTGTGTGTGTCCATCCATCCATCCATCCCTGTGTGTGTGTGTCTCCATCCATCCATCCATCCATCCCTGTGTGTGTGTGTCTCCATCCATCCATCCATCCCTGTGTGTGTGTGTATCCATCCGTGTGTGTGTGTGTGTGTGTGTGTGTGTGTGTGTGTGTGTGTGTGTGTGTGTGTGTGTGTGTGTGTGTCCAGCCTACCTGTGTCCCGAGCCTTTGTCCCGAGCCTCCGTCCCGTGCCGAGCCTCCTTGCCTCCGTGCCTCGCCGCCGTGCCTTGCCTCCGTCCCGTCCCGTCCCGTGCCGTGCCTTGCCTTGCCTCCGTCCCGTGCCCTCTTCGTCGGCGCCTCGGCGGCCATTGTAAAATTCAAAAGCTGCGCCGCCGCCTTCGCCTGTGATAGGCGGAACACTGAATTTCCCAGCAGCCTGTCTTCCGCCTATCACGTACATCGTATCATCCTCGTCCGTAGTACGAGGATGATACGATGTCCGTGATAGGCGGAACACAGGCTGCTGGGAAATTCAGTGTTCCGCCTATCACAGGCGAAGGCGGAGCCGGAGGCGCGGCTTTTGAACTATAGAATGGCCGCTGTCTGTCTGCTCGACACGCTGATCGAGCGGGCAGACAGCGATGACTCGAGTATAAGCCGAGGGGGGCACTTTCAGCCTCAAAAAAGAGGCTGAAAATCTCGGTTTATACTCGAGTATATACGGTATCTGTGGCTTTATTGTCTGTAAAGTATTGTGAAATACCGCGTTCTACTTCTGTGGCTATAGAAGGATCCGTTAGAAGGGAGGGGTCTAATTTCCAGGTGTGTGATCGTGGTTGATTCGTTGGGAAGGAGAGCGTTAACAATATTGGGTTGTGATCCGAGATAAACATTGGGTCAACGGATGCACTTTTAAGTGTAGGTAAGGCGTGCTATGATAAAAAAATGAAATCAATTCAAGAATATTAATTGTGTGAAGTCGAATAGAAGGTGTAGTCTTTTGTGTCTGGGTAAAGGGTGCGCCAGGAGTCATGCAATAGAAGGGTTTGGAGTTGAGTTTTTATTGCTTTTAGAGCAGCGTACGTGAGTGACGAGGTGCCAGAAGACATATCAAGTAGAGGATCCAGAGGAACATTAAAATCGCCCCCTAGCAGTAGTATTCCTTCCTGGAAGACGGTCAGTTTGTGGACTATGTCTCTGATGAATGCGACTTGGTGAGTATTGGGCGCATATATGTTTGCAAGCGTTATCTCTTGTTTTTGTATGTAGCTTTAAGGAATAAGAATCTGCCATTGTCGTCGCACAGGGTGTCAGTGATCAGGAGGGGAAAGTGTTTAGAGAGAAGGATGGATACACCTTTTGTCTTCGCGTTTGGAGTTGTAGAGTGGTAAGCTGAGGGGTAATAATGGCTATACAGTTTAGGAATCGATGTGGTGCGGAAATGGGTTTCTTGGAGGAATATAATGTCTGCTTTGCTTTTGTGCATGGCAAGGAGAAGTTGAGATCTCTTTTCAGGGATATTGAGCCCCTTTACGTTCAAGGAAATTAGTTTGAGTTGGTCAAGGTTGGTTACATTCGCATTGTCGGTCATGTTGGTTGTAGTAGTTGTGTACCCTGGTGTCTCAGAAGATAAAGTGGAGAAAAGGGAGAAAGAAAAAAAAATTATATATATATATTATAAGGGGGGGGGGGGGGGTGAGTGTAAGTGCTGAGGCACCTACTTGTGAGGGGGCTGGGATTGGGTTTGGTAAGGAGAGGGTTATCCGGCAACAGGTGAGCTCCTGCCCTGTTCACGTAGTGTATGTGGAAGCTGGGAAGAGGTAGGGACTTGTGAACCAAACTCCGTATGTTGAAATACAGAGTAGGTCTCCAAGCCACTGAGTGGGAGGTGATTGCCGTAGAGTAAGAAAACGTAGGGATGTGTCCATCACACCCCTAGCCTGTTTTGAAGGATGTACTTTTGACGAGGGACGACCGTCAGTAAAGGTATAGTTCCGGGGGGGCATGTGAAAGATTAAAGGGTTCTCCAGGACCGGAGTTAGGTCAAGCATACTGAGGTTTGTGTAATGGTTACCATATAGCCCATTAGATGTAAACCAGGGAAAGGGAAGACATCAAGGATGTTGGAACAAAAAACAATTTATTGTGTTCCCTAACTAGACGTGTGGGATGTCCGGGTATAGATTTGGGGGTTCCTGTCTGCCCCTGATAAATCAACCAGCCCAACCCTAGAAAATCTCTCGGGGGCTGGGCCGTGATATATATAGAAAACGGCGGGCAGGACAATGTCCAGTAATATCTGCTCTTTTTTAAAAAGCACATAGGAGGATGGAGCTGTGTTAGGTATGGTGAAGTGGACTTGTTCATGGGGTGTGAGTCCCAATGAAGTAACGTGGTGGATAACTCTAAATGACTACATGTACATATTAGGAAAAGCTAGCACAGTAGAAACGATCATAATATTCATTGTAGCGAGGGCATTCGGTTCTGGCATATCGATCAAGTCCCTTGGGGGGTGGTAAATTGGGGAGGGGTTTGGTCATATGTGGAGGTCAAGGCCTATAGGTAAGCCTGAGTTTGAAAACCCGTTGAGTAAGGTTTATGTATATGTGCTTGAAGCAGCACTGAGGAGAGCATGACGGCTCGATCGATATGTCAGTCCGCCTTGTTACCATTAACAATTATTAACATTTAGGTAGACCAGTGATGTAGACTTTATCGTTTAGATACCTGGCGCACAGTTGTGTTCACAACCAGCCGCTTGCATTGGAAGCCTTCTGATAGTCCACTGTATGAAATAAGTGGGTAGTCTGTAAAAAGAAATAGTTACCACGTTGGTGATGACAGCCCTTGATCAGAGTATCATCTGTCCTTTCCTAGGTGAGTTCCAACTTGGGGCATTTTCTGATGCAACCGTAGTACTGGTGGTGTGGTGTGTGGGAGGATCAGTCTCCCACCTGTTACTGCCTCTGAGTCCCGCAACGTGTTTTGGGGTGCGTAAAGAGATTCTGCATGTTGGCGCGCTGATGAAGCGTAATGTAAGCTCCAGTGAGAGACCGGAGCTGTTCGGTGTGGTGTGGTCTCGTATCAAGCTAAAGGCAAGTTTGACAGCTATTCGTTCTTGGCGGGAGTCCACCGCAGCGTAAACTTTTCCTGCCAATGTCTAAAAGCTTGTGACGGGTAGACTATGGGTCAGGTTGCTTCGGGTGCACAGGAGGGATATTCAGAGAATAGTCCAGCGATTGATAGGCAGAATGACCGTTATAGATGTAGCGGGATGTTTGTATTAGAGAGAGTGCCTCAATGTGCGGAGAGGGAAGGAGACCCCAAATGAGAGGCAAATCAGTCCAGAGGACTCGGACTGGATTCAGGTAATGGTGGGGGTAGCCACAACAGATGGGTTTGGCAACTAAAACTGGAGCTTGAACAATAACAGTTTAACATAACAAAGAAAAGAGTGCGTGTGGCTGTTACTTATCTGCTGTATAGCGGGTTCCTTTTTTAGCGGTCACGGTGAGCCCTGCGGGAGTTTGGGGCGGCTGCGGGGCTACGTAAGTGTATTTGTTGTATTTGTTGAGCCTGGGCTTGATTCGATCGTGGCTGGGATGGTGAGCGGTGTCGTCTGAAGTGAGATTGTTGGGTCTCCATCTGGTCCTCATTGCGGTAGCTAGTGCGGGGATTGGGGATGACGAATTCTGCATACCAATCAGGTAGGGATACAAGAGGAATGTCCAAGGTGTGGCAGAAAGCTTCTAGATCCTCAGGGACCCTAAGTAGCGCCGTTCTCCCTTGGTTAGAAGCTGAGAGACAAACAGAAATTTCCAGCGGCGGTAAGGGATCCCTTGTTTTTCAGTGTCTCCAATAAAGGGCGCAGGTCTCGTCTGTTCCTGAGCGTGATAGCGGAAAGATCCTGGTAGATGGTTATGTGATGCCCGTTGAATTCTAGCCGCCTCTGCAGTCTAGCTTGCTTGAGAATGGCTTCCTTAAGTTGGTAATCGCAGAGACAACACACTACGTCTCGCGGTGGGTCTGTATGACGACCGCAGGGTCTGAGCGCTCTGTGTATTTGCTCCATTGAAATGGTAGATTGGCTTGGCTTGTCAAGTAGCTCATTGAAGAGCGCTGATATCACTGGGAGCAATTGGTCGGTATCCACACTTTCGGAGAGTCCTCTCACCCGAAGGTTGTGTCTTCTGCCCCTATTATGCAAGTCCTCGACGTGTCTCTGAATGTCTCGTAGCTGGGCTGTGTGTGTATCTATTGAGCGATGCATCCGTGAGATCGCCGGTTGCTGAATGGCGGCCTTTTTCTCCACCTCATGAACCCTTCCCGCTATAGCGTATATCTCGTTCTTGAGGTCCGTGATGGCAGCAAAGAGGGTGTCTTTGAAATCAACCGCTACTGTGCATAAATCCAATAGGCTCGGTTGTTAAAGAGCAACCGATGGGTGTTCTGTTGTTGCAGGAGGTGAGGGGGTTGGTAACAGTACTATCCTGTCTTGTGAGGAAGCTGTGGAAGAGGCCGCCATGTTGGCTCTCTGTGCTCTGAAGAGATCGGGAATATTCTGCGTTCCTCGGTTAGGATTCTCTCTGGGGATCGCGATCTAGAGTGTGATGTTCCCCTGGATGCCGTCCCCATCATCCGGTGCGGGAAAGCGTGTCTGTCTGGCTCCTCGGATATTGCCGATTTGAGGCTAGGGTGTGATGGAGCTCAGGGATTATGCTGCCATCTTCTCTCGTGGCAAGCCACGCCCCCTTGAATCAAATTTTAAAGTATTTTAAAAGCCACATTTTGAAGATGCACACAGTGTGTCAACATATGCTATCTGCCATCACGGGATATCAAGATACGCGTTTTGGGGTTGCACCCCCAAAACACGTCCATTGATGCCCCATGATGGGAGCTAGCACATGTTGACATTAGGCATGGGATCAGAAGTGAAATCCACATTTTGACTCCCAATTTGTATGCATCTTCAAAATTTGGCTTTAACAGGGATGACAGCCCATCTGATGAGGGCAAGTTCAACACAGTTTTAACATACTAATGTCTGATATTGCCTTCACTTTTTCAAAGTTGAACTTTGTAAGTTCCTAAGTTGTGTATGTTATGGTTTTAAACATGTCTGTTTAACCAAAAAAAGGATATTTATAATGTCAAACATAAAAATGTTATATACCAAAGTCGTTGGTTTGTTCAAAAACCCTTTTCTAAAGCACATGTGAATGTGCACAGATTAAAATATTTTATACTCAACAATGTGTGGCTTCTTCTTTCAATACTCAATACCAGTTTTTGGATTAAGTTTGTGTTTACAGTGACAATGGGGGTTATTTACTAAAGGCTAGGGATGAGCTTCGTGTTCGAGTCGAACATACGTTCGACTCGAACATCGGCTGTTCCTCCGTTCGGCGAAGTCCGAAAATTTTGGTCCGTTCACACCAAATTCGTGTGGCGCTCACGGCCCACAATGCACTGCGATGGCGCAGTGCATTGCTGGCTCATGATTGGCCAAGCATGCACTGTGACCCCGCATGCTGGGCCAATCGCAGCGCCAGCAGCGAGGAGAGCCATGATTGGCCACAGGCAGGATGCCTGTGGCCAATCATAGCTCAGGCTGTGTAGTGCACGCCCCACACTATATAAGGCCGCCAGCGCGGCGGCCTTGTGTAGTGTGTTGGCGTCTGAAGCAGTGGGTGTTCTGTGTACCTTCAACACAGTACACACCGATCGTTTTCGGCCGATTTTCGATCTTGCTGTTGTGTAGTGGTTGTTGTCTGCGTGCCCTGACCGCAGTATACACCGCTATATTCACCTCACCTATATAGCTAGTGATCTATCTTTTATAATAGAGCTTGCAGTCAGTAGTGTTAGGAGCTTGTGCGTGCTGTCTGCGTGCTCTGTACCCAGTACATACCGCTATATCCACCTACATAGCTGTTCTCTATTTGAGCCCACTTGCCATCTGCAGGAGTTATTGGAAGTTGTGTGTGCCTCCAGCACAGCACAGTATACATCTGTATATACCCCTTTATCTCTGGTGTTCTATAATAAAGGCATCTGCAGGAGTTAGTGGGTGTTGTGTGCCTCTAGCACAATATACACTACCCAACTGCTTTTTTACCCAACTCCCTTCAGGCCATTACCATGTCTGGAAGGCCAGCAAGGAGAGGCAGACAGGCGCGAGCCGATAAAAGAGGGCAAGCAGGCTCTGTGTCTAGAGACAACAGTGCTGGTCGTGGACGCGGTGCATTGTCATCAGCACGTGGCCATGGGACACGCTTGTCCTTCTTTTCGGCAGCTGGACATGTTGAGCCGCAACATGCCAACGACTTGGTAGAGTGAATGACCAAGCCCTCTTCATCCTCCTCATCCTCTCTCACCCAGTCTCAGGGTACTAGCAAAGCAGCTGCCAACGCATCGTCTTCCCTCCTCTCAATGTCATCATCAGTGACTCCTTCCCTAGACCCACCACGTCCTCCTGAGGAGTCTCCTGAACTCTTTGAGCACAGTGTTGGGTACATGCTCCAGGAGGATGCCCAGTGTTTTGTGGGCTCTGATGATGACACTCAGCTAGAGGAAGGCAGTAGCGTGAGCGCAGAGAGAGGGGATGCTCAAGAAGGACAGCAATCTGGCAGTCATGTTCCACAAGCTGCAGCATACTGCCAGGTTTGCTACAGCGATGAAGAGGGAGGGGATGATGAGGGCACTGACTCCACGTGGGTGCCTGGAAAGAGAGAGGAGGAGGAGGCACATGTCCAACGAGGCAGGATGCCCTCCGGGGGCCAGCTTAGGGGCAGAACACCGACTGAATCACACCGCAGAGCTCCGCCTGTGCAGGGCGCTGCCTCTGCGCGTTATTCTAAAAGTTCTTTGGTGTGGGCCTTTTTTGAGACGAGTGCATCAGATCGCACCGCTGCTATTTGCAACATATGTCTCAAGCGTATCTCGCGTGGCCAAAACATCAGCCGCTTGGGCACCACATGCTTGACCAGACATATGTTGACCTGCCATGCAGCTCGTTGACAAGCGTACCTCAAAGACCCACACCAAAGAACAAAGCGGACCTCTCCTTACTCCTCATCAGCTGGCATCTCCAACCCCACTAGACCTTCAGTCCTCTCTGAAACCTGCTCTGAGAGGAATGAAGGTGTAGAATTAGGTGTGTCACAGCCAAGTGCTTCCGGGAACTCTGCTAGCGGTACACCCACGTCCGATTATAGCAGGCAAATGTCCCTGCCCCAGCTGCTGGACCGGCGAAAGAAGTTCACTCCCAGCCATCCACATGCCCAGCGGTTGAATGCTAGCTTGGCTAAATTGCTAGCACTTCAACTGCTGCCTTTTCAGTTGGTAGACTCGGCCCCCTTCCGTGAGTTTGTACAATGTGCGGTTCCTCAGTGGCAGGTCCCCAAACGCCACTTTTTCTCACGGAAAGGCCCACCATCCGACATCTGGCCATTCTTCCCCAAGTCCACATACAGGAACTTATATGTCACGGACACCATCGCCAACATCCCTATACAATTAAACCTCTAGTAATTATAATAGTATGACCTCGAGTTGGGGGTAGGATGATATGGATGTGTTTCCCATCGATTGCCCCTCCGCAGTTGGGAAAGTCCTACTGCTGGGCAAAATGGGATGCCACAGTCTGCCACTCCTGTGGGGTTGAAGGAAACTGCGGAGTCAAACACAAAAAAATTGTACTTTTGCACATAAACATTGCAAGCGGATTAGACACAAACATTCTTGGCCAACATCAGTATAACATTTATTTTAAGGAGTATTTAAGGAAAAAAGTGTAAGGTCCACTTATCAGATTCCTCACACCCTCTGATGGCCCATTGTAAACATTTTGTGGTGGGGGGTGTTTTGGACAGGTAACCCTCTCCACTTCATTGAGAGCTGAATGCATAAATAATGTGTGTTACTTTGGCCAGACCCTCCTTACTTACACTATTGGCAGCCCACTGGACAGGTAAGAAGCGTCATAATACAAAAATATGAATGCACACTGTCCAAATTGAAGCACAATTTTACATTCTGCAATTACCCATCAAGATAATAGGAGAACAAAACTTTAAACAATACCATTTGAAAGTATTCAGGCAGGCACTTGCCCTACATGCTTTGGTGAATTCATCCATAAATATGACCACAAAAGAAGTAGGTATAGTGAGTATGGGTTTGGCAAAGTCAGCAGATAGAGGATTGGTATCGGTTGACTTAGCGGTTGAGGGAGGGAGAATTAGAGGGTGTTTAGGCTAAAGCACTACAATGGAGCTGACAAAATACATTGTTAAGTGACTAGGCTAGGTGTGTATGGGCCCAGGATAGCATGTTGGGGAGATTAGTGAAGGCAAATATGCATGAAGGACAAAAAGGAGCATTAAAAGCTTCCACCATGCATGAGGACTAAGAGGACATTCACAGCATATTACATCCATGGTAATTAGGGAATAATGAAATAAATACAGTACATCAGAAAACATGACATATAGATGTCATGTTAAAGGGTAAAACTTACCTTAATATAGTCCTTCTGCAGGACCTGAATGATGGCAGAACAGGTCTCTGGAATAATGATCCCCAGAGCCTGGGGGGAGATGCCTGTTGAGAACTTGATGTCTTGCAGACTTCTCCCCATCACCAAGTACCGCAAGGAGGCGACTTTCTGGAATTATGGCTTGCATGCAGGTGTCCTGCTTGGTAATATAGGGGGACAGCAAAGTCAAGAGATGGTGAAAAACAGGGTCCGTCATCCAGAGATAATTCCTAAAAGTATCAGGATTATTCTCCTGGTTCTCCCACAACAAAAAGCATGTGAGAGAATAGGAGGAATAACACGCGCATGGTGAACCTCCCGGTGGGGTGGAGTGCCGAGATCCAGCAGCCTTTACTGAACAACTGCTGCGCACCCTCCTGCCGCATGCTACCTTCTCCCCCTACTTCACGATTGAACGGGCGCACAGGATGCCATTGCCTAGAGGTCTACCCGGAGCGCCACCGAGAACCATCATCTTCAGACTCCTGAACTTCCGCGATCGAGATCTTGTCCTTAGAAGGCGAGCAAGACAGGAGTGCTGTGGTACGAGAATGCCAAAATAATGCTGTTCCTAGATTATTCGGTGGAAACACAGAGGCTCCGACGTACCTTTGATCAGGTCAAAGCCCAGCTGTGCACCAAAGGCCTGAAATACAACATGTTTCCAGCTCGTCTGCGGGTGGTGGATGGCGAGGCTACTAAATTATTCACTTCCCCGGAGGAGGCATCCTGCTGGATTGAAGCCCTTCCCCGGGACAGCTAACATGTTGGTCGGAGGTCAGTACTGCTCTTATTCCACCTCCAATCTCTGTATTCCTCCTGATTTTGGAACCTGATGCTCCCTTATGTTTTTCTCCTTGGCGAACGGCTTACCTACCCTGGCATACCCCCGTTTTGGCAACCCTGAAGGTACAGACTTAGTGCCATGGGGAGCCCATCGCCTCACCGGACCTGCCTGGCTTGGGACCCGCACAAACTGTTTGCTGCAGCCGCTTTTCGCTCACTGCAGGTCTGATGGTTTTCTTTTTCAGGGTTACCCTGACCCACCGTGCACGAAACTATGTGTTGGCCCATACGACCGGGCTTGGCGCGGTGAGATACGCTAGCAGCATGGATGGAGCACCGGGAGTTACTGGTGAAACAATTGTTGTCCTTTACTTTTTATTATCTTGAGCAGGAAACCTTAACAATCTTTTTGGATGCCTTAGCAGACATTGAGTACACAAGATGGAGCCCTTAGTGAACACTAAGAGAAAGTTACTGCAAGCGTATAGCTATACTATGCAAGTTAGGATCCCTTGCTGTCATGACTTTATTAGGAAAAGTGCCATGCGGAGCTCCTTGCTCCCCCCTCCCCCGGTAGGAAGTGTGTTCCGGTGTGCTATCTGTAACACACTGCCTGGGACTTGTTTAGTTTGGTTTGGGTCTTTAGACACCCAGCGCTATGTTTAGCAGGGTGTGGGGAGGGATGGGATGGGTGTTGATGTTTTGTTTTATTCTTCTTTTTTTCTTTATTGTGTAAGGCGCCTACATAACAGATAGATATGTGATAGTGAATGTACATGGCTAATGTGGTTACTTGAGGCCTCATGGCCAAATAATACTTGTAGATGGTGGGTCTGTAGTGCTGGGATACTGGTGGCAGCGCCGCTTACCTGGGGTTCAGTTTGTCCAGACTTATCCACTAACTATTTTGCCCCTTTAAAATTATGGCCCCACTGAAGGTCCTCTCCTGGAATGTCCAGGGCCTTAATAGCAAAATCAAATGGTCCCTGGTGTTTGAATACCTTAAAAAATACAACCGCATATATATATTCTACAGGAGACGCATCTAGTGGGCAGTAAAATTCTCAGTCTTAAACATGCCTGGGTGGGGCGGCACTTCCATGCTACTCACTCAGGATACTCCCGTGGGGTGAGTATCCTCATACATAAAGCCCTTAATTTTGAGCTACTGGATGTCAAGCTGGACCCTGGGGGAAGGTATGTTATAATCCATGCATGTATAGATACAATTGAAATGGTGGTGGTGGGCTTGTACCTCCCACCCCCGGCTAACCTCTCCCTTCTCCAGGGTATCATACTGTCAGAAACCATGAAACAGACTGAGACAGAAGTACAATCAAATCACACTTGTTTATTAATAAAAATAAAAAGGTAAATAGAAAAAAGCGTAGTCAAGAATAGCCAGAGTCCAGTAGCCAGATCGGGTAGTCAGCCAGTCCAAAGTTCATTAACCAGATCGAATAATCAGCTAGGCCAGAAGTCAGGGATCCAAGGAGAGCAACTGCAAGCAGGATAAGAAGCCAGGAGGGATGTCAGCAAGCCAGTCTTGAAACAAACAGCAGGAGGTGGTTCCTTGTGATGTGACCACGCAAAGGCAAAGGAAAAAGTGAGCTGGAAGGCTTTAAATAGGCAGGTCAGACGAGCATCATCGGAAACAGCTGGTAACTGTGGAAAGAGAAGAGAGCTGGCAATTAGCCGACAGCTGAGTGGCCAGCCCAGAGGAGGAAGGGCTAAGCCAGGCCCGACAGTACCCCACCTTCAATGACCCCTCTCCCTCGGAGGGGCACCGGGCTTGAGGGGAAACCATCTATGGAACTCGCGGAGGGGGACAGGAGCATGTACATCAGAGGATGAAACCCAGGAGTGTTCCTCCGGACCGTACCCCTTCCAATGCACCAGGTACTGTATGTGCCCGCGGAACCTACAGGAGTCAACAATGGATTGTACCTCATACTCCTCATGGTTCTCAACCAGAATAGGGTGAGGATGTGGCACCAAGGTGGTAAATCGGTTACAGACCAACGGTTTCAATAAGGAGACATGAAACACATTTGAGATGCGCATACTAGGAGTAAGGTCCAACGCGTAAGCTACTGGGTTAAGCCTGCGAAGGATACGGAAAGGCCCAATAAACCGAGGTGCAAACTTCAGTGAGGGAACACGAAGCCGGAGGTTGTTAGATGACAGCCAGACCCTGTCCCCAACCTGGTAGGAAGGCGCAGGCAGGCGTCTGCGGTCAGCATGGAGTCTGTACCTATCATTAGCATGACTCAAAGCCTCCTGGACTTGTACCCAAGTAGAACGAAGACCACGGAGATGCTCCTCTAATGCAGGAATACTCTGCGGAACAAACGAGTCAGGCAACATGGAAGGTTGGAAACCATAATTCGTTGTAAATGGAGACAATCGGGAGGCAGAATTCAAGGCACTGTTGTGAGCAAACTCTGCCCAAGGTAATAGGTCAGACCAGTTGTTATGATGGTCAGAAATATAGCAACGTAGGAATTGCTCCAAGGACTGATTGGCTCGTTCTGCAGCCCCATTAGACTGCGGGTGATACGCAGAAGAGGACACAAGCTGGATTCCCAGCTGTGCACAAAAGGCTCGCCAGAACCGGGAGACAAACTGACTGCCCCTATCCGAGACAATCACCTTGGGTAGCCCATGTAAGCGAAAGATCTCCCAAGCAAAAATGAAGCCAGTTCTTTAGAGGTGAGCAACTTCTTAAGTGGAATACAATGACACACCTTTGAGAACCGGTCAACCACCATAAGGATAACAGTGTTGCCTTGGGAGTTGGGCAATTCCACAATGAAATCCATAGACAGGTGAGTCCAGGGCCTCTCTCCATTGTTTATGGGTTGTAGGAGGCCCACTGGAAGGTGTCCTGGAGTCTTACTCTGAGCACACACGGGACAGGCAGCTACGAAGGCAGTAACATCAGCCCGTAGACTAGGCCACCAGAATTGTTGGGAGATGGCCCAAATGAGTTGATTCTTCCCAGGATGGCCAGCTGCCTTGGGAGAATGGTAAGTCTGGAGCACTGCAGTACGGAGACTCTCTGGGACAAAGCAGCGGTCACAAGGTTTATCAGGAGGAGCATGGACCTGAGCAGCAAGAATTTTGTCACCCAAAGGAGAAGTAAGACTGGTGCGAACCGTAGCCAAGATACGATCAGAAGGAAACATAGGAACCGGAACCAACTCCGACTTGGAAGTGGAGGAAAATTGTTGTGACAAGGCATCAGCCCTTACATTCTTAGAACTGGGTAAGAATGAGACAATGTAATTAAAGTTCAACAAGAAAAGAGCCCATCGCGCCCTTCTGGGAGAGAGTCACTTAGCCTCAGACAAGAATGTGAGATTCTTATGGTCAGTAAGAATAAGAATGGGCACAGTGGTACCTTCATAGAGATGTCTCCATTCTTTCAGGGCTAAAATGATCGCCAACAGCTCTCTGTCACCAATCTCATAATTGCACTCAGCAGGTGACAATTTCTTGGAAAAGTAGCCACACGCATGCATAGCGCTCTGAGTTAGGACTTTGAGACAGAAGGGTGCCAACTCCAGTCTCAGAAGCATCAACTTCTAGGATAAAAGGCAACGTAGGATCAGGATGTGCCAACACAGGAGCAGAAACAAAGGCAGCCTTGAGAGTCTCAAAGGCCTTAATGGACTCCGGAGACCAACTCTGTGGGTTACTGTCCTTTCTGGTCATATCAGTCAGAGGCTTGACCAGAGACGAGAAGTTACGAATAAACTTCTGATAGTAGTTGGCAAAGCCCAGGAAACTCTGCAGAGGACGTAAACCCATGGGTCGAGGCCACTGTAGGACTGCCGACAGTTTCTCTGGGTCCATCGAAAAACCAGCAGTGGAAATGACATGAATGTAACCTGTTCACGATGGAACTCACACTTTTCCAGTTTACAATAGAGATTGTTCTCTTCGTTTCTGAAGTATACGACAGACATCTGTGCGATGGCTCTCCAGGAACTTGGAAAATATGATGATATCATCGAGATAAACCACCACCCACAATTGCAACAAATCTCGGAGGAAATCGTTAATAAATTCCTGGAAAACTGCCGGGGCGTTACAAAGGCCAAAAGGCATTACCAGGTATTCATAATGGCCTGTTCTGGTATTAAACGCAGTTTTCCACTCGTCGCCCTCCTTAATGCGCACGAGATTGTATGCCCCTCTCAGGTCAAGCTTTGTGAAAACCGTTGCTCCCTTGAGGTGGTCAAATAACTCTGTAATCAGTGGAATCGGGTAGGCATTCTTAATCGTGACACAATTGAGACCCCTATAATCTATACAAGGTCTCAGTTCACCGCTCTTCTTTTTCACAAAGAAGAAACCAGCACCATCAGGAGACGAGGACTTGCGGATGAAACCTCGAGAAAGTGCGTCAGCAACATACTCCTCCATGGCCTTATCCTCCAAGACCGACAAAAGGTAAACCTGGCCATAAGGAGGTATGGCACCAGGTTGAAGGTCAATTGCGCAATCATAAGGCCGGTGTGGAGGCAAGTTCCCGGCTTGACCTTTATTAAAGACATCGCCAAAATCACAGTACTCCTCCGGCAGGGAAGGGAGTGAAGCGGTGCATAGGACCTTGGATACCTTCAGGAAGCATGTCTCACTGCATTGTGGTGACCAGGAGAGAACCTCAGCACAGAGCCAATCAAAAGAGGGGTTGTGCCTCTGTAACCAAGGATAACCAATAACCAGTGGAAATCTGGGTGAGGAAATAACTTGGATTATCTCATGGTGAAGAGCCCCTATGGCCATGGACAATGGAACTGTCTCATGAGTCACATGGGCAGGCTGTAAAGGTCTCCCATCAAGAGCCTCAATGGCAAGTGGAGTGTCACCCAGCTGCAGCAGAATCGAGTGCTGCGAAACAAATGCAACATCAATGAATAGGCCTGCAGCCCCAGAGTCGATTAGAGCCTGTATCTCGATGGACGACTCAGCCCAAGAAAGGGTGACCAAAACCAGGGGCTTATCCTTCTGCATAACTGGGGACAAAACAACGCCACCTAAGGTCTGTCCATGACAGGACCTCAAGGTTCAGGCATTTCCTGGATGGGTAGGACAAGACTTCAAAAACTGACCTGCCTAGCCACAATAAAGGCACAATCTCTCCCTTCTCCTAAATGCTCTCTTATCCGCAGAGAGACGCATGTAGCCCAGGTGCATGGGTTCATCTTCACTGACCAACTCGGTACCAGGAGGCATGGGAGGGGAGGGAGGCATGGGTGGGACTAAAAAGCTCAGAGACAAAAGTACAGGAGGTTTCTGCAAGCGCTCCTTAAGAAAAAGTCTTTCTCTGAGTCTGAAGTCAATGAGAATGGCAAACGAGATCAAGCTCTCCAGCTCAGTGGGTATATCTCGGGCTGATATCTCATCCTTGATAGAATCCGAGAGACCATGAGAAAAAGCAGCCACGAGCCTCATTGTTCCAAGCAACCTCTGCTGCCAGAGTAGGGAATTCAATGGCGTAGTCGGCAACAGTTCTCGTACTCTGATGGGCATGAGGCACTTAGCAGCAGAAGCTGCGTGCGGGAACGTCAAAAACCCTTTTAAAGGAGGCCACAAACTGAGGGTAACTCAAGACAACAGGTTTTTGCGTCTCCCATGGAGTGTTAGCCCAGGCCAAGGCTCTCTCAGAAAGCAAAGATATCACAAAACCTACTTTGCTTCTGTCCATGGGAAACGCCTGGGGCAGCATTTAGAAGTATATCTCAACCTGATTGAGAAACCCTCTGCACTGAACTGGGTCACCCCCAAATCACTGGGGAAGCGGAGTAGAACCAGACATACCTCTTATAGAGGTAATACTCGAGGCGGGTGCCTGCACAGAGACTGGCGAAGCAGCAGGGACGGCCTGTGACTCAGGTTGTACCGGAGCAGCCACGGTGGGGGATTACAGGTGAGCCGTGTGATTCAGGAGCATTTGTAACGCCAAGGCAAACTGATCCATGCGGTGATCTTGCTCATCCAATCTGGAAAAAATATTACCAACAAGTGGATTGACACTATCTTCTGAATTCATGGCCTTCGCGTACTGTCAGAAAAGCGTAGTCAAGCATAGCCAGAGTGGGTAGTCAGCCAGTCCAAAGTTCATTAACCAGATCGAGTAATCAGCGAGGCCAGAAGTCAGGGATCCAAGGAGAGCAACTGCAAGCAGGATAAGAAGCCAGGAAGGTTGTCAGCAAGCCAGTCTTGAAACAAACAGCAGGAGGTGGTTCTTTGTGATGTGACCACGCGAAGGCAAAGGAAAAAGTGAGCTGGAAGGCTTTAAATAGGCAGGTCAGAGGAGCATCATCAGAAACAGCTGGTAACTGTGGAAAGAGAAGAGAGCTGGCAATTAGCCGACAGCTGAGCGGCCAGCCCAGAGGAGGAAGGGCTAAGCCAGCCCTGACACATACCCTTGCTGGCCCAATACGCTACTGACAATGTTCTTCTTGCGGGGACTTTAATATTGCACGACCCCTTCATTGGACAGACTCACCCCAGACCTTGCTACAGACTCTACTTTATCCAGATGGGTGGGGATGTTTGGTTTGGAGGATGTGTGGAGGTGGAAGTATCCCTCGGAGCGCTCCTATACCTGTCATTCACATAATACATTATCTCGCATTGGCCTAATTTATGCTAGTGTCACCATGTTGCCCAGAATTGGAGTTCTACCGAGGGGTATATCAGATCACTCGCCTCTGCTCTGCAGTATACAAACAATGACAGCCCCATCTGATAGAATTTGGCGTCTCTCCAAATTTTGTATAGCTAACCCCACTATAGAGATTGAAATTGCTAAAAGAAGAAGAAGAAACTCATTTCACCAGTGCAAGTGCACACATCTTCATCTGGGAGATCAGGGTGTGCAATCGTGATTTAGAAAAGACAAAGGAAAACATAATGATCATAATGATAATCCCTCCCTCCTAGATTGTAAGCTCTACTGAGCAGGGCCCTCTGATTCCCCCTGTCTTGAATTGTATTGTATTGTAATGTCTACCCCAATGTTGTAAAGAGCTGCGTAAACTGTCGGCACTATATAAATCCTGTATAATAATAATAATGATGTTCAACAAAAAATGAAGACCATCATTGATGTTTTAGACAGAATCTAAAACACACAAAAATTGTACCGTTTTACAGAGGAAATTTTTATTTTAAATCAAATTTTAAAGTATTTTAAAAGCCAAATTTTGAAGATGCACACAATGCTAACTGTTATCAAGATATGCGTTTTGGGGGTGCAACCCCTTCCTCGCAACTCAAGTAGATGACAGGAAGGGATTGCACCCCCAAAACACGTCCATTGATGCCCCATGATGGGAGCTAGCACATTTTGACTTTAGGCATGGGATCAGAAGTGAAATCCACATTTTGACTCCCAATTTGTGTGCATCTTCAAAATTTGGCTTTAACAGGGATGACAGCCCATCTGATGAAGGCAAGTTCAACACAGATTTAACATACTAATGTCTGATATTGCCTTCACTTTTTCAAAGTTGAACTTTGTAAGTTCCTGAGTTGTGTATGTTATGGTTTTAAACATGCCTGTTTAACCAAAAAAAGGATATTTATAATGTCAAACATAAAAATGTTATACACCAAAGACATTGGTTTGTTCAAAAACCCTTTTCTAACGCACATGTGAATGTGCACAGATTAAAATGTTTTATACTCAACAATGTGTGGCTTCTTCTTTCAATGCTTAATACCAGTTTTTGGAGTACGTTTGTGACAATGGGGGTTATTTACTAAAGGCAAATCCACTTTGCACTACAAAGTTCAAAGTGGAGTTGCCTTTAGTAAATAACCCAAACAGTGCTTTAAAATTGGCCCCAATCAGGCCATTTTATGCACTCCAAACAATGAATTCATGGTTCTGAAAAGGATGATTATTTTTATCAATAATGCATTACATACATTACATACATTAACAACAAAAACAATGTGTGTGTGTAGCAGACCCACAACATAGTAGTTAGCTTAAGAAGAGATTGTCGCCTCATGTATAACATAAATTACATTTGCACTATTGAGGAAAATGTCCAAAAAAGAAAAGCCCATTGGAGAACCTAGGAGACAGCTAAAAGAAACACAAGCAGTAAATCAAATGAAATATTATTTCATTTTAAAATAAAAATGTATTTGAAAAATGTTTTATACATCTGCTGGCATATCAATGGCCCCCCTACCTGCAAAGTACTCCAGAAATTTTGTCTGACTTTGCAGGCGCTTTTAGGGGGCAAGCCAGGATGGCCAACTTCAAGTGCTGTCACGGTTGCTTGATCTGGAAATCCGGCTTCAGGCCCAACTGAGGCGACATAGTTTGTAGCATTTTTACATAGGAAATTGTGTAAAATACAGCAGGCAAGCACTATATGGTTGAGTTTATATTCCACCATGTGTATGGGTGTTAGAAATGGGCGGAACCGGCTGGCCATTATGACGAAAGAATTCTCCACCACTCTTTTGACTCTAGGCAGCCAGTATTTAAAAACCCTCTGCTCCAGGGTGAGGGTCCTCATCAAGAATGGCCTCATCAAATGGTCTCCCAGCCCAAATGCTTCATCAGCGATGAACAAAAACGGAAGACCAGCCACATTGTCTTCCACAGGTGGCAAGCCCAAGCCACCATTCTGGAGCCATCTGTAAAACTCCATCTGGGCGATGACTCCACCATCCGACATCCGGCCATTCTTCCCCATGTCCACATACAGGAACTTTTATGTCACCGACACCATCGCCAACATCCCTATACAATTAAACCCCTTGTAATTATAATAGTATGACCTTGAGTTGGGGGTAGGATGATATGGATGATGATGTGTTTCCCATCGATTGCCCCTCCGCAAGTCCCACTGCTGGGCAACATGGGATGCCACAGTCTGCCACTCCTGTGGGGTTGAAGGAAACTGTGGAGTCAAACACAAAAAAAATAGTACTTTTGCACATAAACATTGCAAGTAGATTAGACACAAACATTCTTGGCCAACATCAGTATAACATTTATTTTAAGGAGTATTTAAAGAAAAAAGTGTAAGGTCCACTTATCAGATTCCTCACACCCTCTGATGGCCCATTGTAAACATTTTATGGTGGGGGGTGTTTTGGACAGGTAACCCTCTCCACTTCATTGAGAGCTGAATGCATAAATAATGTGTGTTACTTTGGCCAGACCCTCCTTACTTACACTATTGGCAGCCCACTGGACAGGTAAGAAGCGTCATAATACAAAAATATGAATACACACTGTCCAAATTGAAGCACAATTTTACATTCTGCAATTACCTATCAAGATAATAATAGGAGAACAAAACTTTAAACAGTACCATTTGAAAGTATTCAGGCAGGCACTTGCACTACATGCTTTGGTGAATTCATCCATAAATCTGACCACAAAAGAAGTAGGTATAGTGAGTATGGGTTTGGCACAGTCAGCAGATAGAGGATTGGTATCGGTTGACTTAGCGGTTGAGGGAGGGAGAATTAGGGGGTGTTTAGGCTAAAGCACTACAATGGAGCTGACAAAATACATTGTTAAGTGACTAGGCTAGGTGTGTATGGGCCCAGGATAGCATGTTGGGGAGATTAGTGAAGGCAAATATGCATGAAACACAAAAAGGAGCATTAAAAGCTTCCAGCATGCATGCGGACTAAGAGGACATTCACAGCATATTACATCCATGGTAATTGGGGAATAATGAAATAAATACAATACATTAGAAAACATGACATATATAGATGTCATGTTAAAGGGTAAAACTTACCTTAATATAGTCCTTCTGCAGGACCTGAATGATGGCAGAACAGGTCTCTGGAATAATGATCCCCAGAGCCTGGGGGGAGATGCCTGTCGAGAACTTGATGATGATGAGAGACTTCTCCCCATCGCCAAGTACCGCAAGGAGGCGACTAGCCTTTTTCTGGAATGATGGCTTGCATGCAGGTGTCCTGCTTGGTAATATAGGGGGACAGCAAAGTCAACAGATGGTGAAAAACGGGGTCCGTCATCCAGAGATAATTCCTGAAATTATCAGGATTATTCTCCTGGATCTCACGCAACAAAAAGCATGTGAGAGAATAGGAGGAATAACACGCGCATGGTGAGCCTCCTGGAGGGGGTGGAGGGCCGAGATCCAGCAGCCTTTATTGAACAACTGCTGCGCACCCTCCTGCCGCATGCTACCTTCTCCCCCTACTTCACGATTGAACGGGCGCACAGGATGCCATCGCCTAGAGGTCTACCCGGAGCGCCGAGAACCTTCATCTTCAGACTCCTGAACTTTCGCGATCGAGATCTTGTCCTTAGAAGATGAGAAAGACAGGAGTGCTGTGGTATGAGAATGCCAAAATAATGCTGTTCCCATATGAATCGGTGGAAACACAGCGGCTCCGACGTACCTTTGATCAGGTCAAAGCCCAGCTGTGCACCAAAGGCCTTAAATACAACATGTTTCCAGCTCGCCTGCGGGTGGTGGACGGCGAGGCTACTGAATTTTTCACTTCCCCGGAGGAGGCACCCTGCTGGATTGAAGCCCTTCCCCGGGACAGCTAACACGTCGGTCGGAGGTCAGTACTGCTCTTATTCCACCTCCAATCTCTGTATTCTTCCTGACTTTGGAACCTGATGCTCCCTTATGTTTTTCTCCTTGGCAATCGGCTTACCTACCCTGGCATACCCCCGTTTTGGCAACCCTGCAGGTACAGACTTAGTGCCATGGGGAGCCTATCGCCTCGCCGGACCTGCCTGGCTTGGGACCCACACAAACTGTTGGCTGCAGCCGCTTTACGCTCACTGCAGGTCTGATGGTTTGCTTTTTCGGGGTTAACCCGACCCACCGTGCACGAAACTATGTGTTAGCCCATATGACCGGGCTTGGCGCGGTGAGATACACTAGCAGCATGGATGGAGCACCAGGAGTTACTGGTGAAACAATTGTTGTCCTTTCCTTTTTATTATCTTGAGCAGGAAACCTTAACAATCTTTTTGGATGCCTTAGCAGACATTGAGTACACAAGATGAAGCCCTTAGTGAACACTAAGAGAAAGTTACTGCAAGCGTATAGCTATACTATGCAAGTTAGGATCCCTTACTGTCATGACTTTATTAGGAAAAGTGCCATGCGGAGCTCCTTGCTTCCCCCCCGGTAGGAAGTGTGTCCCTGGTGTGCTATCTGTAACACACTGTCTGGGACTTGTTTAGTTTGGTTTGGGTCTTTAGACACCAGCATTATGTTTAGCAGGGTGTGGGGAGGGATGGAATGGGTGTTGATGTTTTGTTTTGTTCTTTTTTTCTTTATTGTGTTAAGCGCCTACATAACAGATAGATATGTGATAGTGAATGTACATGGCTAATGTGGTTACTTGAGGCCTCATGGCCAAATAATACTTGTAGATGGTGGGTCTGTAGTGCTGGGATACTGGCAGCAGCACCGCTTACCTGGGGTTCAGTTTGTCCAGATTTACCCGCTAACTATTTTGCCCCTTCCAAATTATGGCCCCACTGAAGGTCCTCTTCTGGAATGTCCGGGGCCTTAATAACAAAATCAAACGGTCCCTGGTGTTTGAATACCTTAAAAAATACAACCCCCATATATGCATTCTACAGGAGACGCATCTAGTGGGCAGTAAAATTCTCAGTCTTAAACATGCCTGGGTGGGGCGGCACTTCCATGCTACTCACTCAGGATACTCCCATGGGGTGAGTATCCTCATACATAAAGCCCTTAATTTTGAGCTACTGGATGTCAAGCTGGACCCTTGGGGAAGGTATGTTATAATCCATGCATGTATAAATACAATTGAAATGGTGGTGGTGGGCTTGTACCTCCCACCCCCGGCTAACCTCTCCCTTCTCCAGGGTATCATACCCTTGCTGGCCCAATACCCTACTGACAATGTTCATCTTGCGGGGACTTTAATATTGCACTGACCTCTTCATTGGACAGATTCACCCCAGACCCTGCTATGGACTACTTTATCCAGATGGGCGGGGATGTTTGGTTTGGAGGATGTGTGGAGGTGGAAGTATCCCTCGGAGCGCTCCTATACCTGTCATTCTCATTCACATAATACATTATCTAGCATTGACCTAATTTATGCTAGTGTCACCATGTTGCCCAGAATTGTAGTTCTACCCAGGGGTGTATCAGATCACTCGCCTCTGCTCTGCAGTACACAAACAATGACAGCCCCATCTGATAGAATTTGGCATCTCTCCAAATTGTGTATAGCTAACCCCACTATAGAGATTGAAATTGCTAAAATTATTAAACAATACTTGCTGCTAAATGCTGGAATCATCTCACTGGGCAATGAGTGGGATGGGTTTAAGGCCTTCATTAGAGGGTGTTATCTATCCTCAATAGCTAGGGAGCACAAAAATGCTCAAATCACATTAGAAGAGGTGGAGGCCAAGGCCCAGTCCCTTGAATCTCAGCATGCCCTTACTACCAATCCTATTACAGGTCAAGATATGAAAGTAGCTTATAGAGAGGTGATGCTCTTAAGAATAGCTAAGGTACATAAGAGGCAATTAGCCCAAACGCAAAGAATATTTGGGCAGGGGGAAAAAACAGGCAGGCTACTTGCCTGGATAGCTAAAGAGCAAGCCTCGATCTCCGCTATAGCTAGGATACAGACTGCAGATGGAACAGTTAGGACAGACCCGGTAGATATTAATAAATGTTTTGCAGACTTTTACTCTAAACTATATTCCTCCAAAATAGGTTATTCCAATGACGAACTGTTTAGATTCCTTGACGAAGTGACGTTCCCAACTTTGACCCTGGCTGCTAGAGAAGCCCTGGGCAGCCCAATCACGTTAGAGGAGGTACAAATAGCACTAGGCTCCCTTCAACCAGGTAAGACTCCAGGTGCAGACGGGTCTCTGCCTGAATTTTTTACAAAATATGTGGATGAGGTGGCACCTAGATTACATAATATGCTTACGGAGACATTAAAAGAAGGCATGCTTCCCCCGTCTATGGCACAAGCCATAATTGTGATGATACCTAAGCCAGGGAAGGACCCCCAGCTCTGCTTGTCATACAGGCCTATTTCCCTTCTCAATTCGGATGCCAACATTTTAACCAAAATTCTTGCTAGACGCCTTAATGAGGTAATACTCACCTTAATTCACGAAGAGCAATCAGGCTTCATGCCGGGCAAGGGAACGGATATAAACCTTCGGAGACTGTATGCGGTCTTATCCCCAGGGGCGGGAGACGTTGATGAATCGATAGTGGCCTCCCTGGATGCAGAAAAAGCTTTTGATTCTGTGGAATGGCTCCATCTATGGGAGGTCCTCCATAGATTCGGCTTCGGCCCCGTCTTCATCTCCTGGGTTAAGGCCGCGTACAGATCTCCGACTGATAGGGTACGTACAGGAACTGTTCTTTCTCTGCCCTTCCCCCTGGGACGGGGGACAAGACAGGGCTGTTGCCGGGGCTTTTTGCACTGGCGATAGAGCCCATGGCTATCCTTATCAGATCCACCCACCAAATACGAGGCATAGGAATAGGTCCTCATCGAGAAAAAGTGTCATTATATGCAGGTGACACCCTATTGTATCTTAGAGATGATGGAGTTTCCCTGAAACAGGCACTTGGAGTCATAGATAGATTTTGGCGTTATTCCCGAGTATGCATAAACTAGGGAAAGACCGTCCTATTTCCGCTTCATTCTGGAAGTGAGCCACTAAATTTGGATGTGCAACTTAAGCGGGTATCCCAGTTTAGATACCTGGGAGTGGAGATACAGAGGGATCTCCGTCAGTTTATTGCCCTTAATCACGCCCCTGTGGTGTCTCGCATCACCCATCAATGCACGAAATGGAGGTCTCTCCCCTTATCTCCTGTAGGATGGTGAACCTAATTAAAATGTCAATCCTCCCTAGACTCAATTACCTCTTTAGACAAACCCCTGTCCCCATACCCATTTCCTTTCTTTAAAAATTAGACAGTATCATTATCTCCTTTATTTGGAATGGGAAGGTCCCTAGGGTAGCGAAAACGACTCTACAACTCCCAGTCACGCTAGGAGGTCTGGCGCTCCCGTGTTTCTTAAAATACTACTGGGCTGCGGTCCTAGTGACACTTAAGTGGTGACTGGCGGAGGAACCTGCTAACCCGGCATCCACTGTGGAGGCTGCACTGTTGGGCTCTTATTCCGAATTGAGAAACCTCATACATAGAGGCCCTCATTCCATCCTGGGAGTGACTCCTCCTATGAGGATGACCATTAAGGTATGGGATACTGTCAGTGTGAAATTCGGGAAACCAAACACATGGTCTCCTGAGACACCATTGTGGGGTAACCTGAAACTTCCCCATTTTCACTCAATTCCTGACCCAGTTGTGTGGGCTAGAAATGGAATTATAACTTTGGGGGATATAGTGTCCCAGGGTCAGATAACACCTTTTGATACTCTGAAGAACCTCAGGGGTCTCCCAAACCAAATGTTATTCAGATACCTCCAAATACGGCATGCTTTCCGGGCCCAGTTTCCTGCCTCGGTCACCCTGCAGATTTGGAGAAGGAGCTCCAATCCCCTGCGCGTAGTAAAACACTCTCCACTATCTTTAATATGCTAGCCTTGTTGAACACATCTAAGGGAACACAGCTGCCCAGGGCCCTGTCATTGTTGTGGGGCCCAAAGCAGCTGCCTTATACTTGCCAACTATCCCAGTTTACATTCCCTTGAAGTTTTAGTCCTGTGCTGCTACTAATGCTGCCAAGCTCTGCCCTATTGTTGTGTACAGATGACTCACCCGCAGATCTGTGTTTACATGTAAATACTGGCATTCATATGTAAATAGCAGTCACATGCATATGTAAATAGCTGAGGCCAACGGCATTGATATGTAAATAAGGGCAGCATTCATAGGTATATTATGCCCCCCTGCAGTGAGGAGAAGATGTGCTGTAACCTATCGCAACCAGTGAGCAGTATTACTGTACACTAATCTCTAGCAACCAATCAACAAGCAGAAATGTGCTGCAACCTCTAGCAACTAATCAGTGAGCCTTAAGGAGTGCTGTAACCTCTAGCAACCAGTCAGTAAGCAGTAATGATATGCTGTAACCTCTGGCAACCAATCGCAATCGCTGCCTGATCTGATACAGTAAACTGATTTTAAGTCTAGCTGCTATTTATTGTATGTCTCAGAGAAGGTGGAGAGCGAACTTGCATGGGGGGGGGCCCTAAGAAAATTTTTGCCCAGGGTCCAATCAATATTAAAGACGGCCCTGGCGCGGGTCAAACGATGCAGATTTCTTTCATATAGTATGCTCATGTTCCATGATAGAGAGTTTCTGGAGGGAGGTCCTGGATGATATTAACTCTATAGGAAGGCTAGGTGTTCTGTACAGCCCTATTCTCCTCCTTCTGGGCATATGTGACTTCCTCGAAGCCCCCCAGAGGAAAAAACTATTTGTCTTCTACACTACGATGTACGCTAGGAAGGCAATCCTCCTTAACTGAAATCAGGCTCAAGCTCCAACCAAACAACTTTGTCTGACACTTGTTAACACGGCACTACATCTCTACAAATTAACATATCTAGGAAGAAACTATCCGAAGAAATTTTATAAAATTTGGACGGCCTGGGTAGAAGCCAGACATTTGACTCTTGACTAGAAATCAGACCCAATCTTTGGAAGAAAAAAAAAAAAAAAGAAATCAGACCCTATCTGGAGACTGCTGTATACGCATCCTCCATAGCCCCTTTTCCCTCTGGATTAAACCAGATATGATTGCTCAGAAGGTACGTTCTCAGGGATGCCGTGGGCCCGGACCATCCCCCCCCCCCCCAGGCTCACCCTTGTTTTGGCTGTCGTCTATTGGGCGCCTTGGTCTTACCTCATTATATTTCCCTGTTACTGTACCTACCTGACTAGATAACATAGACCTCAATGATGTAACATATCTGTCTAAGTATATTGTAAATTGAATTATGTTATAAACTTTATGTTAAAAAAAAAAAGCATGTGAGAGAATTGGTCATGCTGGAGCAACCAATTCTTCATCCATGAACTCCTTCCCGCCCTGTTCATGGACTGGACTTGGGTCAAAATAGGAATCCCAACACCAAGCCCCTGCATAGCACAAATTCTATGACAAGTACATAACCGCAACATAGCTTAAAAATGGTCGGCTGGTCAAAAAGAACTAACAGAACACACTGAAAATCAGAAAGGCCTGAGAAGAGCGAGCTGAAAATCAGAAACGGGCAGACAAGAACGCACTGAAAAACAGATACGAACTGACTACATGCACTGCAGTAACGAACTGAAAAGCATGAGGGTGAAAAGCACGAATCGTCTCTCGCCAAACCTCTACTAACACGAGATTAACAGAAGGAGCTCAAAGGGTGGCGCACTGGCTGTTGAAATTCCCTTTTATAGTGCCATTGTATGTCAGCGCGTTCTTGGTGATCAGAAATTCCGACAACATTTGTGCGACCGCGTGTATGCAAGACAAATTTCAGCCAACATCCGTCGAAAAAAATCCACAGTTTGATTGTCGGAAATTCCGATCGTCTGTACACGGCATAAGACTGTTGAAATCCATATTTCAATCATGATGCTTCAAGGGAACCATTGTGAGGGCTCTTTAGTCTAGTATTTGTTCACCCCCAAGGGAGAGAATATGTATGAAATTACCAAGCCCTGTCAAATATATATATTTTTACAGGAAAATTATGTACTTATATATTTTATGGCAGTATGATGAGACATGGGCCTGGTTTGTGCTTACAAGACTGGTTACTGTTTCCCAATAAAAGCTCCCAATTAAAGTTCCCATTGATTCCCTTCTCTTTGAGCCCAGGCTTTCAGGAGATCACAACATCTGCATAATGTACCAGCCTTATTCTCTTGTTTTCTGTAACTTCTTCTGTCCTGTAATTTTCTTTAACACATTGACAGGGGTGTAACTAGAAATCACAGGGCCCATAGCAAAATGTTGTATGGGGCCCCCCTGCAAACAGCCCCCTCCACAAAAAAAATTAACTAATTCCATTGAACAACAGATTACCACACTCATGTGGCACAGTACCCAGGCAACAGCTTATATTAATTTTGAACAACAAAACAAAAATTTAAATAACCATATAGTAAATAAAATGCAAAATTCAAAGCATTGTGTGTACTACTATTACTCTCTTATACTTACGTTTAAAGGGAAAACAACGCAAACTGCACCGGTTTACGAGGAAAATTAACAGGATGACAACCTTGTAAGGGAAATTAGGTCTTCCATTCTATGCACTTTAACTTGCCATAAAATTCTTAATTTTTGAGTTTACACCTACTTGATTTAGATCTTGATGCTTAACGTGCATATTTTCAACATGTCTTTAAAAATAACCAAAGGAAAAGAAGCCATGGTTTCAACAGCCAACAGCCAAAAATAAGCCAAATGTAAGGCAACAGAACATTATAAACAGTCAGTCAACCTGAAAAAGAGTGAATCTTGATCTAAAATATGAAGATACGATGATGATAAATGAACAATATCTTACTATTTTTCTTTTATTTGATTTTATCCATTTCTCTCCAAAGCTGTTTTTCCAACCAAACAGGCAGTGCAGAAGCAAAAAACCTGCCATCCTTTGATTTAATTGACTAGAAAGGTGTAATTTGTCATCAAACAGGAAGATTTTGTTGGGTAAATGGGCAAGGTCTACACATACTTTACAAAAGAGTGAATGCCGAAAACTAATTTTCGCTGGATTAGAAAAAAGAAAAAATTTGATTCACATAGGATGAAATTTTTCCTGATTTGCAATGCTCAAAGAGGGCACGTGGGGCAGCTGTGGACAGGTATGTAAAAAGAAATGTATTGGTTAACCAGCCAATTCAACAACTGAGGCTAGTTAAACAAGTAAAGTGGAACTCTAGCCAACACAACAAAGTACAAAGCTGACATACATATAAGAATTCAGACAAAATATTTACCAAATACTTATAATTCAGTTCAGCCAGTTTTCTGTTTTACACATCAAAGCGATCTTAGAAAGCCAGTCAGGTCTGCACCATTTTACCTTTGCCCCCTTCTAGGTCTGCTCACTCAAACATAAGCTGCCAATTCTACCATGCATTTATTCAAATATTTGCCTAAAGTTCCACTTTATTATTTGCCAAACTGGAACCAAAGGGTTCTATTTATAACATATTTCCCATGCTCCTCAGCTTCATCTAATAGTCAAAATACAATATTACATTCCATAAGTTTGACCTGAAATACCAAAAAACAAAGAACGTATCTTTTTGTGCCAAGTGGCAAAAATAAATGTTTTGACATTTTCAGAGGATGAATGGTTCTGCGAATAGGTTATAAATAGACCCCATGGTTTAACCCAAATAAGAAAGGCTATAGCTGGCAACAGAACCAAACATGAACCTTGAAAACTCTTCCAACTTGTATACTCACAAAACACCACAACTTAGAAAACACGTCTGCGTGCCTTCAATTCTGCAAAAGTGTCCACAATGTGGTTTAGGTCCAGCCGTTTTGCTCTAGAATTTTCAATGCTTAGGATAGCAAGCCCAGAAAGTCTTTGCTCAGACATAGTGCTTCTGAGATAATTCTTTATAAGTTTTAGTTTTGAGAAGGATCTTTCTGCTGAGGCCACTGTCACAGGTAGTGTTAGGAATAAAAGCAGCGCTATGCACACATCAGGCAGATTTGATGAAAGAGCGCTATTCTCAACTATGAGCAAACGAGCAAGATCCTTCACAGAGGACAATTTCTGAATGTCCTCTTTAAGTGCTGATCTAAAACTTAGAAGCTGACCAGCAAAAGTTGATGAGAGGTCTTTTTCATACTTTTGTTGCAGGTTTGAGGCAGCTTTAAACAAATCATCATCCGATGCTGATGCTAGAACTGCAGGTTGAATAATTTCGAAGCGCTGAACAACCCGATTAAGTCCCTGGAACCTGTTTGACAACTGGTTTACTATTATGTCTAAGCACCTATAGAAAACGTTGATTTTGAAACGTTCTTCAAGGTCCTCTAACCTCTCATCAACACACAATTCATCAAAATGCTTTCTGACAGTGCGAATTCGTTTTGCTTCAAATCTGGGGGTAATATTCAATTTTTGTGCAAGCAATACAGCATTATTTCTGGCTTCCCCAAAACTGTTTCTGAAATTGGATAGCTCATCCAAGGCTGTCTTAATTAAATGAGAAGCTTTGGACAAGTCCATGCTCTCTGACTGGAGGAGTTTAGATTTTATGCTTGAGAATATTTTGGTTTGTAGAACAAATAGAAATATAGATTGGAAGGACTCCAATTTTTTTTTCAGCCCCATTGCCTCTTCTCTTTCACTTTTTTTGGTAGCTACAAGACTTATTTTTGATAGCGCTTTAAGCACATCTACAAAACGAAAACGCAAGGCAAGCAGCGAGATGACCAGCGTGTGGGACACAATTTCTTCAGTGTAACAGAGGATTCGCTGGTAAATGAAGACAGGATCTCCCACCGCTTTCCACTGTCCCCAAAAAAATTGTGTAAATGTTGAACCACACCCATGAAGTTTGAGACCTCTGTAATCTCTGCCACAGCATCTTGGAGGACCAAATTAAGATTGTGTGCTGCACAATGAACATAAAGTGCATTTTCCTCTCTCTGCAAAATTCGAGTCTGCACACCAGAATAGATTCCACTCATTGTGGCAGCGCCATCATAGCCCTGACCACGGCACTTATCCAAAGAAATTCCTTTATCATCAATAAATGCAAGTATTTCTTTTTCTATACCTGCAGCACTTTGGTCATGAATAGCATTAAATCCAAGAAATGCCTCATGTATGTTAATTTGTTTTGCTCTCGTATTTGGATCTCTTTCAATAGAAACATATCGGAGAACCTGGCTCATTTGATCACATTTAGAGATATCTTGAGTAGTATCTATAATCAATGAGTAAAACTGTGCATTTTGCACTTCAGACAAAATGTCATTCAGAACTTCCTTTGACAAAATATCTATGACTTCATTTTGAATTTTTGGACTAAGGTATTTGACTTTTCCCTGTGGTAACTGTAGCAATTGCTTTAATATGGGATCATACTCAGCTAGAAGCTCAATTATTGCCAGGAAGTTTCCACTGTTGACTTCTCCTATTTTTTCTCTGTGGCCACAGAAGGCCATGTTATTCATAGCCATAGTCAAGGTGACATTCACAATTCTATTTAAAACATCTCTCCAAAAGTTTTTTTCTTTTCTTAATTGTTGTTCGTTTTCCTCATCAATTATTCCCTTTTTACGCCACTGATCATATATTATGCAAGAATCTATATGAGTTTGAGATGTTTCATGAACCTGTATTTTTGTTGCCAAGCCTTTCTATTTTTGTATCCCCTTTGCCCATGCTGGTTCAGAGCCTAGCTTTCTACGGTCACCAAACAACCAGCATGGTTCACAGTATGCAACATTCAATTTAGGAGAATAACAGAGCCAGGTATTGGGTAGTTTAAGTCCTGTTTTTGTTGTTTTTTCATAATATTTTACTGAAAAACACCTCTGTTCCTCATCATTGTCTCTCTTAAAGGGCCCTGTAGGTCTGCAAGCACCATTAGTGATTATAAATCTCTTCACATGTGCATCTGTATTTGTAATTGGAAAGTTTGCCCTGTCTGTGATATATTTTGTAGATGCAATGTCGGTTAGCACAGCTATGTCACTACCAGTCAAGTGAACATCGGCTGCTGCAAATGGCTCAGTTTCAGGATAATCTTTTTCAATATTTTCCTGAGCAACACCACCTAACTCTTGGCTTGTACTCGGTTCATTTAGGGGAAACTTGCCAGGTAGAAATTGCTCCTGTACTGGCATGTCAGTAATTGTGGGGTCAAGGCTTTCTGGGCTTGCCTCAGCAACTTTTTCCGCATCATGGTCTGCTGCAGAGCTCTGACCAACATTGGGCACATTAAAAAAATGTGTGATTTTTGGAAGTTTCCCGGTTTTGTAGGTGTCTTCCCTTTTATTTTTACGCTTGTGAGCGCCACTTTGATGATGGTAACTGGACATTATGGTTGAAACTGAAAAATACAGTACAAGGAAAGACCCTTACTCCTCAATTATATAGTTAAAGTGGAGGTCCACCCTGAAAAAATACATACAAATGCAACAAAAATAAATGAAAAAAATAAATAAATACATGTTTTACTCACCAGAAATGCCTGTTGCTAGGCAGATTTTCCTAATCTGCCACTTCCTATTCCACAGTGATCTTCGGTCTTCTCCTCCTCACATTGATTTCTGGGAAATTTGGACACAGTGTCTTCTGGGACCCGTGTGTGTCACAAAAGACAGCTGCCCATTCAGAAATCGCCAGGGGAGTCACGCATGTACAGTAGGAAACAGGCAGTGAAGCCACAAGGCTCCACTGCCTAATTCCCTTAGTGAGGATGGCAGCGCCAGCACGCAATAGGAGGGAAGGATCAGCCTACATCGTGGGCACCCTGGACAGGTACAGTGCCTTGCGAAATAGAGTATTTGGCCCCCCTTGAACTTTTCAACCTTTTGCCACATTTCAGGCTTCAAACATAGATATAAAATGTTTATTTTTTTGTGAAGAATCACCAACAAGTGGGACACAATTGTGAAGTGGAATGAAATCTATTGGATTTTTTAAACTTTTTAACTAATAAAAAAATGAAAAGTGGGGCGTGCAAAATTATTCGGCCCCCTTGCGTTAATACTTTGTAGAGCCACCTTTTGTTGCGATTACAGCTGCAAGTCGCTTGGGGTATGTCTCTATCAGTTTTTCACATCTAGAGACTGAAATTCTTGCCCATTCTTCCTTGCAAAACAGCTCGAGCTCAGTGAGGTTGGACGGAGAGCGTTTGTGAACAGCAGTTTTCAGCTCTTTCCACAGATTCTCGATTGGATTCAGGTCTGGACTTTGACTTGGCCATTCTAACACCTGGATACGTTTATTTGTGAACCATTCCTTTGTAGATTTTGCTGTATGTTTGGGATCATTGTCTTGTTGGAAGATACATCTCCGTCTCAGTTTCAGGTCTTTTGCAGACTCCAACAGGTTTTCATCCAGAATGGTCCTGTATTTGGCTGCATCCATCTTCCCCTCAATTTTAACCATCTTCCCTGTCCCTGCTGAAGAAAAGCAGGCCCAAACCATGATGCTGCCACCACCATGTTTGACAGTGGGGATGGTGTGTTGAGGGTGATGAGCTGTGTTGCTTTTACGCCAAACATATTGTTTTGCATTGTTGGCAAAAAGTTCAATTTTGGTTTCATCTGACCAGAGCACCTTCTTCCACATGTTTGGTGTGTCTCCCAGGTGGCTTGTGGCAAACTTTAGACAAGACTTTTTATGGATATCTTTGAGAAATGGCTTTCTTCTTGCCACTCTTCCATAAAGGCCAAATGTGCAGTGTACGACTGATTGTTGTCCTATGGACAGACTCTCCTACCTCAGCTGTAATTCTCAGTTCAGTTCATCCAGAGTGATCATGGGCCTCTTGGCTGCATCTCTGATCAGTCTTCTCCTTGTCTGAGCTGAAAGTTTAGAGGGACGGCCAGGTCTTGGTAGATTTGCAGTGGTCTGATACTCCTTCCATTTCAAAATTATCGCTTGCACAGTGCTCCTTGGGATGTTTAAAGCTTGGGAAATCTTTTTGTATCCAAATCCGGCTTTAAACTTCTCCACAACAGTATTACGGACCTGCCTGGTGTGTTCCTTGGTCTTCATGATGCTCTATGCGCTTTCAACAGAACCCTGAGACTATCACGGAGCAGGTGCATTTATACAGAGACTTGATTACACACAGGTGGATTCTATTTATCACCATCAGTCATTTAGGACAACATTGGATCATTCAGAGATCCTCGCTGAACTTCTGGAGTGAGTTTGCTGCACTGAAAGTAAAGGGGCCGAATAATTTTGCACGCACCACTTTTCAGTTTTTTATTTGCTAAAAAAGTTTAAATTATCCAATAGATTTCGTTCCACTTCACAATTGTGTCCCACTTGTTGGTGATTCTTCACAAAAAATTTACATTTTATATCTTTATGTTTGAAGCCTGAAATGTGGCAAAAGGTAGAAAAGTTCAAGGGGGCCGAATACTTTCGCAAGGCACTGTAAGTGTCCTTATTATAAGTCAGCAGCTACAGTGTTTGTAGCTGCTGACTTTAAAAAAAAAGTTTTTACGGCTGGAACGACGCTTTAACAACAAAACAAAACCACTGCTAATAAAATTCATTCATCAGTGACCGTGACCTGTAAAATCATTCATCAGTGACCGTGACCAGTGGCAGTCCATTAATACAGCAGTTACTGTGATCAGTGCAGGACATTCCCCCCCACCATGCTGCATATTATAAAACTCACAGTCACAGTTCACAATCATCACCATCAGTGACCATGATCAGCAGTGGCAGTACATTAATTCATCAGTGCCCGTGACCAGTAAATGTATTCATCAGTGCCCGTGACCAGTAAATTTATTCATCAGTGACCGTGACCAGTAAAATCATTCCACAGTGACCAGTAAAATCATTCCACAGTGACCAGTAAAATCATTCCACAGTGACCAGTAAAATCATTCATCAGTGACCGTGACCAGTAAAATCATTCCACAGTGACCAGTAAAATCATTCCACAGTGACCAGTAAAATCATTCATCAGTGACCGTGACCAGTAAAATCATTCATCAGTGACCGTGACCAGTAAAATCATTCCACAGTGACCAGTAAAATCATTCATCAGTGACCGCGACCAGTAAAATCATTCATCAGTGACCAGTAAATTCATTCATCAGTGACCGTGACCAGTAAATTCATTCATCATTCGACCGTGACCAGTAAAATCATTCATCAGTGACCGTGACCAGTAAATTCATTCATCAGTGACCGTGACCAGTAAATTCATTTATTAGTGACCATGACCAGTAAAATCATTCGACCGTGACCAGTAAAATCATTCATCAGTGACCGTGACCAGTAAATTAATTCGATTCTAATGCATTGCCGAGACCCGCACTGCTCGGCAGCGGGCCCCATTCGGCAGCGGTTCGCCTAGGCTTCGGGCCCCATAGCGACTGCGGGCCCCATAGCGACCGTGTGGGTCGCTATGGCGGTAGTTCCGCCACTGCACATTGATAGCGTTTGTAGTTACATTGCAACATCATTCCTCTTTTTGTATTACTACTTTGTACATCATTGATAACATTATTGCTTTTAAGATTTTACCATCTACATTATATTTAGTTATAAATTGATAAATACATTTCTTTTCTGTATAATAGTAAGTTTAAATAAATTAGATTTTTATTTTTTTTGCACAGTTATCATTTTTTATTGATTGTTTTTTTTTTTTTTTTTTTTACATTTTTTATTTATATCAAGATGCCGGTCAACAGAGACCACAACAATACAGACAGAATAGTAATAACACAAGTGTAGTTATACATACATTTATCACTTAGTCTTAGTAAAATGGATGTGGGTCAACTCGCACTCCTGATATGGCATTCCTGTGTACACAATGCAGATGCGGAGGTACCCCTGAGTGTAAGTCCACATGTGGGTGGCCCACATGAGGACAATGGTAGTTCCATCAAGCTATGTGTTCAACCTGTGTATTTAAAGGAACTGGGTTAGTATGTCATAAGCCCCGTACACACGAGAGGACTTATGTCCGACAGACTTCCGAAGGAGTTCCGTCGGAGTTCTGCTGGAATTCCGACGGAGTTCTGACAGACTTTTCGGCTGAGCGGACTTGGCCACACACGATCACACTAAACTCCGACGGATTCGAACGTGATGACGTACGACTCGGCTCGAATAAGGAAGTTCATAGCCAGTAGCCAATAGCTGCCCTAGCGTCGGTTTTAGTCTGTCGGAGTAGCATACACACGAGCGGATTTTTCGAAGGGGACCGGGTCCGGCGGAGTTCCTTCGGAAAAATTTGAAGCATGTTCCATATTCTAAAGTCCTTCAGACTTTGGCGAGTCAAAAGTCCGTTGCAGCCCACACACGATCGGATAGTCTGACGGACTCAGTCCTTCGGACTTTGGATGTTGAAAAGTCCGCTCGTGTGTACGCGGCAATAGTCTCGCCAGCCTGGCCCTCATTTTTCTCATAGCAAGAAAAAGTTAGTTAGAGAAGTGGGTAGTGTCCCAAGGTATGAATTGAAGAAAGAGAGAGATAGAGTTAGAAAAGGAGATAAGCAGGTTAGGGAGGGAGGGGGGGGGGGGGTTTCACCAACATGGGTTCAGGCATCCACCTCTTAAAAGTTATCTCACAAAAGTGTAGCGCCTATCACAACACTGCGGGAGGTTTCCAACTATGAATGAACGTCAAACCACCCTTCAGGCTGTTGGGTCTCCTTCCTCTGAGAGCTTGTCCCTCCGCTGAAAATTTAAATATGTTCCACAATTGCCATGTTTTGGAGTATGTCTACTGTCTATTTTGGCTAGTTAGGATTAAGTCTTCCACATTCTTAAGCCAAAGTTCAATGGTTGGCGGCTGTGGAGACTTCCATAGGAGTGGGATGCAAGCCTTGGCTGCGTCTAATAGGTGGCGTATAACCAACTTTTTGTAGATGCGCGCTGGACTGTCATTTGCATGTAGGAGGAAGAATGCCAGATCATTCGGGACCTTGCGATCTGTAAATTTTTGCGTTATCCAGCGCACTTCTCCCCAGAAGTTCTGGATTCGGGGGCATGACCAGAAAATATGCAAAATAGTGCCTTTGTCCTGTTGGCATCTCCAGCAAAGGTCTGGTGTGGCAGGGAATAGTTTGTGTAGCATGGTGGGCATCCTATACCAGAGCGTGAGTATTTTGTAGTTTGTTTCTTGAATTTTGGTGCACAAAGAGGACTTATGTGTGAATTTGAGTATATGTTGTTTTTGAGCTTAGAGAATTGGCAGCTCGGGTCCCCTTCCCATTTGGTAAGGCTTGGGAGTTGAAATTCCTCAGGGGGTGTGATGAGCATGTCATATGTAAGGGAGAGTGTGTGGGCCAGCACTCCCGTCCCTGAGCAAAGTTCCTCGAAAGGCATGAGGGGCCAGTTTGTATCATTGGGTGGAGAAAAGCTGTTCAGAAAATGGGAAAGTTGTGAAGCCCTCTGTCGAAAAAATATTCCACCAGGGTCTGAGAGTTCCGCAAACGTCTTCCACCTACCTCTAGCGCTAAAGTGGGCCGCTTGATGTATGCTTGCCTCTCGCAAATCTGTGAAGGGTTTGTCTCTCATGCCTGGTTCAAATTGAAGATTCCCGAGTATGGCTCTCAGTGGTGAGTCACTGGTGGAGAGAGAGGAGTGGGTCAACTGTTGTATGCAAATTTTAGTGGTGTTGCCTATTAGCAGGTGGGGTTTGAGGCCAGGTGGAAGGGCTGAATAGCACCACGGGGCCCAAGAAAGGAGGGTGTCAATCTGCGCTTGTTCAAGCTGCACCCATAATTTGGTAGTGGAATGTCGGCACCAGTCCAGGAGCCTGCTAAGGTGTGTTGCGTGGTAGTAGGTTCAGAGCTCAGGCATAGCAAGTCCTCCGTATTGTTTTGGGAGTATCTTTTTGTGCAAACGTGGCTTTTTCCTTGCCCAGAGAAATTTTATAAAGGAGGATTGTATTTGCTTAAAGTCAGTGGGAATATGTACAGAGAGGGTTTGCAAGAGGTAGATGAATTTGGGTAGGATCGTCATTTTGAGGATGTTACAGCGGCCAAACCAAGAGTGTAGGCCACTATTCCATTGGTCCAATAGTTTCTGGACGTTTCTCAGGAGAGAGGGGAAGTTGATTTTAAATAATCGGGAGAGCGTCTTGGGAATGTGAGTACCCAGGTACTTTAGGGCTGTATCAGTCCATTTGAAGTTAAAGCTGGCTCTAAGGTGTGCAAGTTGGGGTTGTGGTATCTCTAAGGCCATTGCTTCTGATTTGCTGAAATTCATTTTCAAATTGGAAAGTCGTCCATACTTTTCAAATTCCCACATTAGATTGGGTAGGGAAATGGCTGGATTTGTGAGTGAGAATAACATGTCATCTGCGTACGCAGATATTTTGTATTGAATTTTGTTAACCGTTATGCCTGTGATATCTGGGTTTAATCTTACGTGGCATAGGAAGGGTTCTAGGTATAGTGCGAATAGCAGGGGCGAAAGTGGACATCCCTGCCTTGTCCCATTGGAGATCAGTGAAAAAAGTGTCTGTGAGTACTCCGTTCACCCTAACTCTCACCGTTAGTTATGAATAGGCAGCGGAAACCCAGTTTAACATCTTGTTGCCTAGTCTGATATGTCTCAATGTCGAAAACATAAATCTCCAGCTCACCCCGTCAAATGCCTTTTCTGCGTCTGTCCCTAGTAGGGATGAGCTTCGTGTTCGAGTCAAACATACGTTCGACTCGAACATCGGCTGTTCGCCCGCTCGGCGAATTCCGAACGTTATGGGCCGTTCGCACCAAATTCGTGTGGCGCTCACGGCCCACAATGCACTGCGATGGCGCAGTGCATTGCTGGCTCATGATTGGCCAAGCATGCACTGTGACCCCGCATGCTTGGCCAATCACAGCGCCGGCAGCGAGGAGAGCCATGATTGGCCACAGGCAGGATGCCTGTGGCCAATCATAGCTCAGGCTGTGTAGTACACGCCCCACACTATATAAGGCCACCAGCGCGGCGGCCTTGTGTAGTGTGTTGGCATCTGTAGCAGTTAGTGGGTGTTCTGTGTACCTTCAACACAGTATACACCGATCGTTATCGGCCGATTTTTCATTCTTGCTCTTCTGTAGTGGTTGTTGTCTGCGTGCCCTGACCGCAGTATACACCGCTATATTCACCTATATAGCTAGCTATATTTCTCTTTTTTAATAGAGCTTGCAGTCAGTGTTAGGAGATTGTGCGTGCTGTCTGCGTGCTCTGAACCCAGTATACACCGCTATATCCACCTATATAGCTAACTATCTTGCTCATTTTAAATAAAGCTTGCAGTCAGTGTTAGGAGATTGTGCTTGCTGTCTGCGTGCTCTGAACCCAGTATACACCGCTATATCCACCTATATAGCTAACTATCTTGCTCGTTTTAAATAAAGCTTGCAGTCAGTGTTAGGAGATTGTGCGTGCTGTCTGCGTGCTCTGAACCCAGTATACACTGCTATATCCACCTATATAGCTAACTATCTCGCTAGTTTTAAATAGAGCTTGCAGTCAGTGTTAGGAGATTGTGCGTGCTGTCTGCGTGCTCTGAACCCAGTATACACCGCTATATCCACCTACATAGCTCTTCTCTATTTGAGCCATCTGCCATCTGCAGGAGTTAGTGGAAGTTGTGTGTGCCTCCAGCACAATATACACTACCCAATTGCTGGTTTTCCCAACTCCCTTCAGGCCATTACCATGTCTGGAAGGCCAGCAAGGAGAGGCAGACAGGCGCAAGCCGATAAAAGAGGGCAAGCAGGCTCTGTGTCTAGAGACAACAGTGCTGGTCGTGGACGCGGTGCATCGTCATCATCAGCACGTGGCCATGGGACACGCTTGTCCTTCTTTTCGGCAGCTGGACATGTTGAGCCGCAACATGCCTATGACTTGGTAGAGTGGATGACCAAGCCCTCTTCATCCTCCTCATCGTCTCTCACCCAGGCTCAGGGTACTAGCAAAGCAGCTGCCAACGCATCGTCTTCCCTCCTCTCAATGTCATCATCAGTGACTCCTTCCCTAGACCCACCACGTCCTCCTGAGGAGTCTCCTGAACTCTTTGAGCACAGTGTTGGGTACATGCTCCAGGAGGATGCCCAGTGTTTTGTAGGCTCTGATGATGATACTCAGCTAGAGGAAGGCAGTAGCGTGAATGCAGAGAGAGGGGATGCTCAAGAAGGACAGCAATCTGGCAGTCATGTTCCACAAGCTGCAGCATACTGCCAGGTTTGCTCCAGCAATGAAGAGGGAGGGGATGATGAGGGCACTGACTCCACGTGGGTGCCTGGTAGGAGAGAGGAAGAGGAGGAGACACATGTCCAACGAGGCAGGATGCCCTCCGGGGGCAAGCTTAGGGGCAGCACACCGACTGAATCACACCGCAGAGCTCCGCCTGTGCAAGGCGCTGCCTCTGCACGTTATTCTAAAAGTTCTTTGGTGTGGGCCTTTTTTGAGACGAGTGCATCAAATCGCACCGCTGCTATTTGCAACCAATGTCTCAAGCGTATCTCGCATGGCCAAAACATCAGCCGCTTGGGCACCACATGCTTGACCAAACATATGTTGACCTGCCATGCAGCTCATTGGCAAGCGTACCTCAAAGACCCACACCAAAGAACAAAGCGGACCTCTCCTTGCTCCTCATCAGCTAGGATCTCCAACCCCACTAGACCTTCAGTCCTCTCTGAAACCTGCTCTGAGAGGAATGAAGGTGTACAATTAGGGGTGTCACAGCCAAGTGCTTCCGGGCACTCTACTAGCAGTACACCCACGTCCGATTATAGCAGGCAAATGTCCCTGCCCCAGCTGCTGGACCCGCGAAAGAAGTTCACTCCCAGCCATCCACATGCCCAGCGGTTGAATGCTAGCTTGGCTAAATTGCTAGCACTTCAACTGCTGCCTTTTCAGTTGGTAGACTCGGCCCCCTTCCGTGAGTTTGTACAATGTGCGGTTCCTCAGTGGCAGGTCCCCAAATGCCACTTTTTCTCACAGAAGGCGATTCCGGCTCTCTACCGGCATGTGGAAGGCAATGTCCTTGCCTCGCTGGACAGGGCGGTCAGCGGTAAGGTGCATATTACCACTGACTCATGGTCCAGCAGGCATGGACAGGGACGTTACCTGTCTTTCACGGCCCATTGGGTCACTCTTCTGGCAGCTGGGAAGGATGCAGGGCAAGGTGCAGTAGTGTTGGAGGTTGTTCCGCCACCACGCCTCCAAAATGCTACTATTGGTTGTGACACACCTCTCTCCTCCACCCCCTCCTCTTCTTCTTCCTCCATGGCCTCTTCCAGTGCTCTGTCCTCAGAACCAGCGGTGCTCCGTAGGCGTTCCAGGGGCTACGCAAGTACGCAGGCAAACCGATGCCATGCCGTGCTTGCGCTGGTTTGTTTGGGGGACAGGAGCCACACTGGGGCGGATGTTTTGTCAGCTCTGCAGGGGCAGGAAGAGAGGTGGTTGACGCCACGCCAGCTTAAGCCAGGAATGGTGGTTTGCGACAATGGCACCAACCTCCTCTCCGCCCTCCGACAGGGACAACTGACCCATGTGCCCTGTGTAGCTCACGTCCTTAACCTGGTGGTGCAGCGGTTCTTGGGCAGGTACCCGGGCTTACAGGATGTCCTGAAGCAGGCCAGGAAAGTCTGTGTGTATTTCCGCCGATCATTTAATGCCTGTGCTCGGCTGGCTGAGCTCCAAAAGGAGTTGAAACTGCCCAAGAACTGCCTTATATGTGACATGCCCAACAGGTGGAACTCAACGTTGGCCATGCTGCAGTGGCTGCACACGCAGCAGAGGGCCATCAATGAGTACCTGTGCGACTACGGCACCAGGATAGGGAGCTCGGTTTTTTCTCACCACGCCAGTGGGGCATGATCAGGGATGCATGGACTGTCCTGTCACCGTTTGAGGAGGCCACAAGGATGGTGAGCAGTGACAGTGCATGCATCAGTGACACTGTCTTGTCCACCTCTTGGAGCATACGCTGCGTGGAATAATGGACAGGGCACTTGAGGCAGAACAGAGGCAGGAAGAGGAGGACTTCCTTGCCTCTCAAGGCCCCCTTTATCCAGACAGTGTTCCTGCTGTGCCACCCATCACACAGGAAGAGGATGAGGAGGAGGAAGAGGAGGAGGAGGATGATTGTGTCAGCATGGAGGTGGAGGCTGGCACTCAGCAGCAGCAGCAGCAGCAGCAGCAGTCTTGTAGGGATGATTTACAGTCCCAAGAAACCCGTGGACTTGTACGTGGCTGGGAGGAGGTAGCTGCGGATCATGTTGTCCTTAGTGATCCAGAGGACTCCGGACCGAATGCTTCAGCTAACCTACGCTGCATGGCCTCCCTGATCCTGCAAAGCCTGCGGAAGGATCCTCATATTCTTCGGATCAAGGAGAGGGACCATTACTGGCTGGCCACTCTCCTTGATCCACGGTACAAGGGTAAGGTTGCCGACCTTATCTTGCCGTTGCAGAGGATGAGACATCTCCGGGAGGCCTTTCAGAAAGGTCTGTGCAACACGTTTCCAGAGACTGGGAGGTTACAAACTCCTGGTCCTGGACAACGTGTTGCTGAGGCATCGGTCAGAAGGAGCGGTGGAGAAGGTGGCTGTCTGACCGATGCTTTCAGGCAATTTTTTAGTCCGCAGCCCCAAGGTATGATCGGTTCCAGCAACCATCGCCAGCGTCTGATTTACATGGTGCAGGAATACCTAGGGGCAAGGTCAGACTTGGACACCTTTCCCACCGAAAATCCTCTGGCTTACTGGGTCTTGAGGATGGATCACTGGCCAGAGCTTGCACAGTATGCAATTGAGCTACTGGCCTGTCCTGCATCCAGCGTTCTTTCGGAACGCACCTTCAGTGCTGCTGGTGGCTTTGTTACCGATCACAGGGTGCGCCTGTCCACCGAATCATTTGATCGACTGACCTTCATCAAGATGAATCAGTCTTGGATCACCCACAGCTACCAAGCACCTGAAGCTGATGTAACCAAATAATTTTTTTGGAAATATCACATCCCTTTAAGACTGCCTATGCTGATGCTGAGTGACTGTCCTGTTATGTTGATTGTCTATCCTCTTCCTCCTCCGCTGATATGTTGGAAGAACATATTTGGTTCTGGGTGATGCCACCAGCCCAATTTTTCTGCCCTTGTTTAACAGGGGAGTTTAATTACAATTTTTGATGCAATGCTTTGCAGCAGGGTTAATTCCTGCACTAAAACTAGAGTATATGGGAGAGGTTGCAGTGTCGTGGCAACAGCACCAGTGCCTAAGGCCCAATTTTTCTGCCCCTGTTTAACAGGGAGTTTAATTAAAATTTTTGATACAATGCTTTGCGGCAGGGCTAATTCCTGCACTAAAACTAGAGTATATGGGAGAGGTTGCAGTGTCTTGGCACCAGCACCAGTGCCTAAGGCCCAATTTTTCTGCACCTGTTTAACAGGGGCGTTTAATTACAATTTATTTTTGATGCAATGCTTTGCAGCAGGGCTAATTCCTGCACTAAAACTAAAGTATATGGGAGAGGTTGCAGTGTCGTGGCACCAGCACCAGTGCCTAAGGCCCAATTTTTCTGCCCCTGTTTAACAGGGCATTCAATTACAATTTTTGATGCAATGCTTTGCGGCAGGACTAATTCCTGCACTAAAACTAGAGTATATGGGAGAGGTTGCAGTATCGTGGCACCAGCACCAGCACCAGTGCCTAAGGCCCAATTTTTCTGCCCCTGTTTAACAGGGACATGTAATTACAATTCTTGATATAATATTTCACAGGAGGGCCTGTTCCTGTGCCCACCCAGAGTAACTGTGAGGACTTATAGTGTTGTGGCACCAGCACCACAACCACCAAAGGTAAATTTTTCTACCACTGTTCAACAATGGCATGTAATTACAATTCTTGATATAATCGTTCACAGCAGGGCGCTCCAGCGCCCACCAAGAGTCACTTTGAGGGCTTACAATGTTGTGGCAAAACCAACACCTTGTTCTGACATTTCTGCAGAGCATATAGGGCAGGCCCCTACTTTCAAACATCCAACTTACAAACATCTCCTACTGCAAACGGAAGGAGACAACAGCAAGTGAGATGAAAAAAGACGGACGGCAAAACAAATTATACAGGGGTGATAACCCTTCCCTATGTTTTCCAAAAAGCTTAAAAATCGTTTTTTTGACTGGAGCTACACTTTAAAAATGTACCAGTTGAAAATTACAAACAGATTCAACTTAACACAACAAATCTACACAGTCCCTGTCTTGTTTGCACCGCCTGTATACTGCTATTCTGAGTATATAGGGCCTGGGGGCCACACGTATTTCCTTTTTTTAATATGGGTACGGGGTTCCCCTTAATATCCGTACAAGACCCAAAGGGGCTGGTAATGGGCAGGGAGGGCTACCCATGGCATTTTTCTCAATGATTTTCAACCATATTGCAGGAACCAGATATAACATTAAAACCGCAACTTGAAATGACGTTATTTCCGTTAAATGTCATTTTGTGCAGGGACTGTTCTAAACACGGGAAACACATGGCACTTCACAGGCATACTATAGACACCCCCCAGGCACTTTAATCGTCATTAAAATCAGTTCTCCCGCCAAAACGGCCATTTTTAAAACTTTTTTTTGCATTGACCCATGTCCCCTGGGGCAGAAGCCATGTCCCCAAACCCTTTTTAGGACAGTATCTTGCACAGGGGCGTAACTATAGGGGGTGCAGCAGTCGCGACCGCAACCGGGCCCTGTGATACAGGGGGCCCATGCAGCCCCCTCTACATATGGCCGGCAGCAGTATAGGCAGCTAGGGGTACCAGTGCACCGTGCACACGGGTGACTAGCAGAGCTCCATGCTTAACTATCGCACTGGCTGCTCATTTAGTTGTGCATTCCCCGCATGACCTGTGTCCTCAGCCGGCTCCTCAGAGTACCTCTCTCCTGCTCCATGCATTGCCGTTCAGTCCGATGTCTGTTCTCCCCAACCAGAGTCATCCTCCCTCCCCTAACTTCATCTGCCCTGGAGAAAAGGACCTCATCTCTTCTGGGGACGGTTGCCCCATCCTGCCTAGGGACAGTCCCCCAATGGGGCACCTAAAAATTAAAAAAATAATAATAAAAAAAACTACTGATACCAGTGGTGGAACTACAGGGCTCACAAAGGTCATACCTGTGACCATGCCCTGGAGTTCCACCGCCGGACTCTGAGGGAAGGGCCCTGGCTGGGGTTCAGGGGGGCCCTTCATGGTTTCTTGCATCGGGGCCCTGAAGGTTCTAGTTACGCCACTGATCTTGCATATTACCTGTTAAAATTAGCACTTTTAATTTCAAACGTTTGAGTCCCACAGACTTCAATGGGGTTCTAACGTTCGTACGAATTTGAGGTCCGTTCGAAAGTTCTGGTGCGAACCGAACCGGGGGGTGCTCGGCTCATCCCTAGTCCCTAGTAATATGCAAGGTGTTTTGTTAGTATTGGCTATGTGTAGGTTGAGGACCTTGATGGTATTGTCTGTAGCTTCCCTTGACGGGATAAAGCCAACCTGATCGAGATGAATCATTTTGGGTAAGTGCTTCTGCAGTCTGGAGGCTATGATCTTGCTAAAGAGCTTAAAGCGGAGGTCCACCCTAAAGTGGAGCTTCCGCTCATTGGAACCCTCCCCCCCTCCGGTGCCACAATTGGCACCTTTCAGGGGGGAGGGGGGTGCAGGTACCTGTACAGTACAGGTATCAGCACCCACTTCCGGCATAGATATCTGCAGAATATACGCCCCTTTCCGCAGATATCTACGCCCCTTTCCGAAGGTCCCCCGCTGTCTGCTGGGAAACACACGGATCCCAGAGACAGCGGGGACCATCCTTATTGCGCAGCGCAACTCGCGCATGCGCAGTAGGGAACCGGGAAATGAAGCCGCAAGGCTCCACTTCCTGATTACCATAGCCAAGATGGCAGCGGCAGCACCCGAGAGACGATCGAGAGATCGGATTCGGGTGCCGACATCACGGGCACGCTGGGCGGGTAAGTGCCATTATTTTAAAAGTCAGCAGCTGCAGTATTTGTAGCTGCTGGCTTTTAAAAAAAAAAAACGGCGGACTCCCGCTTTAAGATCAGTATTTAGGAGAGATATTGGGCGGTAGCTTCCGCATTGGGTCGGGTCTTTACCCTCCTTCAGAATAACTGAAATTTACGCTTGTAGCCTGGAACTATGCAATGTTTTCCCCGCACTGAGGTCATTATATAGTTTCACTAGCTGTGGGCCTAGAACTGGGAGTAGGGTTTTGTAATAGAGGATGGTGAAGCCATCCGGGCCAGGGGCCTTACCCGGTTTCTCTGCGCTCACTGCTAATTGGAGTTCCGGGATTATGATGGGTTCCACTAACAGTTCTTTATCGTCCGTTGACAAGGATGGCATGAGGGAATCGGTTATGTAGTCCACTGTCGTGTCTTGTGAGCTATGCGTCATGTTCAGATTGTACAAGGAGTCATAAAAGGATCTGAACTCCCGTGTAATGTGATGGGGCAGGGAGGCTTTCTTTCCGGAGGGGGATATGATGTATGGTATGTAAGATGCCACCCTCTGCGCTTGCAATGTTTGGGCTAGAAGTCTGCCACATTTATTGCCAGATTCATATGTTTTCCTCCAGCATATCTACACTGCTGCTTTGGCTTTGAAGTGGAGCAGGTCCGTGATCTGTGTGCTTGTTATTGATTCTATTCGTAACAGCAGCAACAGCATTGGTTATTTCTTATATAGACAAAAGGTTGTAATCATTTATTTTATTTGCTTATGAGTGAGATAGGTAGAAATCACCATAACACTTGTGAGGTCAGCAGGAAATATTTGATAGGATAGGACGTAAACTGTATATACTAGTCATTTTGTAAATCATTGTTCAATAAAGATTTTTCATTTTTTCTATATATATATTTTAATTGTGTGATTTCCATTGGTGCAACAAAGTCCCATGGGATATATCTATGATATCTATGTAAAAATGGGTGGACAGACCATATTGGCCCAATAAAGAATGAGGAAGGACATCTGGTTACAAAGGATGGGGAGATGGCGAAGGTATTGAATTTATTATTCTCCTCAGTCTTCACGAGGGAATTGGGGGGCTTCATTAACCAAAACAGCAGTGTTTGTCCTCGTGACATGGAGAGGCAGAACGGGGAGATGGCAAGGCATTTCCCCATTGTAGCAACAGGATAAGGATCTACTGCTCCCTGTCATCGGGAGCAGTTACCTCTGTCATGTTCTTCTGAGCCCACCTCCTCTACAGTTACCTCTAGTTAGAACACACTGAGGGAACACATTTAACCCCTTGATTGACCCCTAGTGTTTAACCAGCACCAGGAAATTGTAACCTCCCAGGGTCTGGAAATGCATTGCACAAACCTTTCTTCAAGGCCTCCTGAAGATGTTTCAACCTCTGCTCCCTCTGTGAGGGCAGGATGAGTTCTGCAACCTTACCCTTGTAACATGGATCAAGAAGGGTTGCAGCCAGTAATGATCCCTCTCCTTGATACCACAAATCCTAGGGTCCTTTTGCAGGCTTTGTAGAATCAGGGAGGCCATGCAGCATAAGTTTGCAGAGTCATTCGATTCTGAGTCCTCTGTGTCACTAAGGATCACATGATCCGTAACAACCTCCTCCCAGCCACGTACAACTCTTTGGGTTTCTGGGAACTGAAAACCATTCCTTGAAGACCGTTGCCCCTCCTCCTCTTCTTCCTGTGTGTTTGGCGGGCCTGCAGGAATAATATCTGTATAAAGGGGGCCTTGAAAGGTAAGGAAGTCCTCTTCTGTGGACAAGGAGTCGGTGGAATAGGCTGCTTTGGCGGCTCCATAGGAAGGCACAATTCTCTGAGCCTGGGTGACAGAGGATGAGGACGGCTTTGTTATCCACTCCACCAATGCTTCTGCATGTTCTGGCTCAATAACACGACCAGCAGCAGAGAAATAGGACAAGTGTGCCTCACGGCCACCTGCAGAGGATGCACCATGTCCATGACCAGCACTGTTGACTGTAGACACAGAGCCTGATTGCCCTCTTTTAGTAGCCTGTGAGCGTTTGCTTTGGTGGCCTTCCGGACATGATGTATATTTTGTTCTGCAACACTGCACTAAACTGTATTGTGTACTGTGTACACCACCAGAAAAGTAGTAGAAACTGCATTACGGCTGCACTGTATTGTAATTACAATTTTTGATCTAATATTACAGAGCAGGGCTCGTTCCTGCACCCACCAAGAGTATTTGTGAGGGTTTACAGTGTTCTGGTACCACCAACACCCAAGGCCCAACTTTCTGCAAAGTTTATAGGGCAGGCTGTATAGTATATATATTCTTCTGTTCAGAGATTATAGAATGTAGATCTAGGCTACACTGACTGGATGCAGCAGAGTATATACACTGTTCCCCATAAACGTTTACTGTACAAAGTAAGGTCCATTGGCATGGACCACAGAGTACATGGATTGAAAACTGGCTACAAGGGCAAGTTCAGAGACTTGTGATAATTGGGGAATACTCAGAATGGTCAGGGGTGGGAAGTGGGGTCCCCCAGGGTTCTGTGCTGGGACCAATTCTGTTTAATTTATTCAAAAGCGACCTGGAGGATGGGGTAAACAGTTCAATCTCTGTATTTGTGGACAACACTAAGCTAAGCAGGCCAATAATTTCTATGCAGGATGTGAAAACCTTGCAAGAAGATCTAAACAAATTAACCACTTGCCGCCCATCATGAAGTCCGTCCATTTAAACAGGACATGTGTGCGATCGTGTGCGCACAGCCCTGTAATGTTGGTTGCGGCGTGTCATGGAGACACCTCTCGTCACCGAGGGGGTGAACAGCCATTGGGTATGGCTGTTTACCACATGATCAGCCGTGATGAAGTCACAGGCGATCACAGATGGTACCGCCCCACTTTGCACGGCGCATGCGCACGATCTCGAGCGTGCACGTTGGTGGCAGCATTTTCCTGGGAACACTTCTTGTCAGCTACACTGGTAAACAGCAATTGGCTGGGGGCTGTTTACCACGTGATTGGCTGTGATCCTTTCACAGCCTATCACTAAATGTAAACACAGAGTGGTAACGAGATGTCACCGGGTTCTCCTTCTCACACACCGATCGCGTGTGGGAAGGAGATTGCGGTAACATCTCGTTACCACTTACAATGTACACCAATCACACTGATTGCCCCCCAATAAAGAGGACCTGTCACCACCCATCAAAGTAACTGTCACAGTCCATCAAAGTACCTGTCACAGTTCATATGAGTACCCATGAGTATGAGTACCTGAGTACCTTAGTACCTGTCACAGTTCATCCGAGTACCTATCTGCAGCCCATGCCTCATAAAATATACGTTGGGGTGTTTGCTTTCCAAAATGGGGTCATTTTGTGGGTAATTACACTGTCCTGGTTCTCAAGGACCTTCAAAAATGTGATAGGTAGGAATGAAATGAGAAGTGTAATTTATGCTCCTAGAACGCCTGAAGGTACTACTTCAATGTTGGGCCTCTGTATGTGGCCAGGCTGTGTAAAAGTCTCACACACATGTGGTATCACCATACTCAGGATGAGTAGCAGAATGTGTTTTGGGCATAGGCATTGTCAGAGGGTGGCTATCGAGGCTGGAGCCCTGAATGTGGAGCCCATAGCCCTGAGTCTCTGCACATGTGGAGGAGAGACGAGCGGGCGGGTCGCGGCTGTGGCGGACGGCATTGGAGGTGGAGGAGAGACGAGCAGGCATGTACTGGGCCAGTTTTAGTGAAAGCGGACCGCCACCCCCTCCACTCCTCTGTCTCCCCCCCCCCCCCCCCCGCAGCGCTCACCTCTTCTCCCTGCTTAGTTATGCAGCGCGGCTGCATACAGACATGATCCTTAGGATTGCACACTGAGAAGCTCATCGTACGATCCAGAAGACATGCAGCCGCACACAGCTGTGGCATAAACTTCCTTGGCACTTTTTCTCTTGTTCTTTCCTTCCCCTGCTCTCCATCCTGTCTGGTGCTGTGGAGAATATAGATGAGAGCGGGGGAAGGAAAGAACAAGAGAACGAGTACCGAGGAAGTTTATGTCACAGCTATGTGTGGCTACATGTCTTCTGGATTGTACGATGAGCTTCTCAGTGTGCATTCCTAAGGATCATGTCTGTATACTTTCATGTCTGTATGCCATGCTGCATAACTAAGCAGGGAGAGGAGGTGATGATCACTGGGGGGGGGGGGGGGGGATAGAGGAGCATGGGGACCAGAGCACATGGGGGACCAAAACAGCACATGGGGGACCAGCACAGTACACAGCACATGGGGGACCAAAACAGCACATGTGGACCAGCGCAGCACACAGCACACAGGGGACCAGCGCAGTACACAGCACATGGGAGACCAGCGCAGCACACAGCATGTGGGGGACCAGAGCAGCACACGGGGGACCAAGGGCTCCCACTGATTCTGCATTATGGTGAGTTGAACCACTTCATTATATATTACAATATAACAATATAAAGAATGCGCTTCGATCACCAAGACACCATATCAACCATGGTGCCACGATGATTGAAACGCCAACACCAGCCTTCCTTTGCCCACGAAAAATTGCTTACGGTGTACCCCCACAGGTTGGTGACCACTGCTATGGGCTCTAGCCCCAGATCTTTTGCAGACCTAGCAATGCTAAGTACTAAAGGTAAATCCACTTTGCTCTACAAGTTCACTGCAAGTGCACTTGGAAGTGCAGTAGTTGTAGACCTGAGGGGGACATGCAAGGAAAATAAAAAACAAAATTTTTTGCTTGCACATGGTTGGATGATAAATTCAGCAGGGCTTCACCTTAATTTCAGAGCTTCCTCTCAGATCTACAGCAACTGCACTTACTAATGCACTTCCAAGTGCACTTGTAGTGCAAAGTGGATTTGCCTTTAGTAATTTAACCATTGTCTTCATTGCTTCCTGGCTGATCTTCAACAAGTAGGGCATTCTGACACTTCTGTACAGCAAGCATGAACCAGGTCTGTGACTCAAAAAGCAAGGATGCCAGCCCCCATATTTCTCATATGACTGGCAATTTTAAGGTATCCATAAACACAAAGGGGATTATTTACTAAAGGCAAATCCACATTGCACTACAAATGAGCTTCCACTCATTTCAGATCTTCCCCTCAGATTACAGTGACTGCACTTTCAAGTGCACTTGTAGTGCAAAGTAGAATTGTCTTTCGTAAATAAGCCCCAAAATGACATGCCTAACTGCTCTCATATTCTCTTTAGTAGAGCATTACAATGGGAAATTGTTCAAATGTGCAGCGGTGAGAAAAAGTACATACCGTATTTATCGGCGTATAACACGCACCTTTTCCCCCTTAAAATCGGGGAAAAGTCGTGGGTGCGTGTTATACGCCGATCCCCACTGGCTACGAGTCAAAAATACCGAGTGCGGTCGAAAAATACCGAGCGCGGCCGAAAAATACTGAGCCGATTGCTCGGCTCCGCTCGTAGTCCCGCCTCCCTGCTTCTCTATTGAGCGCTGCCGAAAAAGACCGAGCCGACTGTACTGTGTACTCGGCTCAGCTTGGCTTGCAGCCCCGCCCAAACTGTCTCGGCGGCGGGAAATTTAAACATGGGCAAGGCTGCAAACGGCGCTGGCCAAGCTGCAAATGACACTGCAAAGCTGCAAACAGCGCTGGCCAAGCTGCAAATGACACTGCAAAGCTGCAAATGACACTGATCATTCTGCAATGATGGACAAGGCTGCAGATGCACACTGATAAGGCTGCATTGACTGTCATTTAAATGTAAGTTTTTTTTCCCTTAAACTTCCCTCCTAAAACTTTTTTCCTTAAAATGCCCTCCTAAACTTGGGGTGCGTGTTATACGCCGGTGCGTGTTATACCCCGATAAATACGGTACTTTTTATACTAGATATGGTAATAAATGCCTGGAAGGCTAAATTCAGTGCGTGTCCAGTATTTTGCAGACAAACCTGTTAAAAACTTGTTTTAAAAAAATGAATAATTGAAACGTCATAAAACATTTGTTGCTGGTATTAAAGGGAAAATGTCAGAATGGAAGACACACCTACATGTTATGAATACACAGCTGTGTTTGCCTAAGGGGATGTCAACATTTAGGTTCCCATAAAGCAAACAGCCCAGCTCTATAGACAAGTATAGTTGGCTCAAGCTCAGCCATTCTGACTAGTTTGTCCACAAGTGCAAAAATAGATAGACTTTCATGATCAGAATTATGTTCATGATGGTAGGTGCTAACAGATAGGTTCAGAATATATTTTTAGAGAAATAGCTAAGGGGGATACCACATCCATATGAGAACTGTTTAAGGGATATAGGACATTTTGAGTGGACTTTGCCAGTACCAGGAAAGGAACACTATATAATTTTATGAAAATCTATTTATTATATATTACAAAGTAAAAGATTAGTACACAATAAAAACTAAAAAGCTCTCATTAGTATAACCACACAATGTATAGAGTGCCTAATGCTGTAAAGTCAGAGAGGTCGACGTTTTGCTTTATGCTTTCTCAAGACCTTTTCTCCTTGACTGCAAGCAGAGGGATTCAGTATAGAAGACAGAGGAGGGAAATATCATATTTCACAGAACGGATAAGAAATGCAGCCAGATATCTTATAATAATATAGTCCCCCATAAATAATATGGGGAGCAGTGTATATGAAGTGCCACTCACATATCAGAGAGAGCCCTTATGAATGCGGTATGCCAAGTGCCACCCAGAGGTAACCAGATCAATGAGAAATATCCCTAGATCAGTCAGCCAATGATTCACAGTACCCCATTCTATAAGGAGGACAAAATGAAAATCAGCCTTCAAAGAATATAAAGGACAATTAATGCAATCATAACCATATCAATATAATACTCACTGGACAGAAGGTATCCCCAAAATCACTACAACGGAACAAAGTCAGTGTATGGTATCATTAAATCAGACCCACAATCCTGTTAGCTCCTATATAGAGTATAAAATACACAAGATAAATAAAGTGGCTAATGGCAATATCCCTTGTTTAACCATAACGGTCATTAGAATCACATAGTAAGATACCTCAATGGTATTAAGGAGAGGGTCAGTGATCAAATGACTTATTAAAAACCTTCCAAAGAACCAGCAAAGGGTAAACTGAGATCTAGAAAAATCAATAATATCTTAATTAGTGTTAGTTTCCTGTCAACTCATTGCAAATTAAACAAACTGCTCAGATCATGGTCTAAAAGGCAAAATAAAGCGCCATTCCAATCGCCATGCAATTTTTTTATCAGTAGTAAGACACATATATACCATATAAAGGGAGGCACACATTACCAAAAATAATAATGCAATTTTTTTAAACACTATTACAGCGAGTTTCTTTCAGTGGCCACTTTTCAACAGGGACAATCTTTCAGGATGAATGATAAGTCTGGAGTGTGTTTTTCATGAGTATAAAACTTTATGCGTATGTATGTTAAAGCAGGAGTAAACCCGCTGCCGTTTTTTTTTCCCCCCAGACCTGTAAGGCAAAAGGCATAATGAGCTAGTATGAGCTAGTCACTCCTGCGCATGTGCGCGGGAGATTTCTTTCCGGCAGAGTCCGAGATTCCCCTGTGCGCATGCGCCTTTGCAGTAAGTGGCACATTGCGAGGGGAGTCCTATATGGTTTAGGAGATATTTTTTTTACCTACAGGTAAGCCTTATTATAGGCTTACCTGTAGGTAAAAGTAAAAAAAAAAAAGATTATACAACCGCTTTAAAGTGGAGAGCCACCCTGAAAAACAAAACTAACAAAACTACATTAAAATGTTGCAAAAAAATCTGAAAAAAATTACATTTTATTTTTTTAAACTTACCAGAAATGCCTATTGTCAGGTCACCTTGAGGCGAGGTGACAGGTGCACACCGAAGGATCAGGAGTGCACCGCAAAGTTGTGGACCCTACGGCTGACTGCTGCAGACGGGGGACAGATCCCACTGAGGTTAGAGCGTAAGATTCCCTGAGGCGCGGAGTCTAAGAGCCAGCAAGTGTACACCAGAGCCTCGAGTGGTGAGGATGGACTTGGCTGCAACTGGCTCCAGGTCGCGACCCCCAGGGTCCCCCAGCTCACACCCACAGTAGGCAACAGGAGGATAGGGATGGTGAGGGACAAAGCCAAGGTCAGGGCCACAAGCAGGCAAGAATAGTCGGGAACACGCCAAAAGGTCAGGATCACAGGCAAACAGGGATAGTCAAAACACGCCAAAGTCGGTAACGGAAAACAGTAGAAGAGCACACGGCAGGAAACAGGAAACTAACACACAAAGGAATACACAATGGTTGATCAGCACAGATGGCCTGCAGTTAACAGGTTAATATAGGGCTCCCTGATAGGGCCTGGGGTGGAGCCATGCTTAGAGGAGAGGTTATAAAAACCACCAGGTGGAAGTTGCTGGCTTCTTAGTCTGAAGACATGAAGGGAGGTAAGCAAACACAGGAAGATCACTGCATAACCATGACACCTATTGCTAGGCAGATTGTCCTAATCTGCCTCTACCTACTCTGCGGTAATCTACAGTCTTCTCTCCTCCTCGCGTTGTCTTCTGGGTAATGGGGCACTGTGTGTTCTGGGAACTGTGTGTCCCAGAACACAGCGCGCCCCATTCACAAAGCGCTGAGTGACTCGCGCATGTGCAGTAGGAAACGGGCAGCCGCAAGGCTCCACTGCCTGTTTCCCTTAGATAGAATGGCGGTCCTGGGACCCAAGAGCCGAGGGACGGGTCGGCCTCGGGCGGCCGACATCGCGGGTGCCCTGGATAGGTAAGTCTGCTTATTAAAAGTCAGCAGTTACAGTGTTTGTAGCTGCTGACTTTTTTTGAAAAAAAATTCAGCCGGCCCTCCTCTTTAAGTGTTATTATTATTATTATTGAGATATTTGGTTGATTCTGCCTCATGCCACGAAATTAATTGCTATTGTTACATGCCCTTGTTAGAGCCAAGCCCACCATAGTGGGAGTAGCAAAGGATTCTCATATAGTTTTCAGTTGGATATATAAAGTCTAGCTGTAAGGGTATAACCTGCTTTGGTTCTGAGGAAGAGGGGACACCCCTTGAAATGTATAAGACGGTATATATTCAGATGAAACCCTCCCAAGCTAAGAAGCATGGGCAGTGGATTGAGCAACATTGTCGTTGATAACTCTAATGAGCTTTGAATATCACAGTTGTTTGACAGTATATCTAGTTGGTTACATTAACAAACAGTTCATTAGGATAATGTGCAAGGCTGTTGCGCCTGATTTGAGAATCTTCCCTGCACTGTTTTCTGGTCTCTCCTTCTTTTGCATTGCTATAGGATTAACATAAGTTATTTCACATGCTCATCTGTTAAAAAGGAGACAAAAGAAATGCAGTAGGGAAAAGACGTCAGCAGAGATAGAGCAGTAATGCCAGGTACATTTATTTCAGCCAGCAAAAGACAGATGAGAGCTTTTCGTCTGAAAATGTGACTGTGTGTATGCTCCATTGGAATTTTGCTGGCCGAATTTCCGCCAGCAAAAGATTGACAGCAGGTTCTCAATTTTTCCATCAGAAAAAGTCGGAAATTGTGTGTATGCAATTCCAACGTGCAAAAAGCCACGCATGCTCAGAATCAAGTACGAGACGGAACCGTTCGGTCTTGTAAAATTAGCGTTCGTGATGGAGATCACACGCTCATCACACAGATCATTTTTAAATCTTTCAATGCAACGCAGATAATTTTTAAATCTTTAATTTCTACAAGAATTAAGTTGTTTTGCTGCTCATATTCACACAGAGTTCTCACAAACTTCTTTCTTTATTATTTCTCATGATCTCATGAATAATCTTTATTTTAATTAAAGCCAGATCTCCATAATAATGTTTATCTTTGTTTTTTGTCGTTTTTTTTTTATCAAGATTTCCTGTTTTTTTTTTTTTTTATGTCACGTTTCCACAACACCATTATTATCTTGTATTTGTAAACCTCAAGGAGGTTGCTTGGTGTTGGTGTCCCTTGTTAATTTGACATTGTATTTATGAAATGTACCTGCCTACTCACAAACAAAACTTGCTATTTGAAGAAAAAGACATAGGCAAGTATTCAGAAACAAAAATCTCAATTTATTTTCCCTCATAATAACAAAAGAAAAATGAAGGCCACGCTGGAGAGACAGCTGGAATTTGCGAAGCCTTTGGCCCCCAAGGCAGACATCAACTTTGTGGCTAAAAATCTTGGTAGCTTGAGAAGTCCATATAAAAGGGAGGTCAATCTGGTCCAGGACTCCCAGAGATCAGGAATAGCAGCAGATGACATATCTGTCCCCAGGCTGTGGTACTACAACAGGCTGCGTGTTCTGTCAGACCAGACTGAAGCCAGGCAATCACTTTAGACTCTTCTGTGCAACCTTCCCTCCACGCTGGCCTGCAGCCTTCCTTGCAGCCTTCCCTGGAGGCTGTGGCTCTGGAGGTGGACTTATGACAGGAGGAGGATGGGGGAGCGCACACAGGTGGACATCATCCGTCATTTGGCCCCTCAACCCCTTGTGGGTTTTTTTTCAAAGTTGAGGCATTGGCCCTCCTCCATTTTCTAGAAATTAGAGGCTATGTAGATGCCATAGGCCTTTACAGCATCGGGGGGGGGGGGATTTCAGGGCGTCATTAGCCTCCTTAATGAGGGCCAGTGCTGCCTCCTCCTTTTGGTTGGAAGGTGGAGGGGAGGGACCTGAGATTGGGTGTGACTGTGCCCTGCCACCTCCTGGCTGACACTTCCCCCCGCCTCCTCCTGTGCGCCACATTCCAGAGCCTCGTCCTGCCTGAGGTCTTCCAGTTAGGAATCTTCTCTTGTGATCAGTCAAAACTCCAGATGTATTGAGAAGCAGACAATTTATTTCTGATGTGGCCCACAACAGAGAGACATGCTTACAGGACAAGCTGCAGAAAAAATGTCTACCAAAAAGAATGTGCCCCCCCTCCTCATTCCTACAAGAATACCACCTCTATGCTTCTATTGGCTGAGGAAACATAAATAACGTTGTCATGGTACACGATGGTACTTTATTTTGATATTCATGTTCCCGTACATTCTTAGGCTATCATATTTAGTTAAATCGAATCATCCTACAATTTACTATGGAGTTAATTAAGACAAAACAATACAACAAGTTAATACAATAATGTGCTCAGAAGTAAGCTTTTAAAAATCAGTCTCAGGAATATTGTTTTTCTAATAGTCACACAATAAACATTTAAAACTTTTCTAACACTTCCTGTGTATGAAAAAGGGACATAGTTTTAGTTTTTGGTTCATCAATCACACACAATTTTCAGCTCATGACTGTTGCAAAATGAATGTTAATAAATAGAAAAGACTATCATTCTGACCCCAGCATTTTTCATTCTCGTCACAATCATTTTTGGCCCCTACTGTCTATCGATATGTCAAACACTTTTTGATAAATCATTCATTTGTTATCAATAATAACATCTAGTTACCAACAATCATTTTCCCACAAAAAATATGTTTCCAAATACTATACCTGGCGCCATTTGGGCTCTTCAATTTCTTCCTGGATGGAAGGCCCAGGTTGGTCCTCGGAAGCCTCAGCTGGGGTTGAGGGAAGGGAGGATGGAAGGGTGGTCAGAAGAGTCCAAATCAATTCCCTGACTTCAATCTGGTCATCCAGAAAATGCATCCTGCTGTAGTACCACAGACTGGGTACACCCTCAGGGACTTCTGGACCTTCAGATACTCCTACCTATATGTGCTTCTGAAGCTACCAATTTTAGTTTCCAGAAACCTCATGTCTGCATTGGGGGCCCGAGTTTTTACAAATTCAAGCAGTGTCTCCAGCTATGCTTTCCTACATGCTTTATTGTGATATAAGGTTTTTTTTACCTCCCATAAATTTCTCATATCTCAGTATTTATTCAGGAATTCTTGATCTTTAAATAGATACATTATTTCTGCAAGAACAAACAAAAGACAAAAACACTCATCTCAGGCTAATCTTATCCCAATATAGGCCTCAATCTAGATTCAGTATAGGACGCTCATGTCCCAAGTTAAAATCTTACCTTCGTTATAACGTTCGTTGCTACGGTTCCTCCTTTCTCCGCACACAGAACGTAGTTGCGACACACGCGTGTTAGCTTTATATACACTGCACGTGCGTGAAACTCTGCCCGTGTTGCCCGCCCCTGACGTTCTTTCTATAATATCCCCCGCCCTGTCTCTTTCGTCACATTGGGAGAGGAACATGGCGGAGACACAGCAGGTGCATAATAGCAGTAACAAGGAGGAAGAAAGCCCAGAGCCAGAAAAGTCACGATCCAGGAGGAGATTTAAGGCCTCCAATATGTCCTTTTGTGAGATGTTGGAGATGGTCCACATCTTGAGGAGGAATGACTATGATGGTGATTATGGACCTACCCAAACCCAAATATGAGAAAGGCCAAGATCATGACTAAAGTTGTGCAGAGTCTGCACAAGAATTTTGGGGTACGACGATCCAAGGATCAATTTAGGAAACGCTGGTCAGACCTAAAATTGAGGGAACAGGATCAATACAGAAGGATCAAGAAAGTTCTTTGAAAAAGTAAGTAGTTGTCGTGTATCCCTATTATTATTATTACTTGCATGCTGCGCCATGTGCTTTTCTTTACTGTTGGACATTTTAAAATGTCTGCTTTCATGTTCGTGGGCGGCACAGTAATCATTTGTAAGTAAACATGTTTGATTGCCAACTAAATACAATGTTTTTGCCAGATACAGGGTTAACTACATTTGCTCATGATAATTTGTCTAAAATTAAGTTTAGGACATTGCTGTCTAGATGTGTTTGACACTAGAAGGAATAGCAAACTAGATTCAGTGGAATGTAAGGAGAGGACACTCAGGAGCTGTTTACACATCTAGACTCAGGAGCACTAGTGTGGGACACCAGAGCACATTTTTTATGGTGTCCCACACAGGTGTGTATATGTGTGAAACTTGTTCAAAAAGGTAAGTATTCCAGTTGGTAAAAATTATGTCTTCAACTTGGAACTCTGCCTAAACAGACAATTGTACCCCACTTCCAAGCAATGTTTCATATTCCTATTACTGGCCTCAATTATATGTGTGCTAAGTATACCTTTTGTTTCATTCTCATAGGGGGAGCAAAGACTCTGGACTTCTGAGCACACCGGGGATCCCCTCCACCTCCCGAAGAAGGGGAACAAAGGTCACAACCAGAGGATGTGGAGGAAGGAGAGGTGGTGGAGATTGTCACCAAAACAGGTGAGTGTCTGACACCCCAGATTCAGATAATAGATGTATGCCTGCATATTTATAATACATGGTGTGTATTTTATTTTTTAGGGGATGTACAGGTTGTGGAAGAACAATCTCATCGTTTCACCAGTGACAGTGCCCAAAGGCTAATCCAAGATATAATGTATTGCAGTCAGGATTTAAACTGTATAAAGCAAAAAACAATTGAGATTGAACAATTGAAGAATGTGATTGATGTCCTAGGAAGAATCTAAATACCCAAAAAATGTCACCACTATTTTTTTGAACATTTTAAAAGCCAGATTTTGAAGATGCACACAGTGTGTCAACATGTGCTATCTGCCATCAGGGGATATCAATGTACGCGTTTTGTGGCTGCAACCCCTTCCTCGAAACTCAAGTAGGAGAGAGGAAGTGGTTGCACCCCCAAAACATGTCCATTGATCCCCGATGATGGGAGATAGCACATGTTGACATTAGGCATGGGATCAGGAGGGAAATCACCAGTTTGGCTCCCAAATTGTGTGTATCTTCAAAATTTGGCTTTTACAGGGGTGACTTTTTAATTGGATTTATGTCTGGACTTTGACTGGGCCATTCTAACAGATGAATATGCTTTGATCTAAACCATCCCATTGTAGCTCTGGCTGTATGTTTAGGGTCATTGTCCTGCTGGAAGGTGAACCTCTGTCCCAGTCTCAAATCTTTTGCAGACTCTAATGCCACGTACACACGACCGGACTTTTCCAGGGACTAGGTCCGACGGTCTTTGCAACAGACTTTTGACGGAGTTCCGACTGACTTTCCCAATGAACGGACTGGGCCACACACAATCACACCAAAGTCCGATGGATTTGAACGTGATGACGTACGACCGGACTAGAATAAGGAAGTTCAAAGCCAGTAGCCAATAGCTGCCCTAGCGTCGGTTTTTGTCCGTCGGACTAGCAAACACACAAATGGATTTCTCGGTCCGGTAGAGTTCCCGGTGGGAAAATTTAAAACATGTTCTATTTCTAAAGTCCGCTGGATTTTTGGCAAGCAAAGGTCCGATGGAGCCCACACATGATCGAATTGTCCGACGGACTAGTTCTGTCGGACCTTTGCTGTCAAAAAGTCCAGTCGTGTGTACGTGGCATAACAGGTTTTCTTCTAAGGTTGCCCTGTATCTTCTCATCAACTCTGACCAGCTTCCCTGTCCCTGCTGAAGAAAAGCATCCCCACAACATGATGCTGCCGCTACCATCATGTTTCATGGTAGGGATGGTATGTTCAGAGCGATCTGCAATATTAGTTTTCCCCCACACATAGCATTTTGCTTTTAGGCCAAAAAGTTCAATTTTGGTCTCATCTGACCAGAGCACTTTCTTCCACCGTACCTGTACGTGATCTTACACTCGGTCTGGGGCCCACATACATGCCACCGGAGACCCACTCCTGCTGTGATCAGCAGGTCTAATGGACTTAATGTCCGCCAGGACCCGCCGATCATTCAGGACAGAGGCAGAATGGCGGTCTGTCAGTAGGGAAGGTAATGATCCTTTGTTTCTGCAAAGCAGGGACACTGATCTCTGCATTCCCATAGTACAAGCACATCCCACTCTGTGAGTGGGCACATTTTAGGCACACTATTAACTCTTTGATTGCCCCTGATGCTAACCCCTTCCCTGACAGTGTCATTAGTACAGTGACAGACAGTGCATATTTTTCAGCACTGATCACTGTATTAGTGTCACTGGTCCCCAAAAAAGTGTCAAAAGTGACATTTAGTGTCCGATTTGTCCGCTGCAGTCCCGCTATAAGTCGGTGATCATTGCCATTACTAGTAAAAATAAATAAATAAAAATTCCATACATGTATCCCATAGTTTGTATCTATAACTTTTGTGCAAACCAATCTATATAGGCTTATTGGGATTTTTTTTTACCAGAAATAAGTAACAGAATACATATGGGGCTAAATTGATGAAGAAATTCGATTTTTTACATTTTTTTTATTGAATATGTTTTATAGCAGAAAGTAAAATATATATAATTTTTTTCAAAATTTGTCTTTTTTTGTTTATAGAGCAAAAATTAAAAATGCAGAGGCAATCAAATACTATCAAAAGAAAACTTTGTGGGAAAAAAGGACATACATTTTATTTGGGTACAGTGTTTCATGACTGCACAAATGTCAGTTAAAGTAAAGAAGTACAGTATCGCAAAAAATGGCTTGGTTATGAGGGGGAGCTTCCGGAACTGAAGTGGTTAACAAAGCAAAGGTCAGTTCAGGCAGAAGGCAGAAATGTGGTTGATAAACAGGCCAGGGTCAGATTAGGCAGCAGGCAGAGGCATGGTCCGTATGCAAGCAAAAGGATCGGTCCAGGCAGCAGACATAAGCATGACACCAGACATCAAATACAGAGAAACAAGACTCCTATACTCACATCTGTTGGGAATGTCCTAAGATTAGGCCATTCTAGGCCGAGCTCAGGAATGTGATCTCACGAATAATAATGGCCTTGATCAGGGACGACCCCGTGCAATGCCTCTTTCATGGTACCCAAAGTTCAATTAGGGCATATAAAAAGAGTATAGTTCCACATTTGTTGGATGAAGCTAAAGGGCTAATTCCAGTCTATTGGAAAAAGCAACAAGTACATACGATGGATAAATGGGCGAGACAGGTTAACAAAATTATGGAAGATGAGAAAGGGGCTTGTACTAATAGTAATAGACTGGAAGAGTTCCACGCTGAATGGGAACCATGGGTTAATTACAGTACAGTGAATAGAAGTACATAGTTTCCTTTCCCATGGTGGGAGAGGACATTAAATCCCCCCCCCCCTTTTTTTTTCTCTTCATGTTTGTTGGTTGTATGTTTGTTTATTGATTGTAAAAAGAAAAATGAATAAATAAAGTTTAAGGAAAATACAGAGAAATGGCAGGTAGTGACAGAAACAGTCTATTATACAGAGGCCACGTTATAAGGGACATTGGGGAAATGTTGTTTCCCTTGTTTAGGAGCCATAATTTTTTTTTAAAAGATACAAATAAAAAAGAAAAGAAAATGCTTTGGCTGGATTTGGGCTATTTTTCTGTTTGTTATTCAGTATAGTAGCACACACATTATATAAATGGGTTTGTTATATGATCACTTTGCGTAATCACTGAAAAGTACAAAGGCATACTTCTCAATTAGCTATTAGTTATTGTGTATGTACATTTAGCTAATCATCAGGACTGTATGTGTCATGACTAGACTATTGATTCACTAATAGCGCACATTCAGGGAAGTCTTTAGACAGAGATTACAATCATCATGAAACCAAACTTGTCACAAAAGATGATGTCACAGCTATACTAAACTTACCTTCCAGCTTTGTTTGTGCCTTTGCAATACTTCTATTGTGTTGAACAGTAAAACTCTTTTACATCAAAGGCTTGGATGTCATCTGGGCTAGGTGCACTATCTATCTTAACCACTTCAATACAGGGCACTTTTATCCCCTTCCTGCACGGGACAATATTCAGCATTCAGTGCTCTCACATTTTGAATGATAATTACTCTGTCATGTAACACTATACCCAAATAATTTTTTAAAAATAATTTTTTACACAAATAAAGCTTTCTCTCTGTGTTCTAGGGATGTGCTGTAAATTACATATCTAATTTCTTGACTACCTATCACACTTTTGAAGGCTCCGGAGCACCAGGACAATGAAAACCCACAAAACAACATAATTTTGGAAAGCAAACACCCAATGTATATTCTATTAGGCATAATGACTCTTTTGCATATGTATATTTTTCCACAAGTTTTTTTGGGGGGGGGAAGAAAAGGGGATAGGTGGTTCTAGGTGATATATATATAAAAGGTTTATAGTAAATAAGGAATTACAGCATTATGGGGCGAATGTGGTATGTCTCCAGGAGACACATATCTTACATGCATCAGGAGGTAGACTATCTACGTGGCAATTTCCTAAGTGGTTTTATGGGGATTCTACATCAAGCCATGCAAGGGGAGTGGCAATAGGATTTGATAGAAATACAATGTTTTAAATAAAGGAGCAATTAGCTGACCCAGAAGGGGGAAATTGTATAACACAGAGTGTACTATAGCAAATATCTACTCACCAAATAGAGATCCTGATAGGTTCCTGAGGAAAACCCTTGGTAAGCTGTCAGAGGTTAAAAATGGGAAATTAATAGTGGCGGGAGATCTGAACATGTGTATTGACCCACAGGTGGATACTACGTGAGGGTCCCCCCCGGTGGTCAACTGTAAGACAGAACAGGATAAAGTCCCTATTATTAGAGTACCAACTGGTAGATGCTTGGAGAATTAGACACTAGAGATGGACGAACTTCCGACGGGACGTTTCGTGAATGCGAACAGCGAACGCGGCCAAAAGTTTGCGAACCGCAAAGTTCGCGGCGGGCCCCATTGACTTCAATGGCAGGTGAAACTTAAAAACCTACAGGTCATATTTTCAGCCACAAAATAATTACTAGCTGTGCACACATAGTCCCACTACATGGCCACTGACATAACACATGTATGAAGTGAATCTGGGATCCACAACTACAAGCATTCTTTTTTTATCTGTGAAATTTTGACAATTCAGGACTCAGGAGCACATGAAGGCGATGGAGGAGAGGAAAGGTCAGGGTAGGCTATGAAGAGGGTGCAGGAGATGATCACCAGCCCCGTGATGGAGAGCACTGATACCAGCACCGTGATATAGAGCACTGACACCAGCACTGTGATATAGAGCACTGACACCAGCACCGTGATATAGAGCACTGACACTAGCACCAAGATATAGAGCACTGACACCAGAACCGTGATAGAGTGAACTGACACCAGCACCGTGATATAGAGCACTGACACCAGCACCATGATATAGAGCACTGACACCAGCACCGAGATATAGAGCACTGACACCAGCACCGAGATAGAGTGAACTGACACCAGCACCGTGATATAGAGCACTGACACCAGCACCGTGATAGAGAGCACTGACACCAGCACCGTGATATAGAGCACTGACACCAGCACCGTGATATAGAGCACTGACACCAGCAACGAGATATAGAGCACTGACACCAGCACCGTGATATAGAGCACTAACACCAGCACTATGTTATAGAGCACTGACAACAGCACCGTGATAGAGAGCACTGACACCAGCACCGTGATATAGAGCACTGACACCAGCACAGTGATGGAGAGCACTGAGACCAGCACCATGATATAGATCACTGACACCAGCACCGTGATATAGAGCACTGACACCAGCACCGAGATATAGAGCACTGACACCAGCACCGTGATAGAGTGAACTGACACCAGCACCGTGATATAGAGCACTGACACTAGCACCTAGATATAGAGCACTGACACCAGAACCGTGATAGAGTGAACTGACACCAGCACCGTGATATAGAGCACTGACACCAGCACAGAGATAGAGAGCACTGACACCAGCACCGTGATATAGAGCATTGACACCAGCACTGTGATATAGAGCACTGACACCAGAACCGTTATAGAGAGCACTGACACCAGCACCGTGATATAGAGCACTGACACCAGCACCGAGATATAGAGCACTGACACCAGCACCGTGATATAGAGCATTGACACCAGCACTGTGATATAGAGCACTGACACCAGAACCGTTATAGAGAGCACTGACACCAGCACCGTGATATAGAGCACTGACACCAGCACTGTGATATAGATCACTGACACCAGAACCGTGATAGAGAGCACTGACACCAGCACCGTGATATAGAGCACTGACACTAGCATCGTGATATAGAGCACTGACACCAGCATCGTGATATAGAGCACTGACACCAGCACCGAGTTAGAGAGCACTGACACCAGCACCGTTAAATAGAGCATTGACACCAGCACCGTGATATAGAGCACTGACAACAGAACCGTTACTTACGTCACCGCATTCTTGGCAACCCGAAATTTCAACAACTTAGTCCGACCGTGTGTATGCAACATCAATTCCTCGTCCGGAATAAATCCGTCGAAATAACTCAGACGGATTTGGTTGTCGGAATCTCCGACCGTGTGTACAAGGGCTTAGGCGCTCCAATTACACAGGAAGAAGTACTAAGAGCAGTAAAGGAGATGGCAACTAGAAAAAGTCCTGGTCCTGACGGGCACTCTATTATGTACTATAAGAAGCTTGAAAAAATATTGGTACCTAAATTATGTGATTATATAAATGCCTTGGCAGAGGGGGAAAAATTAAGGGAAGAAGCTCTGATGGCCTTGATATTAAAAAAAGGTAAAGACCCAATGATCCCAGAGAGCTATAGACCAATATCATTAGTGAATACTGACATTAAAATCTTTGCAAAAATAATAGCGGGAAGATTAAAACCACTACTGCCTTGCTGGGTACAAAGCGATCAGGTGGGGTTTGTGACAGGAAGGGAAAGTAAGGATAATTGTCTTAAAACCTTTTCATCAAATCACGTTTCAACACACAGATATGTTCACCCTTTTCCCCTTTTTTCCCTTTCCCAGTTATTTTCACCAACCAACAACTGGGTGTGGAATGCATGTGTGGAGAATCTATGATGATAGCTTTATCAGCTGTCATGGTTTTACCTCTGATTTCACTGTGGTGTGTTTATACATGAACAGTATATATTTGTTTGTTATTCAGAACATAAGCTAGCTATGAGTAAGCGCTGTTTGTAGCGTGAAACGCGTTAGAAATTTTATTCAAAAATCCTTTTTTGTTCCTTTTTGCTGTGAACAAAAAAGTGCAATGGAGTTTTGCACTTGCATTTTGAAGAAATAAAGGCATCTAATTTTTACACAATCCGGAGTGCGGCTATCCAGAGTTTCGTTCTGTTTCTACACATTTGTCTTAAAACCTTGTTATTGATACATGAGGCCAAAGAGAGTGAAGCCCCGATTGTACTGCTGTCGGTTGATGCCAAGAAGGCTTTCGACAGATTTGACTGGGGCTTCATGATGGGAATACTGAGACACCTGGGAGTAAAAGAAAGAATGATGTGATGGATAATGGCATTTTACCATCATCCAACAGCAAACATAAAAAAAAAAATGGAAGTATATCCCTCTCCTAGAATTACATAATGGTACAAGACAGGGGTGTCCCCTGTCACCAATACTATTTATATTGGCATTGGAACCTCTATTAGCTGCAATTAGAATAAATATTGACATAAGAGGCGTGAAAATAGGTAAAGAGGAGTATAAGGTGGCTGCATATCCAGACAACATATTATTTTATGTCTCAGACCCCAGGATAACTATACCTAACATAATGAAGGAACTGAATAGATATGGAAAGATGACAAATTTTAAGATCAATATTTTAAAAACAGAAATCTTAAATATAACCATGACTAAAAAAGAACAGGCACTCCAACCCTCATTTCCCTTTGTTTGGTGTAAGGGGGAGCTTGGGTACCTAGGCATAAAACTTACAGCATCACTGTCGACTGTGTATGCGGCTAACTATATCCCTATTTTGAACAAGGTTAAAGACTATTTAATATATATGAGATATAAACCCCTCTCGCTCATAGGGAGGATTAATGCTTTAAAAATGTTTATTTTACAAAAACTAACATATGTATTTCAAATGATCCCAATAAAAGTCCCACAAGAGTTTTTTCACAAATTAAGAACTTTAGCAATAAAATTAATTTGGGGGCGTAAACATCCTAGAATTTCAAGAGATATTATCAGGCAATTTTTATATCATGAATAATAGTTTGGATACATGATAAAGGCAGCAAAGGGTGGGTAGATATTGAGAAAGCTCAAAGTAAAGTAGATTTAGGGAAAAGGGTTTGGGTTCCACGGGACTATCGTGAACTATCAAGCAGCACAAAACCACTAACAAAAAACATCTTTAAAATATGGGATGAATTGGGTAAATTACATCACTGTCAATTTAATTCACCTTTAACTTCTTTATTAGACATAAATTATTTCAAATCTGGGAAGGATGAATATATGTATTTTATTAGGTGGGCAAAGAAAAACTATATCATTTTGAAAGATGTGATGATACGAAAAAGAATATGCACTTTTAATGAACTAAGACAAAAATGGGGAAATAGGCCATCAGATAGATGGAGGTATGCACAAATACAACACTTTGCACAGACACTCCCCCAGCCACTGCGAGGAGAGGGAAACATGAGACCCATGGAGAGATTACTCTCCTCCTTGCGGTGTCTGGGACAGAGTATGTCTAAAATATAAAAAATATTAGGAGAGGAAACAGAATCTAGGTATCCACCCTATTTGAAGAAATGGGAGGAAGAGATAGGAGATCTACGGGAGGAGGAACATAGAAGTAGGATCTTAAGAACAGTATGCACTACCTCTAGAGATATTAGGACAATAGAATTGTCTTAGAAATTGATGGCGAGATGGTACATTGTCCCACAAAGAGCACAGAAGTTTGGAGTAGAGGCCTCAGACACCCCAGACGACATCACCGTATGACGAAACACGCGTCGGGTGGTCTAGACATGCTGGCGCAATTACGTTGACCCTCTGAGCGAACGGGCGCTCGCATTCTGGCCGGCATTTATGCTGTTTTACTGATATATGTTTGTGAGTATATTTTCGTTTATATAAATAAAAATTGTTCGCCTGTTTTACGCTATGGGAGGCCTTTTTATTTGTGTTTTTCGAGTCACCATCTAAACTATTACCTGCCTATATGAAAACCTCCGTGATCCCTCCGGAATAAGCTCTGCAATAAGCTTGGGCCAGAATTTGTGCAGTTCGGGTGATCCTATATATTACGTGAGCGTTTACACGCCCCAATCTGGTAAGCATGCATTCTTATTGAGGATTCACTGTTTTTGGCTTGGTGAAGGTGGACCGTACGATTGATTGGCATCCTCTTAAAGAGATATCCCTTTCACTACAAGGACTTTGTTGGACTTTTTTCGTTGGGTGTGGGTTTATTGGTTCACTTATTTATGCACATTGTTTTTTGCTTTTATGGGTTTTTTTTCCACATATTTGATTAATTTGTCACTGGGATTTTAGTAATTTATTGATAATTCAATTAATCACTATATTTATTTATTTATTATATATATATCTATAATCAATCACTTTATTTTTTATATTTATATATATATATATTTTTATTATTTATTCACTTATAGGTTTTTAATTATGATTGTTTATGAATTCATTTAGATGTATTGCGGTTTATGAATTTGATATTATTAAGTCTCACTTAATGAATTGAAAATTATTTGATTGATTTTTCGTTTTCATATAGTCCATAAATAGTGACAACATAGTTACATAGTTACATAGTTAGTCAGGTTGAAAAAAGACACATGTCCATTAAGTTCAACCACAAAAAAAAATAAAAAAATTAAAATAAAAAAATAACTAATAATACTATAACATCAGTGGGTCACATAGAGTTGGTAGGTAGCGCAACCACATTTATATTTTTTATATTTTTATATGACCTCAACAAAGTGTAGGAGGGGTTGTAACTCCCCGGGAACTTTTGCACATCTATGGGGGGATTGTGTAAAGATCCAGCCATACTGGGAAAAAATTATAGATAATATCTACCAAATAACAGGGGAACAAATTAGAAAGTACTTTCGAGGGGTCAGGTAGTAAAGTAAAATAGTGGGGGGACCGGCATTGTCAGATGTTTTTTCACCTTAATGCATAGAATGCATTAAGGTGAAAAAACTTTTACCTTTACAACCCCTTTAACCCTCTTGTTGTCACCATATCTTTTGATATATTTCCCTTGTGTCTTCTGTCCTATGTATAGACTCTTCTATAGTTCTTGTCCACTCCACCCTCATTATCCACTCTTTCATCGTTGGAGCCTCCTGATTTTTCTAGAGGCATGGGATCAAAGCTTTGGCTGCGTTTAATAAGTATGGAACTAAAGTCAATCTATATTGGGACACCCCTTTCTCTGTGTCATGGAACAAGCATACCCATGGTTGTTTTTTAATCCGTTCACCTGTTATATCAAAAATTACTTCTATAATTCCATCCCAATAGGTACGTATTTTCACACATTCCCACCAGAGATGCAAAAAGGTCCCCGGTGCGGGACAACCCCTCCAACAAGTTGAGGGGCTGTCCCGTCCATGCAATCTCTGGGGGGTCACATACCACCTAGCGAGCAGCTTGTAGGACATTTCCGTTTCCCACTTTTCTAAGTAAGAAGGGTATTCATGGTCCTCCTCTCACACCAATATTTTATATATTTTTGATATTGATTATTGATTGATATTGTTTACAGACAATGTCTCTGCCTGGTGTCTGGGTTGTTTCTAAACCACATTTCTGCCTTCCACCTGAACTGACCCTGATCTGTTTACCGATGAGGCCTCTGCCTGCCGTCTGGATTGTTTCAAATCCATGTTCCTGCCTTGCACCTGCACTGACCTCGGCCTGTTAGTCAACCATGATTTTTGCCTGCCGCTTGGACTGATCTTTTGTCCTGTTACTGTAGTAGTGGTATACAAGATAACACATATGTGAGGTGCTTCAGAGAAGAGAAAAAACGTTTTTGGTTTTTGTCTGTGTTTTGTAATTCCTGGAGCAGGGTCTGGAATCCGGAGGCTTTGAAGAGATGGGGTGGGAAGAAGCCTCTACCCCTGTGCCCAGGCCCTAAGCCTGATGTTTCAGCCTGCTGCCTGGACCAATACTTTGACTGTACTGACCATATCATTGCCTTCTGCCTGTAATGACCCAGGACTTTTTATGGACCATGTTGCTGCGTGGACCAATACTTTGACTGTGTTGACCATATCTCTGCCTGCTGCCTGTACCGATCTAGGACTTTTTATGGACCATGTTACTGCCTGTTGCCTGGACCAGTACTTTGGCTGTGCTGATATCTCTGCCTGCTGCCTGCACTGACCCTGGCCTGTTTATTGACCACATTCCTGCCTGCTGCCTGGACGGTTCCTCCTCTGCGCTCCTCTGTGGACAACTGCTCTACTAAAACGAAAGGTATTCTTTTGTTTACCCTTTTTTCAGCTAGGCTGTGAAAAAGTTTCACACATCGGCATTCTCAGGAAGAGTAGCAAAATGTATTTTGGGGTGAAATTCTTGCTATGTCAATGCTGTGTTTTAGAAATGTCATATATAAATTGACAACCTTGTATAAAATATATATATATATAATACAGTATCTCACAAAAGTGCGTACACCCCTCACTTTTTTGTAAGTATTTTATTTTATCTTTTCATGTGACAACACTGAAGAAATTACACTTTGCTACAATGTAAAGTAGTGGGTGTACAGCTTGTATAACAGTGTAAATTTGCTGTCCCCTCAAAATAACTCAACACACAGCCATTAATATCTAAACCGTTGGCAACAAAAGTCAGTACACCCCTAAGTGAAATCTCTAAATTTAACCCAAAGTGTCAATATTTTGTGTGGCCACCATTATTTTCCAGCACTGCCTTAACCCTCTTGTTGTCGCCATATCTTTTGATATATTTCCCTTGTGTCTTCTGTCCTATGTATAGACTCTTCTATAGTTCTTGTCCACTCCACACTCATTATCCACTCTTTCACCATTGGAGCCTCCTGATTTTTCCAGAGGCATGGGATCAAAGCTTTGGCTGCGTTCAGTAAGTATGGAACTAAAGTCAATCTATATTGGGACACCCCCTTCTCTGTGTCATGGAACAAGCATACCCATGGTTGTTTTTTAATCCGTTCACTTGTTATATCAAAAATTACTTCTATAATTCCATCCCAATACGTACGTATTTTCACAGAGATGCAAAAAGGTCCCCAGTGTGGGGAAACCCCTCCACCAAGTTGAGGGGCTGTCCCGCCCATACCCATGCAATCTCTGGGGGGGTCACATACCACCTAGCGAGCAGCTTGTAGGACATTTCCATTTTCCACTTTTCTAAGTAAGAAGGGTATTCATGGTCCTCCTCCCGCACCAATATTTTATATATTTTTGATGTTCTTCTTACTAAGCTTAGAGGGACTTCAATTGCTTCTCTAAGCCCTTGTACACACGGTCGGAGATTCCGACAACCAAATCCGTCGGATATTGTCCGTCGTATTTTGTTCAACGGATTTTGTCCGAAACTGTTGCATACACACGGTCGGACAAAGTTGTCGGAAAATCTGACGTGATGGCGTTATTTCGTTACAACGGGACTACGTTCACGCTAGTAGCCAATAGCTTTGGTGTAGGAATTTGATCTGAGCATGCGTGGCATTTTGTCCGATCGGAATTCTCTACACATGATCGGAGTATGTCCGATCGGGGCATTTTGTCGGAAAATTTTACCAACAAGTTGGAAAACTTGGTCCGTCAGCTACTCCGACGGAAACAGTCCGATGTAGACCACACACAGTCGGAATATCCGACAAAACGGTCCGATCGGACACATTCCTTCGGAATCTCCGACTGTGTGTACAAGGGCTAAGGGTCTCAGTCGGCTTCTTCCTCACAGTGGTTGTGGTAAAGCTTGGGCAAAGTATATTTGAGTGTATCTCCATTTGTCTAGTGATTTATGTCCCCATTCCCAAGTGATTTCCTCATAAGTGAATATTCTATTGCCTTCCATCACATCCTGCCATAATATCTCCTCCTTTTTGGCCCACCTTGTAAAATATAAGTGTTCCTCCTCACTCTAAAAGTGAATTAATGGTGAATTATGACCCCAGTTATGTCTCCTACCTACTCTGTCCCAAATCTTTAATGTGTTTTTTGTCATAATGTTTGTGCTCAGTCCCAAATCTCGGTGTTGTGATGGTATCCATATACAGTGGTGTGAAAAAGTGTTTGCCCCCTTCCTCATTTCCTGTTCCTTTGCATGTTTATCACACTTAAGTGTTTCGGAACATCAAACCAATTTAAACAATAGTCAAGGACAACACAAGTAAACACAAAATGCAATTTGTAAATGAAGGTGTTTATTATTAAAGGTGAAAAAAAATCCAAACCATCATGGCCCTGTGTGAAAAAGTGATTGCCCCCCTTGTTAAAACATACTATAACTGTGGTTGTCCACACCTGGGTTCAATTTCTCTAGCCACACCCAGGCCTGATTATTGCCACACCTGTTCACAATCAAGGCATCACTTAAATAGGAGCTGCTTGACACAGTAAGGTCCACCAGAAGATCCTTAAAAGCTACACATCATGCCAAGACCCAAAGAAATTCAGGAACAATTGAGAAAGAAAGTAATTGAGATCTATCAGTCTGGAAAGGGTTATAAAGCCATTTCCAAAGCTTTGGGAATCCAGCGAACCACAGTGAGAGCCATTATCCACAAATGGCGAAGACATGGAACAGTGGTGAACCTTCCCAGGAGTGGCCGGCCGCCCAAAATGACCCCAAGAGCGCAGCGACGACTCATCCAAGAGGTCACAAAAGACCCCACAACAACGTCCAAGGAACTGCAGGCCTCACTTGCCTCAGTAAGGCTACTTTCACACTGGGGCGGGAGCGGCGTCGGCGGTAAAGTGCCGCTATTTTTAGCGGCGCTTTACCGTCGTTTTAGCGGCGGTCTGAGGGCGCTAGCGGGGTGGTTTTAACCCCCGCTAGCGGCCGAAAAAGGGTTAAACCCGCCCGCAAAGCGCCGCTGCAGCGCCGCTTTGCCGGCGGTATTGCCGCGGTGTCCCATTGATTTCAATGGGTAGGAGCGGTTTAGGAGCGGTGAATACACCGCTCCTTCACCGCTCCAAAGATGCGGCTAGCAGGACTTTTTTCACCTTCCTGCCAGCGCATCGCTCCAGTGTGAAAGCCCTCCGGCTTTCACACTGGAGTGAAAGGGGCCGGTTTTTGAATACCGCCCCAGTGTGAAAGCAGCCTTAAGGTCAGCGTTCATGCCTTCACCATCAGGAAAAGACTGGGCAAAAATGGCCTGCATGGCAGAGTTCCAAGGAGAAAACCACTGCTGAGCAAAAAGAACATCAAAGCTCGTCTCAATTTCTCCACAACACATCTTGATGATCCCCAAGACTTTTGGGACAACATTCTGTGGACCGATGAGACAAAAGTGGAACTCTTTGGAAGGTGTGTGTCCAAGTATATCTGGCGTAGAAGGAACACTGCATTTCAGAAAAAGAACATTATACCAACAGTAAAATATGGTGGTGGTAGTGTGATGGTCTGGGACTGTTTTGCTGCTTCAGGACCTGGAAGACTTGCCGTGATAAAAGGAACTATGAATTCTGCTGTCTACCAAGAGATCCTGAAGGAGAATGTCCGACCATCTGTTTGTGTACTCAAGCTGAAACGAACTTGGGTTCTGCAGCAGGACAATGATCCTAAACACACCAGCAAGTCCACCACCGAATGGCTGAAGAAAAACAAAATGAAGACTTTGCAGTGGCCTAGCCAAAGTCCTGACCTGAATCCTATTGAGATGTTGTGGTATGACCTTAAAAAGGCCGTTCATGCTCGAAAACCCTCTAATGTAACTGAATTAGGACAATTCTGCAAAGATGAGTGGGCCAAAATTCCTCCAGGATGCTGTAAAAGCCTCATTGCACGTTATCGCAAACGCTTGGTTGCAGTTGTTGCTGCTAAGGGTGGCCCAACCAGTTATTAGGTTTAGGGGGCAATCACTTTTTCACACAGGGCCATGATGGTTTGGATTTTTTTTCACCTTTAATAATAAACACCTTCATTTACAAATTGCATTTTGTGTTTACTTGTGTTGTCCTAGACTATTGTTTAAATTGGTTTGATGTTCCGAAACACTTAAGTGTGACAAACATGCAAAGGAACAGGAAATGAGGAAGGGGCAAACACTTTTTCACACCACTGTAATTTTCCCCATGTCTGTTCTACTTAATGTGTTTTCTAATTCAGCCCAACTCTTCTCCCTCTTATTATGTAGCCAATCTGCTATTCTAGAGATCACAATTACTTCATAATATTTTTTAAAATCTGGTTCTGCTAGGCCCCCTTTATCTTTTTCTCTTACTATTACTATAATATATAAAAAAAAAAATATATATATATATATATATATATATATATATATATATATATATACAAAAAGTGAGTACACCCCTCACATTTTTGTAAATATTTTCTTCTATCTTTTCATGTGACAACACTGAAGAAATGACAGTTGCTACAATGTAAAGTAATGAGTGTACAGCTTGTATAACAGTGTAAATTTTCTGTCCCCACACAGCCATTAATGTCTAAACCACTGGCAACAAAAGTGAGTACACCCCTAAGTAAAAATGTCCAAATTGGGCCCAATTAGCAATTTTTCCTTCCCGGTGTCATGTGAACAAGGTCTAAGGTGTGAATGGGGAGCAGGTGTGCTAAATTTGGTGTCATCGCTCTCACGGCAAAGAACTCTTTGAGGATCTGAAAAAAAGAATTATTGCTCTACATAAAGATAGCCTAGGCTATAAGAAGATTGCCAAGACCCTAAAACTGTGCTGCGGCACAGTGGCCAAGACCAAACATCGGTTTAACAGGACAGGTTCCACTCAGAACAGGCCACGCCATGGTCGACCAAAGAAGTTGAGTGCATGTGCTCAGCATCATATCCAGAGGTTGTCTTTGGGAAATAGATGTATGAGTGCTGTAGGTATTGTTGCAGAGGTTGAAGGGGTGTGGGGTCAGCATGTCAGTGCTCAGAGCATACGCCACACACTGCATCAAATCGGTCTGCATGGCTGTCGTCCCGGAAGAAAGCCTCTTCTAAAGATGATGCACAAGAAAGCCCAGAAACTGTTTTCTGAAGACAATCAGACTAAGGGCATGGATTGCTGGAACCATGTCCTGTGGTCTGATGAGAGCAAGATAAACTTACTTGGTTCAGATGGTGTCAAGCTTGTGTGGTGGAAACCAGGTGAGGAGTACAAAGACAAGTGTATCTTGCTTACAGTCAAGCATGGTGGTGGGACTGTCATGGTCTGGGGCTGCATGAGTGCTGCCGGCACCGGGGAGCTACAGTTCATTGAGGGAACCATGAATGCCAACATGTACTGTGACATACTGAAGCAGAGCATGAGCCCCTCCCTTCGAAGACTGAGCCACAGGGTAGTATTCCAACATAACGACCCCAAACACACCTCCAAGATGATCACTGCCTTGCTAAAGAAGCTGAGGGTAAAGGTGATGAACTGGCCAAGCATGTCTCCAGACATAAACTCTATTGAGCATCTGTGGGGCATCCTCAAACGGAAAGTGGAGGAGCGCAAGGTCTCTAACATCCACCAGCTCTGTGATGTCATCATGGAGGAGTGCAAGAGGATTTCAGCGGCAACCTGTGAAGCTCTGGTGAACAAGAGGGTTTTTATTTTATTGTTTTTATCCTTATATAGACACCCCTATTAAGTATATCCATTTTTACAATCATTCTTCATAATACATGTATGTAACATTTCTTCCCTCACCCCTCCTTTCTCCCTCTCCATCAACTCTATCCTTCTATTAAACCCAAACCCATATCTGTCAGTTTTCCTAAAATCAAGCCATTGTCGCCATATCTTTTGATAGAGTGGATTGGGGGTTTATGTTTGAGACGTTAGAACATCTAGGGCTGGGCGAGAAGATGAAGAGATGGATTGTGTCCTTTTAATGCCACCCCTCTGCTAGAGTTAGAGTAACTGACACCCTGTCTTGCCCCCTTGAATTATTCAACGGGACAAGACAAGGTTGCCCACTCTCCCCACTCTTATTTATAATTACGCTCGAACCTCTCTTGGCTGCAATATGAAAAATCAAGACATCCAAGGAATTCAGGTGGGAGATAAGGAATATAAAGTAGCTGCATTTGTGGACGATCTGCTCTGTTATGTCTCGAAGCCCAGAAAAATTATATATAATATATAGTCTTGAAGGAGTTAAAACAGTATGAGTAGTTAAGGAATTTTAAGAGAGATCTTAAACTTAACCCTACCAGAAGAAGAGCAGAGAATAATCCAAGCCAAACTTTCGCTAACATGGTATAGGAAAGAATTATATTTACAACTGACATCACAATTAGGTGATTTATTTGAAGCAAATTATATCCCACTACTTAATAAAATTAAAGAACAACAGAATAGGATGCACTATGAAATGCTTTCATGGACTGTAAAGATAAACGCAATTAAGATGTTTATACTCCCCATGCTGACTTACACTTTTCAGATGCTTCCAATCCCCCTCTCTCAGTCTTTCTTTGAGAAAGTAAAATCTATAGTACTAAAATGTATTTGGGCATGCAAACACCCTTGCATCGCGTACAACACAATAGTAAGAGAAAAAGATAAAGGGGGCCTAGCAGCACCAGATTTAAAAAAATATTATGAAGCAATTGTGATCTCTAGAATAGCAAATTGGCTACATAATAAGAGGGAGAGGAGTTGGGCTGAATTAGAAAACACATTAAGTAGAACAGACATGGGGAAAATGATATAGATACCATCACAAAACCGAGATTTGGGAGTGAGCACAAACATTATGACAAAAAACATATTAAAGATTAAGGTCTAGAGTAGGTAGGAGACATAACTGGGGTCATAATTCACCATTAATTCACTTAATAATAGACACAAATTTCTTCTTAACTGGGAAGGAGGAACACTTATATTTTACAAGGTAGGCCAAAAAGGAGGATATATATATTTTTTTTCCATTAAAGTTTTTATTGAAAATAAGTAGAGATAGTTTTACAGATTGTCAGGATATAACAGTATATGCACAATGACATCGTATTAAAAATGCAAACATGTTATACAAGTTCCAGAGTAACCGTAACAGTATCAACTATAAAAATCATACAACATGTGTTCGTGTGAACCTGAGAGAGAGTTATCTTGTACGACCAGAGGTAACAATTGAGTGAACAATGCGGTAAAGTCTTTTGCATTCTGTGACTATATGTATTTGTTCGTAGGTTGTCGGATTCTCAATTTAGTTTCTGATTCAGAGGAATGTGTTGCCTATGTCTTTAGATTGTTTGTGGTAAGGAACGATGGATAGACATCCGTCTAGGATTCGGTCCAGGGTTATGTGTGTCGCACGTGTCTCATGCTTTGTAGAAGAAAAGGAGGATATATTATTGCAGGATGTGATGGAAGGGAATAGAATATTCCCTTATGAGGAAATCACTTGGTAATGAGGACATAAATCACTAGACAAATGGAGATACACTCAAATACAACACTTTGCCCAAGCTTTACCACAACCACTGTGAGGAAGAAGCCAACTGAAACCCTTAGAGAATCTATTGAAGTCCCCTCTAAGCTTAGTAAGAAGAATATCAAAAATATATAAAATATTGATGTGGTAGGAGGACCATGAATACCCTTCTTACTTAGAAAAGTGGGAAACGGAAATGTCCTACAAGCTGCTCGCTAGGTGGTATGTGACCTTCAGAGATTGCATGGGTATGGGCAGGACAGCCCCTCAACTTGTGGGACCTTTTTGCATCTCTGGTGGGAATGTGTGAAAATACATACGTATTGGGATGGAATTATAGAAGTAATTTTTCATATAACAGGTGAACGGATTAAAAAACAACCATGGGTATGCTTGTTCCATGACACAGAGAAGGGGGTGTCCCAATATAGATTGACTTTTTTTTTTTTAATAAAATTTTATTTATTTTAATAAATTTACAATTGTAACGTACAAACCTATTGAATAACATATCTTTTACAAAATACAAAGCATCCTGTATAGCTAACCCAAGAAAAAAACAGCATATTTTTAAATACAAAGAGTGCCTTACCGGAGCCTTCATACCAGCAACTAATATTCTTCCCGTGGCAATATAACCCACCCCATCGTTTAACTAGACAAACAGAGCGCATGAGGGAGGATCCTCCCCTCCACCCTCTTTTATCTACCAACAATAGGTTTATTATTCCATCTTACTTCTTAAATCCTACCACCCCCCCCCCCCCCCATTAATTACTCAATGGACCACCATGCTTTCCCTTTGACCAGGGCTTCCACATTCTAATAAACTCTTTGAGGTTACGTCTCCTTACATAAGCCACTCTCTCTTTGGGGAGGGTTTCATTCATAACATCAATCCAGTTTTTAACTGTAGGGGGCACCCTCGATTGCCATCTTATTGCTATCAATTTCCTAGCTTGAAATAAATATATCCAGATGGCTACCGTTGTACTCCTATTTTCCCCTTGCTCCTGCCTTTAGCCCAATAGACAAACCATTGCTTTTTTTTTCAACCTAATATCAAACATTTCTTGCAAGATATTAATCACTCCATCCCAATAGCGAAATAATTTGGGGCATTTCCACATCATATGTAGTAGGTCCCCCGAACCCCTACATCTCAGGCAACAATCATCCGATCTCTTACCAAACTTAAATAGCCGTTTAGGAGCATAATATGCTCTGTTTAGCAGCATTAACTGCGATATTTTCTGTGACGGAGCAACGAATACCAAGGGGGATGCCTCCAGTATCCTCCTCCAGTGTTCTTGTGATATTATTCCTATATCGTGTTCCCATTTTAATTTTACTGAATCTAATTTCCTCTCACCGTTAACCTGTTTACTTATTTGTCCATATATTTCTGAAATCAATATTTTTAGAACACCTACCCGAGCTATATGCTGCAGAAGAGAGACTTCTTTCTAGTACAGGGGTTGGTTTCTAAATTGAACTTTCAAAGCCTGACTCACCTGAAGATAAGTAAAATATGGAAACCCATTATTTCCAGACTTTTTCTTATGGAGATAGCCAGGGGCTCCATCGCCAGAGCAAAGAGCAAGGGGGACATTGGACACCCTTGTCTTGTACCTCTTTCCAATTCTATCCTTTCCACCATTACATTATTAACTTTTAGTCTAGCAGTTGGCCTATCATACAACATCCTAATCCATCCAATCATTGCTGGGCCAAATCCAAACTTCTCCAATACTCGCCACATATATCCCCATTCTACAGTATCCGTTTTCTGTTGGGGTTTGTAAATTTAAAAATGCTCTCCTAATGTTTGACTTTAATAGATTGACTTTAGTTCCATACTTATTGAACGCAGCCAAAGCTTTGATCCCATGCCTCTGGAAAAATCAGGAGGCTCCAATGATGAAAAAGTGGATAATGAGGGTGGAGTGGACAAGAACTATAGAAGAGTCTATACATAGGACAGAAGACACAAGGGAAATATATCAAAAGATATGGTGACAACAAGAGGGTTAAAGGGGTTGTAAAGGTAAAAGTTTTTTCACCTTAATGCATTCTATGCATTAAGGTGAAAAAACATCTGACAATGCCGCCCCCCCCCCCACCGTTTTACTTTACTACCTGACCCCTCGAACCCCTCGAAAGTCTCGCTCTCACCCTCGACGTCCTCTTTGCTCACCCTGGCCGTTGTTTTGCTAGAGTGGATGGATTAAAAGCAGTGCAGCCATTGGCTCGCGCTGCTGTCAATCACATCCAATGACACGGCTCGTCGGGGGGGGGGCGGGGCCGAGTGATACAGCGAGTGGCTACGGCCACTCACTGTATCACGGGAGTGCGCTCGCAAGCACTCCACACTATGTGAGGGAGCTTGCATGAAGTTGTGGAGTCTTTGTGGGGGGGAGCCGAGACAGCTGCCGAGGGACCCCAGAAGAGCAGGTTCAGGGCCACTCTGTGCAAAACAAGCTGCACAGTGGAGGTAAGTATAACCTGTTTGTTATTTAAAAAAAAAAAAAAATTTGCCTTTAGGGATCCTTTAAGGCAGTTCTGGAAATTAATGGTGGCCACACAAAATATTGACACTTTGGGCTCAATTTAGACATTTCACTTAGGGGTGTACTCACTTTGGTTGCCAACGGTTTTGACATTAATGGCTGTATGTTGAGTTATTTTGAAGGGACAGCAAACTTACACTGTTATACAAGCTGTACACTCACTAGTTTACATTGTAGCAAAGTATAATTTCTTCAGTGTTGTCACATGAAAAGATAAAATAAAATATTTACAAAAAAATGAGGGGTGCATATATATATATATATATATATATATATATATATATATATATATATATATATATATATATATATATATATATGTATATATATATATATATATATATATATATATACACATATATATATGTATATATATTTCACACAAGGTTGTCAATTTATATACGATATTTCTAAAACACAGCATGGACATAGCAAGAATTTCACCTTAAAAAAATAAATACATTTTGCTACTCCTTCTGAGAATGCTGATGTGTAAGACTTTTTCACAGCCTAGCTGAAAAAAGGGTAAACAAAAGATTACCTGTAGTTTTAGTAGAGCAGTAGTCCACAGAGGAGAGCATAGGTCCAGGAATCAGGCAGAGATGTGGTCAGCTACAGCCAAAGGAATTGTCCAGGCAGCAGGCAGGAATGTGATCAATAAACAGGCCAGGGTCAGTGCAGGCAGCAGGCTGACATCCAAGCAGCAGGCAGGATCATAGTCCATAAAAAGTCCTGGGTCAGTACAGGCAGCAGGTAGAGATATCTTCAGCACAGCCAAAGTACTGGTCCAGGCAACAGGCAGGAACATGGTCCATAAAAAGTCCTGAACCAGTACAGGCAGCAGGCAGAGATATGGTGAACACAGCCAAAGTATTGGTCCACGCAGCAACATGGTCCATAAAAAGTCCTGGGTCATTACAGGTAGAAGGCAATGATATGGTGAGTAAATTCAAAGTATTGGTCCAGGCAGCAGGCAGAAACATCAGGCTTAGGGCCTGGGCACAGGGGTAGAGGCTTCTTCCCACCCCAACTCTTCGAAGTCTCCAGATTCCAGACCCTGGTCCAGGAATTACAAAACACAGAGAAAACCAAAAACGTTTTTTCACTTCTCTGAAGCACCTCACATATGTGTTATTTTGAATCCCACTACTACAGTAACCAGACAAAAGATCAGTCCAAGTGGCAGGCAAAAATCATGGTTGACTAACAGGCTGAGGTCAGTGCAGGTGGAAGGCAGGAACATGGATTTGAAACAATCCAGATGGTAGGCAGAGGCCTCATCGGTAAACAGGTCAGGGTCAGTTCAGGTGGAAGGCAGAAATGTGGTTTATAAACAACCCAGACACCAGGCAGAAACATTGTCTGTAAACAGGCCAGGGTCAGTTAAGGTGGAAGGCCAAGATGTTAAGATGATAAGTTAAGATGATAAGCCCAACTGTTAGAAATGGGGAAATGGCAGGCTGTTAAAAATAAGGGGAACTAATATTTTAGTGATGCTTGATAACATCAGAAGCAGTCTCTGATGCATAGGCCCAGCTGAAAGGGACATTGGAGGCAATGAACACTGGTGTGTCTCCTAACCCCTCCTCTGCTGCATACCCATTTTTTTTCGCCTTACTTTTTCTGTGGGTGCAATCTTCTCTGGAAAATGTTGCTCATGAGGTTTGCTCACACAATTAGAGTGAATGCTTTCGGGTGGAAATATACCCTACCCCCCCCCCCCCCCCCCCCATGAACTAATTATAATCATGGATACACTCAGGCTTTTGGATGGGACTGTGTCTTCTGTGAATTTCCACCTAAGTGTCATTGTGGATGGTGGATAGGACGTACACATCTCTCTTATCCCTCCACTTCACGGCCAACACTTCTTCCTTCCTCAGACTTGCTGATTCCCCCCCTTTGTAGCCTTCTGGTCACCAGACATTGTGGGAGACCCTTCCTATTTGTTTGGATGGTACTGCAGGCCAAGGTTTTTTGAAGGTACAGGTGGTGGAAAAGGGGTAGGCTTGTATAGTAGTTATGCAGGTAGATATTGTAACCCTTTTTTAACCGTGAAAATATCAGGTCCCAGATAATTATTTTCACTTGTGCCGATGTAGGTTAGGCACTCAGGGGGCTGGTGTCTTTGCTTTTGTACACGTGGAAGGTAAGCACATATCCTATGGCTCTTCACAGAGCTTGCTGAGCTTTAATCCATGCCTGACTCTTATTTACTCTTTTTACTAGGAATGTATTGCTTGATCCCCAGCCG